>NC_132904.1:98896447-99521447 GCF_047675955.1 Chlorocebus sabaeus | reverse complement strand
AAGACCCCGCATTTCCAAGACAATCCTAAGCCAAAAGAACAAAGCTGGAGGCATCACACTACCTGACTTCAAACTATACTACAAGGCTACAGTAACCAAAACAGCATGGTACTGGTACCAAAACAGAGGTATAGACCAAAGGAATAGAACAGAGCCGTCAGAAATAATACCACACATCTACAACCATCTGATCTTTGACAAACCTGACAAAAACAAGAAATGGGGAAAGGATTCCCTATTTAATAAATGGTGCTGGGAAAATTGACTAGCTATAAGTAGAAAGCTGAAACTGGATCCTTTCCTTACTCCTTATACGAAAATTTATTCAAGATGGATTAGAGACTTAAATGTTAGAACTAAAACCATAAAAACCCTAGATGAAACCCTAGGTAATACCATTCAGGACATAGGCATGGGCAAGGACTTCATGTCTAAAACACCAAAAGCAATGGCAACAAAAGCCAAAATTGACAAATAGGATCTAATTAAACTAAAGAGTTTCTGCACAGCAAAAGAAACTACCATCAGATGAACAGGCAACATACAGAATGGGAGAAAATTTTTGCAATCTACTCATCTGACAAAGGGCTAATATCCAGAACCTATAAATAACTCAATCAAATTTACAAGAAAAAAACAAACAACCCCATCAAAAAGTGGGCAAAGGATATGAACAGACATTTCTCAAAAGAAGACATTCATACAGCCAACAGACACATGAAAAAATGCTCATCATCACTTGCCATCAGAGAAATGCAAATCAAAACCACAATGAGATACCATCTCACACCAGTTAGAATGGCAGTCATTAAAAAATCAGGAAACAACAGGTGCTGGAGAGGATGTGGAGAAATAGGAACACTTTTACACTGTTGGTGGGACTGTAAACTAGTTCAACCATTGTGGAAAACAGTGTGGTGATTCCTCAAGGATCTAGAACTAGAAATACCATTTGACCCAGCCATCCCATTACTGGGTATATACCCAAAGGATTATAAGTCATGCTGCTATAAAGACACACGCACATGTATGTTTATTGCGGCACTATTCACAATAGCAAAGACTTGGAATCAACCCAAATGTCCATCAGTGACAGACTGGATTAAGAAAATGTGGCACACATACACCATGGAATACTATGCATCCATAAAAACGGATGAGTTCGTGTCGTTTGTAGGGACATGGATGCAGCTGGAAACCATCATTCTCAGCAAACTATCACAAGAACAGAAAATCAAATACCTCATGTTCTAACTCATAGGTGGGAACTGAACAATGAGATCACTTGGACACAGGAAGGGGAACATCACACACCAGGGCCTATTGTGGGGAGGGGGTAGGAGGGAGGGATAACATTAGGAGATATACCTAATGTAAATGATGAGTTAATGGGTGCAGCACACCAACATGGCACATGTATACATATGTAACAAACCTGCATGTTGTGCACATGTACCCTAGAATTTAGAGTATAATAATAAAAAAAGATTAAAATAATATAGGTAAAGGTAATTAAAGTAATTTAATATACAATAAATTCTCACAAAAGGAGAAGCATGAATAAAAAGACTTAACAATATGGCTATAAACAACACGAAAAGGTAAATGGCAAGTTAGGTGAAACATTGGTGACATGTAGGACAGACAAAGGGTAATTTAAAACATAAAATACAAACATTGCAACAAATACCTAAATGCAAAAATACTATAAATACAGAAAAACATTTAACTATCATTTATATTTTTAAATTAATTAATTTATTTTTATTTTATTATTGTTATTTCTTGAGACAGAGTCTCACTCTGTCACCCAGATGGGGTCCGGTGATGCAGTCCAGGTTCACTGCAACCTCCACCCTGGGCTCAAGTGATTCTCATGCCTCAGCCTCCAGAGTAGCTGGGACTACAGTCACTCATCACCACGCCTGCTAATTTCTGTATTTTTAATAGAGATTGGGTTTCACCATGTTGCCTAGGTTGGTCTCAAATTCTTGTCCTCAAGTGACCCGCCCACCTCAGCCTAGCAAAGTGCTGGGATTACAGGCATGAACCACCATACCCAGCCGAGTATCATAACAGCACAAACAAACATAAAATGCCTGTGTACAAATCTAACAGTTGTGTGCTAAAAACCATAGAACACTAATGAGAATCTTAATAAAAAACCTATGTAAATGAAGAGATATTCTGTGTTCATGGATGGGAAGACAATTTTGTTAAGATAAATTTTCTCCCTAGATTGAGTTACAGATGCAATTCAGTTCCACAAATAAATCTTGGCATGATATTTCTGTAGAAATTTATAAACTGATTGTAAAGTTTATATGAAAAAAGCAAAAATACTTGAATAGGCAAAGCAATTTTGAAAAAGAATCATGTTGAAGTATTCTCACTACCAAGTTTTGTCTTATTATAAAGTGAGAATAATCAAGGTAATATGGTATTGGTAAAAGGACAGACCCACAGATAAAAAAGGAGAAATAGAGAGTCCAGAAATAGATCTACATACCTACACCCAATAGAGTTTTTACAAAAATGCTAAGGCAACTAAATGGATAAAAAATAGTCTGCTTTAACAAATGATGATACCAGTTAGAATGGCAATCATTAAAAAGTCAGGAAACAACAAGTGCTAGAGAGGATGTGGAGAAATAGGAACACTTTTACACTGTTGGTGGGACTGTAAGCTAGTTCAACCATTGTGGAAGACAATGTGGTGATTCCTCAAGGATCCAGAACTAGAAATACCACTTGACCCAGCCATCCCATTGCTGGGGATATACCCAAGTGATCCTAGATCATGCTGCCATAAAGACACATGCACATGTATGTTTATTGCAGCACTATTCACAATAGCAAAGACTTAGAACCAACCCAAATGTCCATCAGTGACAGACTGGATTAAGAAAATGTGGCACATATACACCATGGAATACTATGCAGCCATAAAAAGGGATGAGTTCATGTCCTTTGTAGGGACATGGATGCAGCTGGAAACCATCATTCTCAGCAAACTATCGCAAGAACAGAAAACCAAACATTGCATGTTCTCACTCATGGCTGGGAATTGAACAATTAGAACATTTGGACCCAGGAAAGGGAACATCACACACCGGGGCCTGTTGTGGAGTGGGGGAAAAGGGGAGGGATTGCATTAGGAGATATACCTAATGTAAATGACGAGTTAACAGGTGCAACACACCAACATAGCACATGTATACATATGTAACAAACCTGCACAGTGTGCACATGTACCCTAGAACTTAAAGTGTAATTTAAAAAAGATGATGGAACAATTGAATATTCATATAAACATATATATATGAATATTAAATATTCACATACATATTACAGATATATTTATATAAATATTACATATTCATATATTTATATGAATATTCAATTGTTTCATATAAATATCTATAGATATATAGAAAGTGTATATATAGATATATAGAGAGTGTATATATAGATATATAGAGTATATATATATAGATATATACAGAGTGTATATATATAGATATATACAGAGTATATGTAGATATATACTCTGACCCATTTCTTGCACCATAGGCAAAAATTAACTGAGAAGAGATTATAGGCCTAAATTTGAAATCTAAAACCATAAAACTTCTCAAAGAAAACATAGGAGAAAATTTTTCTCCTTTAAATAGGCAAATATTTCTTAGATAAGACACAGGACAGTAGGAATCATAAAAGAAACAACTGATAAATTTGTTCTAATAAAAAATTTCCTCTTTGCAAAGATACTCTTGGTAAAGACATGCTTTTTGGAAAGATACTATTAGGAGAATGAAAAGATGAGACACAGACTGGGAAAAAAATTTGCAAAACACATATCTGATAAAGAACTGCTACCTAGGATATATAAAGACACTCACAACTCAATAATAACAAAACAACTTCATTTGTATTTATTTTATTTTAATTAATTAATTTTTTAGAGATAGGTTTGCTCCATGTTACCTAGCCTGATCTTGGATGTCTGGCCTCGAGCTATCCTTCTGCCTCAGCCTCCCAAAGTGTTGGGATTATAGGTATGAGCCACTGTACCAGGCCAACTTGATTTTTAAAACAGGAAAAAGATTTAAAGAACTACTGTACCAATGTAGAAATAAGAATGGCAAGTAAACACAAGGAAAAATGCTCAACATCATGAGTTAACACAGAAATGCAACTTAACACCAGAGTGAGATAACATCACATGGTTAGTAGAATGACTAAAATGAAAAAGAAACAAAAAACAAGAAAGAGAAAACAAGTCTGAGAATATCAAGTATGAGCAAGGACGTGAGCAACTGGAACTCTTATACATTGTTGGTAGCCATAGAAAATGGTTCAGTCACTTTGGAAAACAGTGTGGCAGTTTCTCGTAAAGTTCAATATATGTTTACCCTGCTTCTAGGCATGTCACCACAAGAAATAAAAACATATGTCTACACAAAAACTTGTACGTGACTATTTATGAGCACTTATTTTTTTACTCACAATCACCCAAAACTAGAAATGATGACAACGTACATCAACCAGTGAACAGATAAAGAAACTATTGACATTTGAGTACAAAAAACACTGCTCAGCAATACATTCAAAGGAAAAAAAACTACTAATATGTGAATAAATTTTAAGTGCATTATTCTCAGTGAATGAAGCCAGATTCAAAGTCTACATACTGTATGATTTCATTTATATGACGTTTTGGGCAAGGCAAAACCACAGAGAAAGAAAACATTAGTGGTTACTTGGGAGCAAGAGTTGCATAAGGAGGGAGCATGAGGGAACTTTTCAGGGGTGATGAAACTATTCTATATTTTGATTGAATATAGTGATGAATAGGGTGATGGTTACATGACTATATGCTTTTGTTAAAATTCATAGAAAAGGGCAAGTTTTACTTTCTCTAAATTGTATCTCACAGTTGATCTTAGCCAAAAGGCCGAGAAATGATTCTAAATTGTATCACTATTAACCTGACAAAAAAATTTTTAAGGCAAATGAAAAATTAGGCAAAAATATTTTTGATCTGTAAGACGGATAAAATGTTATTTAATATATAACAACTTTTACGAACTTATAAGAAGATGAATACAATAATCTCTAAATATCCAAAGGATTTAAACTAATCATTTACAGAACGAAAAATATAATTATATAATCAACATGGAAATTTAACCTAACGAATAATAAAAGACTGTGAATGAAAACATCATATTGTTTTTACCTATCAAACTGACAAAGATTATAGAAAGAAATAACTTATGATTGAGGGTGAAGCAAGAGGCCACTCTTGCACACGCTGATGACAGTATAAACTGATACTTTAAAAGATAATTTAGCAATGTTTTCAAGACGTTGAAATTTTATAGTTATTTTGGAAGGAAATTTTATATCAAATTCTTTAAAATGTTAAAATAAATATTAAATTAAATTAAAAATATTAAGGCAGTGCCTTAAGAGTAACTACAAGATTTTTCATCATATCTAATTGGTAGAAATCTAAATGTTCACTGATAGGACATTGGCTATATACGTTATTTATTCATACAGTGGAATATCAGTCAGCCATCATGTTTTGGATAAATAGTTATTGGACATTCTTTGCTCTATGTCATGAAATGAAAAAAGCTGATTTTAACACAGTGTGAATAATATGACTCCATATTTATAAATTGATTAATTTAGAGATCTAAAAGAATAATAGATCCATCTATTGTATCTATTGTATTGTATCTATCTATCTCACTAGTTTCTGAGTAGTGGCATAATTATGATTTTTAAGATTTCTTACTTATGATTTATCTGTGTATTATAATTTCTTTACAGTGAACTGGAAATATTTTGTGAAAATATATTTAAACAATGTGAAGATTTAGACAAACATGTCGAATTAATGTTAACCTCATCTAAAAAAACTAGTTTAGTAGAGTTGAATTGAAGTCATAGGCAGAAAAGTTTTAATAACAGTAATATTGGGTAGGTAAGGTGTCTCACACCTGTAATCCCAGCACTTTGGGAAGTGGGAGGGTCACTTGAGCCCTAGGAGTCTGAGATCAGCCTGGGCAACATGGCAAAACCCCATCTCTACAAAAAATAAGCTGGGCATAATGGCACATCAAATGAATCAAAATATTTGAGCAAAATATTTTGTTGAGCAAATATTTGCCTGACTGCCGTTGTTGAAGAAGAGGTGCCACGCATTATATGAATTAAAGACTTACAGAGTCCAGATGCGAACCCTGACCTGCCA
Source organism: Chlorocebus sabaeus (assembly GCF_047675955.1). Taxonomy (NCBI): domain Eukaryota; kingdom Metazoa; phylum Chordata; class Mammalia; order Primates; family Cercopithecidae; genus Chlorocebus; species Chlorocebus sabaeus. The sequence goes on along the minus strand of NC_132904.1, from coordinate 99,515,179 downwards.
CATGACCTTGAGACAGTTAAATGACTCTTGCTGTGCCTCATTTCCTCAGCTGTAACAACAGTAGTTAATAAGGCTGACTTCATAGAGTGGGTGTGAGGAGCAACTGAAACATATATTGAGCATATAGAATAGTGTGTAGTGGCACTCAGTAAATGTTAGCTCTAATACCATTTCCAGAAAAATATTGTGATGACATTTAGATTTTATAAGAATACAAAGCAGAATAATAACAATTTAGTAAGTTTCTTCAGTTGTACCAAAACATTTCCTGAATTGTGTCATTCAATCAGTAAATCCTTTTTGGATTAATTTTCTTGATATGTTACACTTTAAATGAAATGTTACACAAGAATCATAACGTAGAGCTTGAAATGTTGTCAGATTTTCAGGCTTATTAAAAGAAAACTTACTGTCTTCTTACTTATCTCCATTTAGGCAGTCTCCCCTCATTGGTATTCTCATTGCATTGGCATGCTTTAGCCATTTATCCTGGTGTCAAAATTCTTTATCATCTTTCACTTAAATTTGATTTCATCACCTTTTAAAGTTTTGTTCAAAATGCTGATGCTCCAAAAAGTCTCTGATTGATTCCACCCAACTGACTGTAGAGACCCAAAGATTAGAAACGCTTTGGACCTCGCACTGGTCATCTCATTATTCAGAATTTGTCCACAATTTCCTTCATCAATCTTCATTATTTTCTTGTAAATACTTTAAGTCAATCCCATAAATTCCTCTCTGAAACTAGATATTCAGTTCTCTAAGACTGAGTCATTTTTTTCCTCAGAATTTTCCACCCCACTTTTTGCAATGAACCATACTGGATGAAATTCCAGTTAAGAATAAAAGATCCTGGCTGAATATGGTGGCTCACATGTGTAATCCCAGTGCATTGGGAGGCTAAGGTGGGAGTATCCCTGGAGGCCAGGATTTGAGACCAGCCTGAGCAACATAGTGAGACTTCATCTCTACAAAAAATTTTTAAAAATTAACCAGCTATAGTGGTGTGTACCTGTGGCTCTAGCTACTAGGGAGGCCAAGGCGAGAGGACTGCTTGGGCCCAGGAATTCAAGGCTGTAGTGGACCATGATCACACCACTCCAGCCTGGGCAACAGAATGAGACCCTGTCTCTAAAAACAAATTAAATTAAATTAAATTAAATTAAATTAAATTAAATTAAATAGAACATCCTGAAAAGAAATTTCTAAAAAAGGAACATGAGAAGACTGTCACACAACTGTACAGTTGGATGGATGCTAAGAAAGTTTCTCACCAAGCACATTTGATTCATGTATAACACAGAAGTAGAGAATATAAACAAAACTGAAGATGAAGAGAAATCAACTCAACTCTTAGGAGCCAATTGTCAACTCTATCAATAAATTTACTCACTCACTCGTTCTGAATGTTATACCAGGTTCTATGGAAATTCAAAATGAATAAGGCATTGTCTTTACCTTTACGAAACTTGCAATTGTGAAATGATGGTTAAGGGGAAGAATTACCAACAACCCACTAGGAAGAATGAAATAAACACTGTAAGAAAGGTATAAGTTCAAGGGTTTATAGTCAATGAAGACTGACAATCTGTCCTCACCTCCAAACCTACTGTCTGCATTTGTGTTCATAGTCTCTTGACTTTCATTATTGTTACTATGTATGGATGAATTATCCATGTTCGTATCAAAGCCCAGTCCTTTCTTGTGTGTAGTTGACCCCATCTTCTCTTGCTTACTCACAGACAGGACTCAGCTGGGTATGGAAGCTCACGCCTGTAATCCCAGCACTTTGGGAGTCTGAGGCGGATGGATCACTTGAGATCAGGCATTCACAACTAGCCTGGCCAACATAGTGAAACCTCGTCTCTTCTAAATATACAAGAAAATTAGCTGGGCGTGGTAGCACATGCCTGTAGTGCCAGCTACTCGGGAGGTTGAGGCAGGAGAATCACTTGAACCTGGGAGGCAGAGATTGCAGTGAGCTGAAATCGTCACTGTACTTCAACCTGGGCGACAGAGTGAGATTCAAGAAATAATAATAACAAAATAAAAATAAATTAATTAAACATATATAAATAATAGTTAATTTTTTCCCTATATTTATAGTATTCTTGCATTTGGGTTGCACTGGGTTGTTTCCACCTTTTGGCTATTGTGAACTATGCTTCAATGAACACTGGTGTACAAATATCTGTTTAAGTCTCTGCCTTAATTCTTTTGGGTACATACTTAGAAGTGAAATTGCAGGTCATATGGTAACTCTATATATAGTTTTTTTTGGAACCATCAAGCTGTTTTCCACAGGGGCTGCACCACTTTACATTTTCAACAGTAATGTATGAGAATTCCAATTTTTCTACACCCTTGTTAATATTTGTTATGTTTAGTTTTATTGATGTTAGTCATTTTAGTAGGTGTGAAGTGGTATCTTATTATAGTTTTGATTCACATTTCCCTAGTTATTAATGATATTGACCATCTTTTCATGTGCTTATTTCCTGTTTGTATCTTTTCTTTGGAGAAATGTCTTACACTCATTTTTAAACTGGGTTGTTTATGTTTTTGTTGTTGAGTTAATATGAGTTCTCTACATATTTGAGATATTAAACTCTTAACAGATATGTGACCTGCAAATATTCTCTCCCATTCTGTAGGTTGTTTTTTGCTTTCATTATAATGCCTTAGATGCACAAAAGTTTTAAGTTTTGATGAAATTTTATCTATTTTTTTCTTCCATTGCCCTTGCTTTTGGTGTCATCTAAGACTGTTGCCAAATACATGGTCATGAGGATTTACTCTTATTTTTTTTTTCTAAGAGTTTTGTGAATTTTAGTTCTTATATTTTGGTCATTGATTTTGAGTTAATTTTTGTATATGGTGTGAAGTAGGGGTCCTACTTCATTATTTTTCATATGGAAATCCAGTTGTCTCAGCATCATCTGTTAGAGTACTTTTTACTCATTGGATAGATTTGACACCTTTGTCATAAATCAATTGACCATAAATGTATGTGTTTATTTTTGGACTCTAAATTCTCTTCCATTGGTCTATATGTCTATCTTTATGCCATGACCACACTGTTTTGATTACTGTAGCTTTGTAGTAAGTTTTGAAATTGGGTAGTTTGAGTCCTCCAAATTCGTCCTTCTTTTTGAAAACTGTTTTGGCTAATTGGGGTTCCTAGAATACCATATGAATTTGAGAACTGGCTCTTTCACTTATGCAAAAATATCTGTTGGAATTTTGATAGGTATTGCATTGAATCCGTAGATTGCTTTGGATAGTACTTATGACTTGACAATATTAAGTCTTTTTTTTTTAAATTTATTTATTATTATTATACTTTAAGTTGTAGGGTACATGTGCATAACGTGCAGGTTTGTTACATATGTATACTTGTGCCATGTTGGTGTGCTGCACCCATCAACTCGTCATTTACATCAGGTATAACTCCCAATGCAATCCTTCCCCCCTCCCCCCTCCCCATGATAGGCCCCGGTGTGTGATGTTCCCCTTCCCGAGTCCAAGTGATCTCATTGTTCAGTTTCCACCTATGAGTGAGAACATGCGGTGTTTGGTTTTCTGTAATATTAAGTCTTATACCCACGAACATGGGATGTCTTTCCATTTATTTGGGGTCTTTTAAAATTTATTTTAGCAGTGTTTCGTAGTTTCCAGTGTATACATTTTTCACCTTCTTGGTTAAATTTTATTCCTAGGCGTTCTATTATTTTAGATGTTATTATCTATATTCCCCAAGTACCATTTTAAAAAAATTAGAAAAGATGTTATTATAAATGAAATTGTTTTATTAATTCCCTTCCAGATTATTCATTGCTGGTGTACACAAACTGATTTGTGTGTTGATCTTGCACCCTGCAATTTTGCTTAATAGTCAATTATTAGCTCTAGTAGCTTTCTTGTGTATTCTTTGGAGTTTTTCTATATATAGGATTATGTTATCTGTAAACACAGATAATTTTACCTTTCCAATTTTAATACCTTTGTTTTTCTCATCTAATTTCTCTGGCTAGAGCATTCAGTAAATTGTTGAATAGTGGTGAAAGTGGACATCATTGTTTTATTCCCGACTTTAGAAGGGGGATACTTTGTCATTCACCATTAACTATGATGTTAACTGGGGGTTTTTCATAAATGTCCCTTATCATGTTGAGGAAATTTACTTCTATACCTAAGTTTGTGAGAGATTTTGTTATAAAAAGATGTTGGATTTTGTCAACTGCCATTTCTTTCTTAATTGAGATTATCATGTAGCTTCCCATCCCCCTCAATTCTATTAATGTGATATATTGATTAATTTTCTTATGTTAACCCCCTTGCATTCCTGGGATAAATCTCACTTAGTTATGGTGTGTAATATTCTTAACATGTTGTTGGATTCAGTTTCCTAGTATTTTGTCGAGGATCTTTGCATCTATATTCATAAGGGATATTGGTCTGTAATTTCCTTTTCTTACGATGTTTTTATCTGTCTTTGGTATCAGGGTAATGCTGGCTTTATAGAATGAGTTGGTGTTTCCTCCTTTTGTTTTTTAAAGAATTTGAGAAAGACCGGTGTTAATCCTTCTTTACATGCTTGGTAAAATTTGCCAGTGAAGCCATCTGGTCCTGGACTTTTCCTTGTTGGGAGGTTTTGATTACCTATTCAATCTATTTACTTGTTTTAGGTCTGTTGAAATTTTCTACATTTTCTTTAATCAGTTTGGGTAACTTGTCTGTTTCTAGGAATTTTCCCACTTCATTTAGGTTATCTAGTTAGTTGATATACAATTGTTCGTAGTATTCTCTTATAATAGTTTTATTTTTATATGGTTGGTGGTAATATGCTCACTTTCATTTTTTATTGTATATATTTGCACCTCCTCTCTTTTTTATTTTTCAGTGTATCATTTTTTTCCTTATCCTTCTTCCTTCTCACTCCCCTTCATTCCTCTTCCTTTATTCTTCTTCCTCCTCAGACCCCATACAGGTCTCCTCACTTTCTGTCCTTTCCCATTCCCCTCCCCCACGAACCCTCTTCTCCTCTCCTTCTTTCCTTCCTTGTTCCTCTGCTTTCTCTACTCCTTCTCGATTACTCCTATTAGAAGGGAAACATGATGCATAGTCACCCACCTTAAAAATAAAACCCTCTCTTGATCACTTCCCTTCCAACTCCTGCTCCAATTTTATACTCTACTATATAGCAAAATTCCTTGAGTCATCTATACCAGCTATCTCCAATTTCTCTTTTCCAATTTTCTTTTGAAGTGAATTCAGTAAGCATATTACTGACACAACTCTTGTCTAAGTTAATAATGAGCTTGGCCAGGCACAATGGCTCATGCCTGTAATCCCAGTACTTTGGAAGGCTGAGGTGGGTGGATCACCTGAGGGCAGGCATTCAAGACCAGCCTGGCCAACATGGCAAAAACCGGTCTCTACTAAAAATAAAATATAAAATTAACTGGGTATGCTGATGTGTGCCCGTAATACCAGCTACTCAGGAGGCTGAGGCAGGAGAATTACTTGAACCTGGGAGGTGGAGGTTGCAGTGAGCTGAGATGATGCCACTGTACTCCAGCCTGGGTGACAGAGCAAGACTTCACCTCAAAAATAAATAAATAAACAAATAATAACCTCTACAGTTCTGTATCCAGTGATCACTCCGGTCCTACTTGGCCTATCAACACCATTGGATGCAGTCAATTAATTCCTCTTCCTTTAAAGACATTTTTTAAAAAAACTTGGTTTCTAGAACATCGTACTCTCCTGGTTTTTCTCTTACCTTGCTCATCTGTCTGTCTTAGGTTTCTTTGCTGATTCCTCCTTGACTTGCTGACCACTAAATATTTGAGCACTTCATAACTCAATCCTCAAAACTCTTCTCTATCTCCTTTTCCTCTCCGAGTGATCTCTTCTGCCCTCATCACTTTAAACACCATCTAAACACTGAAGACCCCCAAATGTATATTTCCAGTTCTGACATTCTCTTTGCTAAACTATAGGATACCCAACTGCCTTTTCAACATCTCTATTTGTATATCTATCATCTCAAACTTAAACTCCTATCTTCCTCCTCAAACCTTCTCTTCCTGCTGTCTTTCCCATTTCAGTGAATGCCAACCCCATCCTTTCAGCTATTCAGGCTGAAGAAACTTTACAGTCATTCAAGACTCCCCTTTTTCTCTGCATCTAATCCATCAACAAATCCTGTTGGATCTTGAAAATATATGGATCTTGAAAATATATGGAAAATATATGGAACCACTCTCCCCACCTGCACAGTTATCACATCATGATCCAAGCTATTATCATCTTGCTTTATTTTAACAACCTCTTAATTGATCTCCCTGATTTACGTTTTGTCTGTTTGCCATAGTGCACAGAATGTTCTTTTTGAAACCTAAATTGGTTTAGTTATTTCACTACTCAAAATTCTCCAGTGTCCTCCTATCTCACCCTGAGTAAAAACCGGTCTCCTACAAAGCTCTATATGATCTGTTCCCTCTTAAACTCTGACCTCTCTTCCTACTCTCTGCCTAGAGTCCACAGGGTTCCAGCCTTATTGGTGCGTGCTGTTCTCTCTGCGAGAAGGCTCTCCTCTTTGACGGCCTTGGCTCACCACTCCTCCTTCAGGAATTTGCATTCATCCATTCTATCTCCACTCCCATCCTGGGCTCTCTAGGTCCCTTCGTTGCCCTTTTTTCTCTATGGAATTCATCACCATCTGACATGCTGTGTTTTATTTTTGTGTGTGTTTATTTGCTGTCACTTTAACCATAATTTAAGCTCCAAGAAGGCAAATATATCTTCTTGATTTTTTTTTTCTTTTTGCTCCTATATCTATGGCACCCACAATAATCCCTAATATGATAAGTGAATAAATTACATCCTGATAACATGATCCATAATCTTGACTGTTACCATTAATGATCACCTGCCTTTCACCTAATTATTAACAAATCTATTCATTGTTCAACTTAATCATTTTATAATTGAAGAAACAGAAACCCATAGGGGATAAGTGACTTACCCAAAGATACAAAGTTTCTGGAAAGAGCTTATAAAAAGATTTCTGGAAAGAGCCTGAATTATGAGTAAGGACTCTTTACCTTCACTTTCCACATGGTCTAGGAGAGGCAATCACTATAACAAAGCAAAAACCAGAGAGTAGAGTGACAACCCTTTATGTAAGTCTTTCTCAAACTGCTTGGCCTCTAACCTCAAAGAGGAAAATCATTTTGGTTTGGTAATTCAGACTCACTGCTCTGGATTAACTCCATACCCTCTGTCTTCTTTCTGTGTTAGAAGTGATGTGTTTTCCTGGCCACAATTAACAGACCCGTCTTCATATTTCCCAACTGAGCATGAAACCACTTCATGCTCCCTTAGTTCCCAGGAACAGTTAGGCAATACCAGACAGGAGTGTTAGATGCTGGATCATTTGGGATCATGGAACTGCCAAGCTGGAAGGAAACATGAGGCTCACTCAAGCCAACCTGGTTTTACAGCTGAGGATCTTGAATCCTGGGGGTCAGGGAATGAGAACAAAAGATCAAACAGGTCTTCTCACTTTCTGGGCAATGTTATGTCCACTAACTAATGTTATGTCCACTTACTGCCAATGATTAGTTTTGTACATTTTTTTCTTCTTGAATAATCACTGAATCTCTTTTGAAACTAGAAACTTAATTTTTAATCTCCAATTATAGGTTATAAATTTGAAATCTAGGGAAATAGGTTTTGTTTCCCCTGAAGTATTACTACTAAGCTCAGGTCTTAATTAGCTAGACTGAATGACGCATTATAAGAGTTTTTGGGTTTCCTGTGCCCTGCTCCTCAGACCCCACCTACAGGGGCTTTCCCTATTGCTTAGCAAGAGATACAAATACAATGTGCTGAGAGGTAGAAATGGATAGTCAAATACTGCATGTTCTCACTTATAAGTGGGAGCCAAACAGTTAGTACACATGGACATACAGAGTAGATAATAGACATTGGAGACTATGAAAGGTGGGAGGGTGGGAGGGGAATGAGAGCTGAAAAATTACCTGTTGGGTACAATGCTCACTATTCGGGTGATAGGTGCACTAAAAGCCCAGGCTTGCCCACCTTGCAATATATGCATGCAAGAAATCTGCACTTGTACACCCTAAATATATACACATAAAACACACATAGACACACACACACAGCAATGTGCTGAGTGGCCTGAGTAAATGGCTGTAAGCCCCACCCCCAAAGGCATCACTAACAGAGATACTACATGACCAATCTAGTACATGACATGCGATGGCAAAAACTGCAATAACTTTTGCACCAGCCTAATACGTAGAGGACTTAGATTTGTGAAGCGCTTGACAGTGTACACAGGGCACTTACACAAAGAGTCATTTGATTTCCTGGGCAAGTCTGTGAAGTGGGTGGGAATGATACTATAAATTGCATAAAAATGCTGAGAAAACTAAGATTTAGGATATTATGTAAGTTTTCTAGGGTCGTTTAACTAGAGAATGGCAAAACAGCCACTGACCCAAATCTTCATGGCAAATTTCTAGGATGTAAGTAAGGGCAAGGTAGCCCCAAGTTAAGTCAATATTTCATCTTAGGGTAACTCCTAGTGTACTTTGACTTTTCTAGCATTTTTCTACCAAGAAGATGGGACATAATTTCTTTCCCTGCCTTTGACCACTGTATAAAGCTGTTGGCCTGTATGGTGCCTACTCATTGATAGCAGAAAAACTGGAGAACATTTAGAGGCATGAGGTTGCAAATACTCGTACATTAAAAATGTACAGTGGATGAATGAAATTTAACCTTTAAAGATCAATACCAGCATCATAAAAAGCATAACTTTAGAAATTTGCCATGGCATCATCATGGTCATGATGGATATTCAAATACTGAATGACCTAATTCATACTCTGGGGAGGAAGGGATACACTCAGAAGAAAAACTACCTATGTAGACATCTCAAAATGACCAACTCTAAGTATTATATAATAAAGTGATATATACAGTAAATTCAGATTCTGAACTAATTTCTTGGCAGCCTTTGGGATTTGCTGCTGAAAACTTCAAACGCATGCTTTGTTGATTTAGCAGATTTCCCTAGTTTGAAATTTCTCCTCAGAAGGAGGAAATAAAGAAAAATAAAGTCATTGCTATGATTGAAAGACTGAGCTGGATTCTTTTGTTTAAAAGCAGAAATGCTTTCACTCATTTAGATAAAGACATTCATGTTAGCTTGTTTAGAGCAAACCATAATTGGTTTCTCAATAAACAGGAGAAAAAGATCATTAATGTCCACTCCAAAGTGAAAAGAACAGAGGATAAGCCTTGCCCCTATTCACCTGAATAGGGGCTCTTTACAGAGCCCTTGGCTCCCGCCCTGGTCCATATCCCACTTAAAGACTAGGAGGGCAAACTAAAAATAATTCTGAGCAGTGTTTCTCTTCTGGTGTGACAGATCAATGCATTCTCCTCACTCCCTATCCTGTGATTAGCTGAGCTGGATCTCTTTAGCCCAACTTCAAATCGATCTTCTTGGACTATACTCCTTCTCCCAGAAGGGAAAGGACCACATGTCCCCACAAAAGTGTGAACTCTTTCAGGCAAGGAACTCATTCATCTTTTCAGAACCAGCATCATGTTTGGCACATATAGAATACATTAAATAATTAATGAAAATATGACTTAATTTTAAGAGTTTTTGTGGATACAGCTACTACATTTCCTTTAATGAAAGCCAAAGATAGGCATCACTGAGTAATAAGTAGTTTATGTGAAGGCTTATAATAAATAGATAAGAGTTTAGGTGTTTTCTGTGCTTGTGAAGACAAAGCTGGAGAGTTAGGCTATTTCAGGTCTAAGTTACTTAAGAGCAAAACATAAACAGGAAGAAAGCAGCTAGCTGCCGTTTTACATGTTGCGATGACAGAATTCAGACATGCTTAGAAAAACAACTGACTGCAAATATTCTTCTGAATAAGCAAGACTGGATGCTGGGGAAAGCTTCTGAAAACATTTCATACTGGGACTTTTCACAACTTTCCCAACCTTGGAGGTTTTAAGAGAAATATTTTATGTGGTCTTTGGTCTCTGCTTACAAAATATGACAGCCTATTCTTGAACAAAAAGAGGTGTTTCAGGATGTCCGGTAATTGAATAGTGGTTTGCCTTCTTGACTCTTTAAAATATGTAAATTAAGCTGATCACAAAATCATTTTTGTTTTTGGACATCAATAAAGACCTATTCCTTAGTATTCTCTTCTCTGATTTCTATTCTTATCCTCTAAAGAGACTTTTCAAATGTTGAGAATGATATTCTTTATTTTTAATTAAATCCAAAAGCCCTTTTTGATTTTTGTTTCCCATGCTCTTATATAACACCTGCTTCTTCTTGAACTCTCCTCTGTTCCAATTTTCAAGACATCACTACTCTCAAGGCTGAGGCAGGAGAATTGCTTGAACCAGGGAGGTGGAGGTTGCAGTGAGCTGAGATCGCGCCATTGCACTCCAGCCTGGGTGACAGAGTGAGACTCCGTCTCAAAAACAAAACAAAACAAAACAACAACAACAACAACAACAACCACAATTGCAAAATGAAGAATGTGTTGTAAGATGACAATAGTGGAAGCAAAACAACCAGTTAGGAATCTATTGCAATATTGTAGTCCTCACCTTATCCACGAGACTACGTTTTAAGACTCCAAGAGGATGTCTGAAACTTTACACTGTACAAAGCCCTATATATACTATGTTTTTTCAATATGATAATTGAGATGGCTATTAAGTGACTAGTGGGTGGGTAGTGTATACAACATGGATACGCTGGACACAGGGGTGATTCATGTGCTGGGCAGGATGGAATGAAAAGGCAAGATATTGCATTGTGATACTCAAAGTGGCACAAAACTTAAAACTTAAGAATTGTTTATTTCTGGAATATTTCACTTAATATTTCTGGACTTCATTTGACCATAAGCAATTGAAACCGTGGAAGGTGAAACCTCAGATTAGGGAGGACTACTGTCGTTCTGACAAGAGATGATGATGGTTTTGGCAAGTGTGGTGGTGAGGGGAATAGAGACAACTTGATGTATTTAAGAGTTTAAAAAATAGGCCGGGCATGGTGGATCACGCCTGTAATCCCAGCACTTTGGGAGACTGAGGCGGGCGGATCACGAGTTCAGGAGATCGAGACCATCCTGACCAACATGGGGAAACCCCGTCTCTACTAAAAATACAAAAAATTAGCCAGGCGTGGTGGTGGATGCCTGTAGTCCCAGCTGCTCGGGAGACTGAGGCAGGAGAATGGCGTGAATCCGGGACGCGGAGCTTGCAGTGAGCCGAGATTGCCCCACTGCACTCCAGCCTGGGTGACAGAGTGAGACTGCAACTCAAAAAAAAAAAAAAAAAAAATAGTTTCAACAAACTGAGTGTGGCTAGAGACACTGACTTTTTTTTTTTTCTTTTTTTTTGCATTTGCAATCATCGGTATCAATTCAGTATCAATGAAGAGAATGGGTTAGAGGAAGAATTGACTGGACTAGTTGTGGAGGCTCTTTTGTTTGTCTAGGTTAAATACGATGATGACACGATGTAGTCTCGCTCTGTCACCCAGACTAGAGTGCAGTGGCGCAATGTCAGCTCACTGTAACCTCCACCTCCCAGGTTCAAGTGATTCTCCTGCCTCAGCCTCCCAAGAAGCTGGGATTACAGGCGCCCACCACTATGACTGACTAATTTTTGTATTTTTAGTAGAGATGGAGTTTCACCATGTTGGCCAAGCTGGTCTCGAACTCCTGACCTCAGGTGATCCACCCACCTCGGCCTCCCAAAGTGCTGGGATTACAGGCGTGAGCCACCGTGCCTGGCTGACACTGACATTTTTAGAAAGGCCACATAGTAAGAAATGGCGGAAAGAGGCACATAGAAATTTCATCAGTGGAACAAAGGAGGGAGTCATCAACTATAGTTCAGATAAATCAAAGAAGACCTTACAGAGGAGGAGGTACCTCAACAGGGTCTTTGAAGGTGATTAGGCATTAGATAGATATGACAGGAAAGGACAGAATATTCCAGGCAGAGGAAAGGGCACTTGCAAAGATACAGAGGGATGCAACATCATAGTGTTCTCAGGAAACTCTGAATATTTAAATGTGACTCATATGTAGTGTACAAGGGTGAGGCAGTGACAAAAATGGTGGGATAAGGATTAGTATGCCTATCTAGAAGGACTTTGGATTTTATTCTGTGTGGTTGGAGAGTCATTAAAGAATCTGGGACAGTAGAGGGTCATGATAACATTTGCATTTGCAATCATCGCTTCAGTGTCAATGAAGAGAATGGGTGAGAGGAAGAATTGACTGGATCCAGCGAGACCAGCTGAGGAGGCTCTTTTGTTTGCCTAGGTTAAATGTGATGATGACATGATATAGTTTGGATATTTGTCCCCACTCAACTTTCTTGTAGAAATGCAATCCCCAATGTTGGAGGTGGGTCCTCCTGGCAGGTGTTTTCTTCATGGGGGCAGATCCCTCATGAATGGCTTGGACCATCCTCTTGGTGATAAGTGAGCTCTCCCTCTGAGTTTGCACGAAATCTGGTCATTTAAACATGTGTGGCATCTCCGGCACCCCAACTCTCTCTCTCTTGCCCTTGCTTTTGCCAAGTGATATGCAAGCTCCTGCTTCACTTTCTGCCATAAGTAAAATCTTCCTTAGGTCTCCCCAGAAGCAAGATGCCAGTGCTATGCTTTCTGTACAGCCTGTAGAACTATGAGCCAATAAACCCTCTTTTCTTATAAATTACCCAGTATCAGGTATTTATTTATAGCAATGAAAGGACAGCCTAATACAGAGAATTGGTACCAGGAGTGGGGCTTTTCCATAAGGATACCTGAAAATGTGGAAGCAACTTTAGAATTGGGTAATGGGTAGAGGTTGGAAGAATTTGGAGGGCTCAAAAAAAGACAGGAAAATGAGAGAAAGTTTGGAACTTCTTAGAGACTAGTTAAATGGTTGTGACCAAAATGCTGATAGTGATATGGACAGTGAAGTCCAGCCTGCTGAATGAAGTCTCAGATGGATATGTGGAACTTATTGGGAACTGGAGCAAAGGCCACATGTATTATGCCTTAGCAAAGAACTTGGCTGCTTTGTTTCCATGCCCTAGAGATCTGTGGAAGTTTGAATTTGAGAATGGTGACTTAAGGTATCTGGCAGAAGAAATTTCTAAGCAGCAAAGCATTCAAGATGTGGCCTGGCTGCTTCTAACCATTTGCTCAAATGTAGGGGCAAAGAAATGTCAGCATTTATATTTAAACAGAAAACAGAGAACCAAAATTTGAAAAATGAACAGGCTGGCCATGTGGCAGAGAAAAAAAAAAATTGTTTTTCTGGGAGAAGAATTCAAGCAGGCTGCAGAGCAACTACTTGCTAGAGATATTTGTATAATGAAAAGGGATCCAAGTGCTAACATCCAAGAAAATGGGGAAAAGGCATTTCAGAGACCTTCACAGCAGTCCCTCTCCTCACAGGCCAAGAGGCGTACAAGGGAAGAATGGTTTTGGGGACCAGGCCTAGGGTTATACTGCCCTGTGCAGTCTCAGGACACTGCATCCAGCCCACTCTAGCTCCAGCCTCAGCTTAGAGGACCCCAGGTACAGCTTGGGTCGCTGCTTGGAAGGGCACAAGTCATAAGCCTTGGCAGCTTCCATGTGGTGTTAAGCCTATAGGCATGCAGTGCACGAGTGGTGGAGGCTTGGCAGCCTTCCTCTAGATTTCAGAGGATGTTTGGAAAAGCCTGGATGCCCTGGCAGAAGCTTGCTGCAGGAGCAGAACCCTCACAGAGAACCTGTAGTAGTGCAGTAAGAGGGGAAATATGGTGGTGGAGGCCCCACACAGGGTCACCACTGGGCACTACCTAATAGAGTCATGGGAACAGGGGCCACTGTTTTCCAGACCCCAAAATGGTAGATCAACTGGAAGCTTGCACTCTGCACCTGGAAATGTCACAGGCTCTCAACAACCTCTGAGAACAGCCACAGGAGGTGTACCCTGCAGAATATAGAGGTAGAGCTGCCCAAGGCCTAAACCTCTTTTCTTAAAAATTACCCAGTCTCAGATATTTCTTTATAATAATGCAAGAACAGCTTCATACATGACAGGAATTAAGGCAGTCACAGTCAAGAGGGTAAGGAAAGAACAGAATAAGGAAATATATAGATGACAAAATTGGCAGAAGTTCTGAATAATTATGTAGGGGCAATGAAGTAGAAGGAGAAATCTAAACCCTATTCCAGGTTTCTGGTGTAGGTAACTGGGCAAGTGATGGGGCCATTAACCAGAACAAGGACACATGAAGGGGGCCACATTTATTCAATATAATGAATTTCATTTGGGACCTGCTCTGGAACTCTACACGGAGACATCTGGTAGATAGTTGAATAAAACAATTTGGAGCCAGGAGTAAGATGTGGACTAGATTCTACGTGAAGAAGATACCTGTGGTCAAGAGTCCTGCTCCTTTTTCCAGTAAATCTCCTAGTGTATCCCTTTAGTTCTTTGTATATAGGGTAGATTTTCAATAAATGGTTAAATGATAAATGAATCCAAGTGAAAATTTAAGAGTGAATCTTATGAGTACTTAAAATCTGAACAATGCAGATGAAAAACTTTTAAAACAGCAACTCTACTATTATCAATGATTTTTCTTGTCTATTTTCTTCATCAAATTGTAAACGCCTTAAGGGAAGAAACCAGGTCTCATTCATGAAATACCCACTTACTAGATTCCTCCATAATAGAAAATACCTATTTGGTGAACAGTTTTTGAATGAATGAACAAACAGAATGTAGTCAGAAGATATGGAAAAGAGCTTCTTAGGCTTAGGTAGTGCACAGAGGCCATGCAGTGAGTTCAGATAATTACTGTATAGTTTTATGAAATCTTTCCTGATTACCTGTCAAAATTTATTTATGTGGGGAACTTGAATAACACTATTTTAATGTGCCACTACTCTGTGAGATAGTGTTCTAGATAGTAACAACAAGCTAGAGACACTACCGTAAGTTTAATTGTTTTATGACCTTCCTGGAGTATTTCCTCCCCAAACTGTACTTTATAACTTGATTTAAAGACATTATAAAGACTACTATTACATTACCATTGTGAGAGTAGATTCTATGTAGATTGTAAGGCACTCTAGGACAGCATCAAGCTCATAGTAGAAGAGAAAAGAGAAAAACTGGCCGCTAATTCAGCTTGGTAAATCTTAGGGCATTTAAAGTACAGATGCAAGGTTATCTCCCATGAGTTGCTCATCTAGTTTTAAAGAGTATTGGATGACAGACCCTCAGGGAAGAATGGACAGTTAACCACTAAAATCGTTCATACTTGCTTGGCAGGTGCTCTTCTACCTTATGTTTATCATATACAATGTGTGTCTATCACCATGGTTTTAAATGTCTCATAAAAACACCTTAGGCAAAATAAGAACACACATATAAAAGAAATAATTGGTCTCTCACTGTCTTCTGACTCCGTGCTTGGTGGATTTCGGATGCCAGAGTCTGAATCACAAGATTATGGGAAAGTCTGCACACTCAGATCATAATCTCAGGACTGGATTTTCAAGCATGAGCGTGTGCATGGATCACATTCCACAAGGAGAGTTTTCTAGGTCTGAGAGGATCTTGATATATAATAAGAACTCAATATGGTGGTGACAATGATGATGATGATAACATATTATTTTGGTTAATTCTCATTGCAACTCTATTAGGTAATATTTTTTATGTCAGTTTACAGAAGAAAACTAGAGTACTGAGAAGCTATGAAACATGCCCACAGTCACACAGCAAGGAGAGGCAGAGAAATAATTAGAAATTGGATCTATTTGATTTTAGGACTATTTATGAATTCATTCATTTGATAAATATTTATTAAACATCTATTATGTGCTAGATACTGAGGCTCAGTGTTGAGCAAAATAGTTTTGTGCTCCAGCTTTCAGGTAGCTTACAGTCTAACGTTGCACAAAGAGAATCTAATTATGTAAAAATATGTAATTGTAGTAAATGCTATGAAGAAAACATACAAAGAAGTGTTTTCCATACATATAAAGATGTATTTTCAATACATGTATTCAATACATGTAAATACACTTTCAATACATGTAAAGAATTACCTTAGTATTTGGCACAATAGTGCTATTTACATTATTTAACAACCAATATAGCTTTGGCATTGACCAAGCAGAATGTATGCATGACCATAAGAGTGGAGCCAACTGGTTGTTCTGGCATGTGGTGGCTAAATAGACATGATGCCTGGCACATGCAAGCTATAATTGTGATGTCTTGCCTGATCAGATCTGGTCTTTATCCCATTTCCCTACTGAAAAGCCTTGTACTCAATAAATACTAACTGAACTATTGAGCAGGCTAATGAATAAAGTATTTTAATTCCTGGAACTCTCTCCAACTGCAACCATGAGAGATTTTCCTGTTTTTACCCATGTTCTAGCCACGTCATCTTAGAGTCCAGGAAGGATCTGGATTCTTGCATCATTTTGTGAATCTAACCAATTCTTGGAATTAGAGATAATTATCCAGTAATATTTGCATGAAATGCTTAGAACTATGCCTGCCACATACTAAGCAACACGAAAGCATAACTATTATTATTGTTGTTGTTGTTATTACTATTTTTATTATTGCTGTTAAACCACTATGTATTTGCTACTCTTATAGGTACTGTCATAACTTGTAAGCACTATACTCAAGACTATGAAATTCATCTATTATCTGTGTTTAATAAAACATATTAGGGCCAGGCACAGTGGCTCATGCCTGTAATCCCAGCACTCTGGAAGGCCAAGGTGGGTAGATCACATAAGGTCAGCAGTTCAAGACCAGCCTGGCCAACATGGCGAAACCCCATCTCTACTAAAAATACAAAAATTAGCCAGGTGTGGTGGCACATGCCTGTAATCCCAGCTACTCAGGAGGCTGAGGCAGGAGAATTGCTCCAACCCAGAAGGCAGAGGTTGCAGTGAGCCAAGATCGCACCACTTCACTCCAGCCTGGGCAACAGAGTGAGACTCCATCTCTCTCTGTCTCTCTCTCTCTCTCTCTCCCCCCCCGCCACCCACCCCACCCCCCCCACCCCCCCCCCACCCCCCCCCCCACACACACACACATATTAGGTAGTTATCTGGAAAAACATACTGGAATTCCTAACTCTACTTAAGGTAAATTCCAGGTGGTAGAAAGATTTGAATGTGAAAAACAAAATCATAAAAACACTAGAAGACACACAGGATGATTATTACCATGCAGGAATAGAGAAGGTTCCAGTTGAAACCAATCTCAGAATGCATTAAAAATGAATATTTTGTTCAACTACGTAAAATTTTAGAAGTCTCCATGAGAGAAAAACATAAAGTCAATACAATTACAATCTGGGAAAAAATTGCAACTCATTCAGATAAATGGCTAATTTCCTTAATACTATAATACATAAAGAGTCCAAATTAATCACTAAGGAAAAGACCAATAACTTAGTAGCTAACTAGCTAAGGATTTTTTTCTTTTTCTTTATTTTTTAGAGGCAAGTTTTCTCTCTGTTGCTCAGGCTGGAGGGCAGTGACATGATCATAGCTCACTGCACCTTAAACTCCTGGGCTCAAGTGGTCCTCCTGCCTCAGCCTCTCAAGTAGCTGGAACTATAAATGTGCACTACCAAGCTGTCTAATTAAAACAATTTTTTTTAGAGACAGAATCTCACTATGTTGCCCAGACTGGACTCTAAACTTGTGGCCTCAAAAGGTCTTCCTGTCTTGGCCTCTCAGAGTGCTGGGATTACAGGCGTAAGCCATCATGCCCAACTGCTAAAGATACATATTTTTAAGCTTATGCAAGTGGCTGTTTAACATGAAAAGATGGTCAGCCTCATTCATAATAAGAGAAATGCAAATTAAGTGACAGTGAATGCCATTTTTCGCCTAATCTATTGGTAAGGATAGTAAATAAAAACACCGTTAGGTTAGAGATTGAGAGTGAGGGAAAACAGATATTCTCAAACATTTTTGGTGAAAGGGTAAATTGATACAACTCCTGTAGAAAGCAATTTAAAAATTTCATCAAAAATAAAAATGGAAACCCTTTTTCTTTTAAATTTTTATTTTAAGTTCAGGGGTACGTGGGCAGGTCTGTTATATGAGTAAACTCATGTCATGAGGGTCTGTTGTACAGATTATTTCATCACCCAGGTATTAAGTCTAGTACCCGTTAGTTATTTTGAGTTTATTTTTGTATATGGTGTAAGGAAGGGGTCCAGCTTCAATCTTCTGCATATGGCTAGCCAGTTATCTCCGCACCATTTATTGAATAGGGCATCCTTTCCCCATTGCTTTATTTTTCCAGCTTTGTCAAAGACTAGATGGTTGTAGGTATGCAGCCTTATTTCTGGGCTCTCAATTCTGTTCCATTGGTTAATATGTCTGTTTCTGTATCAAACCCATGCTGTTTTGTTTTTTAACTCTAGCCCTGTAGTATAGTTAATGCAAACCTCTTTGATTCAAGCGATTTTACTTGGGTAATTTGTTCTAAAAGCGACAATTATTTTCACACATGCAAAATGAGAAATGCATAAGTATATTCACTCTAGCATTTTTTGTAATAGCAACATATAGAAAACAATGTAAGTAGCCATTAACGAGGATCTGGTTGAATGAATTACAGTAGTTCTCACGCTATAGAATACTATATGACCTTCCCTAAGAATAAAATTGATCTCCTTACTGATATAAAACTAATCTGTAAAATAAATTTTAAAGTGAAAATGCAAAATGCAAAAACATTATGTATAGCAAGCTACCATTTGTATAAAAATACAATATATATTTTCATATACATAGAATATCTCTGAATAAAAAAATTAAGAGGATTATTTCTGGGTAGGGACTCTGGGTGGCTGGACTACAGTTTGAGGAAGGTGCAAATGCTTCTTTATATCTTGAATTTTCCCTTGTGAGTATATTCCCAATTCAAAATTAATTAAAAATTTATAATCTCCAATAGCTGCCTAATCTGGGTTTTTAAAGCAACAGAATCTTAGACTTGGAAAGGATTTTAGAAGTCATCTTATCCATTTTTTTAAGCAATGCAGGACAATTTTCTGCCACAAGAGCAGCGGATGCTCTTTTACTTTCTTGAACATCTTATTAGTGGGAGCCAACTCATTGCTGAAACATCTTGCTAAACTTTCGGATAAGTCTAATCCATTTCTTCTTTGATTAATTTAAATAACACTTATTTAATGCTCCATAGGCACTTGGCATTGTGTGACTCTTGTAATTCCTTTATTATATAGATGCCAATATGTCTCTTTCTTTGGCATTTATTTATTTTACTTTTGTTTTCCAAGGGATTACCTGGGAATCCATTATTAACTGGAGAGTCCTTATTCTGTGCTAAATACACTCGGCTAGCTATTCTCTTCCTCATATGAAATGTGGAATGGTTTTCAGAACTCTTGCTCAACCCTGGAAGTTTATACCTAATTTTGTGAGGTGTGCTTTCTACACAGTGGTGCTTTGAACTGATTTCAACATTCCAGAGCGGCCAGACTAGCAGAAAACAGATATATTTTGATCCAGACTCTATATTTATTATAACAGAAACATTGTCAAAAGTCTCAATTTGATTTCATAGTCAAGAAGAGTCAGTAAAAGTAAAAAAGCAACCCATAGATTGGAAAAAAGTATTTACAGTCACTATATCTGATAAGGGAATTTATCTAGAATATATAAAGAACATGTCTGTAATCCCAGCACTTTGGGAGGCCAAGACGGGCAGATCACGAGGTCAGGAGATCGAGACCACCCTGGCTAACACGGTGAAACCCCGTCTCTACTAAAAAATACAAAAAACTAGCCGGACAAGGTGGCGGGCGCCTGTAGTCCCAGCTACTCGGGAGGCTGAGGCAGGAGAATATTGTAAACCTGGGAGGCGGAGCTTGCAGTGAGCTGAGATCCGGCCACTGCACTCCAGCCGGGGCGACAGAGCCAGACTCCATCTCAAAAAAAAAAAAAAAAAAAAAGTGCAACTCAATAATAAATATATAACTCAATTTTAAAAATAGACAAAAGATTTTAGCAGACATTTAGCCCAAGAGAACATACGGATGGTAAATAAGCACATAAAAATATGCTCAACAGCACTAGGCATTAAGGACATGCAAACCAAAACTATGAAATACCGCCTCACATCCACCAGTATTCCAATAATAATAATAAAAAAGAAAACAGACAATAGCAAGCGTTAAAGAGGATGTTAAGAAACGGAAACCCTCATACATGGCTACTGGGATTGTAAAATGATGCAGCTACTTTGGAAAACAATCTGGCAATTCCTCAGAAACTTAAACACAGAGTTACCATATGACCCAGTAATTTTGCTTTTAGGTATTTGCCCAAGAGAAATAAAAATATACATGTACACAAAAACCTGTACGTGAGTGTTAAGGAAGCATTATTCATAATAGCCAAAAAGTGGAAACAACCCAAATGTCCCTGAACTAATGAATGGGTAAACAAATATAGTGTGCCAATACAATGGAATATTATATGACCATAAAAAATGAGGTACTGATACATTCCACAATATCAATGAGCCTTGAAAACATTATACTGAAAAAGCAAGTCACCAAAGATCACATATTTTATGATTCTTTTTATATGAAATGTCCAGAATAAGCAAATCTGTGGAGACAAAAATACATCAATGTCACCAAATGAAGGGGTCGGTGCACTGGGGAATGACTGCTTAATGGTTTGGGTTTTTATTTCTGGGATGATTAAAATATTTTAAAATCTGTTAATGTACTAGAAACCGATGAATGTTACATTTTAAAAGGGCAAGTTTTATGGTACATGAATTATATCCCAATAAAACTTTTTTTTTTTTTTTTTTTTAAAGAAAAGCAGAGCCCGTAGGTCAGGGATTCTTTGCTATTTTGTGCCATAAATTCCACTGGCAGCCTAGTGTTGAATCCCTTCTCGAATATTTTTAAATATGAAAATAAAATGCATAGGACTACTATCTTAGTTCGCTTTCTGTTGCTTATAACATAATACCTGAAACTGGGTCATTTATAAAGAAAAATAATTTATTTGTTACAATGATGAAGGTTGAGAAGTCCGCAGTCCAGAGGCTGCATCTGGTGAGAGTCTTCTTGGTGGGGACTTTCTGAAGAGCCCTGAGGCTGCACAGACTTTCACGCGGCGAGGGGGCCGAGCCTGCTGACATGCGGATGTGCTGACATGCTATGCCCAGGTCTCTTCTCCTCTACTTAAAAAAACACCGATTCCACTCCCATGAAAACCCATTAATCCATTAACCCTTGAATTCATTAAGTTCTGAATAGATTAATCCATTTGTGAGAGCAGAGCCTTCATGATCCAATCACCTTTTTAAGGCCCCACCTCTCAATGTGGCCAAATTGGGGATTAAATTTCAACTTGAATTTTGGAGGGGACATTTAAACCATAGCAACTACAAATGAAGGCAATGAACTGAAATACATTTCTATTTGCAGACTCTTCCTCCATTGGAAATATTGTCAAATCATTGTCTTCATTGTTACTGTTGATTTTGAACTCTAATGCAGAGCTTTGTATTTCTTTTTGTTTCATTTCGTCTTGATTTTTTTATCTCTACGAACTGTTAAGATCTTTATTATTACTGCTATTTTTATTCCACATACACCCCTTTTAACTTCGTTGGAGGTGTAATAAACATTCCTCCATTTTCTCCATCTGAATCATTGATGGGAATGTTGAAAAACATGTGGCTAGGTTCAAACATTATCGCCCTCACCTAAAAACCTTTTTACAGTTTAAATATAAATAAACCTACACACACTTCTAATAAAGTTGTTTACCGACAAACAACTAAAATCTCTGTTAGTCTACTTTAGACCACACCCCAAAATTTTACTCTACAAAATGTAATTCATTGATCTATTGATAAATGATGCGCTAATTAAATGCCTGCCAAAAGCTAGAACATTTGCTAGATGATAGAACTATAATGGTAAAAACGACATATTCTCTACCCTCAATTTTAGTTATTTAGTCGGGGAGACAGAAAGATTCTGTTTGGCAAGGGGAGGTGTAGGAGACTTTGGGCTACCTCAGGGGCCAGATCACAAAGAGCCTAATGAGGCAAACTAAACATGGCATATTTTCATATCCTAAGAGACTTCAGTGCCCTATGATATTTATGTGATCTTGAAGTTTAATAAACCTGTCAAAAAATTGAAGTGTACTGAATTTGGCATAACTTCTGTTTGTGAAGCATTTTTATCTTCCAGTCCACCTTTATTTCTTCCCAAGTGCTTAAAAGCCATAGCTTTAGTAACCTGTTAAATAATTTTTCAGGAATGTGACACATGGATTGAAGACCAGAATAAACTATGCACAACAAAAAAGCATACAGCCAACTCGGCCGGTCGCGGTGGCTCCCGCCTGTAATCCCAGCACTTTGGGAGGCCGAAGCGGGCGGGTCACGAGGTCAGGAGATGGAGACCGTCCTGGCTAACACAGTGAAACCCCGTCTCTACTAAAAATACAAAAAAATTAGCTGGGCGTGGTGGCGGGCACCTGTAGTCCCAGCTACTCGGGAGGCTGAGGCAGGAGAATGGCATGAACCCAGGAGGCGGAGCTTGAAGTGAGCTGAGATTGCGCCACTGCACTCCAGCCTGGGCGTTGGGCGACAGAGCAAGACTCCCTCTCAAAAAAAGAAAAAAGAAAAAAAAAAAAGAATACAGCCAGTTCGCAAAGAGAAGACCAAGGAGAAAAGTACAAGTGAGACAGGCAGTGTTCAAAACTGAGTTTAAGTTGTTCATAAGTCATTCTTGGGCATCATGAGACACTGAGCTGTATGAATTCTTTCTTTCTTTTTCTTTCTTTCTCTTTCTTTCTTTCTTTCTTTCTTTCTTTCTTTCTTTCTTTCTTTCCTTCTTTCTCTCTCTCTCTCTTTTTCTTTCTTTCTTTCCTTCTTTCTCTCTCTCTTTCTCTCTCTCTTTCTCCTTCCTTCCTTGAGTTGAGTTTTTGAGACTACTATTGAAAGACTTCTAGCTAATATAGATATATTGCCTTTTGTACTTTCCTGAGAATGTCTACCTTCTTAAAGTACAGTGTGAGCTCCCCTTCTATGAGCTCTGTTTCTTTCCAACAAGACATGTTTTTGTCTTCCATTGCTTTCTATCCATTTCTTTTCTTTTTTATATTGTCTGCTTCATCAGGAACACATTCCTCTTCAAAATCTCAACCACCATCCAAGTCTCACAGGAATTAACTAAACCACAAAGCCTTTCCTAAACCTAACCAATAAAATGTAACGTTCTTTGAACTCCCCTTGTGTTTCATTTGTACTTCTGTTTTGACCTTCCTTTTAGAATTAAATGTTTTGAAGACCAAGCATTGTGTCTTCATTTCTTTTTTATCTGGTCTCACCTAGAACAGGCCAGGCTTAGTTCTTTGTCTATGTAATGGTACTTGCTCAGTGTATTTATCATTAAATTGACAAATTAAAAATATGCTACTATGTATCATTGTTTTGCAAATGGTAACAAATTGGCTAACAAAAGTTAAGTGATTAAGAAAAAACAGCTATTAAGGAGCAGGGATGAGACTAAAATGGTACCTGGTGATTAGTAAACACACAGTGAAGATTGTTGAATAAAGTTTTTCATACCGTAACAATTTATTGAGTTCCTACCAGGCACCAAGCACTGTTCTAGGTACTAGAAATGTGTCAGTGAATAAAACAGAAAATTCTCTAACAGTATGGAGCTCATATGCAAGTCAGAGAGATAGAGAATAGGTAAATAATATAGTTTTATGGGGAAAAATCTGGAAAGGATGACTAGGATGCATGTGGGGAAGGGGATTACAATTTTAAAATAGGGTCATAAGAAAAGTCTTATTTAGCTGCTAACATTTGAGTAAGATCTGAAAGAGTTAAAGAAGCAAGCCATGCAGATATCTTGAAGAAGAATGTTCTAGGAAGAGGGAAAACCATGAGCAAAGGCCGTGAGGTAGAAGCATGACTGCTATTCTAGAAATTGCAGACCTTTGTGGCAAAGAGGAGAAATTATGGTGGGGAAAACTGCAGGATATTATTAGATCAACGAGCTGTCCATGGGCCAAATCAAGTACAGTCTTTTATGCCCTTAAGTGCTTTGGCTTTTACTCTGGCAATATGGAAAGCAAACCATTGGACAGTTTGAGTAGAAGAGTTTTATGATGTAAAATTTTAAAGATCTACCTGGGCTGCTGTATTGAGTGAATAAATTGAAAAGGAGACAAGGGCTAAATTTGGTAAATGAGTTAGAAACCTATCGCAATCATCTAGGCAAGAGAGATGATGGAAGGATAGAAGCAATGGCAGTGATAAGAAGGTATCTGATTCTGAATATCTATTTTAAGATTAATTGCCCCAATTGCTTACCCTAAGGTAGCAAATCAGCAAATTAAAAAGTTGAGTGGAATTGCTTCTAAATAGCCCGTATAAATTATACTGATAATCTAAGAAATAATTTGTAACACCAAGGGATTTTATTAACAGATAGGAACCCCTTTCCTTCTACCTGAGAAGCAAAATAGGGACAGTCAATAGTATGAGTCTACTGCTGGTAGAATGGACACAGGCTTTAGAGGTGGGTACGCTGGAGCTTCCATCCTTCTGCTTTCATTGACTAGCTGTGGGACTCAGGGAAGAAACTCAAGGGCTTTGTTTTCATGTGTCGGAGAGCCATGATGATTACATAAAATAACGTGCATAAAGTGTCCAGCATAGTGTCTGACATAGAGCAAATATACACTCAAGTTAGTGCCCTCTGTTTTCTCCCTTTCCAATTCAGCCCTCCAGCTCTGCCTACGAACCTTTCCTATAAACTCAGTGGAAAATTTAAATCTTAGGTGTGCCTTTTGTCACTTTTATAAAGATGGAAAATGTGTTTCAGAAACAGAATAGAAAATAAATATTTTCATGATGTGCTTTCTGAGAAAATATGTTTGAATCTAATAAGAACTATGCTATTTAGTTTATTATCAAAGGTAATAATTTTCTTAAGGTTTTAAATGGAAATAGTCCTACTCTTTTCTAATGACTCAGAAGTAGAACTGTCTTCCAACAAATTTTATAGCGTTCATCAATTTTATTCATCTTGGATAAATATCCCTTTCCTGAATACTAAGATTTCAGAAAAGTGAAACAAAGTTTAAGAAACTTGCAGTACATTTGGAAAGTTAGGCTAGGTCATTTTACGTTCTGGGAATAAATTAAGAAAATATGCCAGCCATCACTTCATCACTTTAAAAAAAGCCAACCCTATAACACACAGACCTCCACAATTTTATCTTACATTTATGTACACACCACATTTAGATCTCAATCTCTCTCTCTCTCTCATACACACACACACACACACACACACACACACACATATACACACACACACCCTAATAAGCATGCTCTGATGAAGTGTAACTCTCATATCCCAAAACATTTTGTTTGCCTTAGGTGACTTTTAGAATGTCATGTCAGAATAACTTCCCTACTCCATACTTTTTTTTTTCTAATACTCTTGTTAGGTAGCTTTAAAAGTTACTATTATACCTGGATAATAAATTAATGGATAAAAAATTAATTCACCTAGTCCTGTTTGTCTGAACAAACTAAAAAAAACTTGTTAGTTTCCCCTACTTACTAATTTTTAGACATCCTTGCATTGCCTGCAAAATTGATCACCTGGTCCTTTCCTGACTAATGATACCCATTTCCTGCTGTGATGGCACCTCCCCCTGCAGCCAGGCAAAGCTGCTAGTTAGTTATGCACATGACTCATCCACTCCTTCCTTTTAGTCATTTTCCTGACCATATCCTAGCCTGAATTTTTTCCTTATGTCTCTATCTCATGCCATTTCCTTTATTGTTTCAAAATACTCCTCAAAACTCCATGCGCCCTCTAACAATTCCAATAACCCCTTAGAATGTATGTGTCTATATTAAAAGTGATGCTACTAAGTGTCTTATCACATCAAGAAATAGGTGATATTTTCTAGCACAGAATCTGGGAGTGAAATACATCTTAGAGGTTATCTAGTGTAATTCCTTCATTTTCTAGATTAAGAAAACAGGTCTAGAGATCTTAACTTTCTCAGGACCAAGACTCCAGTCTCCTGACTCCAAGCCCAGTGTACTTTCTACCACCCCACACTATTCCCTCTATTTTCCCCTGTCCAATTGTTTAACTCAACTAGTCCTGAGATAATGTTAAAGTTTCTGTCTTCCATCATTCCATCCAGCTGTTAATACCCAGAAGTTACTAAACCTCTCTTAGTCTCAGTTTCTTCGTTTGTGAAATGGGGACATTGATAGTACCCATGTCATGGATTCACTTTGAGGCTTAACTGAAAAGACCCAGGTACCTGGAATATGTCAGATGCTCAGTAAATGTTAATGGTGGTATTGATGATGATGAATGTAATGATGAATGTAAAATAATATTTGTAGTGGGTTGATTTTGTTTGTTCTTTCAGTGGTCTCCTGGTTCTTCCACTATCTTTCTCAAACTTACACTCTTCCTTATAAGGTTCTCATAAAAAATGATTTACATTCTTAGTGTCACTTATTGTATGAAGATCCAGAACAAAAGAAGCCATCAATATTAGGATCAGCCACAGAAGTAGGGAGTAGGTGTGGACCATCTGGCTGAGATGATAGAAAAATGAGTGACATTTGATTTTTGACTTCGGAGAACAAGAAATTTAGTTTGCAAGTCAAATTTTAAACCCCAGAAATGAAGTATAATTAACCACCCAATGCTGAAGTGACTTGAGGTGCAGTAGCTGGCTGGAGAAAGAAGATTTAAGCCTGGACTTGAGAAATCAGGGAATACTCCTGGTGACAAAGCACTTGAGTCAAAGCCTCGAGTCTCAGGTGGTGTAGAGGAGAGAGCAGGTAATTCGGAGAGTGGGTACAGAATGTTCTGAGAACACTGTGGAAAGTAGCATGGCTGGAAACAATGGCATCGCTATTCAATGCTCCACTTACTATAGTGCAAAGCTTTGTTCTTAGACCCTCCCTTCTCTCAGATGTGCTGATCCGACAAACTGCTGAGCCCTATCCTTCAAAGTTTTTTTTTTTTTTTTCCTTTCTATTTCTACCACTATTTCCTACATCCATGCTCTTGTATTCTTTTGCCTGAAGAGTTGATAGAATATCCTCTGGTCAGTTTATCTCTAATTTCTCCTGGCGTCTGCCCACCCTTAGCACCACTATCAGATACATCTTCCTAAAACACAGCACTAATTATACTAACCAACAGTTACAATGCATTGAGCACTTAATCTGTAAATAAACCCAAAGACAGCATTATTTATCCCCTTTATCTAAGTAAAGGCTCAAACTTAGACATGTCAAATGATCGGGCCCAAGGTCCCAGTGAAAGTTGGACCAAGAATTGAAACCCACATCATTCTAACTCCAAAGTTCATGCCTTACCTCAAATTATATGGCCTATATTGCTTAAAATAAACCAAATACTGCACATGACAGCACACTTCCTTATGATCTTCTCTGTCTCCAGTTCTGTACCCTCGTATGCTGTCTCTCTTGTGCCCCTCATCACTGAACATAACCAGTGCCCTTTTCCCAGATTACACTCCACTTGTGCATGCATGCATACACATGCACACGCGCACACACACACACACACAAATCCATTTGCACACAAACTGAGGATTTTATGAGCTTAATAATATTTGAGTTGTCAGCAAGAGTTTCACAGTGAACACCCGCATCCCTCTGCAGCTCCTGGCTTCCGTTTGTTCTCTTTCCTATTTCAATTATAAATGCTTACCCACTCCAATCTTAATTCTGGGATCAACAAGAAAACCTCTCCCTTGTCCTGCACAGAGCGGCACCACCCACACTCAGACCACAAAATGATTTATGCTTAGACCCCAAGAGGAATGTTGGTGAACAGCATTTTCTCCCTCTTCCTACATCGGGAAGAACAAACCACCCTACAACTCTAAGATCATTGTTTTATAGATAGAGTTACAAGTAGAAAAATAACATTAGACTTTGGTTTAAAATATAATTACTTCCTGTATTCTGAGACCCTTGTCTTTAAACTAGTTTACTTGAAAAGTTTAACAGGGAATATACTAGGAGATATAAAGATGAATAAGTTCCCATTCTTCCCTTAAACTGCTTAGTCTTGTGGGAGGAAATAGACACATCCACTTGTAATAACACTATGTTCTACATAGAAGTATGCGAAGAGAAGGTGTACTTTACCTTGGAGATCAGACTTCTTGTAAGAAATGGTACTCCAGTTGAGCTCAAAAGATACCTAGCAGTTAGCCATACCTAGAACGATGGGGAATTACATTCAAGACAGAGAGAACAGCATAAGTAAAGGCAAGGAGGAGTAAAAGAATAACAAGTTGTGTGTTGGAAAGGAATGATTAACTGCTCAGAAGTATAGGAAGACGTATTAGTCCATTCTTACACTATAAATTACCTGAAACTGAGTAATTTATGAAGAAAAGAGGTTTAATTGACTCAGTTCTGCAGGCTGTACAGGAAGTATGTCAGGGAGGCCTCAGGAAACTTACAATCATGGCAGAAGGTGAAGGGGAAACAAGCACATCTTCACATGTTGGAGCAGGAGAGAGAGAGAAAGCGAAGGGGGATGTGCTACATGCTTTCAAACAACCAGATCTCATGAGAATTCTGTCACAAGAACAGCAAGGGGGAAATGACCATGATTCAGTCATTTCCCACCAAGCCCCTCGTCCAATACTGAGAATTAGAATTCGACATGAGATTTGGGTGGGGACACAGAGCCAAACATTTCAGAATGCATAGCTGGAGAATTTGGAAGGTGTCAGATCTTAGGGGGCCTCTTTTGTCATGCTCAAGGGTCTGGAAAATTCCCTCCAGTTAAAGGAGAGACAGTGATGTGTTCTAAGCCAGGGAATGGATAGTCAGGTTTATAATTTTGGTAGAACAGTTTCAGTCAGAGTCTCTGACGTGGAGAATAGATTTGAGAGGAGCAAGACTGGGCAGAGAGTTCTGGAGGACAATGCAATTGGGCAGGTTGAGATGGACTGGGACTAAAGCGTAAAACAGAGGAATGCCGAGGTCAACCTGAGAGGTCTTGGTAATCAACTGAATATGAGGGCTAATGGAGAAGGATAAGGTCAAGAAGACTCGAGGGACCAGTGTGTGCTGGTGCCTTTCACTGGGATTACAGGGTTCCCTGATTCTCATCACTGAGAACAAGAATAATCAATATAACTTTAAACATGCTGAGTTTTAGGTAACAGAGAAATATTAATTGTTCACTGTTTAACTTCCTTAAGGTCTTTACTGAAATGTCAACTTTTCAGTGAAGTCTTCTCTGCACACTACTCTCCCCAGCAATGACCATTCATCCCCTCCACCCCTCCATGCTTTTCCCATAGCACTTACCACCATCTAACATATTTATTATATTTTAGTTATCTGCCTTCCCTTACTAAAATGTAAGCTCCTTGAGGATGAGTGTTTTTTGGTCTATTATGTTTACTAGTATACCCCCGGTACCTAGAAGAATCTCTGGTTCATTGTAGGCACTCAAAAAATATTTGAGAAATGAATGAATGAATATCAGTGAATATAGGCAATTGATTTATGAGTTTTCCGGGCTTGCTGAACAGCTGCCTACAGATAGTGACTTCTTGGCAAGTATCACCTTTTATCTGCTTTGATATGTGCTTCTTCCTCCCCTTTCCTCTTAAAAAGAGCTCTTCATCTTGCTTTCCTATTTAGTTTCATAATTTTATAATGACAGTGGTTTTGATTCCCGGCAAAATCGAGACCTCTGAAAATCTAACCTATAGTTTTCTAAGTGTACAAACAGACATCCTGGTTAACTCTTGTTTACTTTATCTTTCCACAGCGGGGCCATATTGGAGTTAAATAAATAAAAAAGTATGCTGTTTGTTTGGAATCTGAATAATTGGTCTGAATACTTGCCATTATAACCAGTGAGAGAGAAGAGCCTGTTGAATCAAAATGTGACAATGATTTTTAAAACATGAAAATATAAAAGGTAATATGATTATTTGTATCTTTACTTGTACTTGTTTCTCTTGCCTGTCTCAGAAGAAGCATTCATTTTTCCAAAATGAGTGCTTCTACCTGTACACTTGATTCCATTTCCTCCTGGGCATTCCGTCATCCTGTGCTCCCTTGCCTGGACTGTTGTATGTAATTGCTTTCTACCTGGACTCCTTGCCTCCAGGCTCTATTTACTGTCCACCCAGGGCTCACACTATTGCCAGAGGTATGTTTCTGACACACCACTCTGATTATATCATCCTATGTCTCTGTTTACTTATATGGAAATTATCTGTGTACCTGTTGCTCTTGACTAGAATATGAACTCTTAGAAGGCTAGTATCACTTTATACCAGTGACTAATATGGCACCTGTCACATAACTCTATTCAAAATCTTTTTTTTTCCATTTTCTAAATACTAACTCACTTAAATGTTATTCGAAGTGCTCTGTAATTTTACCCAATCTGCTTTTTCAGAAAATTACTATCTCCTTCTTTATGCCTTCCATACTACCCAGCGTATAAAGCAGGGTGTTCTGAACAAATCTGTATTCAGAATGGTTATGTCAGAATGTCACTCACTGTTTTTAAATAACCGGGTAACCTGGACAACAGACATCCCTGCTCCCATGTTTGGCACTCATATCCTTAATTGTGTCTACCCTAGTCTTGAACTTTACCCCATCCTGAGCCATGATAAAGCACATTTGCACACTGCTTGACAATTTAAAAAGTTGAAAGTTGTTTGCCTTTTAAAGCAAGCTAAAAGTTCTCCAAATCCAACTGGTCACATAAAATGACCTGTGTATACTGCAGAATACTTGCTGTTCCCTGAACTCACTGTGGCTGCTCACACTGGTACCTTGAGCCATGTTTTTCCTGGTACCTTGCACTCCATTCCACCCCACTATTCCACTCCCTGTTAGAGCTTTCCTACTCATCCTTCACACCCAGGTAAACAGCTGCCTCTTCTATGCATATTTTACTGCTCTTACACTAGCGTTAATTCTTTCCTCTTTTGTGTCTCCAAACGGTGCTGTTTGTATACCCTTTAGAACAGGTCTTACAGTCAGAGCTCTGTGTGTGTCCCATTGGGGGCAAATGTCTCTTTCTTGGTTTCCATGAGGAAGCATTTTCCCTTAACCTTCTTGTCTTCTTATTCCTCCTCCCTCTTCTCCCCACAGAGAAATTACCTGCTTGGTGGATGATAGCTTTTTGTCCATGTTTCTTAACTGGGAGGAATTAATCCTTTGGTGGTCATGAGATCACATATTTGGTCTCTTTTCTTGTTACCTTCCACTTTGACCAGTGGGAGGTCAGACCTGAGTTAAGTGTATCTACTTTGAAAACTCCAATCTTGCCGTCTGTTGGGCTGTTCCAAGGTCTAGACTGGGAATAGGAAACCCGATTTGGCTTTTACATGTTTATGCTTCAACCGAGTCTCTGTTGGTAATAAAGCTGATATATTACTTATCTATTTCTGTGTTTTATCTTATTTCTCAATTTGTCCAGAATTCTAATGGGGAAGACGATGCTAGTTTCCTAGGCCCCTTCAAACTTGTCTTCTCTACATTATCTATTAATATTTTAGGGTTGAGGCCATGTCAGATTCATCTTGTAGCTCAAGGACTAGCACATGGTAAATGTCTAATACATATTTTTTTTAATCGAATTCAGAAAATGTTCAAATGAGAAGCTTCAAACTATGCTGAAACAGAGAAATGTTGGGTTGTCTTCCTGAACATATTAATAATGAGCACAAGCATTTCTTTGTGTAATTTCTTGTATGCTTCTGGCATTATTTACCGTTGAGTCAGATAATTACTCTAAAGCAGTCCATGTGTGATAAACATGACAGAACCTTGAGGAGAATAGCAAAGGTCCCAGGGATGGTCAGGTGTCTACATTGACAGCTGAACTGTGCAGTTCTGTGGCCCTGAGGTCCCAAGTATAACCAAGTTGTGAGACAATAACAGGTCAAATTAACATTGCTATTTGAATCTCACCAGCACCTGGTCCTCACCTGATCACTTGGGATCCAGGCTCTTCACATTATTTTGTGTGTTGTCCAGGTGGCTGAATATCACCTGTACTCAGGGATAAGCTCACTTTGTGTGCTTTTGATGTAGCCATCTCAAAGGCACCTGAACCACTTTCTCTGCTGCCACTGCCTTGCATGAAAACATTGGTGTTGAGACTGCTGACTTCTGATGTTCCCAAAACTCTCAGTCCTGGAGTTGCCAAATGAATGCAGCAGTGTTTGGTCCTGTGCTGCATTTTGTCTTTATGGAGGTGGTATAAAGAACTGAGCCCAGAAGACTGTGAACATTGACAAATGGTTACACTCAGTGAAAGGGAGTAGGAAGAAAGGGGACAATGACCAGTGGGAGAGACCACATTGATGAAAGTTTCCAGAATTGGTTTGGCAGGGAAGCTCAAACATACTTAAAACTAATTTTTATTTGCAATTTGTTTGTAAGGATATCTAGCCTCAGAGATCCTCACAGAGGTTTGTGCATATGGACGTTTACTCCAACAGTGTGTATATGAGTCACTTCCAGAGCACAGTTTTGGTCAAGTGGCAGTGGCAAAGCTCAGATCGCAGCCACAAGTGAGTGGTGAGAAAAGGAGGCAGTAAAATTGAGGAGAAAAATGGGACAGGACCATAAAGAGAATAGCAAAAGTCCCCACTTGGAAACTCAGGGAAGTCAATATGACAGGGCAGCATAGAAGACAGGGTGGGTGGAGAAGGCGCTGGGCAGGATTACCCAGGACATCTTCAGCCAGGGATGGGGGAGGAGTTTTATTTTGAATGAAGTGAGACATAATTGGAGGATTTTAGTGAGAAAGTGAGATTATCTGGTTTTCTATTGAAAAACATTTTCTGAGCTGGGCGTGATGGCTTATACCTCTAATTCCAGTACTTTGAGGGGCCAAGGTTGGAGGATCGCTTAAGGCCAGGAATTTGACAGCAGCCTTGGCCCCCGTCTCAACAAAATATAAAGTAAATTAGCCGGGCATGGTGGTGCACACCTATAGTCTCAGCTACTTGGGAGGCTGAGGTGGGAGGATTGCTTGAGCCCAGGAAGTTGAGGCTGCAGTGACCCAAGATTGCACCATTGCACTCCAACCTGGGTGACAGAGTGAGACACTGTCTCAAAAAGAAACAAAAGCAAGCAAACCAAAAAAAAAAAAAAAAAAAAAAAAAAAAGGAAAGAAAAGAAAAACATTTTCTTGTGCTACTTATTCTTACAAGAATAAGTTTTATGGCAAAAAAGTGGAGTCAGTAGGGACCAGTTATCAGGCCACTACAAATGGTTGAAAAGACAACACCCAGCTCGAGTTTTACCACAACTGTATTTCTTCCTGATTACACAAATACAGCAATAAATATAGGAAAGTGATTTTTCACATTTTAGGTTATTACCTTCAGAAAGAATTCCTGAATTAAACTAACTGAATTTCAAAAAATCACCATTTTTTCCCCTTTAAATGTAGCCTATAATAGCACTATTCACAGTAGCCAAAGCATGAAAACAACCTGGATATCTATCAAAAAATGAATGGATAAATAAATTTTAGTACAGGCACACAATGGAGTATTATTCAGCCATAAAAAGGAATGAAGTACTAATACATGCTATGAGATGATACACCTCCAAAACGTTATGCTAAGTGAAGAAAGCCAGATGCAAAAAAATCGCATCTTGTTTAATTTTATTTACATGAGCCACCCAGAATAGGTAAATCCATAGAGACAGAGAGCAGATTGGTGGTTATCAGGGACTGGTGGGACGAAGCATGGGGAATGACACATTTTTTTGTGCAGTGAAGATTAAAAGGTTTTGGAATTCAATATACATGGCAATTCAGTGTAGATGGTAAACATTGTAAATGCACTAAATGCCCCAGAACTTTAAAATGATTAATTTTATGTGAGCTTCACCTCAATAAAAAAAGTTGGTTAAAGACAATCTGTACATTTCTTTACTTTGAGAAACCTTGTAGTGTTTTCACTTGGGCTTTGTAAAAGGACACAATTTATCCTAGTGCCAGCAAGGTACAAGAATTCCAGTTTTATTATATACCAACAGTATTCTTTGCAAATAACACTCCAGTTAAAAATTCATTGGTTATTTGTATCTCAGCCACATTTTCTCTTCTAAAAATTGTTTCTTTTTGTCTTTTACTTCTTTGTACTGAAGTCTGATGCTTCTATGATAATTCCTTATGTCCTTTGTAAAATAAACACAGTATCTCTTTTTCTGTTTTCTGTATCATCATGCCTGCTTGTCTTTTTTCATTGTGATTTATTCTTTTACCTCTAAGCTGAGAGAGTCATCCTTTTCAGGAAGTCTAGTTAATATTTAATTGCTTTTTTTCCTAGCTTTTGTATGGTTTGATCCATCAGGAATTCATTTTTAATAGTTAAAAAATTCTTTATAAGGTTTCCTCCATTTTTTTTTTTGAGACTGAGTCTCACAAAAAAGACTCAGCCTCCCGAGTTGCTGAGATTACAGGTGTGCACCACCATGCCCAACTAATTTTTGTATTTTTAGCAGAGACAGGGTTTCGCCATGTTGGCCAGGTTGGTCTTGAACTCCTGGCCTCAAATGATCCATCCACCTCGGCTACCCAAAGTGCTGGGATTACAGGCGTGAACCACCGTGCCTGGCCCAAAAATTCTTTATAAGGTTTTCTATAGGCAGATGAGAAGTTCTAATTTCTTGTTTTTATGAGAACAATATCATTTTGAGCATAGTTTCTTAAAATTGAGCAATATGCAGACCCCTTTTTAAAAAAGAATATTGTAGTCTTCAATGATAAAAAAATTATTATGTAAATAAATTCCTGTTATGGGTTGAATTGTGTCTGCCCCCAATTTTTATGCTAAGGTCCTAACCCCCAGAATCTCCGAATGTGGTCTTGTTTAGATATATGGTCATTGCAGAGGCAATTAGTTAAGATGAGCTCACACCGGAATAGGCCTCTGATTCAATATGACTCACTGGTATGCTTATAAAAGGGGAAATTTGGACACAGACATACGCACAGGGAGAATGCCATGTGAAGATTAGAGCTATGCTGCCACAACCAAGAAACTACCAGAATCTAGGACAGAGGGCTGGAACAGATCCTTCCCTAGCTCCTCAGAGGATGCATGGCCCTGTCAATCTTGGACTTCTAGCCTATAAAACTGTGAGATAATACATGTACATTGTTTAAGCCACCCTGTTTTTGGTACTTTGTTAGAGCTGCCCTAGCAAACTAATACACTTACATACGCACAAACTAATACTAGTTATACACACCATGAACCTATAACTCTTTTACAGCATCAAAGCAAAGTACATTTACAAAATACATAAGGCCAAGTTGAAATGAACTCCATTAAGTTGACATGACGTTCAGTGCAATTTGCTGAAACTAGATTATGGCTCCCAATATGAACATGTTTCTGACTTTCCTTATTCACGTATGGGTGTAATGCAATTCTCCCACCCTTTCTCTACCCTAGAATCTTCCTTCACACAATGCTTATCACATCATTTAGTTTTTACTTTGCCTAGTCAGTTCTCTTCCGTTCTTTCTTCAGTCATCCTCAATAATTTTTAAACGTAACAGTAATAAACATGGACCCTGAAATTATGTCATAGTTCCTAGTTACAAGGTGGTCATCCGGACAATTTAGGTTATACGTATGTTGATTACTTTTAGCTGATCATTAAAATGAAAATGTAAAATAAAAAATTATCATGGGAACATTGCAGACCCCTAAGAATACATGCACAAATTCCCAAGCATTCAGAAACCTGGATTTGGGAAAAGTGCAAACCTGAGAGATCCTTTTATTTGGTGAAATTTACCCTGGGAACACTCTCTCTACTCTTCTTTTCAATAATCAACTGGATTATTGGGGCAGAGAGATTTCCTGCATGTTCTCACCCTGGTTTGCTTTTCTATGTTATGGTTGATGACTTGAAGTCCCACCTCCCTCTCAGAGAATTCTGAAGATGCTGTAATTGCTTCCTCAAAGCCAGCTTTTTTGCCACCACAAGGCAGTAAACACCTAAGCTGTGAATAGGGTTCAATACAGTGTTCTCATGACCTAATGCAAAGGCCTATTTAAAAATAAATAAATAAATATATTAACTTCAGGCCAGCCAAGAATGTGAGCTGAAAACAAACCAGTCAAAGACCAACAGGAAAAGATGAATTCATATAAGCATTTACTGAAAAAAAAATTAAAATCCCAACAATGTAAATCTAGACTGCTGTGGTCTCACTTCCCAAAACACCCAGGGCAGGAACCGGAAAGCCAGCAAACCACTTCTCATGCTCTGTAATTTGGAAGAGGAGAGAACTAGATTTCACAGCATTTGGACACCTTTGCTCAACTGTACTATAAGCACTTTTTTTCCTCTTCAAATTTCTGGGAAAACTAGCATTTCTCTAAAATAAATGCCAGATTTTACCCAAACCTGGGCCAAAAGAAATAATAATAATAATAAAAAAAAACACTTGAAGAATTTATTCAAGGCTTCTTGTAGAAATAAGCATCACAATCATTAAAACATTCTAAGTTAATTTCACCAATGCTGGCTAATGGGATCAGTAGACATGGGATGTGCTGACTTATTCCTTTGTGTGGTGCCACATCCTGGGGCAGGATGAGAGAAGTGATATCTTTAAGCTTGAGAACATTTAGCTGATTGCTTCCCAAGGCAGCTTTGAAGTTGACATGATTCAGCCAATCAAATAGTTTGCATCATGGGGAGACTAGAGAGAGTATGTGGCATGGAAAGGAAATCTAAATTTGAATCCTGGAGGACTTTAGATAGATAAGTTCTTATATTTTCTTAGCTCTTGCTTTTACATGTGTAACTTGAAGAAACTGACCTCCTTTATAGGATATTATAAACATTAATTGAAGTAAAATATGTAAACTACTTTGATCTCACACACACACATTATATACATTATATACTAAAACACAAATATTAGGTAGAACCATTAGAAATGGATATTAGTCATTGTTGACCTACAAAGCAATTTCATGTGGTTTGACTTAATATGTAT
Source organism: Chlorocebus sabaeus (assembly GCF_047675955.1). NCBI lineage: Eukaryota > Metazoa > Chordata > Mammalia > Primates > Cercopithecidae > Chlorocebus > Chlorocebus sabaeus. The sequence goes on along the minus strand of NC_132904.1, from coordinate 99,477,904 downwards.
GTAAAGAATTACAGGCAGTAGCAAAAAAGTAAGGAACATCACCTCTTTGAGTTACACATGATGTTTAAAATATGAAGCACCCATACTTTAAGACATAATGGATAGTGCAATAAGACATATAGGTGCTGCAGTGGGAGAAGAGAAAACAAAAGGGCAGAACAATAGCCATGTGTCCATTCCTAGTGCATGTCGAAGAAAGGGCATAGCAAGAGAACTGAACTAGGCCTAGGCCCATTTTGGCATATATATGCTGTGCTAACATCAACTCTTCAAAAAAAAGTAATTTATGAGCTGAAAAAATAGAATATGCCCAATACACAAGGCAAATTAAAAATACACTTTGATTTGTCTTGATACTTATTTTTTAATTCAATTAACCCTGCGGCGTTGTTTAATGTTGATGCATGTTGATGCCAGGATGTGAGTCATAATATTTTGCTCATTAGCCCTTATTTGCTATCCTAATGGAATGGGCTAGCCCTGAGACATGCAAGATTACAGTTGTTTTTCAGCTTTTCAGACTAGTAATGAACAATGTTCTACCAATTTGCCACCCCCACATTTGGTCTCCTGGAAATAACTTGCCCCTCTCAAGTTTTGTTTCCAGATTAGTGGTTCAGATCTTGACTTTTCAATTAGGTGACTTTCCTACCTGGTGACCGGATGAACCCTGTGGCTTTTTCCAGTTAGGAGACAGGGTGACCACTAACAGGAACTGGGTCAAAATGGTGAGAGAGAGTATGTGGCATGGAAAGGAAATCTTATTTATGGCAGACAGCAAAACTAAAATGAGGTCAGAAGGTCAGTTTAGTAGCTGACTGGGAGTCTTACCTTTTGGGCTTAAGAAAAGTTCAAAAAAATGTAGCTTCATGGGAGCTGGAATAGGGGATGATCTATTAGAACGAAGAACTCAAGAGTGGTTTACATCCCTATATTCATTAAATTCATGAGTTCTTCTGGAATTATGAGTTCAGGGAAACCCTCCAACAGTTTAGAAAATACAGAGATTTCATCACGTTTCCCACCAGACAAGTACAGACCGATGCATTGCTCAATGTCTGTATGGTAAAATTATATGGTGTGGTATATGTAAAAGAGGAAAAGCCGTAAGTGGAGGACATTTTATTCCCCAGTAGAGTGGTGCCAATTTTGGTTGGTAGCACCACTGTGGCTTCCAGGAATCTAAAGAAAAATAAAAATATTATTTTAAATGGTTTCCCTAATGTGACACATTTACTCAGAACAGAAACAGTAAAATATTTGACTCAATAATGATATTCTAGACCTTATAATGGAATCTTGATGAACTTTTAATTATTATAAAATTATTCTCTAATTATTTTTGCTTATTTTCTCTTCTTTTCTCCTGATTGGCTTATTATGGGGTTTTTGTTTTTTGTTTTTTCAAGACAGAGTCTCACTCTGTTGCCCAGACTGGAGTGCAGTGGCAACCTCTGCCTCCCAGGTTCAAACAATTCTCCTGCCTCAGCCTTCGGAGTAGTTGGGACTATAGGCATGAACCACCACACCCAGCTAATTTTTCGTTTTGCTAGAGATGGGGTTTCACCATGTTGGCAGGCTGGTCTTGAACTCCTGACCTCAGGTGATCTGCCCACCTTGGCCTCCCAAAGTGCTGGGATTACAGGCCTGAGCCACTGCGCCAGCCTTATTGCAAGTTGTTTTATGAGAATGAGATCTGGGTAACAAGCCATCTTTATTTCGACTTGGAATTTTTTTCTGCCCAAGATTTGAGAAACTCTGCCCCAGTAATTATTTAGGATACGTTTACCCAGAGGTTGATTAGAAGTATTGTGTGGAGATAACATGTCAAATATAAATGAGTATCCACTTTGGCATGTTATTTATTTATTTTATTGATTTTGAGACAGAGACTCAAGGTGTTGCCCATGCTGGAATGCAGTGGTGCAATCTCAGCTCACTGCAACCTTTGCCTCCTGGGTTCAAGTGATTGTCCTGCCTCAGTCTCCCAAGTAGCTGGTACTACAGATGCCTGCCACCATGCCTGGCTAATTTTTGTATTTTTAGTAGAGATGGGGTTTCACCATGTTGGGCAGGCTGTTCTTGAACTCCTGACCTAAATAATCTGCCCACCTCAGCCTCCCAAAATGCTGGGATTACAGGCGTTAGCCACTGTATCTGGCCTGGGATGTTACTTTTTATCTAAACAAATTGGCTACTCCATAAGACAAAATCTGTAGTAGTAGTAGAAGTAGTAGTAGTAGTAGCAGTAGTAGTAGTAGTTAGTAGTAGTAAAGACATGGTCAATTTCAGAAATATGTAATACAATTAAATGCACACTTTATTTTCAAGATGCCTATTGGTGATTATTATAAAATGTTTTACTGTGTATCAGTAGGTGAAAAGCATTGGAGTAACACCTTACTTAGGAAGTTGCCTGAGCCCAGGACAACTTTCTTTTTCCTCTAGCTTGGTCCTTGGGATCATTTGTTATTTGCTGGTGAAGGGCAGCAAGGTATGCCACACCGAAATATGCCACTTTGACATAAAGATTATTTTTAGCTAAAGGCAGTTGAAAAGAAGCAGACACAAGAAAGGTCTCTGCCTTTCTCCTATCTGCTTAAAAGTGGGATATAAATTTGTCAAGGTGTTTCCCCATACCTCTCTACCAGGAAAGACAGAAGTTAATCACCAGAGACCACTCTAGGCCTTTATCATCCTGAAGACTGCACCCAGAGTAGTCTACATAGCAAACCTTACTAACCAGCCTTTTTCTGTAATTAATTTCCCTATATATTTGCTCTCCCACAATTTGCCACCCCAGAAACTCAAAGTACTTTTCCTTTGTTTTGTCACTTCTCTACAAATTGTTCTTTTGTTAAGATGTGATCTAACCCCAGTTGTAATCACCTCTTTGAATTACTCATCACTGACTGCTCCTTTGGGTACATACAATGCGCATGCTAGCAAACTTCTGCTTGTTTTTCTTTTGCTAATCCGTCAATTGCTAGTCTAACTTACAGGGCGCCATTCTCCCCTTCATTGGTCTGGGACTCTCTAAGCAAACAACTCCATTGAGTTATCTGTATGAATTGTTAACAACAAGCAGAAAGTGATTTGGCTGACTTTTGTCCCCAGATGGGTTAAGAGCACCAACCAAATGTTATATACAGATCTGAATCTTTCAGTCTTGAGTGTTTACTTCTTGATATTTTCCCCCTTTTGACCTTTAGTTTCACGTTCTTTCTGTGGGATATGCCCCTCTCTCTCTCTTTTTCTCCTCAAACTCTGAATTTCAGTTTCCTTATCTGTAAGAAGGAAATAATAATATTTAATCACACCCATTAAGTATTATTATATAACTAAATGAGGTTATTCAAGTTACAAAATAAGCATTAGCTATTATAACCATTCCTCTTATTTAATGTCTATGTCAGTGTATATAATGCAGAGTAGTGGTAGAGGGACAAATTCGCCAAAAAGAAACTTTCTTAAAATAAAAGTGATTGATTTAAGGACTATTCTTCTGGTCAATTTCAGAAAATATGTAATACAATGTACACTTTGTTTTCAAGATGCCTACTGGTGATTATTGTAAAACATTTTAGTGTGGATCAGTAAGTGAAAAGTGTTGGAGTAATACCTTACTTAGGAAATCAACCTAAGTGATTTGGGAATTGTTAACTTTGACTTTCTCCCTCTTTGTTCATCCTGCATTATCTTTTATATTCTTTTTTTGATATATTTTAAGTCCTGGGATACATGTGCAGAACATGCAGGTTTGTTACATAGGTATACATGGGTCACGGTGGTTTGCTGCACCCATCAACCCGTCATCTACATTAGGTATTTCTCCTAATGCTATGCCTCTCATTGCCCCGGCTCCCCGACCAGGCCTCAGTGTGTGATGTTCCCCTCCCTGTATCCATGTGTTCTCATTGTTCAACTCCCACTTATAAGTGAGAACATGTGGTGTTTGGTTTCCTCTTCCTGTGTTAGTTTGCTGAGAATGATGGTTTCCAGCTTCATCCATATCCCCGTAAAGGACATGAACTCATTCTTTTGTATGGTTGCATAGTATTCCATGGTATATGTGTGCCACATTTTCCTTATCCAGTCTATCATTGATGGACATTTGGGTTGGTTCCATGTCTTTGCTATTGTGAATAGTGCTGCAATAAACATATGTGTGCATGTGTCTTTATAGTAGAATGATTTATAATCTTTTGGGTATATACCCAGTAATGGGATTGCTGGTTCCCATTAATGGTATTTCTGGTTCTAGATCCTTGAGGAATTGCCACACTGTCTTCCACAATGGATGAACTAATTTATACTCCCATCAACAGTGTAAAAGTGTTCCTATTTCTCCACATCCTCTCCAGCATCTGTTGTTTCCTGATGTTTTAATAATCACCATTCTGACTGGCATGAGATGGTATCTCATTGTGGTTTTGATTTTGCATCTCTAATGAACAGAGATGATGAGCTTTTTTTCATATGTTTGTTGGCCACATAAATGTCCTCTTTTGAGAATTGTCTGTACATGTCCTTTGCCCACTTTTTGATGGGGTTGTTTTTTTCCTGTAAATTTGTTTAAGTTCCTTGTAGATTCTGGATATTAACCCTTCGTGAGATGGGTAGATTGCAAAAATTTTCTCCCATTCTATAGGTTGCCTGTTCACTCTAATGATAGTTTTTGCTGTGTAGAAACTGTTTAGTTTAATTAGATCCCATTTGCCAAGTTTAGCTTTTGTTGCAATTGCTGTTGGTGTTTTAGTCATGAAGTTTTTGCCCATGCCTATGTCCTGAATGGTATTGCCTGGGTTTTCTTCTAGGGTTTTTATAGTTTTAAGTCTTACATTTAAGTTTTTAATCCATCTTGAATAAATTTTCATATAAGGTGTAAGGAAGGGGTCCAGTTTCAATTTTCTGCATATGGCTAGCCAGTTTCTTCAACACCATTTATTAAATAAGGAATCCTTTCCCCATTGCTTGTTTTTGTTAAGTTTGTCAAAGATCAGACGGTTGTGAGGGAAGAGAGAGACCCTTTCATATTGTTTTATACTCAGAAAAGGAAAGAGAAGCAAAACTAAAGGCAGGTATTCCCGCGCCTAGGAACCAGACCAGAAACGAGGCCTCGGTCTGCCTGACCTAAGCCTGATAGTTAAAATTCCACCCCTGACCTAGCAACTGATGTTATCTATAGATTCCAGACATTGTATGGAAGGACATTGTGAAACCTCCTGTTCTGTTCTGCTTCACTCTGACCACCGGTGCTCGGTGCTCACAGCCCCTGTCACATACCCCCGGCTTGCTCAATCGATCATGACCCTCTCATGCGGACCCCCTTAGAGTTTTGAGCCCTTAAAAGGGACAGAAGTTGAGCACCTGAGGAGCTTGGCTCTTGAGACAGGAGTTGTGCCGATGCCCCTGGCCAAATAAACCACTTCCTTCTTTAACTTGGTGTCTGAGGAGTTTTGTCTGCAGCTCGTCCTGCTACATTTCTTGGTTCCCTGACTGGGAAGCAAGGTGATTAATGGACGGTCAAAGCAGCTCCTTAGGCGGCTTTAGCCTGCCCTGTGAAACATCCCTGTGGGGGATTTCAACCAGCCGGAGCGACACGGATCCTGACAGTGCTCCCGGTAGACATTTGCCCCGTGGGAAGCCTTGCCAGAGCAGGCCCCCGTGGAGGATCAACGCAGTGGCTGAACACCGGGAAGAAACTGGCACTTGGAGTCCCGACATCTGAAACTTACTAAGACTAGTCTTTGGAACCTGCCCACTCCATTTGAGTGGAAGTGTGGCCTGATCACCCATGGTGTGCCTTTATCGGCACTTTGGTTTTGGTTTTGACTTGGTTTGAATTGCTTGACAGGACTGGTCTTAGGAACCTGCCTACTCCATTTGAATGGAAGCGTGGCCTGATCACCCACGGTGTGCCTGTACACTTTGGTTTTTGTTTTTGACTTGACTTGGATTGCTTGATACTTTGGTTTTGGTTTTGACCTGGCTTAGATTTCTTGATACTCTGATTTTGGTTCTGATTCTGGTTTGTCGTAAACTGTAAAAGTGTGTGTGTGCCCTTTTTACGTGTTCTTTCTTTTGTAGGGTGCGTGTGGCGTGAGCGTGGTGTTTTGTCTCGAGGAGACATGGGTCAAGCACAAAGTAAGCCCACCCCACTAGGAACTATGTTGAAAAATTTCAAGAAAGGATTTAAGGGAGATTACGGTGTTACTATGACACCAGGAAAACTTAGAACTGTGTGTGAAATAGACTGGCCAGCATTAGAGGCAGGTTGGCCACAGGAGGAAGCCTAGACAGGTCCCTTGTTTCAAAGGTATGGCACAAGGTAACCTGTAAGCCAAGGCACCCAGACCCGTTTCAGTACATAGACAGTTACAGCTGGTTTTAGACCCCTTCCCCCGCCACAGTAGTTAAGAGACACAGAGAGGAAGAGACAGAGAAACAAAGAAGGAGTCAAGAAAAGAGAGAGAGAGAGAGAGAAAGAGAGAGGCAGAAAGAGAGGAAGAGACAGAGGCAAAAGGAAAGTCAAAGAGAGAGAGACAGAACATCAAAGAGAGAAAGAAAAAGAGAAAGAGAGAATTACAAGTAGTTAAGAAAAAAACAGTATATACCCTATTCCTTTAAAAGCCAAGGTAAATTTAAAACCTGTAATTGATAATTAAAGGTATTCTCAGTAACCCTGTAACACTCTAATACCACTTTGTTGTCATTGTAAACAAGGGCATATGCCGAAAGCACTGAGGCCTTCCTATAAAAAATCCTTAACCAAGTAACCCACGGATGGCCCAGATGCATTCAATCTTTAGTGGTAGCTGCTTTGCTAACAGAAAAAAGAAAAAAAAAAAAAAAAACCAGGGGAGGCAGAATTTATGTAAAAAGAGTATTATATGGTAAATTCTTGTCCTGACATAAATTAACTGGTTGTTTAAGGAAAGAAATGTTTGTAATAAATCAGAAAGTTCAGACATGTCAAAGAATTGTCTGCGAAAGTCGTGAAAGAAAAAATGTTACAAAAAAAATTTTATGCCAAAAATGTTGCATAATTTAAAAGTAATAAGGCCTCCTGAGTACTATTGAAGGAACAGTTTATGTGCAAGGTGTATAAGGAAAGTAAAATACACCTTTGGTAAAATAATTATAAGGAGGCATAAGAATGTGGATTTTTACCTACATTAAAATGTTTTAAAAAAGTATTCCTTTGAAAGTTTAAGCAAGTTTTAAAACGTTCATGGTAAAGAAAATTCTGTGTTAAAGTTAAAAAGGTATGATCCATTTTTTCTGTGAACTGGACATTAAAGTAAAACGCAACAGGTTTTTCTTAAAGCACTAACCTGCTCTTTAACAAAGATTAAGGGAGCCACAGTGGCTCAGGCCGGTTGTCCTGGCACTCGGGGAGGCGAGGCTACATGTTCACAGCCAACCTGATTGGAAAAAAAAAAAAGATTAAAAAAGGTTAGAAAGAGTCTATGAATATCTTACCTTGTAGTCCAACATTAAAAATTGAATAAATGTGTATACAAAGTTTTATTAAAACTAACATTAACCGGGGCGGAGCAAGATGGCCGAATAGGAACAGCTCCAGTCTCCAACTCCCAGCGCGAGCGACACAGAAGACCGGTGATTTCTGCATTTTCAACTGAGGTACTGGGTTCATCTCACTGGGGAGTGCCGGACAGTCGGTGCTGGTCAGCTGCCGCAGCCCGACCCGCGAGAGCTGAAGCAGGGCGAGGCATCGCCTCACCTGGGAAGCGCAAGGGGGAAGGGAATCCCTTTTCCTAGCCAGGGGAATTGAGACACACAACACCTGGAAAATCGGTTAACTCCCACCCCAATACTGCGCTTTAAGGTAACAGGCACACCAGGAGATTATATCCCACACCTGGCCGGGAGGGTCCCACGCCCACGGAGCATCCCTCATTGCTAGCACAGCAGTCTGTGATCTACCGGCAAGGCAGCAGCCAGGCTGGGGGAGGGGCGCCCGCCATTGCTGAGGCTTAAGTAGGTAAACAAAGCCGCTGGGAAGCTCGAACTGGGTGGAGCTCACAGCAGCTCAAGGAAACCTGCCTGTCTCTGTAGACTCCACCTCTGGGGGCAGGGCACAGTAAACAAAAGCAGCAGAAACCTCTGCAGATGCAAACGACTCTGTCTGACAGCTTTGAAGAGAGCAGTGGATCTCCCAACACAGAGGTTGAGATCTGAGAAGGGACAGACTGCCTGCTCAAGTGGGTCCCTGACCCCTGAGTAGCCTAACTGGGAATCATCCCCCACTAGGGGCAGTCTGACACCCCACACCTCACAGGGTGGAGTACATCCCTGAGAGGAAGCCTCCAAAGCAAGAATCAGACAGGTACACTCGCTGTTCAGTATTCTTCATGGATAGGAAGAATCAATATCATGAAAATGGCCATACTGCCCAAGGTTATTTATAGATTCAATGCCATCCCCATCAAGCTACCAATGAGTTTCTTCACAGAATTGGAAAAAACTGCTTTAAAGTTCATATGGAACCAAAAAAGAGCCCGCATCTCCAAGACAATCCTAAGTCAAAAGAACAAAGCTGGAGGCATCACGCTACCTGACTTCAAACTATACTACAAGGCTACAGTAACCAAAACAGCGTGGTACTGGTACCAAAACAGAGATATAGACCAATGGAACAGAACAGAGTCCTCAGAAATAATACCACACATCTACAGCCATCTGATCTTTGACAAACCTGAGAGAAACAAGAAATGGGGAAAGGATTCCCTATTTAATAAATGGTGCTGGGAAAATTGGCTAGCCATAAGTAGAAAGCTGAAACTGGATCCTTTCCTTACTCCTTAATGAAAATTAAGTCAAGATGGATTAGAGACTTAAATGTTAGACCTAATACCATAAAAATCCTAGAGGAAAACCTAGGTAGTACCATTCAGGACATAGGCATGGGCAAAGACTTCATGTCTAAAACACCAAAAGCAACGGCAGCAAAAGCCAAAATTGACAAATGGGATCTCATTAAACTAAAGAGCTTCTGCACAGCAAAAGAAACTACCATCAGAGTGAACAGGCAACCTACAGAATGGGAGAACATTTTTGCAATCTACTCATCTGACAAAGGGCTAATATCCAGAACCTACAAAGAACTCAAACAAATTTACAAGAAAAAAACAAACAACCCCATCAAAAAGTGGGCAAAGGATATGAACAGACATTTCTCAAAAGAAGACATTCATACAGCCAACAGACACATGAAAAAATGCTCATCATCACTGGCCATCAGAGAAATGCAAATCAAAACCACAATGAGATACCATCTCACGCCAGTTAGAATGGCGATCATTCAAAAGTCAGGAAACAACAGGTGCTGGAGAGGATGTGGAGAAATAGGAACACTTTTACACTGTTGGTGGGATTGTAAACTAGTTCAACCATTATGGAAAACAGTATGGCGATTCCTCAAGGATCTAGAACTAGATGTACCATATGACCCAGCCATCCCATTACTGGGTATATACCCAAAGGATTATAAGTCATGCTGCTATAAAGACACATGCACACGTATGTTTATTGCGGCAGTATTCACAATAGCAAAGACTTGGAATCAACCCAAATGTCCATCAGTTACAGACTGGATTAAGAAAATGTGGCACATATACACCATGGAATACTATGCAGCCATAAAAAAGGATGAGTTTGTGTCCTTTGTAGGGACATGGATGCAGCTGGAAACCATCATTCTTAGCAAACTATCACAAGAACAGAAAACCAAACACTGCATGTTCTCTCTCATAGATGGGAACTAAACAATGAGATCACTTGGACTCGGGAAGGGGAACATCACACACCGGGGCCTATCATGGGGAGGGGGGTAGGGGGGAGGGATTGCATTGGGAGTTATACCTGATGTAAACGACAAGTTGATGGGTGCTGACGAGTTGATGGCTGCAGCACACCAACATGGCACAAGTATACATATGTAACAAACCTGCACGTTATGCACATGTACCCTAGAACTCAAAGTATAATAATAAAAAAATAAATAAAAAAATTAAAAAAAAAAAAAAAGAAAACCAACCCAAAAAAAAAAAAAAAAAAAAAACTAACATTAACCTTAATAGCACACTAATATAAAGGTGAAATTTAGCTTATCTGGTATAAAAATCATACAAGAAGCCATATTAAATATAAAATGGTGTTTAGCTTTCTTTGGTCTAAAAATTAATAAAAATAGGTGCTAAAGAAAATATTCATTTTACTAGAGGATCATAGAAGTTAAAGACTTGAAACAAACTTTGGCAATTAAGAGAGCATACCAAGATGCAAATGCCTGGTTGGAATGTATCAAATATTCCATCTACACGTTAAATAAAAGCAATTATTATGCCCATGCACATGGCAGGCCAGAGGCCCAGATTGTCCCCTTTCCACTAAGGTGGTCCTCCAGTCGTCCAAGCGTGGGCTCCATGGTAACTCTTTTCCAGGATTCTACAGCCTGGTGTAATAAGTCATGCCAAGCTCTCTCTGCTATATCCCAAAGTCCGGCACCCTGCGGGTCACCCCCAAAGGCCATCCAGCCCATTCCATCTCCCAACACTAAGTTCACTTTGTGTCTCTCATGACAGGGAGGAAACTTAGCATTACTTGGAGACCTGAAGGAATGCAATGAGCTTAAGAATTTTCAAGAGCTTATCAATCAGTCAGCCCTTGTTCATCCCTGAGTGGATGTGGTGGTATTGTGGTAGACCTTTACTTGGCACTCTGCTGAATAACTAGAGGGGCACTTGTGCTTTAGTCCATTTAGCTATCCCTTTCACCCTGGCATTTAATCAACCAGAGGGAGAAAAAATAGGACATCGTAGAGCGAGAGAAGCCCCTTATGGGTCTTTCAACTCTCACATCTATTTAGATGCAATTAGAGCCCCGCAAGGAATACCAGATCAAGTTAAAGCTTGAAATCAAATAGTTACAGGATTTAAGTCATTATTTTAGTAGGTGACAGTTAATAAAAATGTAGATTAAATAAACTACATCTATTACAACCAACAGCAACAAACTTTTCATGAGTTAAAAGAAAAACTCATGTCGGCTCCAGCCCTGGAGCCCACTAATAAAAAGTGACAGTCTCAAAGAGGGGAAATGAGGGAAGAGAGAGACCTCTCATATTGTTTTATATTGTTGTATACTCAGAAAAGGAAAGAGAAGCGAAACTAAAGGCAGGTAGCCCGGCGCCTAGGAACCAGACCCAAAACCAGGCTTGGGCCTGCCTGACCTAAGTCTGGTAGTTAAAATTCCACGCCTGACCTAGCAACCGATGTTATCTATAGATTCTAGACATTGTATGGAAGGACACTGTGAAAGCTCCCGTTCTGTTCTGTTTCACTCTGACCACCAGTGCTTGCAGCCCCTGTCACGTACCCCCTGGCTTGCTCAATCGATCATGACCCTCTCACATGGACCCCCTTAGAGTCATGAGCCCTTAAAAGGGACAGAAGTTGAGCACCTGAAGAGCTCGGCTCTTGAGACAGGAGTCTTGCCCGATGCCCTCAGCCGAATAAACCACTTCCTTCTTTAACTCGGTGTCTGAGGAGTTTTGTCTGTGGCTTGTCCTGCTACAGTTGTAGATGTTTGGTGTTATTTCTGAGGCCTCTGTTTTGTTCCATTGGTCTACATATCTGTTTTGGTACCAGTAACATACTGTTTTTATTACTGTAGACTTGTAGTATAGTTTGAAGTCAGGTAGTGTGATGCCTCCAGCTTTGTTCTTTTTGCTTAGGATTTTCTTGGCTATACGGTCTATTTTTTTGGTTCTATATGAAATTTAAAGTAGTTTTTTCTAATTCTGTGAAGAAAGTCAATGGTAGCTTAATGGGAATAGAATTGAATCTATAAATTACTTTCAGCAGTATGGCCATTTTCACGATATTGATTCTTCCTAACCATCAGCATGGAATGTTTTTCCTTTGGATTGTGCCCTCTGTTATTTCCTTGAGCTGTGGTTTGTAGTTTTCCTTGAGGTCCTTCACACTCCTTGTAAGTTAATCCAGGAGCTGATATTTTGAAAAGATTAACAAAATACATAGACCGCTAGCCAGACTAATAATGAAAAGAGAGAAGAATCAAATAGACACAACAAAAAATGATAAATGGGAGATCACCACTGATCCCATAAAAATACAAACTACCATCAGAGAATTCTATAAACACCTCTAAGCAAATAAACTATAAAATCTAGAAGAAATGGATAAATTCCTAGACACATACACCCTCCCAAGTCTAAACCAGAAAGAAGTCAAATCCCTGAATAGACGAATAATAAGTTCTGAAGTTGAGGCTATAATTAATAGCCTACCAACCATAGAAAGCCCAGAACCAGACAGATTCACAGCTGAATTCTACCAGAGGTACAAAGAAGAGTTGGTACCATTCCTTCTGAAACTATTCCAAATAATAGAAGAAGAGGGACTTCTCCCAAACTCATTTTATGAGGCCAGCATCATCCTGATCCCAAAACTTGGCAGAGACACAACAGAAAAAGAAACTTTCAGGTCAATATCCTTGATGAACATCAGTGCAAAAATCCTCAATAAAATACTGGCAAACCGAATCCAGCAGCACATCAAAAAGCTTATCCACCATGATCAAGTTGGCTTCTTCCCTGGGACGCAAGGCTGATTCAACGTTTGCAAATCAATAAATGTAATCCATCACATAAACAGAGCCAATGACAAAAATCACATGATTATCTCAATAGATGCAGAAAAGGGAAAAGGCCTTTGATAAAATGTAGACAACCCCTTCATGCTAAAATCACTCAATAAACTAGGTATTGATATTTCAAAATAATAAGAGTTATTTATGACAAACCCACAGCCAATGTCATACTAATTGGGCAAAAGTTGGAAGCATTCCCTTCGAAAACCGGCATAAGACAAGGATGTCCTCTCACCCCTCCTATTCAATATAGTATTGGAAGTTCTGGCCAGGGCAATTAGGCAAGAGAAAGAAACAAAGTGTATTCAGATAGGAAGAGAGGAAGTCAAATTGTCTCTGTTTACAGATGACATGATTATATATTTAGAAAATCCCATCGTCTCAGCCCAAAATCTCCTTAAGCTGATAAGCAACTTCAGCAAAGTCTCAGGATACAAAATTAATGTGCAAAAATCACAAGCATTCCTATACACCAACAACAGACAAACAGAGAGCCAAATCACGAGTGAACTCCCATTCATAAGTGCTACAAAGAGAATAAAATACCTAGGAATATCTTTTATATTCTAATTAGCCAACCCTAGTGGAGGCTGTGAAGCAGCTGAGTATTTTGGGGAAGTTAATGATTTGCTCAGCACATACCATGCCTGCAGCCCCCTTTCCAGGAGTGACTCCTTAAACGCTGGCTTTACATGTCTATTGACCACTGTAACGTCATCCTGGCCACCTAATTTAACCAGTACCCCTGACCCAAAGGTAACCATTATAGGCTTGCCAGAAAGCTTTATGCAAGAAGAACAATTCTGTATTGGAGAGCATCTAAATTGAATTAATCAGATTCTTTGTGTTAGAGCACATCACACACACATACACACACACACACACACACACACACACCAGAATAGGTAGAAACAGAAAGGCTGAAAAGCATATATCTAAAAAGGTTTTACAAGCAGACACTTTGAAGCAATAGAAAGCATAAATAAACAGAAACCAAGAATGAAGGAAAACTAGGACAGTCAGGGGTCAATTCAGGCAGTAGAGAGTTAAGCAGGAACAAAGAAACAGAAGAAAAGAGGCATGAGTGCAGCAGTGACTCTAGGCTAGTCTTGGGCTTTGGTGGGAATATCAACCAGAGCTGATTGGACAATGAGAATTGCTAGGGCATTGGGAAAGAACTTTTAATTTTCCATGAGGACTACCTAGATGGTGTAAATATTTTAAAGGTAATGAGGCCTTCGTAACTCCTTTCAAGTATTCCCAGATAGCAGCCACTTGGTCAATCTTTGGGATAAGCTGGCCCTTACAGGCGACCCTACACCTCACATTCTGACTTCTTTCTCTCCCTTTTCTTCCTTTCTTTTCAGCTAGCAGATAACCTGCCAACACTTAGTGGTGCCTGTACCTGAGCATCCCAGCAGCACTCATAGCTTAAACATGTGTCACATCTTCAGGTACCTGTCAGGTTGGCCTTTACCATAAAACCTCAATGCACTGTGTACTCAGAGGTAAAGCCTGATGAGGAGAAAGGTTAAAGAGAGGACTCCTGTGAATATGTCAAAACAAGGAAGAATATGATTTATCAACTGGAAAACAACTTGTTTATCTCTGTATATTTACCATATATGCCATTTTCTCTACTCAGATGTTATTCATCCTTTTTCTGCTAGTCAAAGTCCCTCACCGTTGTTAGTGGCACAATGTCAGATGTAATCAAGTTCATGCACGTCTGTGTGTTTTTACAAGGTCAAGTTTTCATCGATGCTGTTTTCATCATTAAAGTCATGAGCTGCATGAAATTCCCAAGGAGGCAATTTTCCTTAGAGCTGCAGGCACTCAAGCCGATCCACCAAGTCAGTCAATATTGTAAACCATACATAGTAGTGTATTTAATCTATATATAAATATTATACATTAAATAGTTCACATTAAACAAAGTGATATTTAACATAAAGAGAAAAGGGGAAAGGAAAAAGCATTTAATGAACCAACCCAAGGAGAGTAACATGAACAAGAAGAGTGTCTTGGACTGATCCGAATGGTCCTTAGCATCTTGCAAGGAAGAGTCTTTGATTTGGTGACAGCCTTTGGCGGCACAGGCCGGGTTTTGATCATGAGAGACAGCAAAACAGTGTCTGTTAACATGGCCATCTTGAGTTGGTGAAGTCCTGTTTTTTCCTAAATAACCCTGGAGTCCTCTGGTGAGGACTAATAGTAAAGAATGTGTGTAGTTATATCCTTCTCTGGTTGGGTGCAGTCTCTATTGATTAGATGAACATTTGGTCCCTGTTGGCATAATGTCTTTTGAAATGTAAAATTGATTCTTTTTCTAAGATAGAGTTACTTATATCAAGGGTGCTCTATACACTCATGAAATCCCTGCAGTAGTAATTAAAATTCACTACCTCCAGGAAGTGTTTCCCAGTTCACTGATTTCTACCTCTTCTGCCCTTAGCTCTTGATTATTTCTATTGCCTTATATTAGAATGTGTAAGAGAAACACTGTTTGGTAGAAAGGATTCTGATCATTTTTTTCCCCTTGTTTTGTGTCTGAAAGATTATGTCTCCTATTTCTTGCATGTCTCCTAAAACTTTAAGTACTCTGTGCATAGTTAATGCTCAGTAAATATTAACTCATCTTCAGTAATAAACAACAGCAGCAAGTACTGATACCAATGAAAATTATTGAGAACCTATTTTGTGTCAGGTGAGGTATTTTTGCTTGACTTATATTATCTCTATTCCTCATATTGATATTAAAGGTAAATAGTTTTCATTCCTAGTTTACAGATGAGAAAAACGAAACTCAGAAAAAGGTTAAACAATTTGCCAAAGTCACACAGGTTTTAAGTCATGCCATCAAGATTAAACTCAGTGTTTCTTTCCATTACACTACTGGTTAACATTTTCAGGTATTCTCTTCTACTTAAGGTGACTCAGTGTCTCAAGGACTAGTATTACCTATAGCCTAAAACATGAGTTTTCACATTAGTCTACTTTATTTTGAAAATATTTTGTATATCTGAATTAAGAATTTTCTTCCTTAAATGACTTTTGAGGAAACAAGTCACTTATTTATTTTTTATCTATAGTTTTTTTTTTCTTTCTTTCTTTTGTGGTTGTGGAAAATCCAGTGGTGATTCATGAACACAAAATAAATTTCAAAGCTTTTATTAAAGGTATGCAGCACCCTTCGCCCTGCCTCGAGGGCATGACTCACAAACTCTCCTTATCATTTATATTTTAATTTAATGTAGGCCACAAATATTGTCTAGAGTTGAAGCCAGGGAACATGACTCACATTATTCGGTGACTCTTTGTACCTTAAAATCTTTTGAATGTAAAAAATATTGTAAACAGCTCCTTGAAATTGTATGTATTAACGTTAATGGTATAATAATATTTAGCTTACTAATATTTTAATTGAATGAGGCTTCTTACTGTTTAAACTGGATTTGGGTCTAGGTGACTTTTCTGTTTAATCCATCCACCAATCAAGTAATCTTTGAGCACTGACTTCATAAATTCAAGAGTTAAAAATATAATTGTAAGTAACACGTGGCTCACAGAAAAAACAGTTAAGAGGAGGTTAGGTTCACAGAGAACTCTCTTCAGACAGACAATTAAAAATAAATCTTTAGAGCCTCCTCTATATATATTCTCCTCTCTATATATTCTGATTAGAGAGTTGCTTGTGTCATACTACTGTACTTGTTTTCCTGGGACTCAAATATGTGCATACCAAAAAAAGCAATTACATTTGTATTATGAGGCAAAGAGCAGATAAGAGCACGTTGTAACAGGTAATCAGGGTTAGTCTGGTTTAGGATGGCAGAGAAGTTACATAGCTGAACTAGGTTAGCACCATTTGTCTTCTTATATCTCTACCACTCTAATATCCTTTACCCTAAATATCATCTTTAGATCATGGCAATTCAATATAGACCAGAGCTATTTACAAGAAACTGACAAATCAGTGTTCCAATGGTCATTTGGATTGAAAAACACACTGCTAGGCAAAAATATGATTATTAAAGAATCATATCCAATGATATATCTATTCTTTGCCATTGAAAGAAATGTATTAAATATATGATAATCAAGAGCAGGGCTTCTCTTAGTTTATTTGAAGGCAGAATGAAGGGTTATGGGTGATTTTAAAGGGTGGTTCTCTTAGGCCTGCTGTGTTACTCTTTCCTCCCTTACAGGCCAGATATTCCAGGGAGAGCATGCTAGGTATTGCTGCAGACAAATCTGTCTGTATGTCAATCCTTAGTCTGCTTAAATTATAGAAAACAAATAAAAATTGTAAAACCCTGCAAAAAACAAGAGAATGAGAGAGTTCATTATTACTTGAGAGATTCCAATACTTTTCTGAAACAAACAAAATGATAATATTGATGTTTCAGAGTTGATTTCATAAAAATCTGTGTTTAGTACTGATTTTATTTATTTATTTATTTATTTATTTATTTATTTATTTAAGACAGAGTCTCACTCTGTCGCTCAGGCTAGAGGGCAGTGGCATGATCTCGGCTTATTGAAACCTCCACCTCCCGGGTTCAAGTGATTCTCCTGCCTCCATCTCCCAAGTAGCTGGGACTACAGGCATCCTCCACAACACCCAGCTAATTTTTGAAGTTTTACTAGAGATGGGGTTTCTCGATGTGGACAGGCTGGTCTTGAACGCCTGGCCTCAAGTGATCTGCCCACCTCGGCCTCCCAAAGTGCTAGGATTACAGGCATGAGCCACCGCGCCCAGCCCTGGTCTTTTATTTTTAAAAACACTTTCAGGGTTTATAACATTAAAAAAAAATCATTGAAATTCAGTAGTTAATACATTGCAAATAAAGAATATGAATGCATTATAGAATATCAAATTTATGAACATTTGTTAAATATGTATTATCTTTCTCAATAATTTGTTAAATGTGTATCATCTCTTCTACATTTGTTAAATATGTAATATTTTTCTTAAAATTAGTCATTAAAAGGTATTATTAAAATAAGAAAAATATAACATGAAGAAAATGGAATTATAAAAAATTAAAATAAAATAATAATATTAGATTATTTTTAAAGGCTATTTAAAAAAATCAATTCAAAGGTTTTATGCCTGAGTCATGAAAACTGATAAACTTTCCAGTGCTGAAATAGCTCTTTCAGATTCTACACCAGTTTGGGAACAATTGAGGAGATAGCTATAAGCTGACTCCAGATATTTTCCTCTGATACTCTGAGCTTAAAAAAAACCACTATTTATTTCATAACTTTGAAGATATCTCTATTTATTTTAGTTGAGACTGGGTCTTGCTATGTTGCTGAAGCTGGTCTCAAATTGCTATCTGTGATTACAGGCATAAGCCACCATGCCTGGCACAGGTATCTTTTAAATTAACCTACCCCAGCTGAGATTGCAATTTTTTCACTGTAGTTTTGCTTTCAAAGAAAGTACTTTATGTTCACTTTCATAGTCTTTGATTCATCTACAGATGAAGATTTAGTATATCTAGTTTTCTGTATTAATTTCAATACTACCATGTTCATGCTTTACATTTTTGGAAAATTTTCTACTTTGCTATCATAATTCAATAAAGTGTCTCCACTAATTGTGTAAGATCAGTTATGAGGAATAATAACAAAGTGTTGACTTATCTTAGTAATTTACATTTTAACATTTATTTCAGATTCTAGTTTTTTTTTTTTTTTTTTAAATAAAGTCACTCTCACTCCTTTCTAGTATGTTTTCTTAGAGAGAAAGAGGTAGAACGACAGCTGGTGCCCTGTTCAGTTCAAAGACGTGCGCACATGTCCCATCACCTGGGACAGCAGAAAATAGGTTGAAAATGAATGAGCTTACTTAGATCTCATTGGAAAACTATCTTTGGTCACCAGTGGTTTCTGGGACCCATTTCTTGAGTTAATGCTTAAGTTTTGAGGGGCTTCATCTTAGTTTTTGGATTGTGATGTGCCTCAAACCCCATCAAGTGACTGGATTTTCTAGAAAATGAGTAATGGTAGAGCAAACAGATTCAAAGTCATTAATTCAATTTGGATATGACAAAATACCCTGAGAGCAAATGAAAATTAACATAAATGTCTCAATTTCTAACAGTTATGCAATATTCTTACATCTTCAAGCTGAAAGCACTCTGAAGTCAGCACAAACTGACAGGTGTAGGACTTTCCAAAATGTGTAAAGCATTTCCTCCTGGAGGAAGAATGGATCAAATTCTACCCCTTGCTTGATCAGATTCATCAATTTGCATATTTGTACAAGAGGGGATCCAATCTGCCTAATCATTTCTGTTTGCCGATGTTTTGGAAAGTTGCGAAATAATTTTGGTTTTGAAAAAATGTAACACAAATCCTCAGTGACGATTTACCAGGCCATGACTGAATTCCCACATCTGGATTATATTATCCCACTTGGGATTAGACTAATGATTAAAATCATCCTGGCAGCAAGGTAAATAGACGAGTTCCCACACTGAGGCAAACTCATAGCAAAGGCCCTTGGGTCATGACTTTTTTGGGGAAAATTCTTCCTAGTCTTATAGCCCTGTCTAGTTCTGTACATATTCGTATCTAGGTGTCTCACTGTAGTAAATAAGAGCGAAAACACAAGGACAGTGTCTGGCCCGTCAGTGACTTGATAATAAATGCCACTTCCCTTCTAAACCATCTCCCTTCCTCCCTTCCTCCCTTCCTCCCTTCCTTTCCTTCCTCTTTCTTTTTCTGTTCTTTCCTTCCCTGCCTCCTTTGCTCTCTCCCTCCCTCCTTTGCTCTCTCCCTTCCTCCTTTCCTCTCTCCCTTCCTCCTTTCCTCTCTCCCTCCCTCCTCCCTTCTCTTTCTCTCTGTCTTTCTTCCTTCTATGTCAAGGGACAAATTACAAGCTGCCTGATGCTAGCCAGTTTTAGAGATGAAATCCTCAAAAAGGCAAAACTTACATTCTACATTTAAGGACATTAACCAAGGAATGAAGCCTTTGTTTTTAACCTATAAAAACTTTTACTTTGGACAAAAGAGTGTGCTGCACATGCTCTGTACTTGAACAAAAATTAGTGCAAATAAAGTAAGGATAAGAAATGAATCTTGTGCCAACCCCTTTGACCCTGTAAAAGCATCTCAGTGAGGCAGATGCCCATATTATCACCCTCCAAGCACTCACCTCCAAATGAAGGTATCTGCTGACCACTAAGTGGCAGAGAAAATTGCCTCTGTGCTCTGGAATCTCATTGTCTGCTGGCTGCTACCAGTTCCCTTATGTACTTCTAGAGAATGAGATATCCTAACCAATGTGGAGTGGAATTGCATCTTGCAGAGGTAACAGGTCCTTCCTATTGGTGTTTCCCTAATTGAGCATGTAGGTTTTTCATTTAACGGCCATGATCGTGTGCTTTCTTTCTAGCATTATTTGAAAGCCTTTTATCAACTTCCTTTGAGATCAACACACAGGCAGAGGAGAAACTCCAAGCTCCTGCAGAACAGACCCCAGCCTATGGCAGGCCTTCTTTGGTCTAGAATCAAATGGCCAACTGGATGATGAAACTTTAGCCCTGGTGACGAAGCCAAAGTGTGAAACTCCTGATGCAGTGGAGTATAATTTTTTTTCCCTCAGAAAATGAAGCAGCTAACTGGTATCTTGACCTACAGGTGAATGTGTTACTCATAATTTTTTCTCTATACAATGTGTCATGTTGCTATAGCTGCCAGGGTTCGCTTTTGCAGATCGCATCTTCATGTGTTAAGAAGTAGTTTGGGGTAATACAGAGCATTCTGGGCTATCCTAGCCAGGTGGCTGTGATTTTAATTCCTGCACCAAGTTTATCACTTTGTGTAATTTTAAGGAAGCTTCTCAATGTCTTTTAACTGTTTTTCAATGTAATATAAAGGAATTAAGCTAGATGATCTCTGGGGGTATTTTGAGGATCTACAAGTCTATATCATCCTCTAATCACTTCTGTGTATTCCATATCAGGCTATATCTCTGCTACTTGAATCCTGAGTTACTAAGTCATTTCTAGGTGGCTGAAAATACCTTTAAAATAAAAATTTTAAATTACAAAATATGACAGAGTACTAATGGTTTTATTTTTTTTCTTGTGTAATAATTATCAGTGAGAATTGAACCTTAGGAAAAAGCTAAAATTAGTTGTCTCTTTACTGTAGTAGCTAGGTACAACAAATCATCTTCCAAATTTAGAAAGTTCAGAATCAACAAATATTAGCCCATATCATTGAGTGGAGCTGATGCTTTCTCAAGTGAGATTCTATAACAACTCAAATGAAGTGAAGGATTAAGACATGAGCTAATTCTAGTAAAAAAAAAAAAAAAAAAAAAAAAAAAAAATCTGTAGATAATCTTCTTGAGCCTTTCCTTTGTCTCCATTTATTTGTTCATTTGTTTATTCATTCAGCACATTTTAATATAGTGCCTGATATGCAATAGGCCTAGGGCTAATCTCTAGGGATATACAGATGAACAAGAAACATTTTTGCACTCAACTTCAAGTACATCTGAAAGATATTTCTCTACTAGTGAATGTCTTTTAAAGAAAAATCTCATTGATTTAAAGGCTGCTAATAGAGTTGAATATTTTATATACTATGCATAAAACTCATTTAGCAAAATGTTGGAGAAAGGATACACTTTAAAGTCTTTCTGTGTTAATGCTTAATTTTACTCAAAAAGCAAATCAAAGAGAGTGAAAACTAATTCTTTCTAAGGGTTTATGAACTTAATGATTCTTTTACCTTTTTTACAACAATTTTTTTTTAATGTTGTGTCTAAGAACTCGGAATACCAATTCAACCTTTTAGTATATCACTAGTTGGTCTGTAGTACAGACTGAATGTTCATTTATTAGTTATACTCAATTATCTCTTGCCTTGTACTTCAATATAATTTAAAATACATTCAAACATTTTATAATAAATGGAATTGTACAACCTTTTTTAAAATTACTAATGACTTATTAAGTTTTTCAACCTTGGGTGATTATAGAACAGTTTAGATTTTCTTAAGCCAAGGACAATCATGAACACATAAAAAATAAGGCTGTCTCTTAAGAAACTAATATATCATGGTGTACCTTAGATTTCTGATTCCCTAAGGAACAAAAATAATCATCAAAAGAATTTATTTTTAAAAATGCAACAATATTTAAAATGTCATATTTGAGGCTTACTGAAATGCCTCTCATGTGTATGTATGTGGGTCAGAATAGTGAATTACATGCCAGATTTACCCTCTGAAACTGTGGACCGCATCGTCCAAGCAGCATTCAAGGTTTGGAGTGATGAGACCTTACTTTCAATAGACTTTTCTGGGACACTGCTGACATCATGATCTTCTTCAGAAGCAGAGATAACAATGAAGAAACGATTTTCTTTATTGAAGATATCCCGAATACCCTCTAGGTGAAGTGATAGGCTTTGTTATTGTCTTGATGATTTTCCCACAGTTATTTTCTGAGTTCTTTCCCTTTTAGAACATGGTGATCTCTCCCCATTTGATGGACCATTTTAGACAGCCAGCTCATGCTTTTTCTCCTGGTAAGGGTCTGAAGGTGATGTTTACTTAGATGATGATGAAATCTGGACAAATGATTCCAAAGGTAAAGATGAATATTCTTCAGTTGAGATTTAATGTGATCATTGAACTTGAAGAGTGGTTAAAGTTACAGAAATCTCCCTTTTCAGAGAAAACTGCTTTGTCCATTTTATGTACATAAGTGGTCAAAATATTGGGATTTCTAGCTCCTATCCCTAAATGGCAATTAAGGCAACAAAACAGAGTCAAACAAAATGCTTTTTGAGGTCTTGGAGGGTTAAGCTAACACCACGGGAATTGTGTGGTAACACTATAAGGTTTGACTTGACCCAGTTTTTTCCCTCAGTGGTTGAAGAAAGTGTAACAGAGTTTACCAATTGTCAATCATTTAAATTGCAGTGTGGTGAAACTATTTACAGTGATTCACAAACAAAACATATTGTCATACATTCAGATATAAGACAATAGTCTTTATTTCATGCTTGACTGTTTTATTTTATATTCCTATTCTTAACTGACATTTTGACTAAGTGTTATATTAAGAGGTAGGCAACACAGACATTAAATATCTATCTACAATGTCTCTACTTTTTTCTTAGGGACAAAAGTGTCATTCTGACTATGAGCTGGCATACAAAATGTTTCTCATAGTAACCTAATGAGCAGTAGAAAAGCTTTCTGTAAAAATTCCCCAAAGTTGGGCAAATGTGGAATTAAGAAGGTGTGTGTGTGTGTGTGTGTGTGTGTGTCTGTCTGTCTGTCTGTCTGTCTGTATCAATTACACACAATACTTATGTTTGCCAAATACTTTCTGCCTGATGGCTTGCTGGCTCAATAAGAATTATTGTAATTGACATTTTTATTGTTTTTATGTGAATATTGCTAAACACTTTGAAACAACCTAAAGCCTCAGATTTGAATTTCTCTTGTGTGTCTATCTATTATTGCTGGAGAATCAGCAACTGTTTTCACAGTGCCAAAATAAACGTCGAACAAACTCCAGTATCATTAATTCAGAATTTAATCTTTTTAGCTATCACACATTGAGCATTTCCCATTTTCCAGGTGCTTTGATATGAATAATGTAAACAACAACAAAAGCTCATTGCTACTGCAGTTATTGAGCTCTTATAATGTGCCAAGTGCTTTACAATTGTATTCTCACACTAACCCTATAAGACTAGTTTTATTATCCTCACTTCACCTTGGTAAAGGAGGGCTCCTGTCAGGATGTATGCAGGCTTTTCCACATCTGTTGGGGCATACTGGTACTGCTAGTCTCAGTTTGCTGGATACATGGAAGCCAGACAGCCCCAATTATGTTCTCCATCACAGTTAGGGTGCCTTTCATCATGTCTGGAATTCCATCATTAGACATTTGGTTCTTTGAAGCTTGGAGGCTTGTTATCCTTTCAACAATTACAAATACAGCAGGTGCAGTGGCTCAAGTCTGTAATCCCAGCACTTTGGGAGGTCAAGGCAGGCAGATTGCTTCAGTTCAGGAGTTTGAGACCAGCCTCGACAACATGGAGAAACTCCATCTCTACAAGAAGTAAAAAAAAAAATTAGCTGGGTGTGGTGGCATGCACCTGTGGTTCCAGATCCTCAGGGGGCTGAGGTGGGAGGATCGCTTGAACCCAGGAGGCAAAGGTTCTAGGGAGCCAAGATTGTGCCACTGCACTCCAACCTGGGTGAAAGAGTGAGACCTTGTCTCATAATAATAATAATAATAATAACTACAAATATTTGCAAGAAGAACAAGGCCTATTTTAAAGTTTCCATCATTGGTTGGTGGTAGTGTAGGGAGGTTAAGACAGCTAAGGCTAATGTTCTCAGATGGAACCTTGAAGCAAATCAGGTCTCTGGAACTCTCTTCCACCAGGAGATTGCTTCAATTTAAAGCTTACCTCTGCCTGCGATGGCTCCAGGCAGACCACCCAATAGATAAGACATCCGAAGCAAGTCCCATAGACCCCACACGTCATTGTTTCCTCCCCTACATGCCACTCATGCCAAGCTCTCCTTTTAAAAGCCCCTGTCTTCTGCCTGAAGACTGAGGTGGTGCCCTCAAGGCAGGAACCTGTACTGACTCCCCTCAGCTAGCTCTGAAATAGGGTCACTTTCTACCAGGACTCCCTCCTTTTAACTGGACTCTGCAAGCAGTGAGCGACTGGACTTGCACTCCATTACAATATGATGGTTCAGCTTATGATTTTTTGACTTTACAATGGTGCAAAAGATATATGCATTTAGTAGAAACTGTACTTCAAATTTTGAATTTTGATTCAAAATTCTTTATTATAAAATGGGCTTTGTGTTAGAAGATCTCACCCAATTTTAGGCTAATATAAGTGTTCCACGCACTTTTAAGGTAGTCTGGGCTAAGCAATGATATTTGGTAGGTTAGTTGAATCAAATGCATTTTTGACTTATGATATTTTCAATTTATGATGGGTTTATTTGGATTGTAACTCCATTGTAAGTTGAGGAATATGTATACACACACATACTATATGTATGTGTATGTAGTGTGTGTGTGTGTGTGTGTGTACGGAGGAAGGTTATCTAAAATATCTTGAGATGTTACAGTAATTTTTTTCTTTTGCGAAAAGTTTTTATTTCCCAAACATTATGTAATAACATTACACTCTGTTTTTGTATATTACTTTTTAAATCAGAGAATTTGCTTTTTTAAAAATATGTAACGACTTCCACTTTAGTGAATTAAGGTAACAAGGTGAGACTAAGTTGTTTAAAAATAGACATTTGCTTCATTGTTTAAACATTAGGGATCCTTAAATATAATAAAATTGCTTGTTGTTAAAACCACTAAAGCATTTCTCCATTTTTCTAACTTGTTTTCATTTCTATTATTCACTACCAAACAATCTAGATTTTTTTTCCTTTTTCAAAGACATTTGGGAGGGATTGGGCTAGAATGTATGTTCTATTCCTGGTTGTTTTCTCTTAGAGTATTTGGTTAATTCTGGCCAAGGTGGACATTCAGTAACCACTCTTTTTTAACCAAACACACAAAAAAATTAAAATTCTTTAGGAGGGGAGTCCAGGAAATTAGGACTTGACTTTCAGATGTTATACTCCAATAAGAACCAAAAATAATTTATTTTACTTCTTGTAAATTCTTTTAGTAACTTTTGTGGATCAACCCAGTATGAGTATAGCATCTCTGAAGAGCGTGCGATTCAAATGTTGAAAGTAAATGACCTCCTAAGTTGCCCAACCTTTTCTTTGTAGCTACAGCATCTAAAATGAGCTCTTCTTTTTTTTGTTTCACACCTGTGGATGATGCCATGACTGCACAAAAGTAGTGCTTAAGTTCAAATTTAGAAGAAATTTAGCTTTCCTTTCTTTCTTTTTTTTTTTTTTTTTTTTTTTTAAATGGGGCCTCCCTATCAGCCCTAGGCTGGCCTTAAACTTCACTCCTGGGCTCAAGAAATCCTCCAACCTCAGCCTTCTGAGTAGCTGAGACAACAGACATGCCCTGTGCCCAGCTAGCTCTCCTTTTTAAGACCATTTAAGCCCAGTTCATGAGGTTATGAAAGACAAAGAGAAATCAGAAGGTAGAACAAAGCAACCATCAGAGAGTGTCTACAAAAAATTATTACTTCATGCACTTGCAGAGTCAAACCACTTACATTTTAGAAAAATAAACATACCACTAAGTGCCATCAACAATGAGTTTTTACTATACCCTACACTGAAGCCAACATCTTGATCTTAATGGTTCTTCAACTTCAGGATTTTTCGTAATTTTAATTCAACTCAGATGACCAGTTGTTCATGTTATTCCTAGTCTGGGACCTCCCTGTGCTTTAGTATCTGGCTGTTCATAGACATTTTTGGTTCCCGTTTGGGTGGCATTTTGAACTCAAAAACTGATGATGACCTATATTGTAAAAAGTCCCATATTGCTAATGTCTGAATCAGCAGTAAATACATAATTTTAATTTAGTCCGGTTTTGTTTGTTCATTTTATAGGTTTTCAAATTTCCCAGTGATTTGGAAGACTTGTTAGAACTGTTTTTAAATACCAGCTCAGCCCAGCCCTGTTGTGTTAAAGATGATCTGAAACCACAAATCATTTCACTGTGGTAACCAGAAGGCTTGACTTTGAGTTTAACAATTAACAACTGATAGAAGGACTTGCGTTGACAAGCAGTTTGCCAACACATTACGACGTGATGACACATCCCTATCACCATCTAAAAACACTTTTCCATGAACAATATTCTATAAACCAGCAGTCTGATTATTTTCTTAATGAATTAATGTTTATTTTAATCTTTGGAGGAATTTTTATTTATTTCTACTTAAGAAAACTACAGAACATATAATAGTATGTTCTCATGAACCTTTCCGTGTTTTTTTATTTTGTGCTGATTATGTTCTCAAATGGAATGAGAAACTAGTAAAATATTACAGTTGTTTGATAATAAACATTATTTTTAAAGTTGAAAAATAGTAGCATGTATTTATTTTTGTTTTTCATTAAAAAGGTTTTTTTTTTTTTTTTTTTTTAATGGGTGAGGTAATATTGTAATGATCCTAAGAAAAAGGCCCTCATCTTACCCTTCATTTCATTTCCATAGAGACTAGCATGGTATCCTATATGGCTGATGCTCAATTAATATATTCATTAAATTGATAGATAAAAAAGCTTCTTCTAGTTTGAAGTGATAACATTTCTACAAATATGTGAAAATCTGTAAGAACAGTTAGCCTACTCGATTCTTTTTCTCCACTTTCAAATGTTTCATAAAATGTCATTTGTTTTCCAGCTTCTTAAGCACTTCTTATTTATTATCTAATGAGATTTTAATATATTATGAAAATTTATTTGTAAAAACAAATGCTTTCTAATAAACTAACTGTTATAAGTTTAGTAGATGAATCAAACTTTTTTGGATAATTTTTCACTCAGTCTCAAAATTAAATATTATGATACATGGAAGCAACTTAAAATAAATTATTGCTTTGCATTTCTGATTGAGCACAAATCTAATCCTGAACTCACTGGAAACAATCTATTTGAAAGGGTATATTTGGCAGTATTTTGTTTGGATAAAGGCATATAGTAAATTTCCCTCAAATGATCACGTATATGTTGTAGGCTTTTCTGATTTTTCTCTAAGGCACTGGCTACTCTAGATTACATAGCATTTTACTCATATGTTAGAATACCCATTTCGTGTTCACCCTAAAGCTGTATTCATGCTCCTTCTCTTTGTCTTAATATGTTTCTGACCTGAGCATCATTTTCTTTCTGACTCTTAGTCACTCAAATTAACTTGCATTTCCAATCATTTATTTAAAGAAGTCCAATAAATCCAAAGATCATGGCCTATATTGCTCTACCCATTTGCTTCCGCAGGGGACCAAAGATGGCACTTTGATTTCACCGTACTGAATGTGTGATGTTCTGAAAGGAATAATAGGCAGAGGCTCCTATGACTATTTTCCTGAGTGGTTGGACCAAGAGTACTTCTATTATTCAAACTTAAAATTAAAAATTGAGAAACTTGAAATTGGCCTACTGTAGCCCTAGTTTTCTTGGGCACTCCCTGAGGTGTAGGAACCAAACAGCTCAGCTTTTAAGAAAATATCTGAGAATGGAAAGGGTGGAGGTTATAAGTAGACAGGGATGGTGGTCAAGAACATTGAGTTTTGAGTTATTGGCCTGGATTCAAATCATGGTATCGTTTATAAACTATATGACCATATACAAGTATTTAACTTCTCAGTGTATCAGATTATTCATATGTAAAATGGAAAACAAGCTTTCTGACAGCACCTATGTGGCTATTGTAAGGATTAAATGAGATAATGCCTTTTAAACCTAGAATGCAGTAATCCGTGTTTATGCTAGCCATTACAGTTGTTGTGTTCCAATGTAATTCTTCTACCTCTGTCTGGATCTGTAGGGAACTTATGCAGGACTACTTATTCGTTGAGAGGTCTTGCCAGTGTGTTTAAATTCCAACCATGGGGCTCAATTCTGTGGTTGTGCTATAGCACCTCCAAGTCTTCTAGCTTGGTTTTGGTCCAATATCGTGGGCTTCACGTAGACACATGATATCTTTCTGTAGTTACTCTAGAGAAAATGCAGTTTATACTATACCAGGCTGTAGTAAACATTCTACAAGCAGTACTAAGTTTCTCTTTATGGAGGTAAACATGCCATCTTGATACACTTATTATTTGAAGAAGTAAAAGTAGCTAGTTTCTTACAGAAGGAAAAAAAAAACATTTTTGCTAAGTGAAGTAAAAAATGTACTACTCTCTGCTTCTTCCCACAGCATCCATAAATATGCAGAGGCCGTTTATTTTGCCAGATAGGTTTTGAGACCCTGCTGAAACAAGAGATGCTGTCATTTATATTTCCCTCAAATTCTACCACAAACCACACTTGGGAGGGAAAAGAAAAAGTCGCCATGTAAGCATGTTTACCTTCAAGTGACTAGGAAGTGGAAACCTATCCATAAGTGATGACTCACCATTGCAGGCCTATAAAAGTAAAGGTATTTTCTGCGGAAGGACAACAGTCACCAGGCATCACCATTCAAGATGCATCCAGGGGTCCTGGCTGCCTTCCTCTTCTTGAGCTGGACTCATTGTCGGGCCCTGCCCCTTCCCAGTGGTGGTGATGAAGATGATTTGTCTGAGGAAGACCTCCAGTTTGCAGAGGTAAAGTATCCTGCCAATCCTGATGATGCGGTTGGTACATCTCAGAAATGTCCTTCTCTTTGAAACGCAGTTCATTTTGGTCTCTTTTCTAGCGCTACTTGAGATCATACTACTATCCTACAAATCTCGCGGGAATCCTGAAGGAGAATGCAGCAAGCTCCATGACTGACAGGCTCCGAGAAATGCAGTCTTTTTTTGGCTTAGAGGTGACTGGAAAACTTGACGATAACACCTTAGATGTCATGAAAAAACCAAGATGCGGGGTTCCTGATGTGGGTGAATACAACGTTTTCCCTCGAACTCTCAAATGGTCCAAAATGAATTTAACCTACAGGTAAATCATAGACTATCTTTCTTGCATATTTGTTAGCTTTTTCTTGTAGTATTAAATGTCTAATATTAAGTAGACCTTACTATTTAATCGGCAGTTAAATTCCAGAATAGCTTTAATGTGGTTGCCGAGATTGCCTCATAACATCTATTATTGTCACATTAACCCAGCATGATTTTTTAGTGGGCATCTCAAAGTATTTCTTTTAGAAATGAAATCAAAAGAGAAGTAAAAGTAGATTAAAGAAAATTTGCAAACGTAGTGCATTAGGTGTATTTATCACAATAGTTCTAAAGATGAAGAGTTCCACTCTTTCTAGAAACTTTACAGAGCTATTTCATTTATTTGGGCTTTATCAATGTAATCCAAACTTTTAGCATGCAAAATAAATTATATTAAACATTGGAAAAATTTTAATTTAGGATGCCACATGGTCAGATATTCGGAGATACTCAAATGTCTGAATTTTTGACTTTTTATTCTGGTATGGCATCATAATTAATACATTATTTGAAACAATAAGCCTCTAGTAGAACTTTCAAAGAAATTATTGCATTTTGAATTGAAGAGCAATATACCAAGAAAATGTATTCTAAAATAGCTGTCACTTTCCAAAAACTTAATTGAAACTTTCTCTGTTAAATAGAATTGTGAATTACACCCCTGATATGACTCATTCTGAAGTTGAAAAGGCGTTCAAAAAAGCCTTCAAAGTTTGGTCGGATGTAACTCCTCTGAATTTTACCAGACTTCACGATGGCATTGCTGACATCATGATCTCTTTTGGAACTAAGGGTAATGATGCACATTTATTTTTAAAACATTTTTATATTCTAATTCTTAGTTGGTTCCATTTTAAAATTATTTCTTTCAGTCATTCATTCCTTTTTAAAGCATTCAACACTAATTTACCAAACACCTGTGCTAAGTACTCCTGGATGTGATAAGACTCCTAACCCTTGCTTTTGTGTGTAGAGCATGGCGACTTCTACCCATTTGATGGGCCCTCTGGCCTGCTGGCTCACGCTTTTCCTCCTGGGCCAAATTATGGAGGAGATGCCCATTTTGATGATGATGAAACCTGGACAAGTAGTTCCAAAGGTAATGTTTCTTATAAAGATATCATTTACGTGTTGTTAGATTAAACAGTGAACACACTGGTATGGAAGTTAAAACACATAAAAGTTAAATATATTTGGTATTTGACTATATATTCTTAAATGAAGTTTATCTTAGACATATTAGTGTCTCTACAAGTGGCATTTCTACAAATTGATATTCAGTATTAAAAAATGAACAAAATCTACTTAATCTGTCACTGTGGCTTGAGGGATACTAATGAACTCTGAAGTAGGACCAAAATGTTTATGTTTGTCAGCCAACATGTTATTACTGCAAATTACCTTTTGGCATGTTGAAGAAGTACAGTTTATTATAAATATATAACTAAAAACTACCAGGGTTGGATCTATGGATCATACATGAATTAGATGTGAAATGAAATAATTTTTTCCTTGGTAGAAATATGTTCAATCAAATTTCTGTTTCCCATTATATAAGTTGCTTGATTCAGTCTTGTCTTATATGATAAACACCATTCTTAAAAATCTAGACAGAGTCTTACCCCAAACAGCATGAAACAGACAAGGTGGCAGTTGTATTTACAAGAGCAAAATGAAATTGCATGTTGAATGAAATCAGTTAGTAGTTGAATCTTCAAGTCTCAAAATAATTGGGAATGTTAATTTAGGAAGAAAAGCCATAGATTGTTCTAACTAGGACTTAGTTATGACAAGTAGAGGTTGTCTTCATAGACAGCTGATTTTATTATTCATTTAAACAAGAAAGATTATTTTTCCAAAGAATAAAACTGGGCCTTACATGTTCAGTGTTTCAACTCTAATACCTAGAATCTGTCTGTGGAGGGAAAAGTGAAAATTTACATATTTATGTTCTGGGTATTTCAGAGGTAAGAACGGTTTCAGGAAGAAGGAATAAGATCCAGCATTGTTAAGGCAGAATCACAATAAGCCTCAAATGTAGGTTCCTTTGTAAATTCTGGGTTTGAAATACTTAACTGAAATGAATGAAAACATCCACAATCCAGTCTGGATTCATTTTTCAGTGGAAGGCCAAGAGCAGTACCCATTGCTAGTCATTCGATGAAGAATTGGCACTCAGATTATGCGACCTCTAGTTGCTCTCATGGTCTTCAAGATTTGCTAGGTTGGTTCATTTTCTTCATGCACAGGCTGCAATAGCAAAGGAAATTTAAGGTCAAATGGAATCCACTGGCTCTAGTTTTCAGGTAATCTAAGCACAAGTAACAACAATCCTATTGCCTTACACTTCTTATTTTTCTTTTAGTGTTTTATTCTCTTTTTTCCAGTTTGAAATACCTGTATTAGGAGGCTCAAAATTGGCAGACAGAATGCTTAGAGGGAATAATGTAAATACAGTGACATAGTGGTCTTCTAGAGTAAAGATGGCTAATCATGTCTAGAGTTTCTGTTTCTCCAAACCCCAGAGTCTAGAGACGTTCTAGAAAGAATCATTTGGTTGGAATTTGCTCCCAAGAGTATACACAGAGAATCTATTTAGTGCATCCTCCATCCTTGGTACGGTCCCTTTGGGTGCTGCCTCCTGATTGGAGGATGTTCTGGGCAGAACCCTAGCTAGGTACCACCCTATGTGATGTTCCCCCTCCTCGTTTAAGGTAATCTCTGTCCACTTCCCTCACCTGACCTGAGAATACTAAGAGCAAATCAGGAGTCCTAGTGTCTTCATGGTAAATCCTTATTAGTTACTAATTACATGAGAGTAATCTGTTGACATTCTAATTGTGTAGGCAGCTATAATCAAAAGAACACTAAATTATTTATAAGAATTAAGTCAATACTTTGAATCTTCCTTCAAGCAACTGAATACTGATATTAAAAAGTAAAAGAGTGAAGAAAGAGAAAAGAAAGAGTATAGAGCGAAGAAAGAAACATACCAAATAGATAAAATGATACTCCTTTCATTACCTGGTCACTGGAATTCCTTTTTTTCTCATTGTTTCTTTATTTTCTTACAGGCTACAACTTGTTTCTTGTTGCTGCCCATGAGTTCGGCCACTCCTTAGGTCTTGACCACTCCAAGGATCCTGGAGCACTCATGTTTCCCATCTACACCTACACCGGCAAAAGCCACTTTGTGCTTCCTGATGATGATGTACAAGGGATCCAGTCTCTCTATGGTAACTCAGTTATAGAAATAGAATATGATCGGTTATAAAAGCAGAAGAAATCTATGCATTTATTTTCTAAGTAGCAGTCAAGCTGCATAATGATGTTTTGGTACAGTGAAGAGCATGTATGACAGAGGTTTCATAATACTATAATACTGTATTTTTAATGTACCTTTCTTATGTTTAGATACACTTAATACTCACCATTGTGTTACAAGTGCCTGCAGTACTCAGTACAGTAATATGCTGGACAGGTTTGTAGCTTAGGAGCAATAGGCTGTACCATATAGTGTATATGTGTAGTAGGCTATATATCTAGGTTTGTGTAAGTATACACTACGATGTTCACCCAATGACAAAATCTCCTAACAACACAGTTTTCAGAATGTATCTTTATTGTTAAGCGACTCATGACTCTACTAATTGAATTCACCACTGCCAATGCTGCTTTCTTGGTTTTGTTACTAAAACCTAGGAAAACACACCCATTTTTTCTTTCCAAATCTAACTACCCACTCAAATAGAAAATACTTAATTCTCCAATTTTTTGCAGACTATAACTCCCTGTATCTGTATTTTATACATTGCAATGTGCATTTGATACCCTCAAAACACCTCTGCAATAAGAAAGAAAAATATTTTATTCCCCATTTAACCAACGAAGAAACAAAGCCATGTAGAATTTAAGTAGCATACCTATAGTAATATGGTTGGTGGTGAAAGTGAGTTCCTAAAGCTTTTAGAAATTCCAAGTACTCTTTCAACTAGTCCAATTTGGCACAGTAGAAACCTCTCAAGTGGCCTGTGGTAGTTTTTAATCAACATCTACAGTAACCATTGTAAAAAAAAAAATTCTTTCTTTTCACTTACCCCCCAAATTTTCAATAATATTTACAAAATAATTAAACCTCAACCCAAATATTTATTTATAGATGACCTGTTATAAATAGAGTTAAAGCCACAGTGCACAGTCATCAGTGTAAACATTTCTAGAGCACATAGTTCAGCAAACTTGCTCACATCACCCAAGCCATTCTTTTCCCTTCTAAATTTGAATCTATCACAGTAACTAGCATAGCCATGGGCATGAACTTGAAGATGGCAAAGGAAATTTGCAAATTTATTTTGCAGTTATTATTTCTATATTATTATGACTCAGGGACTGATAAAAGAACTAATATAAACTAGACAGAAAAAAAAAAAAAACAGTGTAGGATTATTATTGCGTACTGCACCCCCATCCCGTCTGCACTCATGGGAGCTGGTTGGAAAGTTACCAACATTTGGCAAATCACATAAGTGCTGAAGGCCTGACTTGTCGCAGTTGAGATACAGCTGCACTATGGCAAACTGGTGAAGCAGCATTAGCTGATGTTGACAGCTGGTAAAATAGTCAAGAGGAGGAGGCGAGATGAGGGCTTTCGCAGGAGAAATACACCATCAAAAATGGCTTTGAGGGGAGTCTAGTTTTCAAGAGCACTCTGTCAATAGATTGTGCAAGGTGATTCTTCAAAGTCTGTTGCTTTTTTCCCCTCATTTTTATCATCAACCTCAAGAAACCTAAGTTTATAGTTCTAAAGAATCTCAAGAGGTCTTGAAGGATGGAAGTGGAGGGGAGGAAGGAAGGAAGATTACATGGTACTTGCACCATAATGTAGGAGCCCCAGGACCCACTGCTTTTCCTGGAGAAAACCCTCTCCCACTGTCCATCAGCAGATCAGCCTGTTGTGCTGTGACCCAAGTTTTCAGTAATGTTACATTCATAACTTTTCTCTTGCCTTTCACAACTGCAGGTCCAGGAGATGAAGATCCCAACCCTAAACATCCAAAAACGCCAGACAAATGTGACCCCTCCTTATCCCTTGATGCCATTACCAGTCTCCGAGGAGAAACAATGATCTTTAAAGACAGGTACTCTTGAGATTCTTTCATAAAGTTTGTATGCGACAAACATCTGTGAAGCTGTTTCTGCATATCGCCAAAACATCCTGTCAGACTTCCAAAGGCAAAGTTAACAGTAAAAATGGGCAGGCAGCTTACTTCCATATTTCAGACCAAATAAATGACTGACGGATAAATGTTTTACTTTTCAGTGTACAACCCTGGCGTTGTGTAGCTTGTTTTTACATCTCTAGTTATAGTCTTTCTTATAAATATAACCAAGAAAATCTAGAAATCCAATTTATTTTAAAAACAGACAAGCATTGAAAGTAATTGCTGTATTAATAAATGGTTACTCGTTAGGCCCATGCGGATTCATTTTGGCATGGAGAGACTTTGATTCTGGATACATATGTTGGAATTTGAGGGACAGAATGAAATGAACCTAGAAATGCAATATAAAATTTTAATTTCTACATTATTCTAATAAGCATATTTGTTCATTCATTCGTTCATTGATCCCTCATCTGTGATCCAATAGCATGTTTACCCCTCTGTTACAACTCTAACTACATTGTACTCATGGGGCGGGGGTGGTTCTCATGTATCAGTTTTCCCAGGCCATGAGACCATGGAAAACATAGTTCATGTAACTCATATCTTCTCTCTGGAGCCCAACACAATGCCTGGCAAATTTGCTTGCCCCTAGCAAGACACCCAAAATTGAGCAAGACAATTTCAACCCACAAAGAACTTAGAGGCCTCACAAAGGCTCTGCGAGATTTCAAAGTTGAATACCTTACACTAGTTAGGATAGCACAACTTGTCACTGGCACTGAAAGGGTAATGGAATTTTTTCCCCTTCACAGGTGGGAGGTATTGGTTGTATCTAACTTATCTGTGTTGATGTGGAGAGAAGTGACTAGCAGGATAGAAATATAGCACTTAAAAATGTGACAGAAAACTCCATTTTACTTTTGCGTTAGATTCTTCTGGCGCCTGCATCCTCAGCAGGTTGATGCGGAGCTGTTTTTAACGAAATCATTTTGGCCAGAACTTCCCAACCGTATTGATGCTGCATATGAGCATCCTTCTCATGACCTCATCTTCATCTTCAGAGGTAAGCTTTCCACAGAGGAGGCCTTGCACAGGACCGGGGTGGCAGTGCTGAACTTGATGCCAATAGAGATTCAGTGAAATGATCACCACTGAAAATATACCTAAATTAAAGACCAAGTATTAAAAAAATGGAAGCCAGAAAGTACCTGAAACCATTCTACCATGAATCTCCAAATTGAACATATAAAAGGTCTACATTGTTAGACTTGTCATATCCACTCTTTCTTTCATATGAATCATGTCAGTGTTTTCTTAGTTCCTCTTAAAAATTGTTTATTGAGAAAATGTTATAACAATATATATTCTGAAAAAGTGGAAAAAATATTATGAATCATTCTTCCTTCTGAATAGTCAGTTTATTTCATTTGTTCATTTTCATTATGTAATACATATTTTTAAATATTTATTTTCATAGTACAGATACATTTTTATATTCTATTGCTTTCCTTGACATAAAATTATGACCAATTTCCAAATTGTTACTTTGCCTTTATGACCATAATTTAAAATGACTACATAACTTTCTGCTGACACTGTTTCTACTGTTCAACTATTTATAATATTAATGTTATAATAAACCTACTTTTCAGAGAAGAAAATAACTTTCAAACTGGTATAAAATTTGAGTTTTCAATCTAATTAACTCTTCCTACTGTGTTGTTTATTCATGTAGAAATTTTAATGTTTTTTTTTACCTAGCTTTAAACTTAATATTCAGAACCAATAAACTGCCAAGTTAATTGTGATATTTGATTAGCTATATTCATAACTGGGAAATTAAGATCCTAAATTTTATTTTTTTGTTTCAAGAATGCTTATATTTTTATGTTTCATAAACATGACTATAAATACTAAATATTTTATTAATATTTCTAAATGTATAAATGGGCCTGCCCTTAAGCACATGTCTACATATGTAAGTCTTAATAGATTTCCCTGGGTAATAAAACTGTTATTTCACTCATTCCAGGTAGAAAATTTTGGGCTCTTAATGGTTATGACATTCTGGAAGGTTATCCCAAAAAAATATCTGAACTGGGTTTTCCAAAAGAAGTTAAGAAGATAAGTGCAGCTGTTCACTTTGAGGATACAGGCAAGACTCTCCTCTTCTCAGGAAACCAGGTCTGGAGGTATGGCAGCAGTATGTACTGACCCATCTGTGTCATAGCCGCAAACTGCCTCAAACATCTGTCACTACTAGAAAGTATTCCTGCACACTATTGTAAATGTCATACTAGTCATTCATTTTTATTCCATGTCAGCTCTTTCAGGCAGCCCCTCAGACATGCATTAAAAGTCTCAAGCTCTCTTGAACACACACACACACACACACACACACACACACACACACACACACAATACTCAAACATTCCTCTTCTCAAACATTCTTTTCTTAGCCATTTGTTATGCCTCTCAACCATCTTTGGCACCCCCTCTTTCTTTCTTTTTTTTTTTTTGAGACTAAGTCTTGCTCTGTTATCCAGGCTTGAGTGTAGTGGCATGACGTTGGCTCACTGCAACCTCTGCCTCCTGTATTCAAGCAATTTTCGTGTCTCGTGTCTCAGTCTCCCAAGTAGCTGGGATTACAGGCATGTGCCACTACACTCAGCTAATCTTTATCTTTTTAGTAGAGACGAAGTTTTGCCACATTGGTCAGGCTCCTGGCCTCCAGCAATCCACCTGCCTCAGCCTCCCAAAATGCTGGGATTACAGTTGTGAGCCACCGCACCCGATCGACACCTTCTCTTTCTAATCTTTCTCCTGTATTCTCTTTCTTGTCACTCTCTCTTAATTTACATGTAGCTCCATCTTCCATGGCCAAAGAGGATACCAGCATGAGTACAGGAAAAGATTGGTTGAGAGAGAAAGCCCTCCTATCTGCAGAGTTAGCTGATCCACTCAAGAGGTTGACCAGGAAGCTGACAGGCCCATAGTTTATAAAGTGAAACTTTCTGAAGGGCAAGTGAAGCTGGAATATTTAAAACATATGTAAAGATTCAGGCAGCGTTGACATCAACAACATTTAGGAGTCCAGATTCAAGTCTATATTTGGGAACGGGAATATCTCATCAGTACCCTGCATTCGAAATGTTTAAAATGGAAACTTTCCTCCATCTCTACATACACACAGTTACACACACACATGCATACCCACACACACGCACATACCTGTATATATCATCTTTGCCTTCTGACTTATTTCGACAATGACATTTACAACATTCTAGAAATCACTGCCAGCTTCTACCAGGTACTGCATTTCATTCCCTACCCTCCATAAGAAGTATATGGTTCAGTCAGGATTAATTGCTTACTGCAGCTCAGATATGCTGATCTTTTATATCCCCTTACGCTTCTCTTATGCATTTTTTTTTTTTTTTTTTTTTTTTTTTTTTTTTTTGCCAGGAGATCCTTTCCTGCCTCTCTCCCTCTTGAAATTCTGCCCATTGTTTAAAGTTCATTCAAAATATCATTTCATCTACAAAGTCTTCTTTGATTTCCCCATTCAGGGGTTATTGCCCGGTTTCCTGTACCCCCATGGCATTTCATGATTACTCTCTCATGCTTCACTTCTGTTGCCTGGTGTTGCAGTTATGTGTATACACATGCCTTAGTTTTATTGGTAGTTCAGTGGTTGTTTTACTTGTTGGAACATACCTTCAGGATATTCAAAAGCTCTCATCAGTAACAGTAGTGGCACCTTATGGGAGCCTGTTTTCCT
This sequence comes from Chlorocebus sabaeus, assembly GCF_047675955.1. NCBI lineage: Eukaryota > Metazoa > Chordata > Mammalia > Primates > Cercopithecidae > Chlorocebus > Chlorocebus sabaeus. Next base: position 99,439,662 of record NC_132904.1, on the reverse strand, counting down.
AGGCTAATTTTAGGATATGTTTGCTTGGTTAGGGTGTGGCTGTGGGCAGGGGAGAAGGAGCTTGAAATATGCAGTTATGGAAGGGGAAAACTATGCTTCCCTTCCCACTTTTAGTATTACCATATGCCCCTACAACTTTTTACTACAGAAATTAAACCTTAAATATTTTTGTAGCCATTACTGTATTTAGCAAATTGTCTTACACATAGTGGGAAATCAATAGCTAATTGTTTGATGCACAAACATGCATTTATTTCATGCTTAAGAACACGTTCCTAATGACATACTTTTATAACAGATATATCATTTGTGAAATGGAAATGAGCTTGTAACTCTCTTTAAAAAGATGGCCTTCGGGCAAGTCAACAAATACTTATCAAGCAGTCACTGTACACTCAGGATTCTCATTCCTAATGTTAAAAAGCTACCAGACATTTTAAATGGACTTAAAATTTTTAAATTCTTGTCAATTTTGAAAGATGCTATTGTATCTATTATATTATTTCTAAGGTACTTTCTAAGAAATATAACTGACTTAAGAGTTTTTTCTCTTTAAATAGATATGATGATACTAACCATATTATGGATAAAGACTATCCAAGACTAATAGAAGAAGACTTCCCAGGAATTGGTGATAAAGTAGATGCTGTCTATGAGAAAAATGGTAAGTAGTTACATTGCATTGACTTTAAAGAGGAGCTTCTGTAGCCCCTGAAAACTCTTTTCTCTACAAATCATTTTTAGATAGGACCTAGATGTGTTAATAAATGTATGGCAGTTAAGGAATTAATCGTTCCTGTGTGACTACCTACAAAGACAGCAAATCAAAAATATAACATGCCGAGAATAAATAAGAATTTTACTTAATGATTGCTAATTCTATAAATACGAGATGCTAAACCTTCAACACTACCGTAAGCTACGCTTAAAGATGCAAAAATGCAAAATATATTGCCAGAATTCAAACTGGGTGTGGAGTGGGAAGTAATTTATACATAAAGACTCATAACTACCATAACTATGTAGTGACTTTTTACTTTAATTATGTTCTCAGCCTTTTATTTTTATTTTTATTTTTTGACAGAGTCTCACTCTGTCACCCAGGCTGGACTTCAGTGGCATAATCTCAGCTCGCTGCAACCTCCACCTCCCGGGTTCAAGAGATTCTCCTGCTTCAGCCTCCGGAATAGCTGGGATTACAGGTGCCTGACACCATGCCCGGCTGATTTTTGTATTTTTAGTAGAGATGGGGTTTCGCCATGTTGGCCAGGCTGGTCTTGAACTCCTGGCCTCAAGCGATTCACCCGCCTCGGCCTCCCAAAGTGCTCAGATTACAGGCCTGACTTCACTGACCTCCTTTAACTATGAAAAAAGATATTATTGATAACTTATAACAAATATCAGTCTAGGTGCGGTGGCTCATGCCTGTAATATGAGTACTTTGCAAAGCAGAGATGGGCGGATCACTCGAAATCAGGAGTTCAAGACCAGCCTGACCAACATGGCAAAACGCCATCTCTACTAAAAATACAAAAAAAAAAAAAAAAAAAAAAAAAAAAAAAAATAGCTGGGCATGGTGGCATGCACCTGTAATCCCAGCTAGTCAGGAGGCTGAGGCAGGAGAATCGCTTGAATTTAGGAATCAGAGGTTGCAGTGAGCCAAGATCACTGCCAGTGCACTCCAGCCTGGACGACAGAGTGAGACTCTGTCTCATATACACACACAAAATGGATAATCGGCCGGGCGCAGTGGCTCACGCCTGTAATCCCAGCACTGTGGGAGGCTAAGGCGGGTGGATCACGAAGTCGGGAGATGGAGACCATCCTGGCTTAATACGGTGAAACCTCGTCTCTACTAAAAAAAAAAAAAAAAAAACACAAAAAATTAGCTGGGCGTGGGTGGCAGGCGCCTGTAGTCCCAGCTACTCGGGAGGCTGAGTCAGGAGAATGGCGTGAATCCGGGAGGGGAGCTTGCAGTGAGCCAAGATTGCACCACTGCACTCCAGCCTGGGCGAGACTCCGTCTCGGGGAAAAAAAAAAACCCCGATAATCCAAGTAGCAAAACTGTCTAGGAAGATTCACACCTTAAAAGAACAACTAAAAAATAAAAATAAAAAGATAAAAAATTTAAAAAGGAACAACTATGAGCAATACATTAAAGCACTAATAGAGTTTAAAAAGAAAAAGGTTGAGATTCCTACAAATGGGATCTAAGAGATTGAACCGTTAATATTAACTGGATTAAAACCTTATTATTTTCAAACTCTGAAATTGTCTTTATGCTTTTTCCTGTAGGTTATATCTATTTTTTCAACGGGCCCATACAGTTTGAATACAGCATCTGGAGTAACCGTATTGTTCGCGTCATGCCAGCAAATTCCATATTGTGGTGCTAAGTGTCTTTTTAAAAATTGTTATTTAAATCCTGAAGAGCATTTGGGGTAATACTTCCAGAAGTGTGGGGTGGGGGAAGGAGAGCTATCAGGAGAAAGCTTGGTTCTGTGAACAAGCTTCAGTAAGTTATCTTTGAATACATAGTATCTGTATGACTATGGGTGGCTGGAACCACATTGAAGAATGTTAGAGTAATGAAATGGAGGATCTCCAAGGAGCACCTGATTCTTGTTGCTGTACAAAAGCAATGGCTGATGATATTTCCCACACCACAAATGGGACACATGGTCTGTCAATGAGAGCATAATTAAAAAATATATTTATAAGGAAATTTTACAAGAGCATAAGGTAAATCACATTCATATAATGAATAAATCATTCTTACTAAAAAGCATAAAATAGTATGAAAATGGAATTTTTGGAGAGCCATACATAAAATAAATAAACCAAAGGAAAATGTCTGTAATAAATAGACTGTAACTTCCAAATAAATAATATTCATTTTGCACTGAGGATATTCAGATGTACGTGCCCTTCTTCACACAGACACTAACAAAATATCAAAGTCACTAAAGACAGGAGACAAAAGAGCAGCGGTGAGAATAGTAGATGTGGCCTTTGAATTCTGTTTAATTTTCACTTTTGGCAATGACTCAAAGTCTGCTCTCATATAAGGCAAATATTCCTTTACATATTATAGAGGATAAAGAAGGATGATATCTTTTTGTTAAAATATTTCAGGTTTTTCAGAAGTCACACATTACAAAGTTAAAATTGTTATCAAAATAGTCTAAGGCCATGGCATCTCTTTTACATAAATTATTTGATTATTTAAGGCTAACAGTTGCATTTTAACCCTATTTTACCTAGCTAATTATTTTAATTGTTCAGTTTGCCTTGGATATATAGGCTATTTTCTAAAGACTTGTATAGCATGAAATAAAATATATCTTGCAAAGTGGAAGTATATATATATTAAAAGAGAGACATCCAAATTAAAAAAAAAAACACACAGTCTACTAGATTGTGATCCCTTGAGATACGGAACGATGCCTTTTTTCTCTGCATTTAAAAAGGTCCCCTAGCACTTCCCACAGTGCCTATTGATACTTGGGTAGGGTGCTTGGCACTTATTGAATATATATGATTGGCCATCAAGGGAAGAACTATTGCTCAGAGACACTGTTCATAAAAACTCAGGCAAAGAAAATGAAATGCATATTTGCAAAATGTATTAGGAAGTGTTTATGTTGTTTGTAATAAAAATATATTTTCAACAGACAATTGCTATATGGTACATTTTGTCTTTAGGTATAATTTCAATTTTCCTCACCCAAAGAGGGTTCATTGACAATATTTTTATTTTTGGAGACAGAGTCTCGCTCAGTTGCCCAGGCTTGAATGCAGTGGTGTGATCCCAGCTCACTGCAAACTCCACCTCCCGAGTTCAGGCGATTCTCCTGCCTTAGCCTCCCGAGTAGCTGGGATTACAGGTGTGTGCCATCATGCCTGGCTAGTTTTGTATTTTTAATAGAGACGGGGTTTCATCATATTGGCCAGCTGGTCTTGAATTCCTGATCCCAGGTGATCTGCCTGCCTTGGCCTCCCAAAATCCTGGGATTACAGGTGTGGGCCACTGCGCTGGACCCTTCTTCCTTTTTTTTTTTCTTTCTAAAAAAAGATGTTTAGGCCGATGCAGTGGCTCATGCTTATAATCCCAGCACTTTGGGAGACCGAGGCTGGAGGATTGTTTGAGCCCAGGATTTCGAGATCAGCATGGGCAACATGGTGAAACCCAGTATTTACCAAAAAAAAAAAATTAGCTGGGGGTGGTGGTATGTGCCTGTAGTCTCAGCTACTAGGGAGGCTAAGATGGAAAGACTGCATGAGGCAGGGAAAGGTCAAGGCTGCAGTGAAATGTGATCACACCACTGCACTCCAGCCTGGGTGACAGAGCAAGACCCAGTCTCAGAAGATGAAGAAGGAGAAGGAGAAGGAACCAGGTCCCAGCTACTCAGGAGGCTGAGGCAAGAGGATCACCTGAGCCCAGGAGGTTGAGGCTGCAGTGAGCTATGCTTACACCAATGCACTCCAGCCTGGGTGATAGAGTGAGACCCTGTCTCAAAAAATAAACAAACAAAAATAAAAAGGATGTTTAACTTGATTTCAGAAACATTTTCCCTATGTTTTACCATTTTCTTTCATGATATTTCTCTCTCATGGATAGACAGAAAGACAGATATACATAAAGATATATAGATATACAGATATACATAAAGGTATATAGAAAAATATATATAGTCGAGATTGTTCCCTGACTTCCATCTTTACTCCAGTCTCTATTCAAAATTCCAAATCTAATTGGTGTTACCTTGATTAGTGTCCCTGCATGGTAACCAAAGCATCAAATTCAAATTATAGCAAATGTCTATTTGGAGTTTACCACTGGGGATAGAGGTAGTATTAAAGAGAGCTGATTATGAACTGAGCAGATGGTCCTAATAGAATCTTCTATGAAATAGGTTACAGGTAAAATACAGATAGCCAGTTTGTATAGATATTCATGAATGGGGTTGAGAAAACCAAATAAATGCTTTATGAGAACTAATATTATATTCACAAATTAAAGTGAGAGTGCATTTACCTAGAGCTAGTGTACTAGGCAAATGCATGGTCTTCAAATTGAATTGCAGCTAGTAACAGACTCTTCATCAGATAATAAGGGTAAAAGGCTTGAAAAACTCCTCAAAGTGAACCAACAGCATACTTGTATTTGGAATAGGAGAAACTGACAAGATCTTATATTGCTGTAACAAATTTTGCTCTTGGAATTATCCTGGGAGAACTTTTGTATTAAACCAAAAATATTGTCCTGAATTTCCACATCCTCATGTCAGAATAAAAACACCAAAATATATATAGCAGAAAGATAGCCACCATAAAAGCTACCAAGTTTAACTCACTTCCCATTTAGAAAAAAAAAAAAAAGTGCAGCTCTCTGCTCACACAGTTTTGTCCGGGCCAACCAGAGTGGATTAAGCCTTGGTCACAGAAAATACCTTGATTTACGGATTAATCACGAGGCTGTGAGATTTACAATACTTCCACTAGGTGGCACCAGCAACACCCTTTTAGAAAAGGTTGAACTGGTCAGAGAATTCAGTTAAGTCACAAAACCAGTGCTTTGTTCTTTAACATAAGATTGAGGAACTTAGCCACATCGCTGATTGTTTAACTCCTGACTTTACATTACTGACTTTCAAGTAAGATTTAATAGTAAGAACAGCTTGCTCCAGGTTTCCAAGTTTTTGCATATGAGTTCCCCTCACTGATCTCTCAGAAGTGAGCCGGGATTCTGTCATCCTGATTTGGTGGCTTGATGAAGCCACCAAGACCTGAAGCATGTGCCCCTTAGAGCAAGGGCTTGTGAGTCATCACAGGCCCCTGGGTGACAGACTCCAACGTGATCTACAAGATGCACAATGTACACAACCAGTAGAATCAGCACTCCAAAGAGAAAACAAACCAGCACTATTCTGGCACCAAGAGGGAGGAAAATCCAAACTACTAGGCATGATAAATTTTGTTTTCTAAATAAAAAAATGGGCCAGGTGCGGTGGCTCACACCTGTAATCCCAGCACTTCTGGAGGCCGAGATGGGTGGACACCTGAGGTCAGGAGTTGGAGACCAGCCTGACCAACATAGTGAAACCCTGTCTCTACCAAAAATACAAAAATTAGCCAGGCATGGTGGCAGGTGCCTGTAATCCCAGCTACTTGGGAGGCTGAGGCAGGAGAATTGCTTGAACCCAGGAGGCAAAGATTACGAACCAAAACAGTGAACAATTGCGTATTACCTGAGGGCAATGGAGAGTTTAGAGGAAGAAAAGCTTTACAGTTTCCAAAGTTGCTTTCTCACATGGTTTAATTTTTCTAATTTTTTGGACGTTTATAACCGCCTGGTATATTGAAGTATGTGAAATGCTGATTTAAGATTCCTTGATTTTGTTCTACCTTACTGCTCACAAGACACTCAAATTGAACTGCAGCTAATAATGATCTCTGGAAAATAAAAAAATGTGCTGAGTTTATAGCAACAGCATGGCCATTTTTGTAAGAATTTATCATGATGTCTTAATTGACCTGAATTGCCAAAACTGCCAGAGGTGTGTGAACCAAAGCAACTCCATCTTAAATAGGAGCTGGGTAAAACAAGGCTGAAATCTACTGGGCTGCATTCCTAGACTGTTAAGGCCTTTTAAGTCACAGGATGAGACAGGAGGTCAGCACAAAATACAGGTCATAAAGACCTTGCTGATAAAACAGGTTGCAGTAAAGGAGCTGGCTAAAACCTACCAAAACAAAAATGGCAAAGAGAGTGACTTTTGGTCGTCTTCACTGCTACACTCCCACCAGCGCCATGACAGTTTACAAATGCCATGGCAACGTCAGGAAGTTACCCTATGTGGTCTAAAAAGGGGAGGCATGAATAATCCACCCCTTGTTTAGCATATCGTCAAGAAATAACCATATAAATGGGCAACCAGAAGCCCTCGGGGCTGCTCTATGGAGTAGCCATTCTTTTATTCCTTTACTTTCTTAATAAACTTGCTTTTACTTTGCATTGCAGACTCACCCTGAATTCTTTCTTGCGTGAGATCCAAGAACCTTCTCTTGGGGTGTGGATCAGGACCCCTTTCCTGTAACAAAACTATACCCTAAAATTAGATTCTGTGAGAAGGAAAATTTCTCTTTCATACATGAGCCTGAACAGGTAAAATTCTATTGCATAAACGTTATCTCAGTTGTACACACATGGAGAAACGCGCACAAGTATATGCAAAATTCATTGTAACCCACTCTAGAATTACTCATTCAATAACGTCATCACACATCAACTGGGCAAGGAACAATTGTAAGTACGTGATATCCAGAGAATTCTGTCTCTTAAATTTTGGTTGCAATGAAACTGGACTTACTATCCAAATCCACCTGTTATGTCTTACAGTTTTTTATAAGTGAAGATATTGATGCTTTTTTCCATAATTTAGGCTGGATTAAAGGGCATTGCCCAAGCACCCTTATCTGTGTTCCATCTTTTGCGCTTATCTGTGTCCCATCTTTTGCACCAAAAATATGTAAAATTAGCAACTAAAAAGGTTTATTTATTTATTTTTTGTTTGTTTTTAAATGGTTACCTATACCAGTAGCCTTCCTTTTCTGGACAATCTTCTCTTTCCTTTATTAGACTGGGCACTGAAAGCCTGTACAGGTCTCAAGCAAAACCATTCATGTGGCCCTTCCAATTCTCTCTAAAAAGGAGTGTTGTGTTCTGGAGTTAAGAGCATTTGCCTTTCTGGGTTGTATCCTTTGGCCAGCTCGTGCCTCGGCTTAGTGAGTGCCCAGCGCCTTGTGGCTTTGCTTCCAAAACAACGCAGGGAAAAAGAAGCCTGAGCTGTGTTTCTGAGCACATGGGGTACAGTGTGTACGCTAGTGCTGGCTCAGTTTTTGGCCAACTCTAGTTTGGGTTATTTTGAGCTGAGCAGAGGGCTGGGACACAGCATCAACTGTGCCTCCAGCCATATCCTTTTCTAAACCCACTTGCAAGGCTTTATCCCTTAATAAATAAGATATCTCCTAAATACTTGCATTCCTAATTTCATAGGAAACATCTAACTTGTTTTATGGTTTGAATAACAGTGAGATAAGATAAAGGTTAAGGAAGCAGAATCTCAAGGAAGCGAAACAGTGGGCAATATTGTGCAGTCGTGGTAATGGAAGTCAGATACTTGGCAACAAAAATTACCCAGGCATTATGTGGGATTAACTGGAATATGAATTAAGGGCTCAGAGCTATTTCATGAGAATTTCACTGTACGCTCTGTATATGTAATATGCTTCTACTTGGTATTTACTTTTAAAACATTTCCTGAAATCTTTCAATAGGGCAGCTCTGGGGACTAGAGGAATATGGAAATATTTAATGTCCTGTGTTTACATAAGATACTAAAATTTACAGAAACTTATTAGATTATCTGATTTCAATTCCTTCACTTTACAAATAAAAATCTGGGGCTGAGAGAGAGGAAATGATCTTTTCAAGAGCATACAGTAATGCTGAAGACTAGGCCATAAACATCATCCACTTTTCTCCTTCTAGCTTGTTAACTCCTCTACTCTTCTCTAATCAAGGCCAGGGCATAGATTGTCTATCAGGGGGCATGAAATGTAATTCTACTGTAATGATACTATTAGCCTGATGGCATCCATGTCCCAGAGTCAAGGGAAGCTGAGCTGATGTCTCTATATTATCTTGGATGCTCAGCCTTTGCTGACCATGTTCTCCCCACTGCTGAGGTTGCTTGACCGTGACTGACCTTAGTCAAAAGAGATTGAGGGAGTTGAAACTCAGTTGTCTGGGGTTCAATGAAAAATCTTTGCTAGAACAACTTTGACTTTGTATTTACTTTTGAAAACTGGGTTTCTGTGTTTTCTGCAAGATTGAGTCCCCACTTTTGCTACAGCATAGCATACTGGATTTCTCCATTATCCTCTATGCTAGAGTCTCTGCTTTCTATTTTTATTTTATTTTTAACTCTTATTTTAGATTCAAGGGTACATGTGCAGGTTTGTTGTATAGGTAAACTTGCCCCCCGGGGGTTTGTTACAGATTATTTAGTCACCTGGGTACTAAGCTTAGTACTCAATAGTTACTTTTCCTGCTCCTCTCCCTCCTCCCACCCTCTTCCCTCAAGTAGGCCCCAGTGTCTGTTGTTCCCCTTTTTGTGTTCATGTGTTCTTATCATTTAACTCCCACTTATAAAGTGAGAACATGTGGTACTTGTTTTTGGTTCCTGTGTTCGTTCATTTGCTAAGGATAAAGGCCTCCAGCTCCATCTATATTCCTGCAAAGGACATGATTTTGTTCTTTTTATGGCTGCATAGTATTCCATGGTGTATGTACCACATTTTCTTTATCCAGTCTACCACTGCTGGGCATCTCGGTTGATTTCATGTCTTTGCAATAGTGACTGGTGCTGCAATGAACATAGTGTGTGCCTTTGTCTTTGTGGTAGAATGATTTATATTAATTTGTGTATATACCCAGTAATGAGATTTCAGGGTCAAATGGTAGTTCTGGTTTTAATTCTTTGAGAATTGCCATACTGCTTTCCACAGTGGTTGAATGAATTTGCACACCCACCAATAGTGTATAAGTGTTTCCCTTTCCCCACAACCTTGCCAGCATCTGTTATTTTCTGACATTTTGCTGATAGCCATTCTTACTTATGTGAGATGGTATCTCATTGTGGTTTGATTTGCATTTCTCTAATGATTAGTGATATTGAGCTATTTTCACATACTTCTTATCTGCACACATGTCTTTTTTTCAAAAGTGTTCATGTTCTTTGCTCACCTTTCGATGGGGTTGTTTGGTTTTTGCTTGTAAATTTATTTATGTTCCTTACAGACGCAGGATATTAGAGTCTCTGCTTTTTAAATACTCTTTGTCCAGTGGATACTTTTTTTGCAGACAGGAATCTTGCTATGTTGCCCAGGCTAGAGTGTCATGGCTATTCACAGACGCAATCATGCACTACAGCCTCGAACTCCTAGGCTCAAGAGAACCTCCTGCCCTCAGTCTCTTAAGTAGCTGGGACTACAGGCACCTGCTATTGTGCCTAGCTTCTTTCTTTTTGGTTGACTTGAGGGGGTTAAGTTCTGGTTCCTGCCAGAAGTTGGGTCCCACTATTTATTGATGAGAGGCTGGTCTCCGCCTTTAGCGAAGACATAAATATTGAGACAAATACATACAACAATCTTACATTTTACTCTATTTCAGACATCTTATATTTTTCCTCTTCCTTTTGCCTTTAGCCATAAGGTTGACTTGTTTCTTCAGAAAGAAAATAGCTGTCAGCCAGGCGTGGTGGCTCACACCTATAATCCCAGACCTTTGAAAGGCTGAGGCAGGTGGATTGCCTGCAGGAGTTTGAGACCAGCCTGGCCAACATGGGTTTAGTAGAAACTCTGTCTCTACTAAAAATACAAAAAATAAGCTGGGAATGGTGGTGGGCGCCTGTAATCCCAGCTGCTCAGGAGACTGAGGCCGGAGAATCACTTGAACCCAGGAGGCAGAGGTTGCAGTGAGCTGAGATCGTGTCATTGTACTCCAGCGTGGCTGACAAGAGCGAGACTCCATCCCCTTCTCCCCCCTGCCAAAAAATAGCTTTCAATTGCAGAGGCCTGCACCCCCACTCACATGAGTGCACACCCCATAGCCTTGCTTGAGGCATTGTCAGCATAAACACCAATCCCAACCTTTATTCTTCCAGCTCCCTCACTGTCATCTCCTGCAACAATACATGTTCTTTGACCTCCTCAAGACCACTTTTACCAGAGCCCAGGCCTGTCCCTGACACTTATGAGGCCCCTCCTCTGGGCTGGTTCCTCTCTTCCGATCCCTGGCTTTGCTCTGCATTGCAAGGGACCTTAGGTGCAAGGGTTGGACATACCACCTATAGGTCCTTCCACATCTGCTGACCCGGTAGCCCATTGGCCACCACTAGGAGTGTGCACATCATTGAGGGGATCCACCTTTGGGAGAATAAGCCTGTGGAAGATGCCCTCTAAGGCCTTGGAAGCAGGAAATTCAGGGGACCTGTGGTCTAGAGCAGCCCTGTCTAAGAGAAATATAGCACAAGTCACATGCAGAATTCCACATTTTTTAGTGACCACATTAAAAGCAGTAAAAAGAAATAGGTAAAATGAACTTAAATGATATATTTTATCTAATTTTTTTTTTTTTTTTTTTAGACAGAGTCTCATTCTGTTACTCAGGCTGGAGTACAGTGGCGTGATCTCGGCTCACTGCAACTTCCGCCTCCTGGGTTCAAGTGATTCTCCTGCCTCAGCCTCCCGAGCAGCTGGGATTACAGGTGTGCACCACTACACCCAGCTAATTTTTGTATTCTTAGTAGAGACGGGGTTTCATCATGTTGGCCAAGCTGGTCTCAAACTCCTGACCTCAGGTGATCCACCTGCCTTGGCCTCCCAAAGTGCTGGGATTACAGGAGTGAGCCACCGCGCCCAGCCAATGAAGATTTTTTAAAAAGACGGTTTTACATCCTGTTTCTCATATAAAGTCTTCAAAATCTGGTGTGTGTTTCATACTTAACAGCACATCTCAATTCTGACCGGCCACATTTCCAGTGCTCAGTTGCTACCTGTAGCTACAGAAGGGAGCAGTGCAGGAAATGGGTGGGTACAGGCACCCGAAGGCATATCCTTGTACCTGCAGAGAACTGCAGCCTGGGGAGAGCAAAGCTGGCCCTGATACAGGGTGGCGCTCTCACCTTTTCTAAATCTATTAGCCTCCTTTTGTCTCACTGTATTCTGAATCTACCCCAGACCTCTAGACAACACTCCTGCTCCTTTGCCCTTTTCACCACTCTAGCTTACCAACACTTGCATTTGTTTTCAAGATGAGGAACGTGGAGGAGTTGCTGGAGGGAAACACAAAGTTGTCGGAATATGAATTCTCCACCTTCAGGAGTATTGGATTTTATTTTTTTTATTCTTTATTTTTATTTTTTGGGGGTGAGGATGGAGTCTCGCTCTGTCACCCAGGCTGGAGTGTAGCAGCGCGATCTTGACTCACTGCAACCTCCGCCTTCCGGGTTCAAGCATTCTCCTGCCTCAGCCTCCCGAGTAGCTGGGACTACAGGTGCATGCCACTGTGACCAGCTAATTCTTGTCTTTTTAGTAGAAATGGGTTTCACCATTTTGGTCAGGCTTGTCTCAAACTCCTGAGCTCAAGTGATCCACCCGCCTCAGTCTCCCAAAGTGCTGAGATTACAGGTGTGAGCCACCGCGCCCAGTCAGGAGTATTGGTTTGATGATGGGGATGCTGCTTGGTGGCTGCAGTGAAGAAATTGGAGCCAATGTGATAATACAGACAAGAAATTATCTATAAAACATTGTGTAAATCAGCCTCAAGGCAGTTCTTTACCTGCTCCCAGAAGAATGGTGTGAAACACTGAAGAAATTACATAGCCCTCCTGAGTCTCAGTTTCTAAAATATGGTTGATAATAGTAACAAATGTGTATATTTTCTATGTGCCAGGGATGTTTACATGCTTCACATGTATTAATTAACTTATTGTCACAAAAGTTCTATTTTTGTTCTTATTTTATGAGTGAGGAAGAAAGCACAGAGAGGTGAAGTGACGTGTCCTAGGTCACACAACCAGTATGTGGAAGAACTGGAATTTGAACCCAGCCATTCTATCTTTAGAACTACGCACTAAACTCAAAGAATGAATCTACAGCACTTAGCAGACTCCTTGGCACATAGCAAGTACTCAGTAAGTCATAGCTGCTACTTCCTCAGTCCTGAAGACGGCGGTAAGGGTGGGTTATGGGTGGTGGAGGTGTGGGTGAGAGGTCTGACAAAATCACACACAAACCACACCCTCAACACCAGTATCTGAAGTCATTCTTTCAGGTTTGCAGCTGTGGTCCTCAAGTACTTCCTCTGTCTGTACAACCTCAGGGCCACTTCTCAGTTTAGTCAAATAAGTGTTTGTATATCTACTGTGTATTTTTGAGGACATAAAGTTCTGTTTTAAAAATTCAAAAAAAAATCTATCTAGAATTAAAACTAAAAACATGAATCATGGTTTTTTTTATTTGCAACTAATAAGTCTTGCCTGCCTTCATTTGGTTCTGGACAAACAGAGGGTCTTTCCTTGATGGGTGGTGGAATCAGAAGACCCTTCTGCCTTTTGTGAAGACCATTCAACCATTTAGCCAACTACTGAACTATCCACACTAATGGTGATTATTGGCATGGGAATGTGGTGGCTTAGGAAATAGGAACAAATGCCCAAGAAAAGATGCATTATTATTGGTCCACAGAATAAAGTTTAAGCTTTGTTTGAGGAAAGTTTTTCTTTTACTAGATATCTTAGTTAGGCTAGTTTTAAAATTTGTCTATATTTCCTGAGCATATACAAAGCCAACGGAGAATGGCCCAGTGGTTTCTAAAATACAAAGAATATTAGCCAATCATCAGGAATTTCTCTCAGGGAAAGGTGAAGACCAGATGGGATGATGGAAGCACTGTAATTGGGATATAAAACAACTGAGACTAAAATCTTGCTGGATGCTCAAGTGGGCACGGACAAAAAGTGTTGACATCCAACACTTCCCTGAACCTATTTATTCCCATACTTACACAACTTGGCCATGCCATATGACCCAGTCAGCTGAAGTACAAGGTAGTCATTTTTTCCAAACATTTGCCTGACTTTATTTCTACATCACTAACTGAATCAACTCTGAGGATTCATAGAGTTGCTGAAAACACCAAATCCTCTTGAGCCTTAACCCATTGTTTTAAAACCACATGGAGTGGATGTAGTCATTCCACAGACAGCACATCGACATGGCCACACCCTTAGATCACCGGAACGTGTCTCACGCTACCTGGAGGATATGTTAATCTCTCTCTGCCAACTCCAGTAGTAACTGACAGTTGATGCTATCAACTCCCAATTCCTCCTCCTTGAGAAAAGGAAGGAGATAGTTTAAGGTGTTCCCTTCAGTTGTATAATCATTGATGATTCTTTACTTAGTGAAGAAGGATTAAGACTTTGGACCTGGGGGTAAAAACACACCCTGTAGAAGCATAGTTTTATACCAGCTGAATGCATGTTACTGAATATGAAATCACAATCATCAGAATTGAGTCAAGTTTGAAAAGACTCTCTGTATATCCCCTTGAGGCTAATTCCCATAGTTGGAGCTCTCAGGAGGTGGGCAAGCTACCATTAATAAGACTGTCGTCCAAATTTCTTAAAATAAAATTTAACGCTGAGTTTTTGTTCATTGCTTCCTAATTCACTAGGGTTAGTAATACTGTGTGTATAGCAAATCAATTTGATTACTGAAGTTGTTGGTATATTTTTCAGGGAGGAACTAAAATTAGGTTTAGGTTTAAAATGGAGCCAAACCACTCATGTGAGAAGTTTAAGTAAAAAGTGCCAGAATAGCATACAAAAGACACTCAAAAAGAAAAAAAATTAAAAGTAGCAGGACATATTTAGTTCATCATATAAATTGACTGGCAGGTTAGAGTTGCAAGATATCAGATTATTTGGTCTATATAATTCTACAATCTAGGGGTAAACAACATTCCCATGGCAAAGTAGGTACATTCTCATGGTTGCTGACCACTGGGAACATACTTGGTGACCAAGAGTGGAGTAGTTTGGGGAATAACAGGCCCCTGAAATTAATGGGGTCTCCCTTCTTACCCTCAACGAAAGTGCAAAAACTTCCAGTATTCCAGTGACTCCCCGTGCAGCTCCTCTCTGAGGTAGTATAGTTCTGCTGCAATCCCTAGACAAACACCGTGTTAAGAAAAGTAAAGACAGACTCATTTTATCTGTGTGGCACTGAGTAGTTTCATTGTTTACCTGTGACAGAGGATAGTGACTTCAGCATGCCCTCTCAGACTGGCAGTCCCCATTGTGATGGTTCCTGTACCGGAGCTATGGTGATGAGGTGACTGTGATGATCACCCACAGGCCAGGGCCGGTTGTAGAACCTTGAATGAATCCAGCAGGTTTTCTGCTTTGGTGAGCGTCATGTTGGCTACAAAGCTTCCCAGGTTCACGGCTTTATTCTGACTCAGAAACACCCCTGTGTATGAAATGCTGGTCACTGGCTTAGAGGAGGGTTTAGATGACAGGAGCTGATTACAGTGTGCAAGGAGAAAGGGAAGAGAAATGGGAGGAAATAAGGGGCCTTGGATTGGAATAAGAGAAAGAAAAGGCTGCATACTCTGCAGCTATTCACCTGGCTACAAACTGCTATGTCCAAAGGGCACTTGGGAGACATGCCTCCCACCCCAAATGGGCACACATTAAACAGTGCCGAAGTGGAATATGCTGTCTGGAGTGTGTGTGTGTATGTGTGTGCTCATCAGGGGAGCTATTACATCCACCTAGTCCTATTTTCCTGCAGCACGGACTACAATAAGAGCACATGAGTCCTAGAGCACAGTGACTGGAAGATCGACAGCCCAAGACTAGAGGTGGTCCCATAGCCTCTGCAGACCCAAAGATACACATTTAAATTCCCTCTTTGGAGATACCCAGAATTTCTTTTGGTGTTTTGGCCACAGCAGCACAGCAGCCAAATGTGATAATGCAGCACAATAATGCCAAAAAAATAAAATATCGAGGTTTGAATTTGAGCTCTAGCACTTTCAAGCGCCTCTGTGTTTTGCATTCTTGTGCATTAAAATGAAGATAGAAATACTTGCCTTGCCTACTTCACAGGGTTGCTCTAAGGATCATATAAAATAGCATCTTTGAAATATGTAAATTATAAAGTATGTATTAACATGAAGTATTGTTGGTTATTTCTAGATCCCGGCTCCCTCTCCCTCCTTCCCTTCCTTCCTTCCTTCCTTCCTTCCTTCCTTCCTTCCTTCCTTCCTTCCTTCCTTCCTTCCTTCCTCTTTACATTCCTACTATTTTCTAAGATCTCCAAAGGCTAAGTGCTAAGCAATGGGGAGTTTGGCTTGCATCACTGGAAGTTATTATTTAAATCATCTCTGAATGAATTCACTTATACCTCCTCACATTTAAACCAAAGGAATCATCCAGTAACAAACACTAACAGGAGGGAATAGAGGCACAGCAAGTTCATACGGCATATGTAGAGTTCATTTATTATATAGAAAAGCATCTTTCAGATTTTCTAGACTAATAAATATTTGTCTCTTCCTTTAGTTTTTGGTAGTTCTTTAAAATCTATTTCTTCGAAATCTTTTGGCTTTGGAATTAGGATCTCTAAGGTGTTGTACCAATAAATTTAGAAAGAGACTTCTGTCATTACATGATGTCTAAGCCAGTACAAACTAGACAGGGAAAATACAGCCCTGGAACAAGTTGAATCTTGTAGTTCATTTGAGGTTTTAAAATGATTAACTTGTGAGAAAGGAAACCCAATTATACTGTAATAAATCTTATTACATAGAAGAGCTTTAAAGCAAGCACATGTTTAATTAATAACCTAGACATTATTACTCACTCACAGCCTTCCTTGCCTTTCATGTGGTAACATACTTAATTTATTCACCATTTTGGAAAATCTGTTTTGCCATCAAGCTCTAGTTCCAGTAAACGTAATACAATCCAGAGGATTGAGAGAGAGAGGATGATGAGGCTTATAGACTCCTAGTCTAGACTCTAAGACACTGCTCCTATTTCAGTGGGCAAACATTTGAATATCCCCTAGGTTGTCCTTAAGCCGAGTTGAATGAGCAAGATAGGTGGGGAGCCCTCTATTGTGTTATCGATTATAAAGTTGTGCTCTATCAATTTTACTGACTGGAGAAGAGTGCTTAGTAAAGGCCTAGCCAGCCTTACACGTGTAATTGAAATGCCACTTCTCCATTAATTCAGATAGAATTCTCTTATCTTCCTTTTCTACAAAGCACATTGCTTTTACTTTTCTTCCAGCATTTGTATCTCCCATGAGCTTGCAGAAGCATTGTGGGATCACATCTTGTGCCTACACCTCTGCCTTTGACATAGAACATTCTGAACCAAATTGGATTGAAGCCTGACCCTGATATGGAACTATGAGGCTCCACATAACACAAAACTTCTACAACACAATGATGGTGCCAGTGTTTCTAAATGAGTCAAAGCCGCAATCGAAATGGTAACCTGAACAGGTTCATCATTGCCACATTAAACAGTAAACTTCTGGGGGCATGAGTAGTGAATGCATTTGATTCTGACAGACTCTCACACTGTCCTCAGCTTTCCTCTCCCTGTCTCTTCTAGATAATATGTTAGTTGAGGGTGGAGGCACTAATTGTCTCTTATTGTTGATGATCTTTTCCTATCTCTCTACCCAAATGTCAAATGCTGCTATAGCATATGTTAATGCTCAGTTCATACTTTATGAACTGCACTGAACCTACTTCTGACACGTAATTAATAAGCCTTGTTATGTGGCTTCAACCCAAAGTTCTATTATCCTACTGAGACTGTGCTTTCAAAGGTTTTCTGAATAGCTGTGTTTCCTTAACTGTCAAGCATAAGAGTCTTTATTCCTCATGTCTTTGCTATATTTTTGGACATCAGGGAATGGTTAGGGGTGTACGCTTTTGACGCTGCTGACATCTGCCCACTTTTCAAAGGTCCTGGCATCCATGGCTTCTGTAAGGTCACACTTGACTGGTGTTTCACTTAGTTCTCTTAGTTCTGAGATTTTTTTCTTCTGCTTTCCCATAAATGTTCTCTAAGTTTCTCTCTTCAGGCCTTTGTCCTTGTCATACTGCCTTTTCCTGCTTAATGAACTTCTGGCATTTCCAATGGCTCTTTCCTGAGAAGACACTGCCTCATAAGGCTGTATTTCTAGCCCAATCTTGATTTGAATTTTGAGTGGCTGTTGCAACTCTCCATTTGAAGGTCTTGGTGGTGACACTGAACTTCAAAAAGCAAGACAGTGCCTGATTGGTCCCAGTTTGCGTCACCAATGTCATTCACCTCTTGTCGCTTATCTCCTGATTTCTTCCCGTTCTTTGACCACATTAGTGCTTTTCTGTTCTTCCCACCTATCAAACTTATTCCTGCCCCAGGGTCTTTGCAATTGCTCTTCCCCTTTGGGGCCCACCTCCCCTGGTTCTCCACGTCGTTGACTCCTTACTCATAGGCAGCCTTGGGGCAGCTACCCTCTTTCAGGGCACTCTGTTCTACTTCCTCCATAGGGTTTATCACTCTCTCAGTGTGGATCTGATACCTGTTTGTTTAAATGCAAGTTCTATGAGACTGAGTCTTGGTCACATTATAGCCTTAGAACCTAGCCCCCATTAGACATTCCATTACCGAATTCCACATTAGGAAAACCTGGGTTTTAGTCCTAGATCTATTATTGACCAGCTGTGTACCCTTGGACAATTCACTTTGCCTCCTCGGACAACCATTTTCTCTTCTGTAAAAAGATGGAGTGCTGATTTTTAAACCACTTTCCATGTATCATCTAAGAGGCCCGCTTAGGTGTGTGTGGGGGTTGGGGAAGTAATGAGAGGAGGCCTGAGTAGGAAGTACCTGGGACCCTCCCACCCAATCTTACCCCAACAAGAACCGTTTTCCTTTTATTTTGCTACACATACTGGACTCCCATTTAAAATTTCACGTGCAGAAAGATGCCTACATTAAAATTAAACATATAAATTTTAAAATCACTAATTCCGATCATTATTAGGCCTTTTTCATCTTGAATTATGACTCTATCCAAAAGACCTTTCCTGTCCTCCTAAAAGTCAGTTTGAATTTCCTGGTACTATTTTTGGTTTTGCCACACAAATCCAAAACTTCAGAGTTGTTTTTGACAGATTCCTGTTTCTCCCCTCCTCCACCCAGCTTATCAGTTTCTTATCAGTTTCTTATTTTTATTTCTACTGCCTAAGCCCTGGGTCAGGACCTGATAACCTCTTAACCAGACCATTGCAAAAGCCTGCATTCTGTCCTCCCTGCCTCCTATGATGGTCATCCTTTTCCACACAGTTACTAATTTATCTGTCTAAACAATATTCTAGTAGTTTTTGTTTAAAACCTTCAGTGGCTTTTTATTGTCTATACAGTGAATCTAAATGACTTATCTAGGATCCTGCCCTAGACAAAGCACAATTTATGCCTACCATGTCCACAGCCCTCTCCTCACAGTCCCATACACAGGGGTTGCCATGCTCTCTGCCACAGGATCCCACTGTCCTGGCCAAAGCATCTGGCTAGACGTATACAGTCTAGGCAATGACCTCTAAGGTAACCCGGCAAAGAACTTTGCCTAACAGGTGTTCTATATTGGATGGCAGTCGATTGACTAATCAGATACTCTCTCACAGAAAATTTAAATACAAGATTTGAGAGAATCCACAGACATTAGGGTACAATAGAGTGAAGAGATACAGAAAGAAGATGTGTCGAGCAGAAGCTATGAGTCAGGAGAAGTCATGAGTGGGTGAGAAACCATCTCACAGCGAAGGGAGCAGAGGGAGTTCTTTGCCAGCAAGAACAGAAGTGGAAATGGAGAGAGAGTTGCTGACCCATATGGATGGACACATGTTGTATACGCTACTTTCTCCACGAAGCCACCCTTTGTCACACTAGACCAATGTCATCTGCCTTCTGAACACAGCACTTAACTCCTCTATTTTGGCTTTAATTCCATTTTGTATCTTTTAGGGCTCTTTGAATGCAAGTAGTAGAACTGAATTCTAGCTAAGGATGCTGGGGAGTTCACAGAATTGAAAGAAAAGCTCAACTCCTAGATATCAGGAAGGACAGGATCCAACAGAGTCCTGATACATTGGAGCAGGAACCCAGACTTCCTCTGGCACTCCACTGAGATGTTTCTGCTCTCCCGCTTCCATCTTACACTAGTCCACCCAAGACTGAACCTCCAGGAAGAGAGAGCTGCGTTCTCTTGGCTTAAGGCCATCAGCCACTCTTGGTGGGGCAGTGTAGGGATGACTAGACTTACAGCCCATAGCACAGTGACCCTGGGGGACAAGGAAGGGAAAGGTCCTCAGAACAGAAGTTGGATAATTTGCAGGCAAACAAAGCAAAACAGATTTGCAGTACATACCCTTCATATTTTATGATTATTTGCAGAATTGTCTTTTTCTCCTCCTTAATGGAGGCAAGTAATACATTTTCCTCTTGAGGGAAGGATCTATTCTTTTCTTTGATTCCTCAATATGTACACTCTTATTACTAATGGCTAATATTTGTGGAACACACACAATGCACCATGCACTGTGCTGACTGTGTTATGTCTGTATCATCTGATCTTCTCGGCAGACAGATATAGTAATTCTATTATTAAGCTCACTTTACAGGAGAAAAAATCATGGCTTGAAGAGGTTAACAATTTTCTTAGAAACACAGCTAGTAAGAAACAGAATCAGGGTGTGGACTTTTGTGTGACCCCAAAGTCCATGTTCTTAACCACTCTGATGTAGTGACTCCATGGTATCTGAGATGATTGATATAGATTTTCTGATAAAAGTGTTTTCCTTGCTTGTTCAAAAAATCTTTTAAAACTTCATGTAGTCCTGTACATATCTACAACTTAACAGATCTGGTGAAGACTCAGAGAAAAGCTAAGGAGAGGTAGCAAAATGCAGAGAAATCACTGAGGAAAGAAAGCCTGAAAAAAATTATTATCCTCAGTGTGAAAAACCCCAAAGTACATGGTCAAGTGAACCCCAGTGTCCATGGATGAAGAGACATCCAGGTTGTTGAAAATGAGACTGGTCGGGTGCAGTGGCTCACGTCTGTAATCCCAGCACTTTGGGAGACCAAGGTGGGCAGATTACCTGAGGCCAAGAATTCAAGACCAACCTGGGCAACAAGGTGAAACTCTGTCTCTACTGAAAATACAAAATTTAGCCAGGTGTAGTTGCACGTGCTGTAATTCCAGCATTCAGGAGGCTGAGGCACGAGAATCACTTGAACCTGGGAGGCGGAAGGTGCAGTGAGTGGAGATCGGGCCGCTGCACTCCAGCCTGGGAAACAGAGACACACTCTGTCTCAAATAAATAAATAAATAAAATATAAAATAAAAGAGACTGCCTATGAGGACCTTTTGTAGACTGAGAGAACATGGATATTTTTACTGTAACACATAGATCAAAATGTAAGTAAAACCATCAAATTTTAAATAAAGTTTCAGTTCACATGAAGATGGTTCTCTGGGGCTGCCACTGCTTTTGCCAGTTGAAGTTAATGGAGCTCTCCACCACCCTGATCTGCTGAGAGGCCTGGAGGCAATTTGAGCTTGCTTCACTTCCTCTGTCTTCATGTTCTTAGAATGTGACTTCCCCCTCTAACCGCCAGAGAGGTAAAACTGTCAGAATTTTCAGGCTACTGCTGGAAGTGGGTGCTGAAAGGACAAATTTGCTTCAAGGAGATCTCATGTGAGTCATTTGTGTTCCTAGAATGCAGGCCTCAGCAGGGACAAAAGACAGCATGGGCAAAACTGAGCTGAAATGAATGGTATCTGAAGGCTTTTGTGGCTCAAGTGACCGTGTTCTGTGCACTGACTTTAAAACAAAGAATCATGGTTGTACCCCTTTCTGGGTCCCATCCCGGGGATCTCAGCTGAGGGTGTACCCCATGGCAGGGTTACCCACATTTGGAAAAGACGACAATTGAGGGAAGGGAGTGGGATACATGGAAGTTGGTGGCTTCCTCCACACTGTGACTCATTTAACCCATGTTCTGACCATCACTTCCATCTGCCTTCAGGCTCTTTGGATAACAGGGAAATAAAATCTTCAATCCTTTCTTTTCATTTTCTGCAGTACTTTTTAGCAGTTTTTGCTGATGAACACACACTGAGACGTGCTAATTCCAACTCCCAGTTTGTTTGAGATGTTATTTCACATCTGCTTCAAAGCTGCTTTGTTAACCTTTTGAGCGTCTCTGTCTTTTTATCTCCTCTGCCTATGATCTAATTAGATTATAAGTCTTTGAGACCAGGATGGATCTTTTCATTCTCCAGTATCCCTGAAGGTACATCTCACATGTTTACAAGATACGTAGGAGTTCATGATTGACCAAAAGCAAACAGAAACTGTTTCTTCATCCCTATGCAGTGTGCAAGTGTCTGGGCTGGGTTTGAACAAGAAAGAATCACCTTCCAGGTAGAAAGAACCGATCAATCAGATAAGAAAAGTATAAAGTTTTTCAGTACGAATTTATGTAGATGACTCAAAACACACGGAAAATAAAGGAAATATGGAATGTTAAAATATTTTTGTTTTCAAGAAGGTGTTTTTCATCAGTTCATTTTATTTAGAACATTATCTACATGGGGTCAAAATATCATTGCTCTTACCCTATACTTAGGACAGATCTATTGTTTTCCTTTACTATTAATCAAAAATAATTCCAAATTAGGTCCACATTAGACAAAAGTGAAAACATATACCAGAGGCCAAAGTCACCCAGTAGTCTTCATCATTTTTTCAGAGAAAAGAAAAAAGGATCTGGTAACTTCCTCCTTATTTAACAATATGTCACTCCCTTGTTTAAAACCCATCAATGGCCAGGTTCAGTGGCTCATGCCTGTAATCCCAGCACTTTGGGAGGCCAAGGTGCCTGGATCACCAGGAGTTCAAAACCAGCCTGGCCAACATGGTGAAACTACATCTCTACTAAAAATACAAAATTAGCCGGGCATGGTGGCGCACACCTGTAGTGCCAGTTGCTTGGGAGGCTGAGACAGGAGAATTGCTTGAACCTGACAGGCAGAGGTTTCAGTGAGCTGAGATGGCACCACTGCACTCCAGCCTGGGTAGGACAGACTCCATCTCAAAATAAATAAATAAATAAATAAAATAAAACCCATCAATGGTTCTAGTTGGCTTCCAGAATTCAATTGAGACTCTGTAGAAGGCTTATAAACATCCATGTGTTCTGATGCCATGCACCCCATCTGCCTCTCGCTCTGTGGCCCCACATTCTCCTCTCCCCCACCTCCATACCTCCCCATCCCATTGCAGCCTAGGCTTCAGTCATTCTTTCAGTTCCTTGAAGATGTCATGCTCTCTATCCTTTCTGGCCTTAGTATATGACATTCTTCCCATCCCAGCTAACTCCTTCTTCAACCTTTAAGTTTCATTTTAAATGTCACTTCATCTCAGAAGTATTCCCTGGTTCCAGGTTTGAGTTAGGGGCATGGCCTCCCCCAACTTTTTTGGGCTTACAGTTGCCTGTTATCTTTTCTGTATTCTCCCTTAAGACTGGAAACTCAGGGTACGGCAGGGATCATGAAAAGTATATTCATATATGTGTATTTGTACATATCTACATAAGCTTAATGTATACACACATGTATATATAATAAAACGAGTAGGAGAGAGGTAGAAAGATTTGTTTCCCTTCTCATGATCTAGTGTCCTGGAGTTAGGTATTTTCTAGTGCTGGGCACAGGGAAACCCCAGATTACCCAGAAAGCGGGAGTTCATGGTGAGGATGCTCGTAGACATGAGGAAGATAGGTGGAAGCTCTGCGGGCTCACAGCCACGGCATCCTTGGAGCAGGGCAAGAAGGACCCTGAGACGCAGCCCCATACTTTAGAGTGTCTTACATATTAAAAAAACGCTGAAATATAAAGACTTTTTGAATTTGGTATCATAAGAAGGTTTTTGAAATTTTGCTCCCCCTTTGAGTGAATGGCATTATGGGAGAAGGAGGCACAAGCTGCTTTGGCCCACAGAGTCAGTACAGACCAGGCTGAGAGTGCGGCAATATGTGTACACGGAGTGTGGGGTCGGGGTTCAAGTTTAAAAGTATCTGCCTTAAATCACATGAAGTGGGCATCTATGCAGATGAGGACACCCAGATATCATTGCTCCCTTGCTCCTCCCTGCTGGGGTCGTGTAGTTTGGGCAGGTGTTTAGAACCACTTGAAAATCTTACATCAGAAAAGTCAGGTATTGGGGAAGGTCATCTATGCACTATAGGACACTTGAACTAGTCAATTCGCATTCTAGGCTTGGGCAGGTCTAGTCATGCCGTGGTGTCAGAGCCCAGCTTCCAGCCTGTCTTGCCATCAGGGGGCCACACTAACACTCAGGCTGACCAGCTGCTAGCCTGGAGGTTGGGGGCTGGGGGTGGGAGGTAGTGAAGGGATGGGATAAAGTGGAAGTGGGGACGGGAGTTCACGTAATTTTGGCCTCCAGTCTGTGAGGGCCACATCTGAGGAATAAGCTGCAGGCTGTGGGTTGGGAATAAGAGCTGAGCCATGGGCATGGGTTGATGGATAACTTCTAAATGTTTAGACATATACTCAGTAGGTTTCCACTTGCATTCTTATCATTTACTCCCCTCCAGTATTCAGAGTAGTCCTCCACCCAGCCTTGCTTCGTAATCAAAAGTTCCTGTGCTAATTGACTTCTTATAAGTGAACCTCATTACTTTCTACTTTAACTTTCTATTCAAGGAGTGATTTAACTTTTTTTCCATAAAAGGTATAGTTAACAAGTAGGAATTGTATATATTTAAGGTGTACAACTTGATAGTTCCTACGTGTATATATTGAAAAATGATCACCACAATCAAACTAATTAGCTTGATTTATCATGTCCTATAGTTACTATTTCCCTCCTTCCTTTTCTTCTGTGGTGAGAAGACTTTAGACCTACCCTCCTAGCAAATTTCAAGTAAACAATTCAGCATCATTAACTGTAATCACGATGCTATACATTAGATTTAAAAAACTCATTCATCTTGCATAACTAAAGGTTTGTACCCTTTGCCCCACATCTCCCAAATTCCCCGTTTCCCCAGTTCCTGGCAGCCTCCATTCTACTCTCTGCTTCCCTGAACTTGATTTTTTAGATTCCACATTTAAGTGAGAACACGCAATATTTGTCTTTCTGTGTCTGACTTATTTCACTTAGCATAATGTCCTCCAGGTTTATTCATGTTGTTGCAAGCTTTTTTATGTATGAGTACTATTCTGTTGTGTCTCTTTCTGTGTACATATATATAAACATATATATATATAAATTTTATATATATAAAGTATATATATATGAAACTCCACCTCAAAAAATGTGATATATGTATTATATATATATATATATAATCTATATCTCACATTGCCCAGGCTGGAGTGCAATGGCATGATCTTGGCTCACTGCAACCTCTGCCTCCCAGATTCAAGTGATTCTCCTGCCTTAGCATCCCAAGTAGCTGGGATTACAGGCATGCACCGTCATGCCCAACTAATTTTGTAATTTTAGTAGAGATGGTGTTTCTCCATGTTGGTCAGACTGGTCTTGAACTCCCGACCTCAGACGATCCACCTGCCTCAGCCTCCCAAAGTGCTGGGATTACAGGCGTGAGCCACCGTGCCCTGCCTAGCACATTTTCTTTACCCATTTATTCATTGTTGGATATTTAGGTTGTTTCTATAGCTTGGTAATTGTGAATAACGGTACAAAGAACATGGGAGTGGAGATACTTCTTCAAAATCCAAATTTCCAATTCTATGAAGAAACTCGTTGGTAGCTTGATGGGGATGGCATTGAATCTATAAATAACCTTGGGCAGTATGGCCATTTTCACGATATTGATTCTTCCTATCCATGAGCATGGTATGGTCTTCCATTTGTTTGTGTCCTCTTTGATTTCACTGAGCAGTGGTTTGTAGTTCTCCTTGAAGAGGTCCTTTACATCCCTCGTAAATTGGATTCCTAGGTATTTTATTCTCTTTGAAGCAATTGTGAATGGAAGTTCATTCATGATTTGGCTCTCTGTTTGTCTGTTACTGGTGTATACGAATGCTTGTGATTTTTGCACATTAATTTTGTATCCTGAGACTTTGCTGAAGTTGCTTATCAGCTTAAGGAGATTTTGGGCTGAGACAATGGGATTTTCTAAATATACAATCATGTCATCTGCAAAGAGGGACAATTTGACTTCTTCTTTTCCTAACTGAATCCCCTTGATTTCTTTCTCTTGCCTGATTGCCCTAGCCAGAACTTCCAACACTATGTTGAATAGGAGTGGTGAGAGAGGGCATCCCTGTCTTGTGCCAGTTTTCAAAGGGAATTTTTCCAGTTTTTGCCCATTCAGTATGATATTGGCTGTGGGTTTGTCATAAATAGCTCTTATTATTTTGAGGTACGTTCCATCAATACCGAATTTATTGAGCGTTTTTAGCATGAAGGGCTGTTGAATTTTGTCAAAAGCCTTTTCTGCATCTATTGAGATAATCATGTCCTTTGGACATATACCTAGTGGGAGTGACTAAACTTTTTTATTTTTGTGATAGGGTCTTGCTCTGTTGCCCAGGCTGGAGTGCAGTGGTGCCATCTCAGCTCACTACAACCTCTGCCTTCTGGGTTCAAGTGGTTCTCGTGCCTCAGCCTCCCAAGTAGCTGGGACCACAGGTGCCCACCACTACAACTGGCTAATTTTTGTATTTTCAGTAGAGTTGGGGTTTTACCATGTTGGTCAGGCTGGTCTCAAACTACTGACTCAAGCGATCTGCCTGCCTTGGCCTCCCAAAGTGCTGGGATTACAGGCATGAGCCACGGCGTCTGGCCAGGAGTAACCAAACTTTTAAGGTGGACTTGTACTGATCCTATTTCTGTCTCTACTGATTTACCAATATGCCCATGTTCTTTCTCTGAGAGAGAATCCAATTGGTTGACCAGTCATTATTCAGCATGGAACCTCTCTGTTGGGCAGACCTTTTATGACTATGTTCCAGAGACTATTTTCCCACCACGAGTGCCTGGGTAAGGGATCACTCTTTGAGCTAATCATCTGTGGTGGCGTTGGCAGGTCACACATCCGTATCAGCATGGTGACTTTTGCTCGGGAAAACACTTTGGGCAGCAGCTCTGAAGAGGCTGCAAGCAGAGGAGGTGCTCAGTCCCATGCCCTGTACGTGCTCTTTCCCCCATCCCATACCCCTATCTTGGCCACTGAATGCAACTTTTGCACTAATTTTTTTTGAACAGTCGTTTGAGCAATTATCGTCATTCCCACTTAAAATTCACCAGCTGTGAAAAATGTGTGAGAATGTAATCTAAACCATTCTGACTCTTCTGCAGAAGAGGAAGAAAAAAATAAGAACTCTTCCTACTTCAGTGTATGACTTAGAGCCTTTCACATTATTTAGGAAGATGTGGTCAGCTTATTTTACTGTGAATTGACTAGGGTTACAGTCATACATTATGTGTCTGGGTTTCATTTCCTCTGCAATGATCAAAATTCGTCTTAATAAAATTAAGACAGTGGAAAAATAAACTGTGTCTATTTGTAGACAACACATAAACTTCTTTTCATTGCACAAGAGGTCAGACAAGTTTAGTGACTATTTCTCTATAATCTGTAGAGAAACGGAGAAGGTTAGTTATAGAGCTATGTCATCATGTTCTTAAGCTGACCTAAATGCTGAATTGGTCATTTTTTAGTCCAGCAGTTTGGTCATACGGCCCTAGTTATCTTTCATAATGTTATGTGGTACCTGAATGGTGTGCTATGCTCAAAAGTAAACCAGGCTGGGCTCAGTGGCTCATGTGTCCCAGCACTTTGGGAGGCTGAGGCAGCCGGATCACGTGAGGTCTGGAGTTCAAGACCACCCTGGTCAACATGGCAAAATCCTGTCTCTACTAAAAATACAAAAATTAGTTGGGTACAGTGGTGTGTACCTATAATCTCAGCAACCTGGGAGGTTGAGACATGAGAATCGCTTGAACCTGGGAGCTGGAGGTTGCAGTGAGCCGAGATTTTTCCACTTCACTCCAGCCTGTATGATGGAGTGAGACTCTGTCTCAAAAAAAAAAAAAAAAAAGAACCCGTAGGTTGACCTCACTCTTTCACGCCTACTATTGGCTCCTTACTCACCTTTCCTCTGAAAGTATGCAGCAGAATTGGATAATGGGCTTTCCCGGGACGCTTTTCAGTTATGAGTCTCACCTTCCTGAACCTAGTTCTACAAAATGTGGATGTGGTGTCAAAGGTTTCTGTAAAATGACATATCTCAGTCTTTGTTCCACCTTGGGAGAAGAGCAGAAAAGAGATGAGAAAAATTGAAGCTTGAATTTGTTCTAACTAGAGAATTCAAGTTGTCAGAATCAAGAAAAGCTTCAAATATTGGATTTCTCAACTTTGATTATTCATTGGAACCAATCACCAGAGGTCTATGTTTTCTTTTTTTGTTTTTATTTATATATATATTTAGAGACAGAGTCTTTCTGTGTTGCCTAGGCTGGAATGCGGTGGATATTCACATGCCTGATCATGGTACACTACAGGCTTGAACTCCTGGGCCCAAGTGATCCTCCTGCCTCAGCATCCTGAGTAGCTGGGACTACATGTGAGTGTCACCATGCTCGGCCAGAACTACGTTTCAAACACTCACACTTTAGTGCCAACCTGAGGATTCCAATGTCAAAGTCAAGGGTGGAGATTGGCATGTGTTTATATTTTACGTTTCTAATGGTAAATTGATACTTAGGCAGGTTTGAGAACCAGTAACTTGGATGACAGGTTTATAATTTGCTTTTTTCCCTCCTCCGTTAGTA
Organism: Chlorocebus sabaeus; assembly: GCF_047675955.1. Classification (NCBI taxonomy): domain Eukaryota; kingdom Metazoa; phylum Chordata; class Mammalia; order Primates; family Cercopithecidae; genus Chlorocebus; species Chlorocebus sabaeus. Next base: position 99,411,125 of record NC_132904.1, on the reverse strand, counting down.
AGCAAGAGTTTTATTTCACTAAACGATAGACAGCACACATTGGTGCTATCCCTGCCTTAGGAGGAGAAAAGTTGGTTTTCAAGAGTAACCTCCTCAATCCACCACAGCCCTTGAAAGAAAAGTGTGCGGAATCAACAAAACAGAATCATCCAACAACAAAGCGGCCTGACTTTGGATATTTACTTCCCTCAGAAATTCTTGTGTTTCCATATCACTTCTGTTTCTTAGGTATTGTGTTTGTTTCGGGGGAACATCAATTACAAATGTTTGGTATAGTATTACATATGGGACTTCAACTGAATTCTTGAGAAAGTCAAAACAAACGGAAATACTACTCAGCAATTAAAAGAAACAAACCATGTACATGCAACAGTAGGAAAGAATCTTAAAAACATACTACTGGTAAGAATTCAGACATAACGTGTTATATATTGCCTAATTTACTCATGTGACATTCTAGAAAGTACAAATGTACAGATCAATGGTCTCCAGGGGCTGGGAGTGGGAGAGAGGGACTGATGCAAAAGGGCGAAAGGAATTTTCTGAGGTAATGGAAATGGCTATGTCTTCCTTTAACCTAGTACATGATGTTTACCGGAGGACAATATGGCCTAGGTTGTTGAAGCAATGCTTGGGTGTCACGTGAAGTTTCAATGCTGGGTTAAACTGTATTCTTTCTTCTGCTTGATCAAGTCTACTGTTGAATCTCTTATCTTAATTTTTTAGGCTACTATAACAAAATATCTCAGACGGGGTGGTTTATAAACAATGGAAATGCATTTCTGACAGTTCTGGAGGCTGGGAAGTTCAAGATCATGGTGCTGACAGATTTGGTGTTTGGTGAGGGTCCAGTTTCTGGTTCATGGATAACACCTTCTTGATATGTCCTCACAGAGTGGAAGAGATAACCTAGCTGTCTGGGGTCTCTCATATAAGGGCACTAACCCCAATCATGAGGACCCTGCTTTCAAGAACTAATAACCTCCTAATCCCCAATATTATCATCTTGGGGATTAGAATTTCAATAAAGAAATTTTGGGGGTGGGACACAAACATTCAGACCATGGCACACTGAAATGCAACTTTACATTTTTTCCTTCCTCTGAGACCCTGGCAAACAATCATTGTTATATTTTCTACTTCTATGAGTTTAACTGTTTTAGATATCTCATCTGAGTGGAATCATGTGGTATTTAATATTTGACTGGCTAATACTGGTTTATTTTATTTAGCATAATCTCCTGAAGGTGCCTCAAGGTTCCTTTTGTATAGCATGATTTCCTCAAGGTTAGGATTTATAACAGGATTTCCGTCTTTTTTAAGGCTGAATAATATATCTTTGTGTGTGTGTGTATATATATATACACAAATGTGTATACACACACACACACACACCTATATACTATGTTTTCATTTTTTTGAGACAGGGTCTCACTCTGTTGCCCAGGCTGGAGTGCAGCAGCACCATCTCTGCTCACTCTCACTACAACCTCTGCCTCCCTGGGTCAAGCGATTCTCCTGCCTCAGCCTCCCAAGTAGTTTAGATTACAGGCGCCTGCTGCCATGCCCAGCTAATTTTCATATTTTTAGCAGAGACGGGGTTTCATCATATTGGTCAGGCTGGTCTTGAACCCCTGACCTCAGGTAATCTGCCTGTCTCAGCCTCCCAAAGTGCTGGGATTACAGGTGTGAGCCATCACACCTGCCCTATAATACCTTTTCTTTTCTTCTTTTCTTTTCTTTTTTTTCTTTTCTTTTCCCTTCTTCCCTTCCTCCCTCCCTCCCCCTTTCTTTGTTTCTTCCTTTCTTTCTTTTTTTCTTTCTTGTCTTTCTGCCTTCCTTCCTTTCTTTTTCTCTCTTCCTTGTCTTTCTTCTTTTCTTTCTTTTCTTTTCTTTCCTTTCCTTTCTTTTCTTACCTTTTCCTTTTTCTTTTTCCCTTCCTTCCTTCCTTCCTTCCTTCCTTCCTTCCTTCCTTCCTTCCTTCCTTCCTTCCTTCCTTTCTTTTTTTTCAGAGTCTTGTTCTATCACCCAAGCTGGAGTGCAGTGGTGCGATCTCAATCTCAGCTCACTACAACCTCTGCCTCCCAGGTTCAAACAATTCTCATACCTCAGCCTCCTGAGTAGCTGGGATTACAGGCACGTCCCGCCATGCCTGGCTATATATACATATATATTTTTAGTAGGGATGGGATCTCACTATATTGGCCAGGCTGGTCTCAAACTCCTGACCTCAAGTGATCTGTCCGCTTCAGCCTCCCAAAGTGCTGGGATTACAGGCGTGAGTCACTACACCTTGCTACTACATATTCTTTAACCATCCATCTGTCGAAGGACATTTAGGATGTTTCTACCTCTTGGCTGTTATGAATAATGCTTCATTGAACATGGGAGTGCAGATACATCCTATTTTCAGTTGTTTTGAATAAACATTCAAAAGTGGTATTGCTGGATCACATTGTAGTTCTATTTTTAATTTTTGAGGAATCTTCAAACTGTTCTCCACAGTGGCTGCACCATTTTACCTCCCCACAAACAGTATATTAAAGTTCTAACTTCTTCACATCCTTGTCAACACTTGTTATTTTCTGTTTTATTTAATGGTACTATCCTAACAGGTATGTAGTAATATCTCATTGTAGATTTGATTTGCATTCCTCCCATAATTAGTGATGTTGAACATGTTTTCATAAACCTGTTGGCCATTTGTATGTCTTCTTTGGAGAAAGGTTTATTCAATCCTTTGCCCAATTAAAAAAATGGGTTGTCAGTTATTTTTGCTATTGAGTGGTAAGAGTCTCTTATATATTTTGGATATTAATCCCTTATCAGATATATGGTTTGCAAATATTTTCTCCCATTCCATAGGCTGACTCTGTTGATAGCTTCTTTTGCTACACAGAAGCATTTTAGTTTGATGGTGTCTCACTTGTCTATTTTTGCTTTTGTTGCCTGGGGTTTTAGGGTCACATCTGAGAAATCAATGTCAAGACCAATGTTATCAAGGTTTTTCCCTATGTCTTCTTATAGAGTTTCTATAGTTTCAGGACATATATATATATAAGTCTTTAATCCATTTTGAGTTGATTTTTGTGTATGGTGTAAGATAAGGGTCCAATTACATTTTTTGCATGTGAACAATGTTTTCTCATTTTTAAAAGTTGAGTATTGAAATCTCCCACTGTTATTGTATTGCTATTTCCCTATTCAGTTCTATCAATGTTTGCTTCGTATAATTAGGTCCTTGGATGTTGGGTGCATGTATGTTTATAACTGTTTATCTTGGTGGTGAATTGACCTTTTTATCATTAAATAATGTTCTTCTTTGTCTTTTGTAATGATTTTTGACTTAAAGTCGATTTTATCTGTTTTTGAGTCCACTGATTCTTTCTTCTGCTGGACTAAGTCTGCTGTTAAACCTCTTATCTTAATTTGTTGGGCTACTATAACAAAACACCTTAAACTGTGTTGCTCATAAACAACAGAAATTTGTTTCTCAAAGTTCTGGAAATTGGGAAGTTCAACATCAAGGTGCCAGCAGATTTGGTGTCTGGTGACTTCCTTCATAGAGGAACATCTTTCCACTGTAACTTCACATGGTATTCTGCAGCTCCAGAATTTTTGCTTGATTCTTTTTTGTATTTTCTGTCTCTTTGTTGACATTCTCATTTTGTTCATGTATCATTTTCTTGAGCTGTTTAAGCATCTTTATAACATTATCTTGACTTTTTTCAGGCAATTCATATACCTCTGTTTCTTTAGAATCATTTTTTAGAGGTTTATTTTGTTCCTTTGATTGGGCCAGGCTTTCTGTTTCTTTGTATGCCTTGTAATTGTGTTGGGATCCACACATTTGAAAAAACAGCCATCTCTTCCAGTCTTTATGGTCTGACTTTGAACAGGAAAATACCCTCACCAATTATCCCAACTAGAGATTCTGGGGATCTCTCAAACTTTTTCTGGGGGTGCATTATCTCTGTATTTGAGCACATAAATTCTGAATTAAAGGGATTTGCCAGTTTATTTTTGCAGGTGATTATAATCTCTTGCTCCCTCTGGTGTCTGTCTGCAACACTGAAGGTTTTCTGGAGCTGCTTCAAGCTGCCCCATTCTCTTTTGGTTTTAGCAACCTCCAGGCTTCTAGCATATTCCAGGTCCTGTCAGTGCTCTGAGTCTAGTGATACAGAAACCAGTGCCTTGGGCAGCCCCCAGAATAGTTGAAACATGGACATACATGGAATTCTTCTCTTTCTACCTCGAGGAGGCTGTGGAGCTGTGTTGGCCTCTATCCGCTATACCACAGTTCCTCCTGAGCAGTATCAAGCTGCCCAATTCTTTTGTTTTCAGTGGTCCCTATACCTCTCTATTGTTAGGTCCCGTCAGTGCTCTGAGATAGGTGAGAAAGAAACCAGTCCCTTGGCAGCTCCCTGCAAAACCAGAACATTGAACACATGCTCCAACCCTTTTCCTCCCCAGGGAAAAGCCAGGAGATGGTGGTTTTCTCCTACTTATTTTGCATTGAGCCAGGAAGACTGAGTACATCAAGTGAGTGCTGCAAATCTTCACCTTTGTTCTCAGCAGCCTTCAACCTGACACTCTTTCCCGTCTGCACTTAGATTCAGGCAAGACAGAAACCAGTCCCTTGACCAACCCCCTAAAGGGTCTGAATGTTGGATGTACTGTCTAGCCTTCTCTTTCCCTCCCCAAGCAGAAGCCAGGAGCTGGAAGTTTTCTCCTAATCATTCACACTGAAATGGGAGAAAGGACTATGGTGAGTGAGTGAGTGCCATGAGTTTTTCTACTGTTTTCAGTGAGGCTGGTTTTGCCTTCCCTTGAAGTGCAGGAACCTCCTAACTGGTTTCTGGTTTTCTTATAAAGACAATTGATTTATGTTTTCTTATTGATTCAGTGTCTCCCTGCGGGGAAGCGGAGTCTGGCGCTTCCTACTCTGCTATCTTGCTGACGTAACTCCTTAGACGTTTTGTATCTTGTGGTTTGCATCTTAATTTGCCAACACTGAGCAAAGTGTAACTTCTACTGTATGAAAATTGTACGTAATTATGTATGTAAATTATACTTCAATGAATATGACTTAAAATAAACTAATAAAAAAATTAATGTAACAAAAAGTTTTTAAAAATCCAAACGACGATATAACCTAAACTCTCCTGGATATTCTCCCTTGATACTCAGCAATTTATATATCATTAAGTTCCATTTAGAACATGGCTTTGGTATGGATAAAATTTTCTTTATATTTTTTTGGTAGAGATATGATCTTTGCCATGTTAGGCTGGTCTTGTACTCCTAGGCTCAAGCAGGAGTACAAGTGTTAGGATTACAGGCTTGAGCCACTGAAATAGGCCAAAATTTTCTGATGTAGGGTCTGTGCTTACCTCTGACTTACATTTTTTTCTTTCTATTCTCAAGTACAATTTTAACCAAATTCTAAAATTTTCAATACCACAGAGAAGTTATCATAGAGGGTTCCTCATTTCTAAATAAAAAGTAAATTTCATTCTACATTCATCACTGCATTCTCAGTGCCTAAAAAATGTCTGGTACATAATAACGTTCAGTAATTTAAAAAAATATAAATGAATAGAATGTCCTTTGACAATTCACTGTCAAAATGGTTCAGAAAATTAGACTTCAGAGTTAGCTCCTGTTTTTGAATCTTGACTTTGCCAATTAGAACCTGTGTGACCTTGGATAGTCTGAGGCTTATTACCTCTGTTTGCAAAAGGGGATAATAATAATGCTTATGTCACATGCAAAGTGCTTGGCTTAATAAAAGCTTAAGAAATGACACATTTCCCTTGTCTAAGTGTAGCTATTCAAATAATAATTTCTCATCAATTCTTTTCTACACATTTCCTTAATTGGTTGATTACTAGCAATCTGTGTTCATTCCAATCAATTTTGAAGAGACTTGAAATGCCAACTAAACTGTTTCTTTACAGCATTTTACTTTTACTCTCAAATATAATTACATTACTCATTTCCACTTTTAGTAGTTGATAGAATCTAGCAAATGACTAACCTAAACCAGGCCTTCAATAAATGTCGTGTTCCTTATTCACATATTTATACCCACTGTCTTTCATGTTCTCAAAGCTCTTCACTTGGCACAAGAACTACTTAGAGTGGAGCCATCTCATCTCATCTATTCCTATCTTATTCCACTTGCTTTCCTGTTCACAAGCCTGACCCTAGTGGACTTCTGGTCTGATTTCCTCTTGTTTCTCCAGTTCTAGTTTCCAGGAGGCTCCAGCCTCTGGCTCTGTTCTCTTGGGTTCCTCACCTTAGCTCTCCTTACAACCACTATTACTGTTGAATCATAGGACATCTTTCTCCTCCATGCCTCACCCACCATCCACTGTCATAAAAGAAAAGCAACAATTGATATCCTGCAAGCCCAGGCGTTCAATGTGTTTGTTCTCTTTGCTTCAAGCTATTATTTTATTTCTATTAAAAATAATTTATTATATTTGTATGTATAGTATATTATTAAATATATTTATGTTGTAGGAAATACTGGGTTCTTGTCACACGACCAGGAAAGATTGTTACACGTGTCTGTGTGAAGAGACCACCAAACAGGCTTTGTGTGAGCAAGAAAGCTTTTATAATCACTTGGGTACAGGCAGACTGAGTCCAAAAAAGGAGTCAGCAAAGGGAGATAGGTGTGGGGCAGTTTTATAGGATTTGGGTAGGTAGTGGAAAATTATAGTTAAAGGGGGTTGTTCTCTTGCGGGCAGAGGTGGGGGTCACAATGTGCTGGGTGGGGAGCTCCTGAGATTCATTGTCCAGGAGAAGGAATGTCACAAGGCCAATTGATCAGTTAGGGTGGGGCAAGAACAAATCGCAATGGTGGAATGTCATCAGTTAGGGCAGGAATTGGCTGTTTTCACTTCTTTTGTGGTTTTTCAGTTGCCTCAGGCCATCTGGATGTATTCATGCAAGTCACAGGGGATATGATGGCTTAGCTTGGGCTCAGAGGCCTGACAAAGATTAGGCTCGCAGACACTTTAAAGGGTGAAGAGGAACAGAATGTATTGGCTAAAAAGGAAAAACAACAGCGAAATGTGATGAAGCCCTGCTTACAGGCTCTCCACCTCACCAATTGAATCCCAGTTTTCCACACAGGAACAGGAGGGGCCAGGCTCCTCCCGACTGCAAATGGCCTAAGCTTCCGTAGCTCCACCCCGTTCTCCCAGTGCACAGGCTGGTTGGAGATGCTCTGGTGGCCCCTTTATACGTGGCTGTCTCCTTCATATATAGTAATTTATAATATTTAGCATTTCTATAATAATTTAATGTATTTCTCTGGCAAATAGTTAATATACTTATCACAGAAAGACAATATTACAGATATTGTCGAAGCTCCCCCTTCTCTATGAATCTAAAAGTTTTCTTTTTGAACTAAAACTTTGCTCATTGTTCTAGAATGATGCATGTGTGACTGAAAATTACTTGGTAAAATTTAAGAGCTCCTGCAGAGTGTGGTGCTGAGATCAGCTTAGGAGTCCTTCTCTTCTCTCTGTCTTTGAAGCATGCCTACCAGAAGCTTCTGCTAGGGGGTCACACTATGAGAATTACTTACAGTTTTACTCCTATTCTAATTATCCTCACTTAACGCAACTCAAAATTTGCATAAATCAACAAAGCTTCAGAATGCATTTCTGCTGCTCTTCAACAAGACCTGGAGACTGACACTCACTTCTATACGATAAAAGCAGGCAGATGATTTAGCTTTATTGAACCATAAACTTTTGTGAGAGAACTGATTTCCTTCTTTTTCATTCTCCCCCTTTTAGGAAAGGCAGGTTTTTATTTGTTTGTTTTATAGCAAAATGTTATATCAGTTTTGCTTGAGATGAAGGCAAAATTAGCAACAGAAAGTTTTCTTGATCTTGTAGACCTTCCATCTGAATAGGAACCTAATGCTGGAGAGACCTGACACTTCATTTCCAGTAGAGTTACGGCTAAGCAGGAATTGATGTGGGCAGGAGGAGATGGAAAAAAGATCCTAAAAAATGGAAGGGGTCTGAGGCTGTCCCTTCTGAAGCACATTCCATTCCAGACAGAAAGGTGATAGGAAAATGAAAGGACTATTTTAAAGGAATGGCTCTCAAGCTTTAATCTGTATCAGAAAATATAGATTGCTGAGTCCCATCACCAGAGTTTCTGAAGCCTTAGGCCTAGGGCCACTGGAGAATTAAAATTTCTAACACATTTTCAGTGGACACTGGTGTTACTGGTCTGGAGATCACATTATGAGAACCACTGTTTTATAGCAATCCCAATACTCCATGTCTATGCATAAATGCATAACATAAGATTCTCTTTGTGTAACAAACTGAACCTCTGTATGCTTCCGGATATTATTGTCATAACTATGGGTTACACATTGCAGTGGGATCATTTTAATTCCCTTAAAATATTTTAACCTGTGTTCAAAAACAAAACTCTTGGCATCCAACTTAAGCCATCAAAGCCTCAGCTTCCACAGTCAAGGCTCTTTTAGAATTTGTCTGGTGAAAACTAGACTGCCCCCAAAAAGCATGGGCTCCCTTTTATCACTGACCTTTGCTTGAGTCACTTTCTAGACATTATTAGATGGCAACAAAGAATGGAAAAGCACAAATTAAACTGATATCCCACGTGCTGACTGATCCAGATTCAAGCGGTCAGAGACAACTGAAGACTGAAAATAAAATGATTTCCTGTTGATAGCATCCTGGTCTTGCTGCATACTTGTTACTTTTGTGTTCTCATTATTAATACAGAAATTTCAGCCTCGTTAAAAAAAGTATTGCATATGAGTATAGATCAATTGCTATAAAGTTGAATTTGTATAAGGAGCATGCTGTGTAGCCCAGGAAGCTCATTCATCCTCACTGTAGTAATGATGCCTTTCTTATGTGCCAAGTGCCGCATGTTTTACAGGCGTTAATTCGTGTACTCCTCAGAACCACCCTGTGAAGGGGGTACTACATTTATACAGGAGGAAACAGGCACAGAGAGGTTGAGGTATGTACTGAAGGTCACACGGTAAGTGGCGCAGCCAGGATGTTAGCTCAAGTAGTCTGCGTCCTGTCTGAGCTCTTAACCACTAAGATATACGAGCCCTCATGGTCCCATAGACTCAGCTACTTTATCTCTGGCTTCGTGCCTTCCATTTCCCTTTTTTAAATTTTATTTTATTTTATTTTTGATACAGAGTCTTGCTCTGTCACCCAGGCTGGGGTGCAGTGGCGCAATCATGGTTCACTGCAGTCTCAACCTCCTAGGCTCAAACCATCTTTCCACTGCAGCTTTCTGAGTAGCTGGGACTACAGGCATGTCACCAAGCAGGGCCCGTTTTTTTTTTTTTTTTTTTTTTTTTTTTTTTTTTTTTTGAGACAAGGTCTCGCCATGTTGCCCAGGCTGGTCTCTAACTCCTGGACTCAAGTGATCCTCCTGTCTCTGCCTCACCTAAAATACAGGCGGGAGCCACCACTTCCGACCCGAGGAGTCTTGCTGTGTTACCCAGGCTGGAGTACAGTGGCGTGATCTTGGCTCACTGCAACCTCTGCCTCCTGGGTTCTAGTGATTCCCCTGCCTCAGCCTCCTGAGTAGCTGGGATTACAGGCGCCCACCACCACATCCAGCTACTTTTTGTATTTTTAGTAGCTCTTATAGAGAAATATAAATTTCTCTATAAAAATAAATAATTAGCCAATTCACTCCTGAGTTCAGAGAAATTAGTAATGTGATCAGTTATGTTAGAATATATAAGAATGTTCATAGCAACTTTATTCCCAATATCCCCAAACCAGAAACAATAAAATGTCCAGGAGAAAAATAAAAAATTATAGCATATTTATAATACAAAATATAATACAACAAAGAATAAATTTCAGTTATGTGCAGCTACATGGTGAATCTCAGATAAAATTTTGAGTGAAAGAAGCCAACACAAAACAGTATCTCCCATATAATTCCATTACTGTTTTTCTTATATATAATTTCATTAATTATACAGAATGTAGTGTTTTGTGTCTGGCTCTTTCACTCAAAAAACTAATATATACTGATACAAATCAGCATAATAGTTATCTTTGGAGGGTTATTACTTTTAGAAGGGAAACAAGGAAACCTTCTAAAAGGCTGAAAATATCCTTTCTCTATCTTGATATGTGTATTGGTTACAAATATGTAAAAGTTAATTAAACTGTTCTTAAGTTGGTATTTGTTATATCCCAGTTAAAAATAAAGTTTTTAAGGAATGTTTATATATATATGTGTGTGTGTGTGTGTGTATGTGTGTGTGTATGTATATGTGTATATATATGTCCGGCACTGTGGCTCACGCCTATAATCCCACCACTTAGAGATCACCAATCTGGCGAGGCAGGTGGATCTCTTGAGCCCAGGAGTTCAAGACCAGCCTGGCCAACATGGTGAAATCCCATCTCTACAAAAAATACAAAAATTTGCTGGGTGTGGTGGTGCATGCCTGTAGTCCCAGCTACTGAGGACTTGGGACTGAGGTCCCAAGAATCACTTAGCCTGGGAGGTCAAGGCTGCAGTGAGCTGTGATGTACTCCAGCCTGGGCAAAAAAGTGAGACTCTGTCTCAAAAAAGAAAGTAATGTATTTATTTTCTGTCTCCTCCTTCTTGCCTCATGAGGGCCAGGACTTCTGACTATGATTGCATACCCAGTGTCTAGGGTAGTACCTGTTATATAGTAGGTGCTCAGTATTGAATGAATTGACATGTTAATGCATGTGTGCCTGCTCAATGTCCTTATTGAAATAGCTCCCATTGTTAGACACAACCAGACTTTTACGTTTTATCTACTTTCCTTCAAACATCTTCCTGGTTAAGTAAATCACATTTAGAAAGGATTAGTGTGTAGAAAGAGCCCACAAAGAGGATTATGTGAGATGGAAAACCACACTGGCATTGTTCTGAGAGGAGCTGCGCAGTGATGTGCAGTTCCTAGGGCTTCAGGGAACCACAGCACATTTTCAGTGAATACGTCTAGACAGTTGAGTAGCTGAATCATATGCACAGTTACAGGAACCTGAAGAATCTTTGGCCTGTAATCAAAACCAGGATTTTAACAAGAGTTCAGCAATTAATCTATAAAAAGAAAGAGAGGGAAGAGGAAGAGTGAAATGTATACAAAAACTTGATACAAGACAAATATGGTATTTTAAATTCTGTTGGGAACTTGACAGTTAGTTTGAAAAATAATACTGGGATAATTGGTTATGCAGAAAATAAGTTAGCTCCTTATTCACGCCTTGTATAAAATTAAATTCTGTATAGATTAAATATCCAAATGTAAGAAAGAAAATATTTAAAATATTTAAAAAATATTTAGGAGAACATACCTATATCTTTAAGAGTATGGGAGACACATGCTTTAAGCATTATAGGAAATCTAAAAGCCAGAAGAGAGAAGATGAACAGGTATTTTATATATATATATATATTTGGAGTGAATATAAAAATGAGTCAATTTTCCTTGTAAATATAAAAGCTTTTAAAGATTGATAAGAAAGAAAATAATCTAAGAGAAAAATGTGCTAAATATTAACAGAAAATTCAAAGAAAAGCATGTAAGTAAAAATGTTAAATCTCCTTAGCAGTCATAAAAATACAAATTAAAACAAGATGCCATTATTTTATCAATAATTGGCAACAATAATTTGTTTTTTCATTTTCTTGGTTCTATAGGGCTTTTTGAACATACCCATTAAATGCCTTTGGAAGAGTCCAGGCATGGTGGCTCACACCTGTAATCCCAGCACTTTGGGAGGCCGAGGCAGGCTGATTAGTTGAATTCAGGAGTTCTAGACCAGCCTGGCCAACATGGTGAAACCCTGTCTCTACTAAAAATACGAAAATTAGCTGAGCATGGTGGTGCCCACCTGTGGTCCCAGCTACTCAGGAGGCTAAGGTGGGAGGATCACTTGAACCCAGGAGGTGGAGGCTGCAATGAGCTGAGATTGTGCTGCTGCACTCCAGCCTGGGAGACAGAGTGAAACTCCGTCTCAAATAATAAAAAATAAAATAATAATAATAATACATGTCTTTGGAGGAGTAAACTGGAATTTAATGTTTCCGCTGAGAATTGGAGGACTAATGTTGAAAACTTCAAATAAGTAGTTCAGGCTAGAAACGTGACAAAGAAGAAAGGCAGCTGCTTAAAAATATAAATGCAATGCCTCAGCCTCTCTCCTACTGCTAGCTAACTGGATGAAACCCACTTTGAGATTCTGCTTTTAAATGCCCTGCCTCCACAACCTCCATACATTCTTGCCTCCCAATATTTGCTAGGAACAAAATCTTAAAGGAATATTTTTATTTAGCACTTATTAAGTAAAAGTAGACAAAACTTGGAACTAAGGCAAAGAGAAGATAGCATGTCCTCTTTTTAATGTTTATGTTTTTATTATTTTTTATTTGAGACAAGGTCTCGCTTTGTCACAGCCCAGGCTGGAGTGCAGTGGCACAATCTCCACTCACTGCAGCCTCCGCCTCCTGTGGTGAAGCTATGCTCCCTCCCTCCTCACCTTCCCAAGTAGCTGGGATTACAGGAGCCCACCATCATGCCCAGCTAATTTTTGTACTTTTAGTGGAGACAGGGTTTCACCATGTCAGCCAGGCTGATCTTGAGGCCCTGGTCTCAAGTAATCTGCCTGCCTCGGCCTCTCAGAATGCTGGGATTGCAGGTGTGAACCACTACACTCAGCCAGCATGTCCTTTTGATTGTGTTACTGAGCTTTGTGTAACTGGTCCACCCAAAGATTGATCCTTATAATGCTTGGGGAAATAATAGGGGAAAGTATTATTATTTGACTTGCTATTCATTATTTATTAAAAGTCTAAACTTTGTGAAGTTACATATTAATTTATAAGTTTTTGACTGTTAGCAAAATGAATGATTTCTGTTCAATAGAAAAGATAACCCTAATGATTATGGTTTTATTGTCCTGTAGGATATTAACCAATTTTTAAACCTAACCTAAAATTATTCTAACATTCTTTTTCAAATTCCTATACATACTGAGTTTCTCAAATATTCTTTGGACCAGCTTTATCATCATGCTAATTCTCTCATTAATGAATTGAACAAATCCTCATATAAGCCATGTTTTGAATTTTTTGAAAATATCCTTTGGCTAGGCATGGTGGCTCATGCCTATAATGACAGCACTTTGGGAGGCTGAGGAAGGAGGATCGCTTGAATTCAGGAGTTTGAGACCAGCCTGGCCAACATGGCAAAACCCTGTCTCTACCAAAAATAAGAAAATTAGCCAGGTGTGTTAGTATGCACTTGTAGTCCCAGCTACTTAGGAGTCTGAGGTAGGAGAATGGTTTGAGTATGGGAGACAGTTAAAATAACTTTTATCAAAAGCACAGGCAATAATGAATGCTGGTGAGGATGTGGGGAGAGGGAAACTCTTGTACACTGCTAGGAAGAACAGCATAGAGTACAGACACTAGGAAGAACAGTATGGAGATTCCTCAAAAAATTAAAAACAGAAGTACCATATGATGCAGCAATTCCACCACTGGGTGTATATTCAAAAGAAAGAAAATCAACATATCAAAAAGACATCTACACTCTCATTCTATTAGTCCATTTTTATGCTGCTGATAAAGACATACCCAAGACTGGGCAATTTACAAAAGAGAGAGGTTTATTGGGCTTACAGTTCCAGATCACTGGGTAGGCCTCACAAGCATGGCTGAAGGCAAGGAGGAGCAAACCACATCTTATGTGATGGCAGCAGGCAAAGAGAGAGCTTGTGCAGTGCAACTCCCATTTTTTAAAACCATCAGACCTCATGAGACCCATTCACTATCATAAGAAGAGCATGAGAAAGACCTGCCCCCATAATTCAATCATCTCCTACAAAGTGCCTCCCACAACACATGGGAATTATAGGAGCTACATGATGAGATTTGGGTGGGGACACAGAGCCAAACCATATCACCCATGTTTACTGTGGCATTATTTACAATAGTGACAATATGGAATTGACTTAAGTGTCCATCAATAGATGAATAGATAAATAAAATGTGGTATATATACAGAATGGAATATTATTCAGCCAAAAAAATTAAATCCTTTGACCATGCTTGATTATGGTAAAAAAAAAAAAAAAAAAGAATGAAATCCTGTCATTTGCAGAAACATGGATGGAACTGGAGGTCATTATGTTAACTGAAATATTGCATGTTCTCACTCACATATGAGACCTTAGAAAGTAGATCTCTAGCAAAGACATGGAATCAACCTAAATGCCCATCAATGGTAGACTGGATAAAGAAAATGTGGTACCTATATACTATGGAATACTGATATGGCTTAGCTGTGTCCCCACCCAAATCTCACACTGAATTGTAATAATCCCCACATGTCAAGGGTGGGGCCAGCTGGAGAAAATTGAATCATTGGGATGGTATCCCACATACTGTTCTTGTAGTAGTGAATAAATCTCACAAGATCTGACAATTTTATAAATGAGAGTTCCCTTGCACAAACTCTCTTGCCTGCCACCATGTAAGATGTGACTTTGCTTCTCATTTGCCTTCCACCATGACTGTGAGGCCTCCCCAGCCATGTGGAACTGTGAGTCAATTAAACCTCTTTCATTTATAAATTACCCTGTCTCTAGTATGTCTTTTTAATATTGAGATGGAGTCTTGCTCTGTCACCCAGGCTGAAGTGCAGTGGCACAATCTTGGCTCACTGCACACTTCACCTCCTGGGCTCAAATTATTCTCCTGCCTCAGCCATGCAAGTAGGTGTGATTACAGCACTTACCACCATGCCTAGCTAATTTTTCTGTATTTTTAGTAGAGACAGGGTTTCGCCATGTTGGCCAGGCTGGTCTCAAACTCCTGACCTCAAGTGATCCACCTGCCTCCGCCTCCCAAAGTGCTGGGATTATGGGCATGAGCCATTGCACCCAGCTCAGGTATGTCTTTTTTTGGAGAATGAGAACAGACTAATATAGTAAATTGGTACTGGTAGAGTGAGGTGCTGCTGTAAAGATACCTGAAAATCTGAAAACAACTTTGAAATTGGGTAGCAGGCAGAGATTGGAATAGTTTGGAGGGCTCAGAAGATGACATAAAGATGTGGGAAAGTTTGAAACTTTCCAGAGACTTGTTGAATGGCTTTGATCAAAATGCTGATAGTGATATGGATAATGAAGTCCAGGTTGAGATGGTCTCAGACGGAGATGAGGAACTTGTGGGAACTGGAATAAAGGTGACTCTTGCTATGTTTTAGCCAAGAGAATGGAAGCATTTTGTCCCAGCCCTGGAGATTTGTGTAACTTTGAACTTGAAGGAGATGATTTAGGGCATCTGGTGGAAGAAATTTCGAAGCAGCCAATCACTCAAGAGGCAATGGGTGCTGTTAAAAGCACTCAGTTTTATGTATTTACAAAGATAGGTTTGTATTTGGAACTTACGTTTAAAAGGGAAGCAGAGCATCAAAGTTTGGAAAATAGGCTATATGGTCTTTGTTGCAACTACTCAACTCTGCCACTGGGGGCTGGGTGTGATGGCTCACACCTGTAATCCCAGTGCTTTGGGAGGCCAAGGCAAGAGGATCACTTGAGGTCAGGAGTTCAAGGCCAGCCTCATCAACATAGCGAACCCCCCCACTCTACTAAAAAAAAAATACACAAATTAGCCAGGTATGGTGGTGTGCAACTGTAGTCCCAGCTACTCAGAGACTGAGGCAGGAGAATCTCTTGAACTTGGAGGTGGAGGCTGCGTGACCAAGAGCATGCCACTGCACTCCAGCTGGGGCAACAGAGTGTATTAGTCCATTTTCATGCTGCTGATAAAGAAGTGGACTTACAGTTCCACTTGGCTGGGGAGGCCTCACAATCATGGTGGAAGGTGAAATGCACGTCTCATATGACAGCAGGCAAGAAAAGAAGAACTTGTGCAGGGAAACTCCCCTTTTTAAAACCATCAGATCTTGTGAGACACATTCACTATCAGGAGACCAGTGCAGGAAAGACTCACCCATAATTCAATCACCTCCCACCGGCTTCCTCCCATGACACATGGGAATTATGAGAGTTACAATTCAAGATGAGATTTGGCTGGGGACACAGTCAAACCATATCACACAGCAAGACTCTGTCTCAAAAAAGAAAAGAAAGATCAACTCTGCCCTTAGAGAAAGAAAGCAGCCATAGACGATATATAATTGAACGAGTATGACTGTGTTTCATTAAAACTTTATTTGTAGATACTGATATTTGAATTTCATATAGTTTTCATGTGTCTCTGTGTATTATTTTTATTTTTCAACCATTTAAAAATGGAACCTGGGTCAGTGACATGTGCTGTCGTCCCAGTAATCAAGAAACTGAGGCGTAAGGATCACTTGAACCCAATCGTCTGAGACCAGCTTAGGCAATGTGGTAAGACTCTGTCTCAAAAAAAAAAAAAAAAAAAAAAGAAAAGAAAAGGAAAGAAAAACCCAACAACAATAAAATAAAATAAAATAAAACTGTAAGGACCATTCTTAGCTTGCAGGCTGGATTTGGTCTGTGGCCCATAACTTGTCAAGCCATGTCTTTCTATGGGGTTTACAGTTCATATAATTCTTTACTAAGTCATTTTCAGTCCAAATTGTTACTTTTTTATGTCAAGGTCTTGTATCTTTAATTGCGTTGTGAGTTTTCTAAAGGAAAGCATCTCATACTTATTTGTAAATGCTCTAAAGACCAAGTTCATTGGTTAAAAGCAAGTGTGATAAATGTTGATTAGAAGAATCTATTTTGCCCATGATGATCTTGGTCACAGGGAGCTGTGGATGGTGGGAGAAGATTGGTGCTTCTAGTATGTGGAAGATCTAGGCAGAAACAGTGGGAACAGAAGCCTCAGGAAAATCCTTGAAAGACAGCAAGAAAATGGAGTTGGATGCAATATTGAACTTTAAGATGGAGAGAAACTAGGAAGTAGGTGTCTCTTTTTCATCCAAGCCATGAAATCAAAGTGAAGTCAGGCAGTAAAACCAAACTCCTGTGCAGCTGCGTTTCTGCATTGCTCTAGTATGCCTTTCTGGATCAAAAGAGTCACAAGGGAATTACTGAGCATTTCTACAACTGGTCCTTTGGCTAAAGTGCACCTTTGACCTAGTGCTCCAATCGACTCTTCAAAACGCAATTTGGGATTCATCATTTCCAAAAAACCTTTCCCACTTTCCACTTCATCCCCATTCCCAACACAGATACAAACACACACACACATACTGCCTTGACAGGTCTCCTCTAGCACAGGGGTAGTTTCTCTCTTTCTGTTTACTGTTCCTCAGACAGTGGCTGGTGCCCTGCAGGTATTCAATGAAGTTTTTGTTTGTTTGTCGGTTTTTGGGATTTTTTTTTAAAATTTTATTTGAGGTGGGGTCTCATTCTGTCACCCAGGCTGGAGTGCAGTGGCATAATCTCAGCTCACAGCAACCTCCACCTCCTGGGCTCAAGTGATTCTTCCACCTCAGCCTCCTGAGTAGCTGGGACTGCAGGGACATACCACCACACCCAGCTTTTTGTAGAGATGGAGTTTGACTATGTGGGTCAGGCTGGTCTCGAACTCCTGGGCCCAAGTGATCCACCAGCTTCGGCCTCCCAAAGTGTTAGGATTACAGGTGTGAAGCACCTGGCCCCTATTTTGTTAATGTAGTTTTAAAATAGAGCTTCTTCAAATCCAGCCATTCAGAGAAGCACCTAGTTTTTAATGTATTTTTATCTTGGTTGCCTAGGAACAAGGAAGGAGGGAAAAAGGGAAAAAACACTAAAGGCAGATTGTAGTGCATATCCTCTGTAGATCCTTCCTTTAAACGCTAGAGCAGTGGTCCTCAAACTGCCATTGCTGGACTCCACCTCTAGAGTTTCTGATTCAGGAAGTCTGGGAAAGAAACCAACACTTTGCATTCCTAACACATTCCCAGGAAAGGCTGATGCTGCTGGTCTGGGACCACACTTTAAGAAACAGTGCTCTAGAACATGAGCCCTACTACTGCCCTATACCATGAAGAAGTTTGGGAAGCTTGTCTTCTAACTTCGTGGCTTAGCTAGGTTGCTTTCAAACACCAAAAAGAAAAAGCACATGAGAAGGTTTCATATTGAAGTAAAAATAAATGGTAAAGCTTTCTTTTACATCAAAAAATTAACTTTTAAAAGGGAGTACAGACCAGGCACGGTAGCTTGCACCTGTAATCCCAGCACTTCGGGAGCCCAAGACTGGAGGATCGCTTGAGCCCTGGAGTTTGAGACCAGCCTGGGCAATATAGTGAGACTTCAACTCTATTAAAAAATAAAATGTAAAACTAGAATACTTTTTAAAAACAGGGAGTACACTTGTGTAAGCTAATAAAATGAAACTCTAGGAAGAGAGCTTCAGAGTTTACCTAGGTGAAAAAGAAGCTTTGCCCACAGGAAATTACACAATCCAAGACACACCCACCACTTGGGGATACATCCACCTCAGGGCAGGTATTAAGGTATTAAAACCTTGCCTGGATCATAATTTTAAGTCACTATCATTTGAAATAACACATCTTGAGTTTTGCTTTTTGTAGGTGTGTGGTGATAACTGGGACCACAAGCAGATATAAAGCAAAGTCACAATTGCTGGGAGCATGAAAAGCAGGGAGATGGGCCTGTGGCTGGGAGATGGCACTATGGTTGGGAGTATCTGAGAGGCAGAGGGAGGTTAAGATCTGGAGAGATCAAGGGGCACAGAGGAAGAGAAAGTTCTTTGTCAGGAAGAAGTAACTGCAACAGCAGAGCAAGAGGGATAGGGATAGAAGGCTGGCAGTGTTGGCGGCAGGGAACCATGGGAGAATAAGCAAGAAAAGGAGGAAGGGAGCAAATGGCAAGGACTTTGACAAGTGAAGAAATTTGACCTTGATAAACTGGGTTCTGACTGTATCTTACACAGTCTCCACAAGGTGACCAGAATGACATTTCTAAATGCAAATTTGACCATGCCTTGGGTCTACTTAAATTCTTCAGTGGTGGTTCTTCAGTGGTTCCCAGTGCTGTCAGGACTGAATTAGCACTCCTTAGCAGAATCTGGGTTCCTGCATTCCTCTGTAGTTCCCACTCCTGAAACATCCCTGACCCATCTCTCTCTCTCTCACACACACACACACACACACACACCTCTGTGCTTCAACTGTGTCACCCTAATCCTCTTGGGCTTTGCACACTCTCTCACTTCTGTGGGCTTCAACTTCCTCACCCTCTGCCTTCCCTCACACTCTCACCTGGTTTAAGATTCTCTTTGACTTATTCTAGGACTCAGAAGAAAGGTGTAGCCAGGTGTGGTGGGACTCGCCTGTGGTCCCAGCTACTCAGGAGGCTGAGGTGGGAGAAACGCATGAGCCCAGAAAGTTGAGACTGTATGAGCTATGGTCGCACCACTGCACTCCAGCCTAGGCAACAGAGTGAGCCCTGTCTTTAAGAAAGAAAGAAAGAAAGAAAGAAAGAAAGAAAGAAAGAAAGAAAGAAAGAAAGAAGAAAAAAAGAAAAGGGTTGTGCCCCACCTGTGTCCCTTCTAGGATCCATAACTCTCCATGGTTATTCCTGTAAAGCCCCTTGTGCAGCAAACAGAGGATACATCTTTATTGGTTGATTGTCATTATCTGTTTCCTTCTTGGTCTCCCCTATTACACTATGAGCACTCCGAAGACGAGAACTGCATGCCTAGCACCTAAAACAATGCCTGACACACAGGCTGGAAATATTTGCGGAATTAACTTTGAAACAGTGATATTATTTTTTTTAACCTATTGGAATTTTGAATTAAAATTAATCTATAAATTCAGAAAATACAGAAAAATACAAAGGAGGAAGTAAAAATTACTTGTAATTGCTCTGCTCTGAGATAACTTCTTTCAGTTTATTTTGAGAATATTTGAGAATTTTTGAGAAAAGGAACACTATGTAAAAAATTGAATGTATGAAAAAAATTCTGAAAACTGTGCGTCTCACAGAGAATGGAATTAAAAGACTGATTAGAACATTTAGGACTCAAGGTATGAGATGTTAAACTTATGGACTAGAAGGGACTAGAAAAAGAACTAAGATGAATGTGATAAGTAATACATGAAACAACTGGACTTGAAAATTGATTAGAAATGGTGGTGGGAGGGGAATGGAGTAAAGGAAGAGTATCGAGTGACCCTACAAGTTAACAAAATGTTTGTTAAGTAAATGAAAGGGTTGGAGATTGGATGAGTGGAGGTATTCTTCACTCTCTCTCTTTATCAAACATCTACTGGGCACATACTGCATCCCAGGCACTGGTCTAGGTACTGGTGATACATCAATGAACAAAACAGCACAACCCATAACCCTTCTGGAGCTTCAGGTATGGTGGTGAAAATTATGTTACCAGTTAGAGAAACAGGCAGATTTAGACTGGGAGATAAATTTCAACAGTTCTTTAAAGCATTTTGAAAGAGCCTGTATCTTCCTTTAATTCCCTGAACATATATGTAGACTGACAGGGGTAAAGCATATTCAGAGCTGCCACACCGTAGTGAGATGGGATCTTTCTGTCCAGCAAAGAGAGAAGACAGGTTGCTGGAGAGAGGGGAGTAGAAACCCCTAATTATGCAATGGCTGTTGTTAGATTCGTGCCAGATGTGGATATGGGTGGAATTCCTTCTTGACAAAAACTGAAATTAGTTTATCTCTGAAAAGAAATTCCCTAATAAAAAATTTTATTAACAGTCAATAGTTGGAAAAGCCACAAAATTTAAGAAACTCCTGAAGAAAAACACTAAATAAGGCCAGGCACAGTGGCTCACTCCTGTAATCCCAGCACTTTGGAAGAACGAGGTGGGAGGATCGCTTCAGCCCAGGAATTTGAGACCAGCCTGGGCAACATAGTGAGATCCTTTGTCTACAGAAATTTAAAAAATCAGCCAGGTATGGTGTCACACACCAGTAGTCCCAGCTACTTGAGAGGCTGAGGTGGGAGGATCACTTGAGCCCAGGAGGTAGAGGCTGCATTGAGCCATAACCACGCCACTGCACTCCAGCCTGAGCAACTGAGTGAGACCTTGTGATATAGTTTGGCTGTGTCC
Organism: Chlorocebus sabaeus; assembly: GCF_047675955.1. Lineage (NCBI taxonomy): Eukaryota > Metazoa > Chordata > Mammalia > Primates > Cercopithecidae > Chlorocebus > Chlorocebus sabaeus. The sequence continues at coordinate 99,389,995 of NC_132904.1, read as the reverse complement.
CCACCCAAATTTCACTTTGAATTGTAGCTCCCATAATCCCCATGTGTTGTGGGAGGTAATTGAATCAAAGATGCAGTTTCCTGATACCATTCTTGAGGTAGTGAATATCTCACGAGATCTGATGGTTTTATAAATGAGAGGTGCCCTGAACAAGCTCTCTTTGCCTGACTCCATGCAAGACGTGACTTTGCTCCTCCTTCGCCTTCCACCATAATTGTGGGGGCTCCCCAGCCATGTGGAACTGTGAATCTATTAGACCTTTAGAAATTACCTAGTCTCAGGTATGTCTTTATTAGCAGTGTGAGAATGACTAATATACCTTGTTTCAAAAAGAAAAAGAAAAACTAAACACTAAATAAACAAAATGGCCTGATTATCATTTTGTGGCCATATTCATTTTGTGAAAATTCATTGAGATCAGCATTTATTATTTGTACGTTTTTCTTTTCTTTTCTTTTCTTTTTTTTTTTTTTTTTTTTTTTTTTTGAGATGGAGTTTCACTCTGTCATCCAGGCTGGAGTGTAGTGGTGCGATCTTGGCTCACTGCAAGCTCTGCCTCCTGGGTTCAAGTGATTCTCCTGCCTCAGCCTCCTGAGTAGCTGGGATTATAGGTGTGAGCCACCAGGTCTGGCTAATTTTTGTATTGTTAGTAGAGATGGAGTTTCATCATGTTGGTCAGGCTGGTCTTGAACTCCTGACCTCATGATCTGCCCATCTTGGCCTCCCAAAGTACTGGGATTACATGCGTGAGCCAGCACGCCTGGCCTATTTGTACATTTTTCTATGTATATATATAATAAATCAATAAAAATTTTACCTAAAAGCATTCCAATTCCTTAACTAGTTGGTTGACCACAACTAGTTATTAGGATGCTTTGAGCTTTGTGTTCCCTAATACCAACACCTTAGGGTCATTATGAGCTTGAAGAAATAATGTGTATAAAGTGTCTGGCCTACTTCTTGCCATACAAAATGCCCTCATTCGTGTGAGGTCCTCATTTTCTCCAATATCCTTATTTTACACCTCACTAGGTTTTTTGTTTGTTTGTTTGTTTGTTTGTTTTTTGAGACTAGGTCTCATTCTGTTGTCCAGCTTGGGGTGCAGTGGCATGATCACAACTCACTGCAGCCTCAGCCTTGACCTCCTGGGCTCAGCTTCTGAGTAGCTGGGACTACAGGCATGAACCACCACACCTGGCTAATTTTTGTATTTTCTGTAGAGATGAGGTTTTGCCCATTGCCCAGGCTGGTCTCAAATTCTTGGGCTCCAAAAATCTGCCCACCTCGGCCTCCCAACGTCCTAGAACTACAGGGGTGAGCCACCAGGCCTGGGCTTTCACTAGCTTTCTAGATCTGAGTTCCTAATAAAGTCAAAGGGAGATACTACTGGACCTGATGCACCAAAGACTGAAGAGCAGAAGACAGAACATCTGCGCCTCCAGGAGGAGCCAATGCCAGCCAGGCCCTGGGACTCCTGAGTAATAGGGAAAATGCGAAAGGATCCCCGTCATAATTGAAATGCAGCCAAACACTGCTGCTGAGGTGCCAATGATAATACAACGATGGGCAGCTGAAATTACAGGATTTGCTCACTGTGCAGATTTTCCCCACAGAAACATAGGACTGTAAGTCAAACAGACAGCAATATGAAATAGCAAAACAGTGGGTTTTCCCAGGGATGATGATAGCAGGGAATTTGGGTTTACTTTTTGGTACCAGTCTTACAGGAATGTTTGGTTGACTCATTAAAATCCAATCAATGGCTATTTTCATGTGTGCCATCTTCTGACACAGGATTTGGGGAAATGGACATATTCTCCTGTCAGCAGCGTGTGGTGTTAACTTGCTGATCTTAACAAGTTTTCTATTCTGAGTTTTCTATTCTCCCTAGTTTGATGCCGCCGAAGGTAACCTGGTCAATCAATGCTTACCTAGCAAGAGAATTTCTCTGCTCTAAAACTTCCCCTGGGTTACTCCATTTGAGGCTCAGGAACCCACCTGTTCATTCACCTCTGCCCCTGGGTGCCTGAGGCGGCACTGTGTGGTGCCAGCGTGGTTACCGTGGGGATCCCCTCCACATACACATCATTGGTTCAGTGTACACCCATTAACATCCCATCTTTTTGGGGTAGGAGGTTCTGTTTTCCATGCATACTGTGCCACCTTAGACACATATGGGTTGTATTTTGTTCTTTGCAGATATCTATTTTTCTTTTCTTTTCCTTTTCTGTTTTCTTTTCTTCTTCTTAGCACTGCAACATTAATAATGGCAGATGGCAAGCTTATAAGTCAAGTGATGTATGAATGATAAGCACTTGATAATTGTGTGACATGTAGGTTAACAATCACTTCCATAGTGCCCCTCAAACTCACCCAAGTATGGAGGTAAAGAAAGAATGTGTTCAGTGGCCTATGAAGTGCCTTTTCCTTTCTACAGAGAAGGGTGTGGACAACTGTGGCCTGGCTTCACCTTCTCAGCTGCCTGCCTTTACCATGCTGAGTCCATAATCTGTTATGGGTCATCATCGGGAGGAAGAGTTTTGGAAATTTGGGAGATGATTGCAACCATAAGAGCATCTTCTTTGTTGTGCAAAATTTTTCTCAAATTCAGGAAGTTGTCACCTAGGTTCAAGGCCACTAAAATTATATGCAGTTCTTAAAAATGTCAGTACATTTTTGGGGAGAGGTTTGATCACTTTCATGAAATTTTCAAAGGGACTCATGATCTCCAAAAGATTTTGAACCATGGCTCCAGTCAAGTCACTTGACAGTGAGACAGAGAAGAAAGGGAAAATTACCTTAGCAAATCTTCAAAAGTGAGAGAAGAAAATTGCTACAGTAGAGTAGACTTCAGATTTCTTTTCTATTGTGGAGGTAAAAAACTGGAAAGAGTGTATGCTCATCAATGCAAAAAGCCTTGAAGAGTATGGTATATTCAAACTATGAGATTAATACTAAAGATATTTTATTAGAATGAAGACATTTGTTCTATACCAGTTGATTTGTAGGGTTTTCCTTGCTGTGATCAAAAAGTGAGAAGAGCCAGAATCAGAGAAGTCTCTGTAATGTAATTCCATTTTTACAGAACAAATCATGACAAGCTTCCTTTCCCCTTAGATATGTATATATATGTGTGTGTGTGTGTGTGTGTGTGTGCATACATACAATATGAGCAAGGAGAAAAAATCTAGAAGACCAGATATCAGATTGTTAATGAAGAGGAACCAAGAGCAGGTGAGAGTGAGTTATTCAGTTAAGGGAGTAAAGGAGAGAAGGCGGATGTGTATAAAACAAATGAACAAACAAGCAAACAAATAAATAACAGCAAAAAGACCCACTATACTGAAAAAGGAAGGCCCTTAATGAGAACTGCAGACATGATATGAACACAGTTATATAAAATTAAGGCCGGGCGTGGTGGCTCACGCCTGTAATCCCAGCACTTTGGGAGGCCGAGATGGGCGGATAACGAGGTTAGGAGATCGAGACCATCCTGACTAACACGGTGAAACCCCGTCTCTACTAAAAATACAAAAATTAGCCAGGCGCGGTGGCGGGCGCCTGTAGTCCCAGCCACACGGGAGGCTGAGGCAGGAGAATGGCGTGAACCCGGGAGGCGGAGCTTGCAGTGAGTGGAGATCGTGCCACTGCACTCCAGCCTGGGCGACAGAGCGAGACTCCGTCTCAAAAAAAAATAAATAAATAAATAAAAAAATAAATATATGTACATATATGCATAAGGAGAGGCATGGAAGAGTGATGATCCGAATGGTGGTTATCTCAGAAGGAGAAGAGCAATTGATATTTTACTCTATTTCTCATATTTTCTGAAGTTGATTCATTTATTTTTTATAATTTTTAAAACAAATAAAGAGATGAAAGTCTCACTATGTTGGCCAGTTTGGTCTTGGACTCCTGGCCTCAAGTGATCCTCCTACCTCAGCCTCCCAAAATGCTGGAATTACAGACATGAGTCACCATGCCTGGCCCCTGAAGTTGATTCTTTACTCTTTTTCTTCCCTTTTTGTAATTCAAATATTATATAACTGATATGTATTATTTATATAATCAGAGGAAACTTAAAATTTGATGGTGATAAAAAATTTTATTTCAGGTGGCATTTTTCATTCTCTGTGCATAATTCTAGTAGTCATGAAGTTCATTATTTTCAGAAATGAGACATGAAAAGCACATAAGTCATGATTTCTGTATCATGCACCCCAGCTGAGTAGATTTGGCAAGGATGTGGCATGTGGGCAGGTGCCACTGTGAGTGGCACCAATGCAGTAGCCTAGCAGTTGGGAGGAAAGAGAGCCACTAAATTCAGTTCAGTGGATTCAGGCTCTGGGAAAAAGGTCAGAATGTGAATATTCTGTTTAGGGTCATAAACGCTGAGGCAAGAAGCACAGAGCCTACTGGCAACTTGAATGGGGCTACAAGTGAAGGAGTGGGCCGTGAGATAAGGCTTCATGGGAGTTACCATACCAGATCTGGGCCTGGGAAGACAGACTACACTTTGATTAATGAGAAACAGGATCAAAGTCCTTCCAGAAGCAGACATGAACATGGCTAAAGACACAAAAGACTTTCTTGAACTTCTTTAACTATGCCGGAAACACAGTTGTTTAGACATATTTGTCACTCACTATGAGATCTTTTGCATTTACAAAATGAATTCTAAGAGTGATTCACTCTTCTTTGCAGGGCTTATGAATCATCTGATGGACTCGGTATTAGAAACAAGGAAGTTCCTTGCTCTCTCCACAGTGTGGATGTTCTCAGAGCTGACTTGGGTTGGAAAATCCCAGGAGATTTGTTGTTCATAATGAAACTAAGATGTGGAACTTGAGCTCATGAAATGCTCTGGTGCTAAGGAAGGACCTCTCTTTTTCATCTGTATTTGTCTAAGATATGTTAGATGACCACTTTGGGCAAAAAAGAATTCCACTTTGATTTGATAAAGCTATGCTCAAGTGACTTCATTCTGTTCCTCTCTCTGTGTGTGTGTGTTTGTGTGTGTGTGCACGCATGTGTGTTTCTTTTACTTTTCTCTTTCCCTTCCCTGAAACACCCTCCTCCTCTTCTTCTGTATGGGCTCATCTGATTCACCAGCAGAACATGCATGGTTTATTTTTGGTCAAGACACTAGTAAAAGCGGGCAACCTGGGATAATAACAGGGCTTCCAGTGCAAGAGTCCTCACTCAAAAATCTTTTTTAAAATCTCCATTCTTTTCTTTTTTCTTTTTTTTTTTTTTTAAAGTTAGTGGTTACTCTTTTTTGTTGTTGTTTTTGTTTTTTTTTTTTGTTTTTTGTTTTTTGAGCTAGGTTCTAGCTCTGTCACCCAGGCTGGAGTGCAGTGGCTCACTGCAACTTCCACCTCCCAGGCTCAAGTGATCCTCCAGCGTACTTGGGACTACAAGTGAGTGCCACCACGTCCAGCTAAGTTTTTATATTTTCTGTAGAGATGTAGTTTTGCCATGTTGCCCAGGCTGATCTTGAACTCCAGAGCACAGGCAATCCACCAACCTTGGCCTCCCAAAGTGCTGGGATTACAGGTGTGAGTCACCATGCCTGGCATCAAAAACTGTCTCACTTGAGAGTCCATGTGTGGCTCTCCACATTTTTCCAGTATAGGGTCTTACTTTGATATTTTGAAGTTATGTCTTTCAGAGTTGTCTATGACAATGAAAATGCCCACAACAGGGGTAGCTCTTTAAGGAGCCATTGAACATTACCTTGTGTAAGGATTGACTGAAAGGTACCTGAGGCAGGGCATGGCAGCTCATGCCCATTATCCCAGCACTTTGGGAGGCCAAGGCAGGAGGATCACTTGAGGTCAGGAGTTCAAGACCACTCTGGCCAACATGGTGAAACCCTGTCTTTACTAAAAATACAAAAAATTAGCTGGGTGTGGTGGCAGCTGCGGGTGCCTGTAGTCCCAGGTACTTGGGAGACTGAGGCAGGAGAATCACTTGAATCCCAGAGGTGGAAGTTGCAGTGAGTCGAGATCACGCCACTGCATTCCAGCCTGGGCAACAGAGCAAGACTCTGTTTCAAAAAAAAAAAAAAAAAAGTCAGCTGAGAGCAAAAGAGGCGTCTGAGAACCTGGTTTATTTGGAAAGTGGACTACCTGCTGGAGAAAAGTGAGCAAGTGCCTGTACTAGCCAGGGATAACACCTCCATGCTTTTGTTTCAGTTTATTCAAAGTCTATTGCCTCTTTATTAACTGCCTAGTGGTACGATTTTTTTTGTGTGTGGTCTTTGAAGGCTACAAAAGGGTCTACAGTCCATGAAGTTTATATACTTTCTTGAAAAATGAGGCAAAACATTTAGAAAACTATGCTTAAAATATATTAATAGTAACAATAATAAGAATAATATTAATGATAATATGGCACAACTACTATGTAGAAAGTACCATGTTACGTATCTCTCCTGTGTATGTAGTATGTGTGAATCTCAGTCCAGCTGTGCCACGTATATTGCATTTTGTTCCCTAAAATTATTTTTATAGTTTTATTTTCATTTTTAATTGTTTTACATTTTTATTTATTTATCCCTTCAAAACTTCAGTTGTTTCCTTTAATTAACATATAAGTGGATTACACATCTTCTATCATTATAACATGGAAATGTATATGAACAAAATATACACATTTTTTGGTGAATGTCTAGGGAAGAATGGTGTCAGTCAAGTTCATCCAAGGTTTAAAGCAGTAGCCTCCATGCAGCCAGGGCATGGTCAGTGTTTGGGGACAGAAGTAAGTATCTGCAATCCATGCATCCCTTGATTTCTTCTTTTAGTGCCTGATTAACCCTGTGGTACTGCTGAACAGTTCTCTTCTGCTTACATTCTTCTGATTCAATTTTAATTTCATTTTAAATTCAATTTAAATGAATTAATTAAATTAAATTAAATTTCGACTTAATTTCAACCTTCTAAAATGTCAGTGACTTTGATCACTGTAGCTCAAGGAAACTTTTCTTTGAGAATTCGGGTCACTTTGAGCTCCCTGTCATTCTGGGAGGCAAACATCCTATGGACATAGTGGATCCCACAGAGCAGAGGTGCTGCCGCGGTCGGGTTTCATGCCACCATGTCTGACTGACGCCTACATTTTTAAATAGAGACAAGGTCTCATTATGTTGCTCAGGCTGGTGTCAAACCCCTGGCCTCAAGCAGTTCTCTCTCCTTGGCCTCCCAAAGTGCTGGGACTATAGGCATGAACCACTAAACCTGGCCAAATTTTATTTTCATTTTAAAAAATAAAGATAGGGTCTCACTGTGTTGCCCAGACTGGTCTTGAACTTCTGGCCTCAAGCGATCCTCACACCTCTCCCTCCCAAAATGTTGGGATTACAAGATTAAGCCACCACGCCCAGCCATTTCCCTAAAATTTAACTTCTATTCTGAGCCTCCGTCCCTTTGGACTGGAAGGAAATTCAGCCGTAATCCTTTGGAGTTCCATCTCCTCCCTATTGGTCCACCCAGTCCGCATATCTTCTCAGTTCTGCTCACTGCTGCTTTTGTGGCATGCTTGCTTCAGGGAACTTAGAGGCACCAGGCCCTGCATCTCACTTCCCTGCAGCATCCTGTGATGATTCCTTCTGTGGTCCCACCACATCCTTGCAGTGCTGCTATGGAGTGGGGCTCAGTTCTTCCTGGCAACCAGAACCCACGGACTCTCCCACCACTCTCAGTATTAACTCAGTTCAGGAAAAATTACTCTCTTCTTAAACTGTATTCATTTTAGTGGATTTAGGCTCTTGGAAAGAAGTAAGAATGTGAATAATGTGCTCAGGGTCATAAATCCCGGGGCAAGAAATGTGGCTTCTCCTCAGCATTTCTCTGAGGCTGGGACTCCAGGAGAATAATTCCCTTCTCAAGTAAAAGAAAAAGAGGCCGTCTGCATCGTCCCTGGCATCCACCTGCAAACCCTACCTTTTTTAAGTTTCTGTGATCTGACCTCTAGGACCCTCTGGTGTTTCCTCTGAAAATGAGGATAATGGCTGGGTGTGGGGCTCACACCTGTAATGCCAGCATTGGGAGGCCAAGGCCAGTAGATCACCTCAGAAGTTCAAGACCAGCCTGGTCAACATGGTGAAATCCCATCTCTACTAAAAATACAAAAGTTAGCTGAGCGTGGTGGCATATGCCTATAATCCCAGCTACTCAGGAGGCTGAGGCAGTATTGCTCGAACCCGGGAGGCAGACGTTGCAGTGAGCCGAGATCACGTCACTGTACTCCAGCCTGGGCAACAGAGGGAAACTCCATCTTTAAAAAAAAAATGGGGATAATAACCTTTGCCTGTGCTGGTGCATGCCTGTAGTTCCCGCTACTTAGAGGCCAAGTTGGGAGGATCACTTGAGCCCAGGAGTCGTAGTGAGCTGTGATCGTGCCACTGTACTCCAGCCTTGGCAATAGAATGAGACCTCATCTCTAAAAAAATAAATAAGTAACTTTGCCTTTTTATGCTTTAGTGATGATTAAATGAGGCAATGTATTATAAATACTAGGACATACTATCGCTGCTCACTAATATTTATTCTCTTCCCCTTAGCCCGAGAGGAGAACATCGTGCATCTAAGTCTGCAGCCAGATGAGACTCTGGTTCTCCACCACTGTATTCCTGGTGCCTAGAACTACCTTGAAGTTAGTAGGTGCTCGGTAAATATGCATGAATGAATCTAGCAGGACAATAGGGCCCAAAGGACATCAGGAGTGAACCTCCCTTGTGGAACAGTCATTACAGGGAGGATGTGTTCCTAAGACTCACTGAAAGCAAGAACTGGCCTTAACCACAGCAGGAAGGAACCTGTTCTTGGAAGATTGGTGGGAAGTCTCTTGAGAGAGTAGGATGTAAGATACAGAAAAAAGCTGCTAAATATACAAAGAAGTGAAAGAATGTACTCATTGGAAATACAAATAGGATATTACACTCAAATTTTGATTCTCTCTAGGTCTTGACTCACCAAGTGACCCAGATAGGTCAAGTATGAGGAGATCAAGGCCCCTTGGGCAGCCATGGAACACTGAGGTGGTTACAAACTAAGATGGTGGAGTCAAGATGACCGCTTTGGGCAGAAAAGAATTCCACTTCCATTTGATAAAGCTATGCTCAAGTGACTTGCTTGATAAAGCTATGCTCAAGATGACTTGCCTTGGAATCTTTATGACCTTGGACAATCACTTCAAGCTCTTTAACACTTAATTTCTTCATTTGTAAAACTGGAATAACAATGGTAACTACTGGAAAAGAGTTGTTACAATGATTCCATTAAATACTAGGGAAAAGTATTTAGTCTACGGCCTGACACACTTTGAGGACTCAATGATTGCCATCTTCCTTTACTGCACTCTTAGGTAAGCCTCTAAAAGAGGTTGGTAAAGGAGATGAGAAGGGAGATAACCCGTCTGCCCAGATCTCTCTCCTGGGTAGAACGGAGCTATTAAATGATTCTGACATAGGCCCAGACTGGAAGCTGGGGTTCCCAGCAGAGACATAGCTTCTAGGGGCCACACTGAGGAAAGGAAGAATCAAAGGTCATTGTCCATGCTCTGTGTGAAGAAGAGCACGTTTATGAAAGCGCAGAAAGTAGGTGACTTCAGAGTTTCTCGTGAGAAAGTGCTGAGAGCAATTTCCTTATCATAACGCAGATTTTGTAGCACCAACCATCCAAAAGCATCTGTTATGTTTTTCCTTCTTTAGCCAGACACCAGGACATTCCAGGGTATATCCCTGATACAATCACCTGAAGTCATTTGTGGTGTCATCCCCAGGAATCCAGAGGCAAATCTAAGTATGTCATCAGCAAGGACCAGAAGGGAAGAATTCTTCCAAGATGTACAAAGAAATCCCTTTCACACGCCAAGAGTCTGTCCATGGAGGAAGAAAACTTCGGCTAGTTCACCTTTTCCTTTTATGGATGAAGAAATGGAAATTCAGAAAAGGGAAGTGAATTGCTTAAGGAGACATCTGGAAGGTCTCCTGACCCTGTCCTAACTTGTTGCTACAACACATTTCATTTTGTCATTTTGATTTTTTTTCAAATTTGGGTCTTCTTATGAATATCTTTTATTTTTAAGACAGGGTCTTGCTATGTTGCCCAGGTTGGCCTCAAACTCCAGGCCCAAGGGATCCTCCCACCTCAGCCTCCTGAGTAGCTGGGACTACAGGTGTAAGCCACCCCTCCAAGTTCTATGAGTATCTTATTACTGCAAACACTACAAAAATAATACCGTGATACATACTTTCTAGCTTTTTAGTTAAAGCCATGCTATCGCCTTTGCTCTTGCAGGTGCCAGGAGTAAGCAGACAGTCCTAGGAATATTGTAGGTGGATCTGGGTTCCCCAGGGTGGTAGCAGTTCTCATCTGTTCTCTGGAGGATGCCAGAGAACTTCTGCCATCTCCTCCCCTATCATGGCCTGAGCTGTGCCCTGCTGCTAAGGTGCCTTCAGCTGCTAGGGCTCCCCAGGGATTGGCCCAGAGCACCTCTGAGGAGCATAATGTTTGGAACCATCTTAGCCAATTGTGTTGACATAGACAAATTAACTTGTCCTATGTGTACATCATAAGGTAAAGACAATGTGATGACATATACATATGTACTGCTAGTGATTTGCTTATTTTCCTGTTCTTACTCTCCAACAACAAAGTAAATATCTGGGGGCAGAGAGAATGACTCAAGCCATCTCTGAACTGACTTTGACTTTGCAGCCTGGTTTAAGGGAAACAGAAAGGCTTTGGAAACAGACTTGGCCTCAAACCTCAGCTATGCCACCTACTAGTTGTGTGGCTTTGGGTAAGTTATTTGAGTTCAGTTTCCTCATCCATAAATGATTATTGTGAGGATTAAATAAGATGGTGCATGAAACTGCTGGCAACTGTTAAAGCCTCTCCATAAATGTTAGTTCTCTTTCCTTTGTAATACGTAGATCAGGGTTTCTCAACATTTATCACTACTCCTGAGAAAGAGGTTTTGTAGACATTTTAGAGATTTCCCCCATAAAAATTTAATAGCAGAGATAAACCGTATATCTGCTCATGTGCTGTATGCATATCTGTCTTTTATATACACAAATATATATTTTTTGCCCTTGATGAGCAATTTTTCACCCAGTTGGGAGTGATATCTTCCCCATTGAGAATGGACATCTTAATGGAGTAGCCTGTACTCTACACTACCAGATCAGTAAGTGACCCATGACACCAGTGTCACCTGGTCTGATGTGGCATCTCGCTAGAGGATTGATAACAATTTTCTGGAAAACATTTATAAAACCAAGTGATCTGGATTTAGAGATACTGTTTAGAGCATAGAAGGCAAGTCTGTTAAACTTTGTGTCATTAAAAAGTGACATTCTCACAGCAGAATGACCAGCTGTATTTGCAGGTTAGATAGACTCAGAGAAAACAAATCAATGACTAGAGAGAGAACAGGTCAGAAAGAATCTGCATAGTTCTCTGCAAGAGTGAGGCAAGATAATTTTTAAATTGGAAAATTATTTTTTTCCATATTTTTCTCCTTTTCTTTAAGCCTCACTCAAGCAGCCAGCAGACTGTTTCTCAGGCCACCGAGGTGGGTCAGAGCAATGGCTAAATCTTAACACACTCTTATGTGCCCCCTACCCCACCGTCCAGACTGTCCCCATACAATCAGGAGGCAGGGAACTTGTCATGTGATTTGAAGAGGTGTTGAGTAGAATCTATCCTCACACTGCAGCACCACTGCTTGCAATTCTACCTTTGGAATTTTATTCCCTGACTCGTAAAAGTTTTTCGTGCTTAAATATTCTCTACTGCGTAAGAGACAGATTCTGTGCAATGGGACAATTAGGTCAAGAGGGAAAGAAGCTGAGGTGACAGGCAGATAGATTCCAGAGGCAAACTTTTCCCAACTGCTAAAGTTGAAAAGAGTTAACCCACATCCTACCAACACTAGACAATCTAGGATGTAAGGAAAGTTTGCCTCTGGAATCTATCCAGGTACCCAGTTGGGACTGAGCTTCAGCTTAGATGTCTGAAGATGTTAAGTTATAGAATCACGATCTGAGCCGGTACAACACGTGGAATAAACAACAAAGTATCACGATATTACAAACTTTTTTTTTTTTTGCTACATATAAAATGTCTGTATCGCATTTCTCTAGGGAGCTAGATCCAGTTTAAAAAGCATTCATTTCCTCCAGCAAAAGGATTTTACCTAATCTTTCAACATTTACTTTAAAACTTTTTTTTATCTATAATGAATATAAGGAAAGTATTATAATGAAAATTGAGAATATCAGGCTTTAAGAAAATATATTTTAAGTTCTCTTTCTCTTTTAGTTGCTTGATATTTCTTTTACAAAGGCTTATTTCGTATGATAGGTGGAAGGAGGGGCTTCTTTATCATTTTGAAGGTACATACTCTGAATTGCTTGAGTGATGGACTAGATGCTAATTGATCCATTGTCGTCGGAATAAGGTCACGCTTTTGTTTGCATGTTTTTGAGGTAAATCAAGGGATGATATCAACTATGAGTCATTCATGAGATTCATATTCACAGAGCTTGGACTAAGGGCTATATAAAGAGGAACGGTTCAGGAACTTAGACTAGAAAGGAACAGAATAAGCTGAGTTGATCCACTTAGAAGTTTACAATGAAGTTTCTTCTATTACTGCTCCTGCAGGCCACTGCTTCTGGAGCTCTTCCCCTGAACAGCTCTACAAGCCTGGAAAAAAATAATGTGCTATTTGGTGAAGTAAGTATGGATTCTACAGTATTTATCTAGCTTGATGTTTGTCTTTAAGATTTATTGCATTAACCAGTTTGTTTGTTTGTTTGCATTTAAGTATCAGCTGAAAATTGGTCTAGGAGGCTGTCTGCTTTCAGTATTAAGTTTTTCTTGCCAAAGAGGAATATACAAAAGAGGTATTGGTTTTGAAGGAGTGTTATGAAATGGGCAAGTGAACGTGTTTCTTCTTCTAAAAACCTTTGGCCAAGAAATTTCCATTCAATATAATTGGCGTTCACTTCTGTTATGGTATTTTACACTAATCATTAAATATCAGTTAATAATCTGAGATCTGAACAATGGCTGGATTAATATAACCACTCCAGGCTGCCATGATAATTTAAGCATATTCCCTTTACCCTCAGTCATCTCAGATATATTTTTATAGCTTTTTTTCTCTTTTTTATGGTGATGGGGTTCCACTATGTTGCCCAGGCTGGTCTGTAACTTCTGGGCTCAAGCAATCCCCCACCTCAGCCTCCCAAAGTGATAGGATTACAGGTGTGAGCCACCATGCTGGGCCCATCTTTATAGCATTTTTTTATGGATTTTTTTTTTCAATTCTTAATTTCTTTTCCTTAATTAAAAGAGTTTGGTCCCTATTTTTAAAGATGATTTTATCATAGTTACCTTTTATCTACATGTATATAAAATCATACATGATTTTATCATGTATCATAGATACATTGAATTTATCATAGTTGTCCATTTTGTTTAGCTTTGAGTTTTTAAGCAAGAAATTTGCGTCCCAACTTATATTAATAACGCTAATAATTCATGTATCCTTTTTTTCCTTTTCTTTTCTTTCTTTCTTTTTTTTTTCTTTTTTTTTGAGATAGGGTTTTACTCTGACACGCAGGCTACAGTGCAGCGGCACGATCTTGGCTCACTGCAACCTCCATCTCCTGGGCTCAGGTGATCTTACTGCCTCGTCTTCCCAAGTAGCTGGGACTACAGGCATGTGCCACCACTCCTGGCTAATTTTTGTATTTTTAGTAGAGACAGGGTTTCACCCTGTTGCCCAGGCTGGTCTCAAACTCTGGGGCTCAAGCTATCCTTCCACCCTGGCCTCTCAAAGTGCTGGGATTACAGGTATGCACCACTGTGGCCAGCCTGGGTGACCAAGAGAGACTCCTGTCTCTTAAAAATGAATAAATGACATTTTAAAAAAGATATTTCCACTGGGATTCCGGGAATAAATCCAGCTAGTAGTTTATGACCTGTAGTCCCAGCTACTCGGGAGGCTGAGGCAGGAGAATGGTGTGAACCCAGGAGGCAGAGCTTGCAGTGAGCCAAGATTGTTTGTTTGTTTGTTTTCTTTTTTTTTTTTGAGACAGGGTCTGTGTCTGTCATCCAGGCTGGAGTGCGGTGGTACAATCAGGGCTCATCGCAGCTTCTACCTCCCAAGCTCAAGTGATCCTCTCACCTCAGCCTCCTGAGTAGCTGGGATTACAGGCATGCGCCAATGCTCTGGGATAATTTTTGTATTTTTTGTACAGAGGAGGTTTTGCCATGTTGTCCAGGCTAGTCTTGAACCCCTGGGCTCAAGTAACCGTCCTGCCTCAGCCTCCCAAAATGCTGCAATTACAGACCTGAGCTACTGCTCCTGGCTGACATGTCTGCGATAGTACAAAAAATTAAGATTTTTTTTCCTCATTATAATTAATTGTCCAAACAACAATAATGTAACCTGTGAGTAAGATGTGCAAAATTCCTGGTCCAAAAGCATCAGTGTGCTGTTGAGTCATATATGTGGAGCTCCCAACAGAAACTTTTCTGTGCATAATTATGCATTGCTGAATGTATTTTTTTTTCCAGAGATACTTAGAAAGATTTTATGGCCTTGAGATGAACAAATTTCAAGTGACAAAAATGAAATACAGTGGAAACTTAATGAAGGAAAAAATCCAGGAAATGCAGCACTTCTTAGGGCTAAAAGTGACTGGGCAACTGGACACATCTACTCTGGAGATGATGCACGCACCTCGATGTGGAGTCCCCGACGTCCATCATTTCAGTGCAATGTCAAGGGGGCAGTTATGGAGGAAACATTATATCACCTACAGGTAATGTTGGTGTATGTCGCCCTGTATTTTTCTACTTTCCCACAGGTCTGACTTCTAACCTGAACCAATTAGACAGCCCTAAATCTGGAAGTAAATAAAGTACCTCCCTCAATTGTTAATGCTATCTCTGTTAAGATTCGTTTTCTCTAGAAGGAAGAATTGTTCGCTCGGGGGAAAATCGTTTGGCTTGCCAGTCCAAAGCAGATTTTAAAAGCTGCAAATAAGCCTGGTGTGGTGGCTCACACCTGTAGTCCCAGCACTTTGGGGGGCCGAGGCAGGCGGATCACAAGGTCAGGAGATTGAGACCATCCTGGCTAACACAGCGAAACCCCGTCTTTACTAAAAACACAAAAAAATTAGCCGGGCGTGGTGGTGTGCACCTGTAGTCCCAGCTACTCAGGAGGCTGAGGCAGGAGAATGGTGTGAACCCAGGAGGCAGAGCTTGCAGTGAGCCGAGATTGTGCCACTGCATTCCAGCCTAAGTGACAAAGCGAAACTCCGTCTCAAAAAAAAAAAAAAAAAAAAAAAATTCTGCAAATAAAAGGAGAATGAAGCTAAATTTACTATAAATAAGATAATTTACTATAAATAAGAAACAGGGGATGTTTATAGAGTAGTCAAGATGGATAAATGCAGAACCTGGGAACAGGAGCAAAAAGCATAACCATCTATGAAAGCAAATCCTTCACAGTGATGATCTGTGAGTTTTAAATAAGAAGAAATTAAGTTAGATTTTGGTTAAGCAGGAAGCTGTCCAAGAAAAAAATATTTCTGTACTTAATGAAGCAAGTTTTAAAATCTGGACTCCTGATTTATGAAATGATCCATCTTCCAGTTGTGCTAGCAAAAATGAAGTATTGTGGTGAGACAAAATTAACACTGCCTTCCATACATTTTTCTCTCTCTCTTTGATGATAAAGAATCAATAATTACACACCTGACATGAACCGTAAGGATGTTGACTACGCAATCCAGAAAGCTTTCCAAGTATGGAGTAATGTTACCCCCTTGAAATTCAGCAGAATTAACACAGGCGTGGCTGACATTTTGGTGGTTTTTGCACGTGGAGGTAGGGAACCTGTACTTCATCTTTGTCATTTGGCATGATCTATAGGATATATAGATGGACTAATTTTCTTTCCTTTTCCAAAAGCTCATGGAGACTTCCATGCTTTTGATGGCAAAGGTGGAACCATAGCCCATGCTTTTGGACCTGGACCTGGCATTGGAGGGGATGCACATTTTGATGATGACGAATTTTGGACTACACATTCTCAAGGTGGGAAAAAAAATCTAAGCAAACAGGAAAGGAAAACAACAAAAACCCTGACAAATTCAAAATTCTGGTTTCGAGAGACTACATTCTGACAAATGATTATATGATGGAAAATCTTGTTCTGATTATAATTTTGCCTCTAAATGAAATTTAACACTTTGTATGGGTGTCGATTTCACCCTCTGTAAATTGAGGATATTAAACTAGATCATCTTCAAGGTCAGTTCTAATAATCCATGAGGATGCAATGAACTATGAGCTAGTTCATTAGCATAAACTCAGAGGAACCTTAAGAAGCATAATATGAAAACGTAAAAGCTGTTATTTAGGTGGTAAGTTTTTTGTTTTTGGTTTTGTTTTTGTTTTTGTTTTAGACAAGTTCTTGCTCTGTCACTTAGGCTGCCATGACATATCATGATGTAACTCCCTACAGCCCTGAACTCCTGTGCTCAAGCAAACCTCCCACCTCAACCTCCCTAGCAGCTAGGACCACAGGTGTGCGCTACCCACCTGGCTAGTTTTTTTATTTTTTGTAGGGACAGGATCTTGCTATGTTGCCTCAAGAGATCCTCCTGTCCCAGCCTCCCAAAGTGTTAGGATTGCAGGTGTGAGCCACTGTGCCCAGCCTAGGTGATAAGTTCTTGACTTAGTGAAATCCATAAACTCAAAAGCAAACACATACTAATTCTGTATGTGCCAACAATTAGAGGATAAGATGGTCATCTGCATGATTCATAATATGCTGACAATTTCTTAGGTTCATAGTGACCAGGAAAGAAAAAGTTATAGAGAATCTAGATATCCCTATAGAGAAACACAAGGTTATACAGTCATGTACTTTCAAGTGGTCTTGGGATAAAAGTTTCAGAATGTCCAATTGAACATTTAATACCTTGGGGGCATTTACAGAAGAACAGTAACTTCCTATTCCCTGCAGATAGTTGACATGGGGTTAATTAAACTTCCCTGTTATTTAGGGGAATCACTAGCATGGGAAAATCCTAACCATCATGACAGAAGCCTTTTTAATTTTTCTATTGGAAATTTTAGAGTGTATGACTCCGTCATGTGGAAAATAAATGGGGAGAAAGTCATCAATAATATTCTCTACTCAGCATCCTCCTCTCTAGCTGATATTGTACAAGTTGGATGGCAATATTTTTATAAATACTATGTCCACCAGAAAGACTGTTTTAATCTAACACATAGCCTGAGGCTTATAAAGTTTTTGATGAGAAGAGGACTTTTGTATTGTCAAAAGACAGATCATGTAGGATTAGGTAGTTGCTGAACTGCAAATCCTCAGCGAGACATGTTATATGTGCCTAAATTTTATCCAAGGTTATTTGGGGGATTGTAATTCCTTCATCTAAAATGGGATACATGTGCCAGTTAGCCTCAAAAAAATGTTTTGGAATTCTAATGGACCTTAGAAGAGTAATTTAACACAGCTTTCTATAGGTAGAGGAAATTAAGACCAAGAGAAGGTTAGTGGCTAGTTTGTGGAAAAGCTGGGCCAGAATATGCATTCCTACCTCTTAACCCAGTATTTTCTATCTGTCCATGTTGCCTTATTTTTTAATTGGATTGATTAAATGCTTTCAAAAAGTGAAGTTATTAATGACAATTATAACTTAAAATGCTTATTTTCAGCAGTTTTTGTTGTTGTTGTTGTTGCTGTCACTTGCTTTTTTTGAGATGGAGTCTTGCTCTGTTGCCCAGGTTGGGGTGCAGTGGCACAATCTCAGCTCACTGCAATCTTCACCTCCAGGGTTCAAGCAATTCTCCTACTTCAGCCTCCTGACTAGCTGGGATTACATTACAGGTGCTGGCCCCCACACCCTGCTAATTTTTTTTTTCTTGGTAGAGATGGGGTTTTACCATGTTGGCCAGGCTGCTCTCGAACTCCTGACCTCAGGTGATCCTCCTGCCTTGGCATCCCAAAGTGCTGGGATTACAGGCATGAGTCACTGCATTCCTCAGCCTGTTTTCTTTTACCCAGTAAATCAAATAAACAAATAGGTCAATGCTTGCTGATCTATTCTATTACAGTATTGGGTGATGAGGTTACTTGAGTACAGAGATGAAAAGGACACAATCCAAACCCTGAGCACACAATCTAGAGAGAAACAGAATACAAACATAAACCCATTATTTCCAGATGAGGATCAATGGTGGTGGCTCATAGGCATATTATAGGAACTGAGAATAGTTCAGGTTTAGGACAAATTGTAAAAACTTTGCTTACTCTTCCCAGTCTTGCTGGGAAGGTTACTGGACCCATGATATAGAAAATTCTTGAAGGATTTGTGTCTAGACACTCCCCCAAGAGAGTGTAGGCTCTTTGCACTTGGGTATGGGAGACTGTTCCAAAGCCAGGCTCTGCAGCTAAGTGATGTGTGACTCTGGGCAAGTCAGTTCTTCTGAACTGCAATTTTGTCATAGAAAAAAGATAAAAATGAAGGCATTGGACTAAGAAACAAAACTGTTAGTCAGGAATTTTCAAATATTCTGCAAATTGAGAAATTCAAAAGAAGGGACACATTCCTCTCTCTTCTCTTACCTACAAAGGTGTATTCTCTAGGACATACCACGAAAATGAACAAGGATTTCTTATGGGACTCAAAAGAAAAGACAGATATAAAACCAGACTATTTTAATCATAGATAAAAATGGTAAACTCTGAGTGGGGCTCAAAAGAAAAGACAGAAAACACTGTAACTTGGTAGTCCAAATATGTCTAAATTATAAGTATAGACTCTTTTAAGAATTAGTTATTTTTTCTCTTTTTTGTTTTTCACATTTTTTCCTTGAGTCATATAGATTCTTTAATTTTATTTAGAATCATGTGTAGTAAAAGCATAAACACTAATCTTGGTTCAAGCACTTAATTTGATTACTCCTATAGATACTGTTTCCTCATCTGTAGTGGAGAGCATGGTGGTTTCCTTTCAGTTGTATGAGAATTAGACATAATGTATTACACTTCTCAGTGACTCACAGCACCTGAAACTTAATGATAGCCTTATATTTGGGTTTACGAAAAGATGATTGCTAAAGACATTTTTTTCTATATCCAGTGAAGCTTCATGAAGACTAAAACCAGAATTGAGTCATGAGAGTTGAGAATTATTTAGAAGCAATGAAAACTGTTGGAGGCAGCTCTGAGTTATTTTAGGAATTTTTACAACAGAATATATTTCATTTGTCTACTAGTACAGAGGTCCTTAACCCAAGGCAATTTTGTCCCCAAGGAGATATTTGACAATGTCTGAAGACATTTTTTGGTTGTCAAAACTAAAAAGGATTTTCTGCTTGCATTTAGGGGTAAAACCCGAGATTTCTAAGCATCCATAATGCATAGGACAGCCCAGACTACTGGCCTATAATGTCAGTAGTGCTGAGGTTGAGAAACCTTATTCAAAAGGGTAGAGAAATAAGTAAAAGATTCTCAAATGTTTCTTTTTCACTGTGTCAGATATCGTGTTACTGTCCAAGATGATAATGCATTTCACAGTGTTCTGTCTTTTGATTGGTTCCTTCTTAGGCACAAACTTGTTCCTCGTTGCTGTTCACGAGCTTGGCCATTCCTTAGGTCTTGGCCATTCCAGTGATCCAAAGGCCATAATGTTCCCCACCTACAAATATGTTGACATCAACACATTTCATCTCTCTGCTGATGACATACGTGGCATTCAGTCCCTCTATGGTGAGTTTAATTTCTTATTTTGCCAAATAAGATACTCACTCTTATGAATAGTCTAACAATACTATATTTGGATAAAATGTTAATATCTGTCTTTTTTTGAGCTCCATAAGAACCCTCTCTGGCAGGTGACACAGGTATTAACTTCATTATACAGATGAAGACAAGAGACCTAGTAGGTTAATGTCAGAGCCAGAGGCAGAACCAGAGGCCTCAAGTCTCGTGTTCTTTCTATCCAAGATACCACTGCCTTATTGATGAAGGCCCACACATTAAATAATCCATTATAACTGGAAAAGGAAAGTAAAGATAATCAGATTTTCTTCCTCCATGATATTGCCATCATATGGGAAAAAACACCTTACTTTATGCTTCCTGTGAATGTTATAGAAAGCTTAAAATGATTTTGATGCAATGTTCATTAAGAAAATTGAGTATTTAAAAAATAACAGTTCCTCCTCTGAAATAAAATGCAGATTTTGTTTACTGATGCTTCTTGAAATGTATTTTCAGGAGGCCCAAAAGAGTACCAACCCATGCCACAGCCTGACAATTTAGAACCAGCTCTCTGTGACCCCAATTTGAGTTTTGATGCTGTCACTACAGTGGGAGATAAGATCTTTTTCTTCAAAGACAGGTAGGATCATTTTCATATCTAACCAATATTAAAGTTTCTGCCTTTAAATTTTTTTGTCAGAGAAAAGTGGGAAATAATTGAAAATGAAGTAGATGAAACTTGTAAGCAGGAACTTGGACTCAATTCTGTAGGCAGTGAGGAGATCTTAAGGGTTTTCAAGCAGGAGACAGGTGTAATCACATTTGCGTTTTAACTAGAAAACTGGTGTGTAAAAAAGGATTTGCAGTAGGAATCTGGGATGGGGAATTAGAAGACAGGAAACAGAAGCCAGACTATTTTAATTATAGATAAAAATGATGAAGTCTGAAACTAAGACTGTAAAACAGTACCTATGCAAGAAACTTGATTTCCTGATTATGGAGAAGAGAATTCCAGGATAACTTTTCGTTTCTTTCTTAGAACACAGAGTGAAGCAGGTATTGGTGGTAAGGAGGGGCAGTTGGGAAGACTAACATTTGTCAAGTAGTACAAATATTTCCCATTTTTGAGATTATAAGACTGAGACACTTGAGGATAGGTGACTTCCTTGAGGTTACAAAACTGGTGAGTGGATTGTAGGGTCAAACTAGAAGCTTAGATCCCTGGATTCCAAGCTCCAGGGTATTTCTGTATATCAGATTGCTTGTTACAGTGATTGTTATTATCAAAGAGTTGATTGATATTCTTTTCTTATGGACCCATGAACATCAGACATCCATGGAACAGAATGTGAAGACAATGGAAAGAAACATTGGGTTTTTTCACAGGTTCTTCCTATTCACATGCCATGGTTCTTGAGTCTACATTGTTTTATAATGTGTTAAATGTCTTTCATGTCAGGTTCTTCTTGCTGAAGCTTTCTGAGAGACCAAGGACCAGTGTTGATTTAATTTCTTCCTTATGGCCAACCTTGCCATTTGGCATTGAAGCCGCTTATGAAATTGAAGCCAGAAATCAAGTTTTTCTTTTTAAAGGTATTTCTAATCTTTAGTTTTTAGTTTTGCCATTGAGTTTACGTCAAGGAAGAGAATAAATTAAGAGGAGACTAATACTTTTTAATAGACATAGGCTAAGAAAGCACTCTTGATTTTATTAATAGTGGCTCTGAACTGTAAACTAAAATAGCCTAAATACCTAAGTAATACATACAATTTCTGGGAAAAGTTTGTAAACTATAAAATAGTAATACTTGTGAAAAAAAAATCCATAGGAACCAAAGAAAAGAGACTATGTTTAAGATCAATAAGCAATACATTTTATAACTGTGGGAAAGGAATTATGTTGTTTATAGTAAATCAGCATTTTCTTATTACTCTTTCTGTATAATTCAAATTTACCCTATTTCTTTGTCTTCACAGATGACAAATACTGGTTAATTAGCAACTTAAGACCACAGCCAGATTATCCCAAGAGCATACATTCTTTTGGTTTTCCTGACTTTGTGAAAAAAATTGATGCCGCTGTTTTTAACCCACATTTTTATAGGACCTACTTCTTCGTAGATAACCAATATTGGAGGTGAGTTTTAACGGTTGGTCATTTCACCCCTCAGATTGTGAAACAGGCATGGAATGAGGTTTTCTAGAAGGCACATTCTCTGTGCAAGTTCCCAAAACTCCTTGACCTTCCAGGGAGAGAGATGAAAAGAATATAGGACTGAAATAGTTATTGTCAACCAAGTTCTTTGTGTTTTTGGTTTCTAATATATGAAATAGTAAATAATGTGTTTTTTTTTTTAAAAAAAAACACTTTAAAAAATGTCATCTTATTAATCATAGTGGAAACACATTGGAAAAGAGTGTCATAGATGTACAAGACCAAGTATTTAATCTACAGTCAGTTTGGAGGATCATGGATTTCCAGATTCCTTTCTATAATCACCAGATTCAAAAGACAAAATGAGAAACCATCCTCTAAATGACAGGAGGTCAGGAGGTCCTGCAAAGTCTTCCTTAAAAGAAAGTCATATGGTCAAGTGAGGATAGGAGCTCATTTGAGTGTCTGTCTCTGTTGTCTCAAGTGTCTAAATTTTGAAGGAGGAGAGGATTCTCTATTCCTTCTTCTGGGTAAGCCAGTCACTTCCTAGATTGCTTACCTGGTTGACATGAGACATAACATATATGTTAAGCTTACATTTACAACTATTATTTATTCTTAAACATTTAAAACTCAACATCTAATTACAATTGAATACCGGGTGCTTATGACTTGAATTTGTCCACCAGCCCTTAGCCCTGTTTGAGAAACAAAACTTGATTTTGGCGAATAACACTTTCCAAAGAGCTCATAAATGGGCGTAGTTTGCTGTAGCCTGTTATTATGAACATTGACATTTCACCTCTGAACAGTGGTTGTGTTTAGTTTTCTGCTTCTACTTGGCCCACGATTTTTCCCTTAAATGCCAATGAGAAAGTGCTAAGCAAGCCATTAATACTTAGAGAACCAAACTGAATAAAAACAAGACAACGGTTAGATTCAGTTGCCACTTGGAAGTCTAGAGAGACACAAAACTCTTTTCCCTTGCTGGTAAAAGAGAATTTAAGAGAGAAACTAGGATATGACCATACAGCCTGTAAACAAAAGGGTTTACCTTTCAATTTCTCTCAAACATGTGTGTATAAATCCCTTTGGTTCCCTGGCTCTTAGCCCCTTGACCTGTTTATTATCTTCTTGGGGGGAAATGGGTATTTTTGTCTCAGTGAATAGCTTTGAAAAGAAGGCAATGACAGGCAACTGAAAAATTGGTCACTGGGGCCTATGCTGTAGCCAAATCACCTTCTATGCCAGACTATAAAGCAGGAACAAGCACTAGCGGAAGTATTATGGGATAGTGGGAAAAAGACTTAACCAGAGTCAGGAAGCATAGGTTTGAGTCCTATAGGGACTCAGATGAAATCAGTGAGCTGTTTAGGTCCTCGGTTTTCTTCATCAGAACAACTTAAGCCCTTTGGGGAAGAGCTCTTCCGTAGAGAAGGTAGGTTTGTGGTGCATGTCAGGAAAACCACTTTCTGACTGAGTTCCTGCTGGTTTCTTCCTTGCTCAGGTATGATGAAAGGAGACAGATGATGGACCCTGGTTATCCCAAACTGATTACCAAGAACTTCCGAGGAATTGGGCCTAAAATTGATGCAGTCTTCTACTCTAAAAATAGTAAGTAGATGAGGAAACCATGAAGATACTGGAAATTCCATTTCAAAACTATAAATCCTCTAAGATTAGAGAATAGGGCTCCAAATTGGAAAGGGACAGGTCTCTGCAGTTCCCCACAGGGCCACAAGGAAAAACTCATACTGTACGTGGCTCTGAATAGGAAAGCTAGAATGAGCAGGGGCTGGTGGCACAAGTGGTGTATTGCCAGGGTTATCTGGCAGGCAGCGGGAATGTGATTGTTCCTATTTCCCATGTACCTGAGTGAGTCTCTGGAATTTCCTTTGACCACATCAGCCACACAGTATGTGCAAGGCAGCACATGGCAGCCAAGACTCAGGCAGTCTGGAGTCTCACCCTTTCCTACACCTTGCACTCTTGACCTTTACTGTAGTCCCTTCTGCCCTCATAGGCCCTCACGGACTGGGGACTGAGGGTGGATTGAGAAAAGCTTGAGTTTGTGTTGTATGTCTTCAAACAAGACCAGCCTAAGCAGCTATTCAAGGGACCAATATTTTTTGTTTTTATTCCCTCCCCTCCCCAGTGTTGTTTCTTCCATCAAAGCCCCTGTGTGCCTTAGCTGGGTCTGATATCCTGTCTCATGAGTCCTCCACTTGGAGTATGACTGGCTGTAGGTAGATGTTTGGGGAGCATGATACCAAGGGTCCCCAACATTTATATTCTCGAATCACATCTCATCTTTTTTTCATTTGTTATTTTTTGATTAAAAAATAGAGATGGGGTCTTGTGATGTTGGCCAGGCTGATCTCAAACTCCTGGCCTCAAGCAATCTTCCCATCTCAGCCTCTCAAAGTATGCAGTAAAGGACATGAACCACAGCCCATAGGTCATCTATTCTAGATAATCTATGAAAACAGATTTGTGTTGTTGTTGTTGTAAAGAAATACAGGGAGGGAATTAAACTATTTAATTGTTTTCATTTTCAGAATACTACTATTTCTTCCAAGGATCTAATCAATTCGAATATGACTTCCTACTCCAACGTATCACCAAAACACTGAAAAGCAATAGCTGGTTTGGTTGTTAGAAAGAGTGTAATTAATGGTTTTTGTTAGTTCACTTCAGTTTAATAAGTATTTATTGCATATTTGCTATGTCCTCAGTGTACCACTATATAGAGATATGTATCATAAAAATAAAATCTGTAAACCATAGATAATGATTATATAATGTATAATATTTTTCAATTTTGAAAACTCTAATTGTCAATTCTTGCTTGACTCTATTGTTAAGTTTGAAAATAGATACCTTCAAAGGCCAAGAGAATTCTTTTTGGAGCATGCTCTGTAAGTCGGTTCCTAACATCCTTGGACTGAGAAATTATAATTACTTTTGGTATAACTAAAATTAAGTATATATATTTTGGCTCAAATAAAACAATTGAAAAACAATCAGTTGGTTTTTAATATATTTTTCTTGAGAAACAGAATGTGTATTTTAAAAATAACTCTGAACCTACTCCTAAATAAAAACAAGTCTCTCTGACTGTATCAAGGGATGAATAGAAATATGGCAAGTAGAAAAAAAAGCTTAGATTTCTTTTGGTCACTTGGGTAGCACCACCTGTGTCCTTGGTCTCAAGGCAAGAAAGCATTCTCTAGGCTACACATGATCCCAAGGAGTACTCATAGAGTATGGCCACAAGACTGGAGAGAAGGGAGGAAGTGGGAATTACCCATTCTGGTAAAATCCATAGTCAAGTATCACAGTGTAATTGCTGTGTGACCTTAACAAGCAATTAAATCTAAACTTCCTTAAATTTCGGAGGAAGTAGAATTAGGAGGTACCCACCTCATAGGTTTATTGTGAAAAACCACACAATGCATGGTGAGCACATCATTCTGGCAATTTGGCCTGTCCTGTATCCATTTTATCTACTACCCTGACACATAGTTCCTCTATCTTCTGGGTTGTATACATTGTAGAGCTCTCACTTATAGATTAGGGGTTTGTGGAATGCTTTTAGTTTTCAATTTATTGGTAAATCATTGCTGATTGATGTACTTAAGTTTGCAGAAATGACCAAGTTCATTTCAAGTTGGATGATCATTTTTGGCTAGTGGAACGAGCTGAGAAATCAGGGGAAATATGAGGCTCAGAAAGTACCTAGAGGCAGATAGAGCTCTTTGTCCCTCGTGTCTCAGATCTTTTTTTTTTTTTTTCTTTTTTTGAAACGGAGTCTCACTCTGCTGCCCAGGCTGGAGTACAGTGGCGCAATCTCGGCTCATTGCAACCACCGCCTCCTGGGTTCAAGAGTTTCTCCCACCTCAGTCTCCCGATTAGCTGGGATTACAAGCGCCAGCCACCACGCCAAACTAATTTTTGTAATTTTAGTAGAGACGGGGGTTTCACCATGTTGGCCAGGCTGCTCTCGAACTTCTGACCTCAAGTGATACCCCCAACCTAGGCCTCCCAAAGAGCTGGGATTACAGGCATGAGCCGCTGTGCTCAGATCCATTCTTAACTCAAGTGTGTGCTCCTTCAGTATTATTAGAGTTGTCTTTGCAAGGAGTAGAATCAATTCACCACTAGAAGAAACGTTATTCCCCACAGGTTACTAAATGCTGGATTTCACTCAAAAGAAGAAAATTCCCTACAGAATCAGCATCAAAAGAAAATTGAATGGTATCTGGGTGAATTGTCTCTGGCCTTAGGTAATTCAGGAGGGAAGCATTTCTCTTAAATGATGGCTGAACAGGAATAAAAGTCGAGTCACTATCATGAATGTTCGTGAAGATGCCTTCAAAGACTTAAATGTGAACCTTTCTTCCTTTTGTTCTATCCGTGTTATACTTTTGAATTTTGTTGAACAAATTGTTATAATGTTAACCATGTGCCAGGCACTGTTCCAAGTGCTGTATACACACAAAATATAAAATGAAAATAGCTCATTTAATCCTGATTACAAACATGAGGTAAGTACTGTCATTCTCACTTTTCAGATGAGAGAACTAAAGCATCAAGAGTTTTTACTTCGCTCTAGGTCAGGTAGCCTTGGAGCTGTGATGCACGGTCAGGAAGCCTGACACCAAACTCTGTGTTACCACTAGCTTGTGCCTTTTAGATTTATAAAGTCGAAAAAGTTAAAGCTAAAACTTCTGGCATTTCACTCTACAAAGCTTTGCATTTTTACTTTTCAATTAAAAGTCTTCAAAATGTCTTAAGAGTTGTGTGTGTGTCCCATCTGGGGAATATCACTTTTTCTCTGGGAAATGGAGGAGTATTATTTTGTTGATGCCAGGAAAGAAAATGTCCAAGACTTGGAAATTACAGATGCCTTTACAATTGAGGGCTGCACATTGTCTAGCTAATATTCTGGAGTAACTAATTTTATGAGGGTATGCATCTTTGACTTTTTATTGGGTAGACTAGTTTATAAATCTGCAAGGGTAGAAATAGTAGAGAACTGACAGTTACATGTAAGGTTCTTTCTGTGTCAATGCAAATAAATCTTACCTCTTAGAGATAAAATTGATTTGTGCCAGATAGAAGACATACTCTCAAACATTACATTTTACTGTCCTATAAAGATATTACCTATTTATATCATTAGGAAATTTATTTCAACATTCCTTCTTGTATATATGTCTGTTCTTCAGGCCCTTCTATGAACTGATTCCCTCATTAGCTAGTGAGTTAAAGAATATCTTTAATAAGTTCATTTCATATTTGCATAAAATCATATTTTTAGCCTTTAAAAATTATACATTAGCACAAATTAGTCAGCAAGGAAGAGAACAGGACTGTCTTCCTTGTGGACTGCAAGTAGAAAAAACCTTAAATTAGGCAATTTCTGAAGCCTGCCAGAACTTCCTTTTTCTAATTCTGCCTATCCCCTTATCCTGAAATAGGATAGTGAGGAACCCTGTGGCTTTACAGAAGAAAGGAAAGGATGTACCGTGTTTGGGCTGCATAAAGTTTTCCAGATTCACATTTTTGATGTCGATACTAGATTTGAGTCCCTGTGATAGGCATGGGAGATTCAAAGATGACTAGGAATCTATGTCTTCAAAGGCACGAAATATGGTAAAGACAAGACATATAAACAAATTATAATGCAATGTAATAAGTAAATCAATAGAAGTATTTACAAAATAGAGGGGTAATTATATCTCTGCAAAAGGATTTGGGGGCCACAGAACATTTCCTATGGGAAACAACATTTGCAATGTGTTTTTAAAATATAAGAGGGATTTGTTACCAAGTGGAAACGGAGCTTCTCAAAGACTCACTAAAAGAATATTTTTGTAAAATTGGAGAATAAAATAAAAAGGGAAAAGATGAGAAGGAGATACCAGGTCATGAACAAAATTTATTGTCATGAAACTTTACATTTATCTCATAAATGATATGACTTTATTAAAGGGATTTTAATAGGGATAAATACCAAATTGCATCTTAGAATATCTTTTGAATGGAAATACAGAAGATAGGCCAGAAGGAATTAAGGCAATGTGCAGAGAAGAACAACTACGATAGTATTGTACTAGTCCATGCAAAAAATACTAGAAACCTAAATTATAGAATTGGGGAAGACATGTGAGCAACAGCTGGAAGAGAGAAATAATAAGGCTTGGTGACTACTTTGCATGTGAAGTCTAGCTGAAAAGGAATAATATAGGATGATTTTTTTAAGCATCTGGTTTAAGATGTGACTTTGAATAGAGAAGGAAAATCCGGTTGCGGAAGAGATAGTGGTGTGATTGATGGAAAGGAAATAACTAGGTCTGTTGAAACTGGAGAGCCGGAAGGAGACGTCTAGTAGGTAATGGGATGGGATCAAGGCCCAATAAAGCTGTCTGAACCAGAAATTAAAATGTTGGAGTGTTTAGTGTGTAGGTAGAAGGTCACAACTTGGAAGTTAATGGGATATCTTAAGAGGACCATAAATAATAATCTTTCCAATATGTATCATCTCTGGGGAGATTTTCTAGATTATAGTATTATGGTATGGGAACACCAAAATATTTTAAGGAGGTCATAATATGCCATAGAAAAATTATTTGCTGGTTTATGCAAGACAGCTCCCAGTCCATGAGGATTAAAATCTAAGCTCTTGTCTTTTTTTGTGTTAGTATATAAATATAACATCCCAGGATCACTTTTGTTTCTGGTCATATTGTAATAACTAGTACTGGATTTTGCTTCTTGTTGTGATTAACTATAAAACTAAACAAAATGTATGAAAGAGATGGTTTCATTCGTTGAGCACTACGTAGTGTAGCAAATAGTCCAAGAGGGAAGAAAATTGATGGTGCAAACCCCCAAGTCGTCCCTGCTTTCTACCTGTAGGTAATTTCCAGGACACAGCACAGGGGAAAGGAATCAAGTAGAATGCAGTGGTCTCAATGAGTTGAGAAGACAGACACTAAAGTTCAGGGAGGTGGAGATGGCTATAATTTTCAGGGAAAAGTAAGGAAGAGGAGGAAGTTACATAGAGAATGCACTCCAGAAATTGGGAGAGAAGTCCCCTTGAGGTCTGCTGATGAATACTAAACTGCATATGCACCACCAAGGAACTGTAGACTGAACAATTCCCAGAGATTACATAGGGCTAGGAGAGGTTTGAATTTCATCCAGGTTGAATGGCAAGATATCTTTTAACACCTGGGGAAATCAGTGAAGCCACTTTAATAGTAGGACTCAGTTAGTCCTACAGTTAAAGCAGCACTAGACCCACCCTAAAAAAAAACTTAAAAACAAACTTTGAAAAGACCAAACTCATCTGTAAATTACTTGACTAATCCCAGCACTTTGGGAGGCTGAGATTGGAGGATGGCTTGAGCCCAGGAGTTTGACACCAGCCTGAGCAACATAGGGAGACCTTTTCTCTACAAAAATTTAGCTGGTAGCAGTGGCACACACCTGCGGTCCCAGCTACTTGGGAGGCTGAGTTAGGGAGGATTGCTTGAGCCTGGGAGGTCAAGGTGAGCCATGATCATACCACTGCACTCCAGCCTGGGTGACAGAGAAGGACCCTGTCTTATATATAGAGAAATATATACATTTCTCTCTATATATTTTAGAAACATTTATTGACTTTTTTCTATATATGCAGAGAAATATATATATACTTAGAGATTTATTTATATTTATAAAATGTAATCTTACATTATTAAACATTATAAAATTTATGTAAACATTTATATTTACATAAATATCTCTAAATATATATATATTTACATATTGAGAGAAGACAATGGAGTGATACATTTAATATGTTGAAAGAAACAAGGCATTATTAATTTAGAATTTCATATCTAGTGAAAATAACCTTCAAAAATAATAAATGGTGCAGACTTTTTCAGACAAGCAATAATTGAGAGAATTGATTATCAGAAGACAAAGCACTACAGGAAATGTTAAGGGAGGTTCTTTAAGTAGAAGGAAAATGATAACAAATGGTAACATATCAATACAAAGAAATGAAGAGCATCAAAATGAGTAAATATATAGGTAAATATAAAAGGTAGTTTTCTACGTTTAATTATTAAAAATAAGTATGTGAAGCAAAGAAATAAAAATGTGTTATGGAGTTGACAGAATATATACAAGCAAAATAAATGTATGACAACAATAGCACAAAGGATGTGAGGAAAAATATAAGTGCGAGATTCTTACGGGTATAATTGAAGTGGTATAATTCTATTTGAAAATAAACTCTGAAAAGATAGAGATAAAAATTTTAATTCCAAAAATATCCACTAAAAATAG
This sequence comes from Chlorocebus sabaeus, assembly GCF_047675955.1. NCBI lineage: Eukaryota > Metazoa > Chordata > Mammalia > Primates > Cercopithecidae > Chlorocebus > Chlorocebus sabaeus. The sequence continues at coordinate 99,359,667 of NC_132904.1, read as the reverse complement.
ACAAAGAGGTATAACTAACAAGCCAATAATGTTGATACAATGGAATACTGAAAATTATTCTATTAATCCAAAAGAAGATACAAAAAGAGGAAAAAGGAAGAAAGAACAGATGGCACAAATAGGAACAAAGAGCAAGCGAGTAGATCTAAGTCCAATCATATCTATAATTACATTAATTATAAATTGTCCAAACACCTTAATGAAAAGAAAGAGATTGTCAGACTGAAACTATTTCCTGTCTCTAAGAAAATCACTTTAAATATAATGACATTTATGTTAAAAGTAAAAGGATGAAAATAACAAACCATGCAAACACTAATCATAAGAACGATGGAGTGGGTACATTAATAACAGCTAAATTAGATATGAAACTGGTTTTCCTAATGTGGTTCCTTATGCAGGAGCATCAATAAATCAGGAACTTACTAGAAATGTAAATTTCAGATCCCATTTTAGACTTACCGAATCAATTTAAAATTGAAGTCCAGAAGTCTGTTTCATCAAGCAAGTCCTTGGAGTGACTTTGATTCATGCTACAGTTGAAGACTCACTGTATATAGAGGAGCATTTCATAATTATAAATGTATCAATTATTTAAAGAGACCAAAGTATCCAAGATGAATTTGGATACCAGTGCTGCTACTCATCTGACCACATCACTTTGTGAAGGTCACTTAATCTGCTGAATCTTGGTTTACTCATCTGTGAAGTGTGGCTATTAAATGCTTGAGATTTCATATAATATATATATGTATCTATACCACTGACACAGAAACAGTGACTGATAAATGTACTGTTAAAATTGTGCAATGATTTGATACATTCATATTGAATCTCTCCTGTCATACCAATGGCCCCCTCTGCACATTTGCTTCTCATGTCTTTTCTCCTTAACTGCTGCACTCTTGGTCTTATATACAAATCCTAACTACCTTTCTAGTCATAAGCAAGTCCAGCCTTCACTGGTCTTCACCTCCGCAAGATGTACTTTTTATATCTCATATTTTGGTTCTTAAGTACATAACAGTTCCTCCCTTTAAAAAATTCATATATACTTTATTTTTATAACATTTGATAATACTAAGTATAGTTGTAGCATTTTATATGTTTGAATGCTTAATAAAGTTATAAAACATTATATGAATATACTACAATTTATCCACTCTACTGTCCAATGACCATCTGGGTTATTTCTGGTCTTTTACTATTACAGATGAGGCGGTAGATTTCTGTCCAACTCACAAAACACAAATGCAAGAGTTTCTCTATGGTATACCCCTAAATGTGTAATGACTGCACTTTGGAATTATCAAGTGTTTAACTGCTCAGGCAGCTCTGATGTTAAACAACTACTGCTGATTGTTTTTGACAAATGACCTGGGAAAATGTTGATTGCACTGAGTGTGTTCTGAGTCAGGTTAAATAAAAACAAGCCTTGTGAGTGGTGTTTTCCAGGAAACTGGCAGACAGGTCAAATAAGGGCAATTCTTCAGATAGGGGTTTGAAAGAGCTCTTACCTTATTTGGACTCTAGCGGCTGCTAAATTGCTTGTTTTCACTGTAATTGTGGGTTGTTGGTTTACAAGACCACCACTGAGCAGCTCTCTGAACATTCAACCACTTTTTTTGCTGACAAGATTGTTGTACGCAGTTGATTCATTTTCAGGATTCTGAAAAAGTTGATTTTGACTTTTTTTCTGATAATGTTCTTGTTTTATGGAAAAGGATATTTTGAAGGTCCTTACTCTACCAACCCAGCTGATATCATTTGAAATTAATTTTGATGTACTTAATTTAACCAGCCTATTATTCTACAGTGCCATGTTTAGGATGTTCTTTTCTGTCACAGGCTGCTAAAAATATGACAAGCTGACTTTCTGGAGAAATTCTGGTGATACATACAAGCTCTGCAAGAGGATTTAAAGATTGTATTGTAGTCAAGAATGTACAATGAAATTACTGTATGCAGCAGTGTAGAAAAAAATTCCTTTTTAAAAGAATTATAAAACCATAGCTTTATAAATCAGTGGTCAGTGGCTTACAGAGAGAACTATCGGATGTGTTTACATCACATCTTATTCACTTTTTTATTTTTATTTTTGAGATGGAGTCTCGCTGTATCACCAGGCTGGAGTGCAGTGGTGCGATCTTGGCTCACTGCAACCTCCACCTCCCAGGTCAAGCGGTTCTCCTGCCTCAGCCTCTTCAGTAGCTGGGACTACAGGTGCCTACCACCACACCTGGCTAATTTTTGCATTTTTAGTAGACATGGGGTTTCACCATGTTGGCCAGCATGGTCTCAATCTCTTGTGGTCTCAACCTCTTGACCTTGTTATTCACTTTTTTCAATGGCTCAAATGCTTTGGCATTTCTATGTTCATATTTGTGTATTCCTTTTCTTTATAGTCCAATAGCTTTAATTTTCTAAGCAGTCTGTCTGTCAGATATGCACATCTACTGCGCTTGAAGTATAGTGGAACTCATCAGTAGTAATGTGTACTAGTTATGACTTGTTGACATTTCCATTATAAACTTTAATTTTGAATTGTTTATGCATAACTGCGGATTTCTATTGCATTGGGCTGAAAGTTGACAGGATTTCAGCCACCACTTGTGAATTTTGATTTAGGTTCATTATGTGCATCAGAATCTTGTTGTTTTTTAAATAAGAGCATGGAAAGCATTTCTTGTAATCTGCTCTTTAACAAAGAATAATTTTTAAACAGCTTGTTGGGCAGCTAATAGGGAGAACCAGTTCATTTTTGTATTAAGTAAAAAATAAAACTTTGAGAAACTTGGATTTTGAAAGTAATGACAATGCTTAGGTTAGTATTATTTGTAATTCGAATCATTTACCTCTAATGAGAATGCTAGTTGAGAATGTTTTCTTAAAGTTTTACACCCTGTAAATGAAGGCCCAGGAAAAATAATGTATAAAATGAAACAGTAAACAGGCAAAATTCCTGCTTACTTTTATTAGATAAAAGTAATTTGAGTGCTTACCTAATTAAAAAAAAAGATTGTAGTTGTTTTATGGTGAAATAGTCCTTCAGAATATATCGTCTGCTCTGTTGCAGGAAGCGAAGGTGTGGCTTGTCTCAACCTGTTGCAAATGTCTTGAAAGGCAGAGTTCCGGGCAGTGACTGGTTATACAAAGCCCACAATTTTGATAAGTTAGAAAGTCTGCTCTGTGACTCACTGTGTGATCTTAGGCAAGTTATGGACCTCTTTGAATCTCAGGGAAAATAATATCTGTCTTTTAGATTTGTTCTGAGAATTAAATAGATAAAGCCTCTGACACGTAGTAGGCTGAACTAAATAATGAAATAAACTTATTTCTTCACATCTCAACTTCTTCTGGACCCAGAATTTCCCGGTTTTGCTGCTCTCCTCCTCACTAAGTACATTCATCTCCTAATAACCACTCTGACTTGTCGAGAAGGAAGAGAACTCATGTGGTCACTCTTTCGTTTCCCCCATATTACCCTCAGTCCCAACTACTTAAGACCATCAAAAGTTAGACATACCTCATTTTTTCGTGCCCACACTCTAGCTATCTAATTGCTATGAATAATAATGTTTATTATTTTCCATGAAGTTCTTACATAATTTCTGTTACCTATATCAAGCCCATAAGATAGACATTTTAATTGCCATTTTAAGAGTGAAGAAAAAGGGTCATAGAGAAGATAAGCAATTTGTTTGATGTCAGAGCTACTGACTACAGAAACTAGGATTCTAACTGGGGGCTGTTTAACCCCCAAACCCATGCTTTTTCTACTACAGAACTCAGACTCTTTTGGCTGATAATCTTGTAGTTAACAAGGAATATGTTTTGATACTATTTGGCCCAATTATTTGGTACAAAATTTAAAAGTTAGTAAATTATCAACATCCTCTGTACTTTTTGGAACAGTCAAGTTACCATGAAAATATTAAGAAAGATGTGAACATAAGTGAGGTTTGAGGAGAGGTTTTTCCACTTATACTCTAAATTCATGATCTTGAACAGCATGTTCCCATCTTATAATTGAATAAAATATGACTTTCAAAACAAAAAAGGATTGTGAAATGTGTATCAAACCACAAAGGTACTGGATTGGATGTGTATGCTCAGAACCTTAGAGCTGGATTTTGTTGACGTTGATGAGTGCTTACAAATTCACAGCCAGTAAGATTTTGTTCTTTTCCCAGGATTTGGAACATTTACCAACCTTCATGAATGAGGAGGCTTTGTATTTTTGAATCATAGTGACACATAGTGACTGCTCATAGACTTGGGTCCTAACTGGGTCACATCTGGGCAGCACCAATGGAAGATGATGGGCAGAAAAGCCCAAGCTTAAAGAGAGGAGAAGGAAGTTAGAACAATGATGAGACATACCCCCAAAATTGATGCTAATTAACCATTAGACACAGAATTAAGAGACATTTCCAGGTTTCAGTTTTCAAGAATATGAAAATTTGAAAGACAAAATTTATAGAAAGGGTTAAGTCCAGTCCAAGAGAGTATTATAAACAGATAAGAAGCAGGAGTTGAGATAAGTCTAAAGACTTCAAACTCTTATTTCTGTTTGTTCTGATTTTGTTTGGACAATGTTTGTACATCTCTGCTGCTTACTGACTATGTGGACTTGAATAAACCTTTTGACTTTTTCTAATCTTCAATTTATTTATCTGTGAAATGGAGATACTAATCTTTACCTTGCAATGTGGGTGTAAAGACATAATACATGTAACATGTTGGGTACCTAGTTGATGATCAATATATGGTGGTTTTCCTCTTTCTTAAAGGACAGTTATATATACATATAACTTATAAGATATATGTGTGTGTGTGTACATATATACATATATTTGTTGGGCATGGTGGCTCATGCCTGTGATCTCAGCACTTTGGGAGACTGAGGCGGGCGGCTCACTTGAGGCCAGGAGCTCAAGACCAGCCTGGCCAACATAGTGAAACCCTGTCTCTACTAAAAATACAAAAAATTAGGCTGGTGTAGTGGCACATGCCTGTAACCCCAGCTGCTCAGGAGGCTGAGGCATGAGAATCGCTTGAACCCGGGAGGTGCAGGTTGCAGTGAGCTGAGATCATGTGATCGCACTCCCACCTGGGCAACAGAGCGAGACTCTGTTTCAAAACAATCAAATAAAATGAAATAAAAAATAGGTTATATATATATATATATGTATTTATGTTCTTAAAGGACAAGTTTTTATATATATATATACACACACACACATATATGTATGTGTATATATGTATATATGTCTTTTTGACCACATTACACACACTGAGAAGATTCAAAGTCATTAATTACCTAAAACTATAAAGTATAACAAAAGTTTAGAACCCTGATTCTCTTCTTTCTGCAGCATAGAATAAATGTGGAATAAGCTGGCTCACCAACAGCAGTTCTGTGGAGCTGTATGAGCTAGCTCTGCCTTGGTGTACATCAACCTTAATTTTAGCTGTTACTACAACACAAACTTTCATTCTGTCATTCTTACATAATGTGATCCATTCAAAGGATGTGTCAGCATTCATGAAGTCATGACTCAGAAGACGATGAGCTGTGTCAGAGCTGAGTTGAAGCAGTGCCTAGGACCATTACCACAAATTTGTCAGAGCAACGAGCATTACTGGTTATAACTATCTGAAGAAACCTAACCTCTGGAATGAAGCACTTATGAATTCCGGAGTCTAAGCAAAACTTATGTGGGTAGCAAAAGAAGAGGTCATTGAGCCAAGGAAATACCCAGGACTCATCCATTACAGGGACACTTAAGCCATGGAGTTAAAAGACAGTTTTCCAGTAAGAGACTGAAAGTACAAATCGACAATGGCCAGATCACATATATATAACGTTGACCCACAAACTGCGGCAAACTGCTCAGGAAACCAATCCTCCTGTCTACAATAAATAGCCCAATTTATTGTCTACAATAAATAGGTCAGCCTGCTGCAAGTCAGATTTGCAGACTGCCAGATTGTTACCTCTAGTGACAATCCAAGAAGCTAAGCATAACTTCTATCACAATTGGCCCCAATTGAGCAAGAGTTGGTTAATAACTGACAGCATCCCTAATTTTTGTCCCTGCTTCCAACTTAGAGAAAGATATGCACTCCTAACCAATCACACAGGATGTCCACAGCTAGTTAGCCTGCCTGTAGCATCCCCATTCCAAAGCCTCCAGTTTATCCCCCTTTTTTTCCACTATAAAGCTTTCCCTCTTCTCCGCCTGCCTCAGAGTCTCCGCCAAAACACAAGCAACAGTGGCTGACACCCTTGCTATGGCAAGCTCTGAATAAACAGCCTTTGCTTTTTCCTATTTAGTTGGTCTTTGTTTATTTCCACACCAGACAAAGATTTGCCAAGTGACAAAGAAAGGACCCCAACCTTAACTACAGACTAGCTCATTCCAGTTCTTCCCAATTCACAAGCCTCAATGCCATGCCATGCCTTTCTCATCTTGCCTGTACTTTCTGTCTGTAACATCACTTTCCTTTCTTAATTCTTTTTACTTATATCTGCAGTCTTTCGTGTTGCCTTTGTGCTTCACTTGGATGATTATAACAGCCCCTGAACTAGTCAACATCATTTGCTTCACATTCTAATCCATCTCAGTCACTGCTACCAGATAAATCTCACAGCAGCACAGTTCTGATGTCACTTATCAAGAATAATACACAGAACATTTTCAGTCTAAAAGGACAATTCCTTAGTAGCCACTGAAGCAGCCTTTCCCAAACTTGCACTAGAGCACATAAAATAAAAGCTTTTTTTTTAGAATGATTTTCCAGTTTTTATAAAAACAGCAGAGTTATATTAGAAAAAATATTCAGCAACCTGTCTATGTTTGCCCTGTGAAATCTGAAGAACCTCTTGTCTTCTGAAAGATCTAGAAAGATATTTGTTCTTAGGGGCCAGGAAATACATTTTTTTATCAACTATAATAGAAAACATTGAAGCTGTATCTCTACTGAACAGGTGTTGATTTTGGAAGAGAGGAAAAATGATTGTGAACTGACTTTCATATTCACCTAAGGTATTTCCCGTAGGATATTTTAACAAAAGACATGCTCAGACATGCTGGAATCAGTAAATTTCACTCCTGAACCACCTTTGGAAAAAATTTACATAAAGACATACAATTGCCAAATGGCTAAAAATGAACAATTCCAGAATGCATAGGTCAGGCTATGAAAAGCTTAAGGGAGCTACCTTTACTGAGCTTGTTTGAAAAAGTCAGTTTTCTGATTGAAAAATGTCTTTTCAGGTGGATTTGACAGCCTCGAGTTAAGCTTTATCCATGTTTTTCATACCTGTTCTCCTGTATCCGCTCTAATCCTCATATGAGAAAAACTGTTTATCAAGCATCATCATTTTACCCTACAACCAGATGAAATATACTGCATATTGGAGAACCACTGAAAACTTTATGTTACTCTGTTTTACATAACTGGAATATTTGTGCCAAGAATATTACAAAATGCTCTTTCCCTCCATAAAACCAGAGTTGCCTGGGGCCACATAAAAGCCATTGTCATTCCCAAAGAATTTAAGTGATAGATTTCAACATTTTTACAACTCATGTGGAGTGATCTCAGTCATTATGCTTTTATAAATGAAAAATGACTGAGACATCACGTGCAGAAATTACCTGTGCCTAATTCCTTTTCTTTTTTTTTTTTTTTTTTAAGATGGCTTTATGTTGCCTAATCCCTTTTCTATTCTAATTCTCCTTCCAACTAGAATGTTTGAAAGTTTCTATTACAAATAGGCATAAAAATCAGAATACATAGTCTGATTTCAACTATGAAAAGCTATGTGATACGAAAAAGTGCTCAACATCATTGATTATCAGAGAAATGCAAATCAAAACTACAATGAGATATCATGTTACCCTAGTAAAAATGACTTTTCTTCCAAAAAAAAAAAACAGGCAATAACAAATTCTGGCAAGGATGTGAAGAAACAGGAACCCTCGTACTCTCTTGGTGAGGATGTAAATTAGTACAACCACCACGGAGAACAATATGGAAATTTCTTGAAAAACTAAAAATAGACCTACTATATAATCCAGAAATTCCACTACTGAATATTTATCTAAAGGAAATGAAATCAACATGTCAAAGAGATATCTACACTTCCATGTTAACTGCAGCACTATTCACAATAGCCAAGAATTGGAAGCAACCTGTGTCCATCAACAGATGAATTGATAAAGAAAATATAGTACATATACACAGTAGAGTTCCATTCGACCATGAAAAAAAATGAGATCTGTCATTTGAAACAACATTGATGGAATTGGAGGACATTACATTAAGTGAAATAAGCAAAGCACAGAAAGACAAACTTCACATGTTTTCACTTATTTGTGGGAGCTAAAAATTAAAACAGTTAAACTCATGGAGATAGAGAGTAGAATGATGGTTACCGGTGGCTGGGAAGGGCAGTTGGGGGTGGTGGGAGTGGGTATGGATAATGAATACAAAAATACAGTTAGAATAAGTATTATCTAGTATTTGATAGCACAACAGGGTGACTACAGTCAACAGTAATTATTGTACATTTTAAAATAACTAAAATAATAAATTAGAATGTTTGTAACACAAAGAAATGATCGATGCTTGAGGTGATGAATACCCCCATTTACCCCAATGTGATTGCTACACATTGCATACCAGTATCAAAATATTTTATTGCTAGGCATGGTGGCTCATGTCTGTAATCCTAGCACTTTGGGGGCCAAGGTGGGCAAATCACTCAAGCCCAGGAATTCGAGACCAATCTGAGCAACATGGCCCTATAATTCAGATGGAATAAGTTGCCTTATTAGTACTTCTGTCCAGCTAGTGAAATTCAAAATTGTGGAAAATGTAGATGAAATTTTATAAGCTCCCATGATCAGCATGATGTGAAAAAGAATACACAGGCATAAAAAAAATTAGAGGAAGTACACAGTTAATAGTGTTAGTAGTGTTTTCTCTTTGGGTCAAGACTATAAATGATTTATTTTCTTCTTTGTACTTTTTATATATTCTAAATTTTATATAATAAACATTTAACATTTTATTTAAGTATGTAAAATGTATTTAAAATGTTTTGTAGAAACTAGTGTATTAGTTTGTTTTCACACTGCTGATAAAGACATCCTAGAGACTGGGAAGAAAAAGAGGTTTAATATGGACTTACAGTTCCACGTGGCTGGGAAAGCCTCGCAATCATGGCAGAAGGTAAGGAAGAGCAAGTCATGTCTTACATGGAAGGCAGCAGGCAAAAAAAGCGCTTGTGCAGGAAAACTACCTTATTTTAAACCATCAGATCTCATGAGACTCATTCACTATCATGAGAACAGCACAGGGAAGACCCATCCCCATAATTCAATCATCCCCCACCAGGTTCTTCCCACAATATATGGGAATTGTTGGAGTTAAAATTCAAGGTGAGATTTGGTTGGGGACACAGCCAGACCATATCACATGGCTTTCCACCAACAATGGAATAAACTCTAAGCACCTTAGCTACAGACTAATAGTTTTCTATGACTGGACACCAACCTATCTTTTCACAACTTTGTTTTTTATTTTTCATTATTACCCTTCACACACATACCTTTTATTTCAATAAAAAGTAACTCTTTGACATTTTCCGTATAGACTCTTTCTTGACTCTGCATACTTGTATACTCTGTTACTGAATTTTCCTCCATTTCCACACTTGTTCTTAGCCAAAAGGCCAAGAAGCAATTTTTCCTCCATTTCCAGATCATTCCAGGCTCACTTTATCTGCTACTTTATCTATGAGTTTTTTTCTAAAGGAAACACCTAAAGTAAGCAAGCACCTTCTGCTTAATTCCTGTACAACTTTTTACTTTTTTTTTTTTTTTTTTTTGAGACAGGGTCTTGCTCTCTTGCCCAGGTTGGAGTGCAGTGGTGCCATCACAGCTCACTTCCAGGGCTCAAGTGAGCCTCCTGCCTCAGTTTCCCAAATAGCTGAGACTACAGGTGTGCACTACAAGTGGCTATTTTCATTTTTTTGTGCAGCTGGGGTCTCCCTATGTTGCCTAGACGGGTCTTGAACTTCTGGGCTCAAGCAATCCTCCTATCTCAGCCTCCCAAAGTGCTGGTATTATAGGCAGGAGCCACCACACCAGACCTATTTCTTATAGAATTAATTATATAGGGGATTCTCTCCTTGGCTAGGTTATATTCCCTCCCTCCCTCCGTCCTTCCCTCCCTCCATCCCTGCTTCGTTTGCTCCTCCCTCCCTCCTTCCTTCCTTCCTTCCTTCCTTCCTTCCTTCCTTCCTTCCTTCCTCTCGCTCCTTCCCTTTCTTCCTTTCTTCTTTCTTTCCTGCTTTTAAATAGCTAATTTGGTCAGGGTTTTTTTGTTTTATTAAAATTTTCTAAATTTTATCTTCAAATCTACACTCTAAGTTTGGGTATTCTGGAGCCCTTAAGACTCACACACTTGATAAATGAATGTATAGTTGAAATAATGTTTATATCAGTTATCAGCTAGAAGTCTCAAGGATCCTGCACAATCATGTCTGATTAGTCATGGAGAAGTGTGACAAATAGGAAGACAAATGTGAAAAGTTATGAGATAGAATGTTACCTGCACTCACTGCCAGTTTTTAAATCCAAGGATTAGATTGAATGTAAATTTAATTCTAAGCCTCTGATCCCTGGGAGTTCAGATTTATAAAACTAGCCATTATCTGACCCTTGTATTTATTTAATCATATAACAAATGATTGTTCTGTGGAACAGTCATTTTCATTTCTTGCTGGAAATGCCCACTTTTTTTCCTCCTGGTATTCAGTTCCTCCCTCTACACCTGGAGTGTTTGCTCTCCTCCTCCCCTCACTTCCTCTTCCTCCCCCCTTCTCTTCTCCCTCCTTCTCCCTCCCTTCCTTCTTACACTCAGTTGCTCTTTAATTTTACCTATTCCTTCTTATTACTCCATTGGTTTTTAAAACGTACTCTACAAAATGCAATTTGACTGTCTCATGCACGGTTAGAAAACTCCTAGTTCTACAAGATCAGTTTGAGTGTTCTGCAGACATATGAATGAGGACTTCAATTATATATTAGAGAGACTTTAGATGATAACTTGATCTTTCTTGTGGAAATACAACTTTTTAAAAATTTAGTTTTTAGAATATTTAGTATATATGATATGTAGAATCTGCAAATCTAGAAACGTCTGCATGATTTGTGGATTTTCTGACTTTTTTTTTTTTTTGAGACAGAGTCTCGCTCTGTTGCCCAGGCTGGAGTGCAGTGGCGCCATCTCCACTCACTGCAAGCTCCGCCTCCTGGGTTTACGCCATTCTCCTGCCTCAGCCTCCCGAGTAGCTGGGACTACAGGCGCCTGCCACCATGCCTGGCTAGTTTTTTGTATTTTTTTAGTAGAGACGGGGTTTCACCGTGTTAGCCAGGATGGTCTCGATCTCCTGACCTCGTGATCCACCCGTCTCGGCCTCCCAAAGTGCTGGGATTACAGGCTTGAGCCACTTTTCTGACTTTTAATTTACCTGTTTGACATTTGCTGTGAGCCTTTCAGTCATAACTAATATATTATTTAGTTCTCTAAGTAATTTTTGATTACGTATTACATATCAGATACCATGCTAAGTATTAGGAATACAGAATCAAATGAGGCATGGTCCATACCCTCAAGTAGCTTACATTAGAATGAGAGAGACAGATAAACCATTTCACTACAGTGCAGTGTGGAAAATACAGTAGCAGAGGCAGGCACAAGATACCATTGAACAATAATTAATGACTCCTCCTGGGACTTGGGAAACATCTTCCAGGGATGTCACTGCAGCTGTTTTAAAATATGGCAAACTTTTGTATTTAGTTCAGTAACAGCACAGCCCATTTTGCCAATCACATCTTAACAGTTGGAAAAGCAAACATATTATCTATCAGGCTTTCTTCTAAACTTTAAATATGTTTTATATAAGTTATAACTCCAGAGAAAATTTACAAAGGATACACCTTAATCTAGAAGGAATTAGAGCTGCCACAGCTCCTATGCTTTTAACCTCTCAGTATTTTATCTGTTGGCCTCCACTGTTTCTTCCTGGAATTCACATCACTACCACCACTCTGTTCTCCTTGTCCTCATTTCAGTGTGGCCAAATACTTTCCCTTTATTTCAATCAGGACAAGACGTGTTTTTTGTTGTTGTTGTTGTTTTTCTCCCCCTCAAAGGAATAGAGAACCATAGGATATTAGTCTTAAAATGTCTTTAGGCCAGGTGCAGTGACCCATGTCTGTAATCCTAGCACTTTGAGAGGTTGAGGCAGGAGAATCACTTGAGTCCAGAGTTCAAAACCAGACTGGGCAACATAGTGAGACCTCTGTCTCTATTTTTCAAATAAAATTTGAAAAATCTTTAGACAGAATCTAGTCTAAAAATGAAGGCTTAAGTGTGATGTATAGCCCCCTCCCAGTAGGCTATCACCTGTGTGGGCATCTTCAGACATAGGGATCTTAATACCACAGAGAAATCCCTTTACATTTGTTGGGTAAAATCTCTCCAATGTTTATTAAGAAATACACAAAAAAAAAAAGCAAAGAAGAAAATGCAAAAGAGATGTAAATGAGAGAAAGAAAAATGGGCACTTATTAAAGGTCTAATAAATGCACATTTGTATCCATCATTCTACTGAGTTCTTACTCCCAAGATGCTCTTCCCTTTAGCAAACTAATAAGCAAGTCAGCAAAGAAAGAAAGAACAAACAAAATGTGGTGATCAGGGACATGTCGGGGAGATGGATGGTGGCAGGTGGCCAAAGGACTATGAAAGTTTTACAAAATGTCTTCCTCTGAATATGTTGAGTCTTGCATTCAAGCATTTATTATACACCAATAATGTGAGCAACATTTTACTTGACAAAGAAACAGAAAAGAAAGAAAGGAAGAAAACAGAAGAGCACGAGGAGAGAATTTAGAATGGATTCTGTTCTTCAACTTCAAAGCATCTGCTAATTTGAATTTAGGGAGGAGGGGAAAAGATTGAAAGAGAATAAGACACGTGTAGAAGACAAGGACAGAAAGAATTTCAGTCCAGTGAGCAATGTAACTCATTTCAATTCTACAACTATTTATGGAGCAGCTACATGGGCCCATCACCCTTTAATAAATTGAGTACAGAATTAAAACCACCCAAAGGGAATATACTTCCTTCTTTTTCACAGACCCTCTTTGTTCTATTGTGCCCATGAGGTTTTCCTCCTCAAGAACCAGCAAATCCAGTCACAATCAATAACAGCCATTACAAATCAGTTTCAAAAAAATAAATCACCCCTTCTAAATTTCTTCTAGATATTATCTTCTATGTTTTGAGTATAACTGTATATAGTATAGACTATAGCTATATATCTACACTTTCCACTTACATCTTTTCTTTGCTTTTATAATGTCTTTCTTAAAACTCCTTTTAGAAGTTCTGCACAATTCTGACTTTTACCAAGTCAGCCTACTTCTCTCAAAAACACAAACATAAATTGTCTAGAGAACTCCAGTCAATTTTTCCAGAGGGGAAAAAAAAATGCTTCAGTTTTCTCCTCTACCAAGACAGGAAGCACTTCCTGGAGATTAATCATTATGTTGCCTTGCAAAATTGGGAAGGTTAAGAGAAATTAGTAAAGTAGGTTGTATCATCCTACTTGGAATTTGGAATTTTTGGAAATGGTCCTGCTGCCATTTGGATGAAAGCAAGGATGAGTCAAGCTGCGGATGATCCAAACAAACACTGTCACTCTTTAAAAGCTGGGCTCCTGAGGGTGGACCTGCACGGAGGCAGGCAAGAAAGCAAGGCATAGAGACAACATAGAGCTAAGTAAAGCCGGTGGAAATGAAGAGTCTTCCAACCCTACTGTTGCTGTGTGTGGCAGTTTGCTCAGCCTATCCGTTGGATGGAGCTGCAAGGGATGAGGACACCAGCATGAACTTTGTTCAGGTAATTAACACTAACTGACCTGGCCAGGTGGGGAACTTCCACAGTAAGCTCAAACCATTCTGTGTGTCTTAAAACCCACATAGAATGCTTGAGCGTACTGTGTAGGAACAGGTCAAGAATAGAGAGTTATAGAGTGTTGGAAGTGGAAAGGGTCTCATTAACACACCATTTGGGCTTCTCCTCTTACGTAGGAAGAAACAAAGGCCAGAAAGGTTAGGTGTTTTCTTAAGATCACACAACACCATAGCAGTAGCAGCACTGGGGCTTAAGGCACACGAATAACAAGTGGAGAGTGGATGAACCGTATCCTACTTTGGAACATCTTCAGTTTTTTTTTTAATGCAACGTAATTTTAGCTAAATATTTATGTTGCTAGTATCATATTATAAAACCTGGCATTATTTCAGCAAACTAGAGAAATACTCCAAATAGATTGAGAAAAGTAAGCAACTGCAAAAACTTACTATAAATAGATAGTTATAGTAAAAATTGTAAGAATGACCTAAAAACTATACTTATTCTGTTAGCAATATCTAGAAAACTACTACGACCTTGAAAAAGATGTTAAACAGTTTGTTAGAAGAAAGGACAGTGGTCCTGTTGTCAAAAAAATCCGAGAAATGCAGAAGTTCCTTGGGTTGGAGGTGACGGGGAAGCTGGACTCTGACACTCTGGAGGTGATGCGCAAGCCCAGGTGTGGAGTTCCTGACGTTGGTCACTTCACAACGTTTCCTGGCATCCCAAAGTGGAGGAAAACCCACCTTACATACAGGTAATGGTTCAGAGAGGTTTTCACATGAGATTAGAATTTTATAAACTATGTCATAGGAGAAAATAGTATCCTCTTCAATTTTTCTCCTACAGGATTGTGAATTATACACGAGATTTGCCAAAAGATGCTATTGATTCTGCCATTGAGAAAGCTGTGAAAGTCTGGGAAGAGGTGACTCCACTCACTTTCTCCAGGCTGTATGAAGGAGAGGCTGATATAATGATCTCTTTCGCAGTCAGAGGTACAAAAAAAAAAAAAAAATCAGAACAAAACAAAACACAAAACAAAGCAAAACCAAACAAAAATGTATCCATTCATCTATCTGTTGTTATTATACTGGAAAAGGCCCAAAAGGGATCCTCATTACCTATCTTTCCAATAATTTTTTTTCCTACTAGAACATGGAGACTTTTACCCTTTTGATGGACCTGGAAATGTTTTGGCTCATGCCTATGCCCCTGGGCCAGGGATTAATGGAGATGCCCACTTTGATGATGATGAACAATGGACAAAAGATACAACAGGTTAGTTACACATCTCTCAGAATGATTTTGGCATTAATTTTTTTATATGTAGAAACCTCTTAATAACAAAGAAAGCTCAAGAAATGAGATGTTCTGGATTTTCCAGTGCATCAGAGATCAGCAGAACATATTTTTGTTTTAATTATTATTGAAAATATTTTCAGATGCTTTAACAGTTTTCCTACATTGGTAAGCACAATATAGGAAATATCATTAAGTATTTCTTTAATGACTGTGGATCTTTGTGATCTAGGGGTAACCATTATTAAGAAAAATTTATCCTATCGAAATGCAAACATTCAAGGGATAGCATATTGCACTGAATCTACACTAAAATGTGCTCTGGTTGTTGCTTATGTAATTTCCTCCATTTACTTCTTTACTCTTCAAACCAGAAATCAGAATTAAATTTCAGAAACTGAGATTCTTTTTTTTTTTTTTTTCCTGGCTGAGGCATTATTTTAGTACTTTTAGGTTAAAAGAATTTTTATGGGCTCGTTCTGAAGGAAAAGAGTAACTCCCAAATACAACATCCGAACTGTTTAGGTAGAAAAATGTTTCTCAGTTCGTAACTGTATATTTTGGGGAATGACATCCAAAGTTTTCAAAAAAACCAGCTAAAACAATTAACACTGCTTCTAAAAACATAGAAAAACAATACTATGTCTGAGGTTTAGCTGGGATTCATAATGAAAACATAAACCTCTGTAGGACGTGCAAATGTGAGTTTAGTCCTGGATAAAATTCTTGATTTGGTTAATGAATTCTTGTAAAGAAACCTTTCTGCAAACTCTTAAATGAGATTGTTCCTAGCATTACAAGTTATACAAGTAATACTAGCAACAGTAAAGTA
This sequence comes from Chlorocebus sabaeus, assembly GCF_047675955.1. Classification (NCBI taxonomy): domain Eukaryota; kingdom Metazoa; phylum Chordata; class Mammalia; order Primates; family Cercopithecidae; genus Chlorocebus; species Chlorocebus sabaeus. The sequence continues at coordinate 99,343,526 of NC_132904.1, read as the reverse complement.
GATTTACTTACTATATTGATCATAATATAGTAAGTAAAGGCACCCAGTGCCTCCCAATTTTAGCATTATGGGTGTTTTTAAAAATATGAAGGAAGACCAGGCGCAGTGGCTCACACCTGTAATCCCAGCACTTTGGGAGGCCGAGGCGGGTGGATCACGAGGTCAGGAGATCAAGACCATCCTGGCTAACACAGTGAAACCCCATCTCCACTAAAAATACAAAAAATTAGCCGGGCGTGTTGACGGGCGCCTGTAGTCCCAGCAACTCAGGAGGCTGAGGCAGGAGAATGGCGTGAACCTGGGAGGCAGAGCTTGCAGTGACCCGAGATGGCACCACTGCACTCCAGCCTGGAGTGCAGACTCTGTCTCAAAACAAAAAAAAAAAAAAAAAGAAGGAAAAAATTTTGAATAAAAACCAGTGTTTATGTATTCTTATGTATTCTAAATCTGTTTCGTGACAAACGTTAGACATGAGTGGGCATACTGTGTTTTAAACCAATTTTGCAAATTCTATAACATCTATCATTATTCAAGTTTTAGTCTCAATATGTACTTCATGATGATGAGACTGAAACATTATGAATTAAGATGAATATCGTTTCCTTTAACTGAGACTGCAAATGGCAAATGTAAATATATTAAAATAGTGTTTAGCTTTGCATTGACAAATGAAGGTAAATATTTGATATGCTAAACAAGTGGGTTCATTCCATTCCTGAGTACAAGAAAAGGGACCTGGTTCTTCCGGAGTTAAAATGCTTGTGAGGCTGGGGGTGGGTTCGGGAGTGTGGGGGACAAGTGGATGTAACTGGGAAATCAATCTCAAACATTGACTTCAGGTATGAGTTTTAAAACACACTTAGCTTTCCACTAAGTGTGTAATTAGTCAATTGTTCAGTTAACCAACAAACATGGTGTAAAAAGCCCTGTGTGGTTCCAAGAAGCAAAAACCAATACAATGCACAGCAGACCTGTGTAATGTACATGTATTTAAAAAATAAGTAACTATTGTTTTTGATTTCTTAAATAGGGACCAATTTATTCCTCGTTGCTGCTCATGAACTTGGCCATTCCCTGGGTCTCTTTCACTCAGCCAACACTGAAGCTTTGATGTACCCACTCTACCACTCACTCACAGACCTGACTCGGTTCCGCCTGTCTCAAGATGATATAAACGGCATTCAGTCCCTCTATGGTGAGTGACGCTGGGAAAATTAGCCATTGTGGTTTTGCAACGATGGTCTTCAGAAGAGCTGTCAAATGCTACATTTAGCTGAAAGCACCGTGAGAATGTTTGGAAAGCACACAAATGGGCATATATTGAAACGTATCACATTTCCCCTGATGTTCCCTTTAGGACCTCCCCCTGGCTCCCCTGAGACCCCCCTGGTACCCACGGAACCTGTCCCTCCAGCACCTGGGACACCAGCCACGTGCGATCCTGCTTTGTCCTTTGATGCCGTCAGCACTCTGAGGGGAGAAATCCTGTTCTTTAAAGACAGGTCAGACTGAAAAATTATATTTTCCTATCATTTTAGTCTACAATGCTTAGAAAGGAAAAGACACAGAAACTTGATAGAGATTTTTAAACATTTAAAACAAAAACGTTTCTTCTGAGCTTGGAATCATTTAGATTTGGTGCTGCCTTTTCCCACATTTTCCTAAAATTGCCAGGTTCATTTTTGAAGGCTCAGGCTAATCTGGTTCCTGTCTTCTAATTGCTATTTCCAAATGTTTTAAGTCACAGTTACTTTTCAAAAGGCATGAGTAGATCTCTAGAATAATACTTTTATTTTTACTTCCTTTAAAAATGACATCAGGATCAACATTACATTTAATCAAGCAATTTACCTACTGATGGATAAATACGCACATGACAAACATTCAAACAGCACAAATGAGAAGAAAATTAAAAACTTTAGTTCCCAGTTCCCCCTATATTCATCCAGAGTCAAGACTTTTTTGTGCATCCTTCCAGAATCTTACTACACGTATATAAGAATATATTTATACAGCACATACATGTATACACATACTGCCCAGCTTTTGGAAGAGGGTATAGCATACGCACTGTTTTGCACACATTGCAGGTAGTTAAAGCTTATGCTGGGCTAATTCATTTGCATGATAGAATAATTTTTCTTTCATAGAAAACATTCCTCTGGAAACCTATGACAGGAGACTCGCTGCAGTCTTCTGAAGAAAAAGGAAAGAAATTTTCTAATGGCCATATACCTGATTTCTATCTGTCATCCAGCCTAGAAGATGAGAGAATGGGGGAAGTTGCGTGAGGCAAGATGGTGAGGAAAATATTCTAAAGGTGAAAGACTGTTTTTCAATTTACATTTCTTTTTACATATATTTTAGGCACTTTTGGCGCAAATCCCTCAGGAAGCTTGAGCCTGACTTGTATTTGATCTCTTCATTTTGGCCGTCTCTTCCTTCAGGCGTGGATGCCGCATATGAAGTTACTAGCAAGGATCTTGTTTTCATTTTTAAAGGTAATTATTACATCATCATTTGTTTAACTTGCTAAAATAAACCCTCTCATAAGAAATTGAACACCATTTTCCTTTTCCCTACTGCATCAAGTACTGGCTAGTACAGTAGTCAAAGGTAATGAAGAAATAACCAGGGCTGATATGATTGTATATATATTTTATAGACGATAAAAATAAAGACAGGAAGATAAATTACCCAGAGTTGTAAATTCTCTCATTTGACCTTGGTTTATTCGTTCAGTCTGCAAATTTTTGTGAACAGCCCACTGTGAGTTGGTGACTAAATCTAAAATTTGGGCTACTTCTTTACCATGAAAATCAAAGATGCTAAAGTGTATTTCTAAAGCTAAAGGGCTTAACTGTTATAATTCAATATGACTCTGAATTATTTATATTTAACAGGAAATCAGTTCTGGGCCATCAGAGGAAATGAGGTACAAGCTGGATACCCAAAAGGCATCCACACCCTAGGTTTCCCTCCAACTGTAAGGAAAATCGATGCAGCCCTTTTTGATAAGGAAAAGAAGAAAACATACTTCTTTGTAGAGGACAAATATTGGAGGTGAGATGCAAAAGAAATGACTTTGCGTGGAGCCTAATTAGTGAAATTAGTTTCTTTTTCTAAGGAAATCCCTCACCCCAACCTTAGGCCTGCTTCTCTCTTAGTAGGAAGGATGGGACTTCAGAAAACTGTGGGAAAGTTCTTATTTTAAAACAGCAGCACTTTAAGCTCTCCTGCTTTGAGTCCCAAATGCAGATGGCTGGCGCTTCCCTTAGTGCTGTTGCCTCAACTGCCTGGAGCCCCCTCTCCTCTCCTTAACCTATTCAAATCCTGCCCATCCTTCAAGTCCTGGCTCAAGTCTTATCACCTCCATGCAGCTTTCCCTCATGGACTTTAGACCCGTTGGGAAAATGTTCTGAGAATCCAGACCACCATTTAGCATTTCCTTCCCATTGTCTTATAGTTTGGCTCACTGTCTCACTGTGTTTGTTACTGTCTCATTGTGCGTTTGTCTTGTCTTCCTAACACTACTATATGATATCCAAGGGCTACCTCTAACCTCACCCATTTGTTACCTCTGCCTGATAATGATGGCACATTTAAGAGATGATGAGCAATAGCAGTCCAGTTTATGGATACAACCCAGCACTCACAGACAGGTTGATTCCTGGGTCATTTGCCCAGACTTTGAGACATCGAGGCCGACCATCTGATATCCAGCCAATGAACTAAAAACACACATACTGTGCTTTGCTTCTAATCCTAATCTCTTTTCCCGGGAGGCCACCATAGAAGACTTAGATGTGCAGGGTGGGGAGGGCAGGTATATATGGGCCAATTGTGGTAGGGAATTAAAATTGCATTTTAGATGTTGATTCAATTCACTTTATATATATGTTCACACTTTCATGTCTTTGTGACAAAAAGATGATTAAGATTCTTTCTGTCCAGGCTTAAGAAATATAATGACAAACAGCATGTGCTACATACAGCAGGATGCTGCCCCTGTTCTGGATGGAGATATGGCTTTAAGAACTCTTTGCAGTACCATTAAAGTCACATATTTCTATAGTCCCAAATATGCTTAGTGTTTATTTGCAATACTTACAAAGTTTAGTAAAATTCCACGTTAAACCTAACATGATCTAAGATGTTTGGTAACATGGCCTCTATGGAACACTGAGCTGTTTCTTTTACTCGGTACAGATTTGATGAGAAGAGAAATTCCATGGAGCCAGGCTTTCCCAAGCAAATAGCTGAAGACTTTCCAGGAATTGACTCAAAGATTGATGCTGTTTTTGAAGAATTTGGTAAGAGGATACTTACTTACTATGTTGGCCATGGAGCACTTGAAACATTCTTTGATATCAGAGACAAGAGGAGCATTGAAACTTTTTAATAACAAGTGTTTTTTAAGACCAGTTCCCTCCTCAAAATTTTGATTTGCCTACATTTGTACTCATTATAGAACTACTTCACAAAATAACTTGTTTGGAACCATAAAGATAATTAACAAATCTTGCTACTTTATCTTATACATGCATATAAAACCGTGCATATAAAATCAAAGTGCTCGAGTGTCACTTACTCACATCTCGAGCTAACATGTGAAGTCAAGCTTGAATTTCAGATTACCATGTTAGCATAAAAATCCCATCAAATGGTGTGGCCAGATTTAATATTGGTTAGCTGGCCTTCTCCTCCACCCCATCTTATTGCTGCTACTAATTCCCAGGGAGATTTTCTTCTGTCTTTCCTGAGTTGTCAGTCATTGCCCATGCCGGTCATTTGCAAATACTTACCTTTCCATTGCCCAGAGTTTACTCAAGGTAAGTAAGTGGAGGTTGATGATCTTTATTGAAAGGTAACCTGATCACCATGTTTGCAGAGTACTAAAGGGTTCTCTGGTGTTTTGAAATCGTTGCTATGCTTCCTAGGCTGCAATGCAGGAAAAAGGGAGGAGGATTTTTTGGGAAGAAAGAAATAGGTGATCAGAGTTTCCAAGCAAGTGGAGAATTTATCTGATCGGAAGCAGAATAACCTTGTAACCTGGAACCTGGCTTTGTTGTTAGAGAGAGCTGGCACGGAGTGCTGGCTCCATCCTTCCTTGCTGAGTAACCTTGAGCAAGCATCGGAATCTGTCTAAACCTCAACTTGTTCAACCTGTAAATGGAGTTAGACATACAATCTCATAGGGTTGTTGCAGAAATAAATGAAAATAAATTCATGTAACAAGCTTGGCATAGTCCCTGACATAAAGTAAAACTCTATAAACACTTTCTATTTTTAGTTCTCTATGACTCTGAGTTTTGTATATTGTCAAATGTCTTTATTTGGAAAAAATGTCTTACTATTTCCCTTGTCTGTATTTGAAGGATTTTTTTATTTCTTCACTGGATCTTCACAATTGGAGTTTGACCCAAATGCAAAGAAAGTGACACACACTTTGAAGAGTAACAGCTGGCTTAATTGTTGAGAGAGAGATGTAGAAGGCACCATATGGGAACTTTAAATGAAGCTGATAATTCTTCACCTAAGTCTCTGTGAATTGAAATGGTTTGTTTTCTCCTGCCTGTGCTGTGACTCAAGTCATACTCAAGGGAACTTGAGCGTGAACTCTGTATCTTGCCGGTCATCTTTACATTATTACAGGGCATTCAAATGGGCTGCTGCTTAGCTTGCACCTTGTCATGTGGAGTGATCTTTCCAAAGAGAAGGGGAAGCAGTCATGTGCAACAGACAAGTGACTGTATCTATGTAGACTATTTGCTTATTTAATAAAGATGATTTGTCAGTTATTTTATCTTATTGTTGTATTTGTTTGTTTCAAGGGCAAGTTATTCTCACAATTTGGGCACACTATGGGCAGAGCATGATCAGTCAGTAGACTAGAGTCTCCACGGCTTGGGGTTCACAATGGGTTCCAGAACTGCAGAGAATCTACAACTTGCCCTCCTCATGAACCCTGCGAACGGGATGCTTATTTCTACCATCTAGACATTTGATGTGTCCTGACATACCTAAGGCAAAAAATCGAGAGGGATTGTGACATTATAGAGGAGGCTCTAGGAAAAACTGTGAAGGGAATCCTGTACTCATAGCAAATTGCCTCATTTGCACACCTCATTTTACAGGATGAGGAAATCAAACTTGTTTTTGATCTTTTCCTTTTACTTATAAATTCCCTCAGTACAGGTCCCTCCCCTGACCTAGCAAGCAAACTTCCTCATATCTACCCTATTCACACGTTAAAATATACTCTTGTACTCATTTTGTATCTGCCTGTGCCTGGAGGTAAATGCCCATTGGCAAATGACGATTCTAACATTGGTTTATCATCCATAACTAATGTCTCTAGCACAATGCCTGGTACATGATAAGAGCTCATTCCCTTTTTAACTTATCCATTCATCTGAAAGTAATTTACAAATCATATTCCATGTGCCAGGCATTATGCTAGGTTGCAGGCATAAGAATCTGAAAATAATGGACACAGCCCCCTGCCCTCATTGAGATTATAATCCAGCAGAAGGAATACATGCAGATAACCACAAATATAAGTATGCAATTATAAATTTCATAAGAGTTATAAAGGGAAAAAATAATAGGAGGATCTACTTTGAACTAGACAGTTTTAGAAGAACTTTTAAGGGAATGGCATTGAAGAATGTGTTGAAAGGAGGTGTGGAGACTAAGTGGGCAGACAATGGCTTGGACCACATGGGCACACTGGAGAGTTAGGGATGAGAGTAGAATATATAGATATGAGATAGATAACAGGACTTGGTGATGGATTAGATATGCAGTTTGATAGAAAAGGAAATGTTCAGAGTAATTCCTAGGTAGCTTGCTTGAGCATAAGAGCTGATGGTGACGGCATTTACTGAGATGGGGAAACACTTGGAGAGAAGAAGGTTTGTGAAAGAAGGGCAATAGTTGGGATGAATTTTTTATGTTTGCCCATTTTTGAAATGTGTTAGAGAAATTCAAGCACCCATGAGCTAAAGGCATCTGAAATGCAAAAGAGAGGATATATATATGTACACATATATACATATATACGCACACATATATATGAAACATATATCTATATGGAAGGTTTCAACATTGTGGTTATTCTTAAAACCAGAAGTATAGGAGAGATCATACGCAGAGAGTTTAAGATAAAACTAATGAATAGCAACATTTGGTCAAAATTTACAGCATTTCTTTATCAACACGAAATCCAAAAGTTAAAAGACATTATGCAATTTAAACAATTTTCCTCCCACCCCTGTTTCCAACATCTAACTCCTTTTCTCAGAGGTAACTAAGCAGATCTTTCTTGAATCCTTCCAGAGTTATCTTATGCATACCAAGCATTAACATAATCTTTCAAAATAAAAATGCTACCATGCAAAGTTACACTGTCTTGCTCTTTGATTTCTTTCACTTAACATATCTTGGCAGTTATTCCACATTAGTACACGCAGAATTGCTTTATTCAATCTTTTTTTTTTTCTTTAGGTGCACCTAATACCAAGAATACAATACAAAAGGCCCAAATACAATGAAAAAACACATTTGTCCATTGACACCAATGATAATGCTCTTTTAGCACATGCCTGCTGAATGGAATGGGGATTTAATAAAGTTCACTCCTGAAAAAAATCACCAAGTGAGTCTCACCACAGCCAACATCCTTAAGCAATCTAGTTGTGAAATGAACGTTTATAAGGCTTCAAACAGCTTAAACCTGAAGTTTGATACCACACCTTCATGTTTGCTCAGTTCTCAATAAGATTATCTACAGTATTTACAACCATTCAGAGGCAAACATTAAAACCACATTCATTTAAGACTCAACAGTTCCCATAAATATGTACAGTTATTATGCATCAATAAAAAAGAATCAAGTAATATAGCGCCTCAAACTAAATGGTTAAATATATGAACTACTTATACTGACAACTAACATTTGATTTTCCGTGACTATTTAAGGTTGGTTTTTAGCAAATAATTCCTTTAAAGGCAAAATTCGCCTCATTTGATTTTTGACCCAGCAGTTCAACAATGATGAAGTCCACAGTCTTACTGGCAAAACCAACATGTTGAAAAGTCCTCATTTAACGTCTGGATAAGTTCTTGAAAACTATGATTTTAAGCAAAGGGATGCATAAGGAAACCATTTTTCCCACAGGCTAATTGATATAAAGCAGAGTTAAATTTCTATGGCATATTTCTAAGTCACAAAAACATCACCAAACTTCTAAATAAAGACCAAAACACTTCTAAATAGTAAACACTGTAGGCCCAGCATGGTGGCTGACGCCTGTAATCTCAGCACTTTGGGAGGCCAAGACGGGCAGATCACTTGAGGTCAGGAGTTCAAGACAAGCCTAGCCAACATGGTGAAACCCTGTCTCTACTAAAAACACAAAAATTAGCAAGACATGGTGGCATATACCTGTAATCCCAGCTACTCAGGAGGCTGAGGCAGGAAAATCGCTTGAACCAGGGAGGCAGAGGCTGCAGTGAGCTGAGATCGCGCCACTGCACTCCAGCCTAGGTGACACAGCGAGACTCCATCTAAAAAAAACCAAACAAACAAACAAAGTAAACATTGAAATAAATGTGAGTTATGCATACATTTAAGAAAAATTAATAAAAAACAAGTAAGATAATTATTTACCCTCTTGTTCCAGGTCAGAGTGTGGAGTGGCTGGAGCCCATCCTGGCAGCTCAGGCCAGCCCTGGATAGGACTCCATTCCATCATCACAGGGCACGCTCACACCCACTCACACTCGCCAGACTGTGACCATGTGAGCCTCACGTGCACAGCTGTGGGATGTGGGAGGAAACCAAGTACCCAGAGAAAATCCGCACAGACACAGGGAGAACTTGAAAACGCCCCACAGACCGCGGCCCTGACCGGAAATTGATTTTTTTTTTTCTCTTTGACGTCATAACTAACCCATGTTATTTGAGGACCTGCTGTTTAGAGTTTCTTTTTTTTTTTTTTTGAGACGGAGTCTCGCTCTGTAGCCCAGGCTGGAGTGCAGTGGCCGGATCTCAGCTCACTGCAAGCTCCGCCTCCCGGGTTTATGCCATTCTCCTGCCTCAGCCTCCCGAGTAGCGGACTACAGGCGCCCGCCACCTCGCCCAGCTAGTTTTTTGTATTTTTTAGTAGAGACGGGGTTTCACCGGATTAGCCAGGATGGTCTCGATCTCCTGACCTCGTGATCCGCCCGTCTCGGCCTCCCAAAGTGCTGGGATTACAGGCTTGAGCCACCGCGCCCGGCCTAGAGTTTCTAAGTCACTATGCTCCAGGGTAAGAGTAATGCATAGTCCATTTTCCATTTTACTGGAATTTATGTTCAATTCATGATTTAAAGCCTCCGAGTTGTCATTTCTCCAAACTGTCCTAAGACACTGTTTGCCTTAGGACCTTGTTTCTCCCTCTATTTTCTTCAAACAGAAACATTTCTCAATTATCTACATGTTCCCAAAGAGGAATACTTCAGAGGTGGCCGCTTCTTTGGGATAGTGCAAGTCTACCAGGCCTCTGAAGCAAGAGGGATGGAGAGGGAAAGAACTGAAGTGCAAGGTTCCTTGGTAAGTTTCACATTAGTCATTAGGAGCTGGGGAGTATAAGAATGCACACGTATGTTTACTGTGGCACTATTCACAATAGCAAAGACTTGGAACCAACCCAAATGTCCATCAGTGATAGACTGCATTAAGAAAATGTGGTACATATACACCATGGAATACTATGCAGTCATAAAAAAGGATGAGTTCATGTCATTTGTAGGGACATGGATGCAGCTGGAAACCATCATTCTCAGCAAACTATTGCAAGGACAAAAAACCAAACACCGCCTGTTCTCACTTATAGGTGGGAATTGAACAATGAGAACACTTGGACACAGGAAGCGGAACATCACACACCGGGGCCTGCCCTGGGGTGAGGGGAGGAAGGAGGGATAGCATTAGGAGATACAGTAAATGACGAGTTAATGGGTGCAGCACACCAACATAGCACATGTATATATATGTAACAAACCTGCACGTTGTGCACATGTACCCTAGAACTTAAAGTATAATAATTTTTTAAAAAAATGTTTTTTTTTTTCTTTCCTCTCAAAAAGTCTGAGTGTTAGTGTAGAAACGAGTACTTGGCTGTCCCCCCAGGGACTTTCTAGTAGTGGGACTGTCAGCGAAACATTGACTGAGAATATGACTGGAGAGTTTACCTACCAGGCGTAAACTTCCAGGCACTCTATTCATTTTGGGCTTGTTCCAGTTTGTCTTCAGTCAGGGCCAGATCACCTTTCATTTTTAGGAAAACAAGTTGATGACTCGGTCAACCATTGTTGATCCGGCTATGCTGGGCCACTGGATTTGCTGGAGGTACTAAATTCGGGTAGGGCGCCTCGCATATCCTGCCTCTTGTCTGCTAGTCGCATCGCAGGGATGTTTTCCCCGCGCAGACTCTTGCTGCTGTTGCTTTAGTTTTCACTGAGGTTAAGGTCAGCGTTCTTGCCTCCAAAGCTTGCGCATGTGTTTCATATTGTTTCCATTTTAGAATTCATTCATCTCGGACCATCCGTTTGAAGTCTGTTTCCCCTTTGGGGAAGAGGGTTTTTTCTTGGTCATCTTGAATTCGAAGAGTCGCCTCCCAGATGCGGCCGTGGTGACCCACCGCCAGCCCCACCAGGGAGGAAAGGAGAGGGGGCAGGTCGCCAGCGGAGCCGGATTCGTCGTACCTCGCCCTGGCTCTTCCCCGGAGTCTGGCGCCCCTCCGCGGCCAGGAGACTCTGCGAGCTCCTGCTTATTGCACCAGCTGCGCTCAAAGGAAGAAATACGTAGCTTATTCAGTCCCCTGTTGGTGATTGAATAAATACATTTATACATGAAATAAATGCAAAAACCAAAGAAATAAAATGTTAAAATAACAAAAACATTAATTTGAAATAAGTGTAAATATTAAAAGAAAATAATTGTATAACATTTGAATATACTTATGTATTATTATATTTAAAATTAAAATATATTTAAGATAAAAATAGTAAAACATAAATCAAATAAAATTGTGTGCATCAGTAGATTATTTTCAGTATTCAGTGTATCAGTAGCTTATTTTTTAATATTTTGCTATGATATCCAGTGCTACAATGAATATCCTCAAGCACACTTGCATATTGGATGGAAAGTCTAATCTCCAAAGACTGAGCAGAGATAGAGGAGCTGGAAAACTATTTGTTGGATTCTCCAACATGAGGGTCACTGATGCTCTTTACAACAACAGCGTTGGTAAAGTAACAGAGCTGAATTCTGATTGAAGCTGATAGAAAAGTTAGCAAGTTAGGGTGCTTTTGGCTATAGGTAGCAGAAAATCTCAACTGATTTAAAAATAAGGAGTTTTTCTGGTTCATATTACTTAGAAGTACAGCACTAAGGCAGGTTTTAGTTTCGGCACAATCAGAGTTCTGGCTCCATCACTTTGCTGTTATCTTGATTCTGTCCTTGTGTCAGTTTTGCCTTGAGGCTGGCTTTCCTCATGGCAGCAACACAGCTACGTTGTTTAGTGTCCAGGCAACACACCGTCTTAAATCACCACCTTCAAACGTGAAAGGATAGTTCTGAGTTTGGACTGTCCTCCTGTTTGGACCATCCCTTATCATACGGTCATCCTAGACCAATCACCATGGCAAGGAGGATCAGTCAATTTCACTGCAGTCATGTTTTTGTTATAGAGTGAGGTGAAGGAAAGACATTGAGTCACCAATCTCCGTCCATCTACTACAAAGAGAAACTGGAAGGCGAGAAAGTCGAAATAACAGATGCAAATAATTCTTAGGAGACATTGTGCTGAGAAGGAGGTGGAAAATATTTTCTCTGTGCTATCAGACCTGATTCATAGTTCTTACGCATGTCTTAACTGTTAGGCTGGTGGTTGATCTCAATAATGCAGAAATATAAGTTTAGAGTAATTCAGTAGCATTGTCATAATCACATAGTAAGTACATAGCCAGGATCCAATTTCATATCCTTCTAGATTCAAAGATCATGTTCTTATTTTGTCTAGGGACCCAGACAGTAAATCAGCCTGGCTGCATTATCTTTTTAGTTTTGACTCCATTCTGAACTAGGGGTTCTGCAGTGTCATACCACATGACCACACTGGGGCTGGTTCTTCTGCAGTTCTTCAGTTTAATATCCCCACAGCCCAAGGGCCAGGGTTCTTTTGAGTCTGATATCTAGACCTGCTAAGTTTCTGTGTGCTGTCCTAAATTGTAATGAAAAATGGAGAACCTCACACCAGCTACTTATGAATTTCCCCAAGCAGTCTTGTTCCAGAAATGTTGGTTTGTTCCAGGTATGTATTTTTGTCCTGACAAGCCTGTCACCCGAATTTGGCACCGACCAGAGGCTAAGCCCCAGGGACCAAACATGTAGCCCATGTCAGGACGAGAACAACCCTAATGGTGACTGATGCTGAATCCCAGAATGATATTTGATAGCTGGCTCAATTCCTCTTGCTTCAGGCAGGTTTATTGGAGTACATTTGCATTTACAGAAAATCATGCAGTGACACTAGACTGGGGGAGGAACATTAGACTGGGGGCAGGGGAGGAAAGCAGAAGCTGGGAATCTGGTTTGGACTCAGCAATAAACCAACAGAAATATGGGTTTGACACAAATGAGAACATTAAAGATAAAGTACAGAATCTCATCAGTTAGCAAGCAGATGGGTTATAATGGCAGAAGCATTTAAGTAGCCTATTATCACAAATCAAGCAATACGGAGATGAGCCGTGATCCTATTGTGAAGGAGCACAGTGGGAAGAGCGCATTGAAGCTACTCAGATCTGGCAGGAATAACTTGTGAAAACAGTTTTCTGTAAAATTGAAAAAGTTGGCAGGGCTTAATTATGAGAAAGTGTCCAACTTGCTAACCTGGGATTTGGGTAGAATCATCCTGGAAGCAGCACAAACATCCTTTGCCTTGATTTACAATCACTGATAATAATCTGTGTGTAAAACTTCAGTGGCTGTAGTGGACCTAAAATAGTAATTATCTTTTCTTTGGTTGGGAGCAAATTAGCTACTTCTGGAAGGAATATATGTATGTACATTTTATATAATGCATATTATACATAATGTATGTAATGTATATTGTACATAATATATTATATTATACAACGTAATCTAATATATGAAAATCTATTACATTATACATAATGTATATTATGCGTAATGTATGTAATGTATATTATGCACAATGTACATAATGCTTATACAATGTATATGATATATAATGTATATATACTATATAACATTTATGTGTATTACATATTTATACAATGTAGATCATATATAATGTATGTTATGTATAATATATATTTAATAGAGAGAGAATGAATACAAGTGAGACTTTGGTTTAAGGAATGTTATTATGCTGTGTTATGTTTTGTAGTCACTGCTATTTTGAATGTTTTCTGTTTTTAAGATGTTTGAAAAGTGTATGAGAATTTGAGTTAAGTGAGTCAATTGATTGATTTATTAGATTACTAAGCATTACTTAAGTGTTTAGAAGTATCTAGCTTGTTGGGTTTTAAGTCTGCATAATAGATTTGCATTATCTGAAAAACTTAGCTACATTAAAAGTGTAATTATGATTTGAAGTGTTGATGAAAATATTACTTATGAATTCAAATAACATTAAAAGATTAAGGATAATTTATTATTTTTACTGTACAAATCAATAAATATTAATCAAAGCTAGTGAAAATGATTGTACTTTTTATACGAATACACTAGATTAATAAACAGAATAACAAGATTAGAAAGCTGAACTTAAAATATTAAGAAAACTTAGGATTTAACTCTTTAATAAATGGAATATTATTAAAATAAAAGTAAAACTCTAAGTATTAATAGGCATGCAAGAAAAGTCCCCCTTAGACATTAGCAAACCCAACTGAAAGGCTAAAGTGTATTACTATTGCTACCTTAACACAGAAGGGAAACAAATACTTTATATATACTATCTCATTTAATTCTCACCTATGAAGAAGATATCATTAAACTCTTTTACAAATATAGGGATTTATAAAGAGATTGTACAACATCCTCAAGGTCATATAGATAGTAAATAGCAGAACCAGAGATCTAATCCATCTTGTCTGACACCAAGCTTATGTTACATCCACTTTGCTGCCTCTCTATTCTTTAAGTTAACATGAATTAACCTATGATATGGTTTGGCTGTATCCCCACCCAAATCTCATCTTGAGTTGTTGCTCCCATAATCCACATGTATCATGGAAAGGACCTGTTGGGAGGTAATTGAATCATGGGGGTGAGTTTTTCCCTTGTTGTTCACATGACAGTGAGTAAGGCTCACAAGATCTGATAGTTTTGTAAAGAGCAATCCCCCTATGCATGTTCTCTTGCCTGCCACCATGTAACATGTGCCTTTGCTCCTCCTTTGCCTTCTGCCATGATTGTGAGGCCTCATCAGTCATGTGGACCTGTGAGTCTATCAAACCTCTTTCCTTTATAAATTACCCAGTCTTGGGTATGTCTTTATTAGCAGTGTGAGAACAGACTAATACAGTAAATTGGTATCAGTAGAGAGGGGTGCTACTGTAAATATACCTGAAAAGTGACTTTAGAACTGGGTAACAGGTTAGGTTGGTACAGTTTGGAGGGCTCAGAAGATATGAAAATGTGGGAAAGTTTGAAACTTCCTAGAGACTTGGAGGGCTCAAAAAACAGGAAGATGTGGGAAGTTTGGGACTTGCTAAAGACTTGTTGAATGACTTTGACCAAAATGCTGACAGTGATTTGGGCAAAAAGGTCCATGCTGAGGTTGTCTCAGATAGAGATAAGGAACTTGTTGGGAATTGGAGTGAAGGTCACTCTTGCTATGCAAAGAGACTGGTGGCATTTTGCCCTTGCCCTAGAGGTGTGTGGAACTTTGAACTTAGGAGAGATTATTTAAGGTATCTAAGGGAATAAATTTCTAAGTGGCTAAACACTCAAGAGGTGATGGAATATCAAAGTTTTGAAAATTTGCATCCTGACAATGAGATAGGAGAGAAAAACCTTTGAGGAGAAATTCAAACCTGTTGCAGAAACTCACATAAAACAAGGAGTCAAATGTTAATTACCAAGACAATGGGGAAAATGTCTCCACAGCATGTCAGAGACCTTCATAGCAGCTCTTCCCATCACAGGCCCAGAGGCCTAGGAGGGAAAAATGATTCTGTGGGCCAGGGCCAGGACCCCCACTTTGCTGTGCACAGCCTTGGGACTTGGTGCCCTGCATCCCATTCCAGTTGTGACTAAAAACGGCCAACATACAGCTCAGGCAATTGCTTCAGAGGGTGCAAGCCCCAAGCCTTGGCAACTTCCACATAGTGTTGGGCCTGTGGGTACAGAGAAGTCAAGAACTGAGATTTGGGAATCTCTGCCTAGATTTCAGAAGATGCATGGAAATGCCTGGATGTCCAGGCAAGAAGTTTGCTGCAGGGGTGGAGCTCTCATGGAGAAACTCTGCTAGGGCAGTGTGGAAGTGAAATGTGGGGTTGGAGCACCCACACAGAGTCCCCACTGGGGCACTGCCTAGTGGAGCCGTCAGAAGAGGCCCACTGTCTTGCAGACCCCAGAATGGTAGATCCAATGACAGCTTGCACTATGCACCTGGAAAAGCCACCCTCAATGCCAGCCCATGAAAGCAGCCAAAATGGGGGCTGTACCCTGCGAAGCCATAGGGGCAGAGCTGCCCAAGGCTATGGGAGCCCACCTCTTGCATCAGCATGACCTGAATGTGAGATATGGAGTCAAAGGAGATCGTTTTGTAACTTTAAGTTTTAATGACTGCCCTGTTGGATTTCGGACTTTCCAGGGCCTGTAGCCCCTTTGTTTTGGCCAATTTTTCCCATTTGAAACAGGCATATTTACCCAATGCCTGGTACCCCCATTGTATCTAGGAAGTAACTAACTTGCTTTTGGCAGAAGGGACTTATCTGTCTCAGATGAGAGTTTGGACTGTGGACTTTTGAGTTAATGCTGAAATGAGTTAAGACTTTGGGGGACTGTTGGGAAGGCATGATTGGTTTTGAAATGTGAGGACATGAGATTTGGGAGGGACTGGGGGTGGAATGATATGCTTTGGCTGCTTCCCCACCCAAATCTCAACTTGAATTGTAGCTCCCATAATCCACACGTGTTGTGAGAGGGACCCACTGGGAGGTAATTGAATCATGGAGGTGAGTTTTTCCCATGCTATTCTCATAACAGTGCATAAGTCTCATGAGATCTGATGGTTTTATAAAGAGTAGTTCCCTTACACATGCCCTTTTGCTTGCCACCATGTAAGACATGCTTTTGCTCCTCCTTTGGCCTCTGCCATGATTGTAAGGCCTCCTCAGCCATGTGGAATTGTGAGTCCATTAAAACTCTTTCCTTTACAAATTTCCCCATCTTGGGTATGTCTTTATTAGCAGCATAAGAATGAACTAATACAGCCTATAAATGTGATTAACACCAAAAGAGACACAGCAAAGAACAGCCTGACTGACATAATAGGGCAAGAGTTGGAATAGAGAAACAGCTGGAATAGAGGAAGTGGTTGGTTCTTTGTAGCAGGTTGAGTCAAAGGGGTAAGTTTAGGTGACTTAGGAATGGATGTATAATATAGGCATTCAGAAGTGGAATGTTCATAATTTTGATAAGATCCTTTAAGTGCCATTTTATATTATTTTTCCATTAATAAAATAAATCTTAAGCCTGGTAATGAAATATCTCATGTGCACCCAAGGGCCTATTTCTAGGTAATGTAGCCATTTCATAATTCAAAAATAGCTGATAATTTATCAATTAGGAAACGTCCATTACAAAATCACTGCAAAATCTTATGCCACAGGAAAAGCTTGAGTGACTCAAAAAAGAGTACTGTGTAGGACCTCTACACTCCTGTAACAACATGTGGTATCTGAGACCACAAATGGATTCTTAAAGGCATGGAAATATTTTATGCATCTGCTGCAGAATATTGAACCAATATCCCTAACAAATTTATCTGAAATGACAATTTAATCTTAAATTTTTCTGTGCGTGAACTTCCTTTGAATTTATTATCTCTCAAGTCTTAAAGTGTCACCCTTTGACTGTCAGGTAGATGAAGTAGTCTTTTTCTCAATGTTCTGAGCCCACATCAGTCTTGTGCAAATTACATCCTTGTGATTGAGTGATCAACTTATGAAAAGAGTCATAACCATGAGACTATAGTTCACAGAAATTTAGGTCAAAATCCTGCTCTGCTAAGAAAGGATAAAAATGCTTTCTACCTTTTGGGAGTACACAATTTGGGAATTATACCACTAATGTGGAGATACATAAGGAGCAGACAGGGTAGGAGATATTAATTTGCTTTTTCATTCATTCACTCTTTTGGTAATATTCACTAAGCACTCATTATGTGCCAAGCACACTTCTAAGAGCTTTGATAAATCAGTGTATTAGTTTGTATTCATGCTGCTGATAAAGACACACCCAAGATTGGGCAATATACAAAAGAAAGAGGTTTAATGGACTTACAGTTTCACATGACTGAGGAGACCTCACAATCATGGCAGAAGGTTAGGAAGAGCAATCATGTCTTACATGGATAGCAGCAGGCAAAGAGGGCTTGTGCAGGGAAACTCCCCTTTTCAAAACAATCAGATCTTGTGAGACTTATTCACTACCATGAGAACAGCACAAGAAAGACCTGCCCCCATGATTCAATAACCTCCTACTGGGTCCCTCCCATAACATGTGGGAATTCAAGATGAGATTTGTTGGAGGAACACAGCCAAACCGTATCAATCAGTGAAAAAAAAAAAAAGATCTTTGTCTTCTTAGAACTTGCATTCAAACAAGAGAGACAGATAATAGCAAATACATACATTATGTCATACATTAGAAGGAGATAAGTACTATGGAAAATAGAAAAAGTAGAGTGAGGTTGGGATTGCAAGTGGAGAGGGTTTGGGGTGGTGATGGTTGCAGTAGGGTGCTCAAAGTAAGCCTCGTGGAGAAGGTGATATCTGAACAAAGACTGGGAGAAGGCGAGAGAGCTTGCCGAGTGAATCTAGAAAATGAGCACTCCAGCCTGAAGAACAGCTAGAGTGGAGGATCCTAAGATGGAGCGTGCTCATGATGGTGAAAGGACAGCAAGAGGACTACTTACAGCAATAAAATAGGTGGGAAGGGAGTGGAAGTACTAGAAGATAAAGTCCCAGGGATAAGGATTGAGGTGGAAGCAAAGTGCGTGGGGGTATTGGACCAATATAAACACTAGCTTTCACTGTGAGTGAAATGGAGGTGGGCATTGGAAGGTGTGGAGCAGAAGAGCTCCTGGTGCTCTGCTAGATTAGATTGTGTGGGAGAAAGGGTAGATTCACAGAGACCTATGAGGAAGCTACTGCAGTATTCCAGCCAAGAAAGGATGGTGAGTCTAATCAGGATGGGAACAGTGGAAATGGAGAGAAGGATATATTAGAGGGTAGAACCAGCAGGATTTAATGACAGGCTGGCTGGGAAGTGTGAGAAAAATAGAGGAGTTTAGGATGACTTCAAGTCTTTTGGACTGAGCAACTGAAAGGATGAAGCTGCCAAGTTACCATCGCCTGAAATATGGAAGGCTGTGGGTGGAGCATGGAGTTGGAGGAAGATTAGAAGTTCCATTTTGGACACATTGTGTGTTTAAAAGGTCTAGCTGACATCCAAGTAGAGATGTTGGATATATGAGTATGCAGTTTAGGGAAAAGGCCTGGATTGGAGACATAAATTTGGGAGTTATCAGCACATAGATGATTTTAAGGCTTGAGAATGGATGAGTTTAACAATGCAGTAAGAATAAAGAAGCGAAGAGATCCAAGGACTGAGTCCTGAGGCATTTCAATACTGAATTAGAAAACATCTGCAATATAAGTTCATATTTTACCACTCTTCCTTTGTACTGGAATGCAACATCACAATCGTTAATGGAATAAAGCAGGATTGCATATATTATATACAACCTATATAACCTATATGGATTGCATGTGTTTAATCTATAATTATAGGTTGCTGCTTGTTGATATTTGTGAGAGTCAACAGTAGGAATTATAATATATACATTTATATACATGTGTCCGATGTTTATATACACGTGATGTGCTGGTAAGACAGACAGTTTGGTACAGAAAACTGTGAACACTTCATAGATGCTCCTAGGATGTGCAGGTGATGAGTGGAGGACTGTGTAAGCTATTTCCTTTCTCAAGGAAGGAAATGAGGGAGAAGTGATTGGAAAAGAGAAAGGATTAAGATGGCAAAATACAGAATGACATTAGGAAACTAATCTAGATTGATCATGTAGGAAGTGGGCAGGTGTATGGGACACCTCATACAGGAGAGCTCCGGCTGGCATCTGGCACAATCATGGCAGAAGGCAAGGAGGAGCAGTCATGTCTTACATGGATGGCAGCAGGCAAAGAGAGCTTGTGCAGGGAAACCCCTTTTTAAGACCCTTCTCACCCCTCTGGGATGAAGCTTCCAGAGGAAGGAGCAGGGAAGAGAGTGGTATCTGGGGAAAATATTCAGAGTCCCCAGGTTGAGACCAGAGAAGCTGCAGGAGGGTCTTCATTCCTCAAGGATTAGAAGCTGAGAGGGCTTCAGTCAGTCTAACTAAGAAGCAAGGCCAGGCTTAGCTTCAAGCAAGGAAAGGGATACTTGAGGTTGCTTGATTTGTGTCCATCTCATTCATTCATTGATGTATTCATTCCTTAAACAGGACATTTATAGAATGTCTGTGATTGCCAGGCACTGTCCTACAGATAAAAGATACATTCAGAGACGATTCCTGTTTATACTCTAGCAGGAGAGACAGAAAACTGAACAGGCAAGCAGGATACAGGATAAGAGTACTGTTTAGTGCAGGAACACAGAGCTGGGGAAACACATAGCAACTAACCAGGCTTGGGAAATCAGGGAAGGATTTTCGAAAACGTACATTTAAGCTGAGACCCAAAGGGCAAATGCTTAGTAAGTCAAGGAAAGGAGGGGTGGTATCTCTTCCAAATAGATGGTATAGGATGTAAAAGCCAAGAAAGGAGAGAAAAACCTAACTTTTTATCTACTTCGACTCCTTAGCAGGTATCAAAGCCCTTCATAATTCCAGCCCTGGTTACTTCTCCATCTTATCTCTTATTATCTCCTACCCCAAATACTACACTCCAGCCATTCTGAACCACTTGAAGTTCCCTGTATGTACCAAGCTCTCTTCTTTCTCCAGCCCTCAGGATCACTGTACCCACTGCCTGGAATATTGTGAATGATATGTTTGTTATGCGTGCCCACTTGTTTTTCCTTCTCAGACATGTCCTCCAAAGTCCCCATGGATGTGGCAGACCTAGGCAATAATGCTTGTACCAGCAATCTCACCACTGTGGCTCTAGTTGATTGGATTAGAGATGAACACAAGAATAAAGCAGAGCCTGTCAGGTGCTTTCTCCCAGTATTAGATATGATAGACCCAGAACACATGTCCATGATCGAATTCATAAGATGACCTAGGATTGGAACCAGAATCAGGACGACAGCAAGTCCTAGTCACACACAGACTGATGTTACTGAGGGGGAGCATCACTTTGAAGGGGCCTATAGAAAGAAAAAATAGCAAACATTCAGGTTAAGTCTATGTAAGAAAAAGAGAGAAACACAGAGAAGGCAGAGGGATGGGGGAGAGAATGAGAGAGACAGAGACAGAGCTTGTCATCTTTCCATTTCTCAAGAAGGCTGTCCTGAGACTAGATTCCATGAGAATCCCCAAGTTCCTTAGTATAAATCCCCTGTAAATGATCTCCCAACAAAAATATTTTAGGCTTAAACATAAATTAAAAGTGGGTTGGCAAGCTACAGACCTTCAGAGGATATGCAGAATTGGTGGTGGGGGTCCCTGGAAGGCACTGTAAAATACCATGTCAAAGTGAAGCCAGTACTTGAGGAGGGGGAAAAATCAGCTGATTACCTGCCATCTGTATTAAACTGTATCCTGGAACCCAAGCCATGGGCTTCCTGAGGGTGAAGTTTTAAGGTCTTTGGATAAAAAGTAAATGTATTTGAAGGTGTTGGTTATTCCTCATTATCTAAAGTCTATAATGAAAGGAACATGTTATAATCCAGATTTCCTTACAGAAAATAAGTAAATAAGTAAAATAAGTCAAAACACTAAAGAAGGCCTGAGACTTAGAGGCAAGATGGCGGAATAAGAATAACTCTGGTCTGCAGCTCCTAGCGAGACCAATGCAGAAGGTGGGTGATTTCTGCATTTCCAACTGAGGTACATGGTTCATATCATTGGGACTGGTTAGACAATGGATGCAGGCCACGGAGGGTGAGCAGAAGCAGAGTGGGGCATCGCCTCACCTGGGAAGCACAAGGGGTTGGGGAACTCCCTCCCCTAGCCAAGGGAAGCCGTGAGGGACTGTGCCATGAGGAAAGGTGCACTCTAGAGCAGATACTTCGTTTTTCCACAGTCTTTGTAAACGGCAGACCAGGAGATTCCTCAGGTGCCTAGGCCAGTGAGACAGAACCATGCACTCCTCTGAAAAGCGGGCTGAAGCCAAACAGCTGAGTTGTCTTCCCAGCAGATCCCACCCCAACAGAGCCCAACAAGCTAAGACTCACTGGTTTGAAATTCTCACTGCCAGCACAGTAGTCTGAAGTCGACCTGGGATGCTAAAGCTTGGTGCAGGGAGGGGCGTCCACCATTACTGAGGCTCCAGTAGGCTCTTTTCCCCTCACAGTGTAAAGAAAGCCACCAGGAAGTTCGAACTGGTTGCGAAATCAGCGCGGCAAAGCCACTGTAGCCAGACTGCCTCTCTAGATTCCTCCTCTCTGGGCAGGGCATCTCTGAAAGAAAGGCAGAAGCCCCAGTCAGGGGCTTACAGAATAAAACTCTCATCTCCCTGGGACGGAGTACCTGGGAGAAAGAGCAGCTGTGGGCACAGCTTCAGCAAACTTAAACATTCCTGCCTGTCAGCTCTGAAGAGAGCAGCAGATCTCCCAGCACAGTGCTTGAGCTCTGCTAAGGGACAAACTGCCTCTTCAAGTGGGTCCCTCACCCTCATGCCTCCTGACTGAGAGTCATCTCCCAGCAAGGGTCAACAGACACCTCATAAAGGAGAGCTCCGGCTGGCATCTGGCAGGTGCTACTCTGTGACAAAGCTTCCAGAGGAAGGAGCAGACAGCAATCTTTGCTGTTCTGCAGCCTCTGCTGGTGATATCCAGGCAAACAGTATCTGGAGTGGACCTCCAGCAAACTCCAGCAGACCTGCAGAAGAGAGCCCTCAACGTCAGAAGAAAAACTAACAAACAAAGCAATAGCATCAACATCAACAAAAAGGACACCCACATAAAGCCCCCATCCAAAGATCACTAAGATCAAAGACCAAAGGTAGATAAATCCAAGAAGATGAGGAAAAGCCAGCACAAAAAGGCTGAAAATTCCAAAAACCAGAATACTTCTTCTCCTCCAAAGGATCACAACTCCTCGCCAGCAAGGGAACAAAACTGGATGGAGAATGAGTTTGAAGAACTGACAGAAGCAGGCTTCAGAAGGTGGGTAATAACAAACTCCTCCGAGCTAAAGAAGCATGTTCCAACCCAATGCAAGAAAGCTAAGAACCTTGATAAAAGGTTACAGGAACTGCTAACTAGAATAACCAGTTTCGAGAAGAATATAAATGACCTGATGGAGCTGAAAAACACAGCACAAGAACTCCGTGAAGCATACACAAGTATTAATAGCCAAATCAATCAAGTGGAAGAAAGGATATCAGAGATTGAAGGTCAACTTAATGAAATACAACTTAATGAAATACAACAACATTTTTTTTTTCTTTCTTTTTTTTTTTTTTTTTTGCTTTAAAATCCTGAAATGCAATACATATTCAAGGACTTCATTATTAGTTTTTTAAAACCGTAAGAACAGAGTGAGCCTGGTTTTAACCTCTCTGCCACAATAACACCGTGTACATCAGTCTTTTACTGTTTGTTCCTTCTCCAGCAGCTGCTTCCTGGCTGGCCGACTGCAGAAGAAGAGCCCCTGGTACTCCTGGTGGGCCCTCAGGAAAAGCGTGAGCATCACGGTCATAAGATAAGATTAGAAAAAGATTAGAAGATATTAGAAGATATTAGAAGATAAGATTAGAGAAAAAAGAATGAAAAGGAATGAACAAAGCCTCCAAGAAATATGGGACTATGTGAAAAGACCAAATCTATGTTTGATTGGTGTATGTGAAAGTGACGGGGAGCATGGAATCAAGTTGGAAAACACACTTCATGATATTATCCAGGGGAACTTCCTCAACCTAGTAAGGCAGGCCAACATTCAAATTCAGGAAATACAGAGAACACTACAAAGATACTGCCTGAGAAGAGCAACCCTAAGACACATAATCATCAGATTCACCAAGGTTGAAATGGAAGAAAAAATGTTAAGGGCAGCCAGAGAAAAAGGTCAGGTTACCCACAAAGGGAAACCCATCACACTAACAGTGGATCTCTCTGCAGAAACCCTACAAGCTAGAAGAGAATGGGGGCCAATATTCCACATTCTTAAAGAAAAGAATTTTCAACCCAGAATTTCATATCCAGCCAAACTAAGCTTCATAAGTGAAGGAGAAATAAAATCCTTTACAGACAAGCAAATACTGAGGGATTTTGTCACCACCAGGCCTGCCCTACAAGAGCTCCTGAAGGAAGTACTAAATATGGAAAGGAAAAACCAGTACCAGCCACTGCAAAAGCATACCAAAATGTAAAGACCATTGACACTATGAAGAAACTGCATCAACAAATGGGCAAAACAACCAGCTAGCATCATAATGACAGGATCAAATTCACACATAACAATAGTAACCTTAAATGTAAATGGGCTAAATGCCCCAATTAAAAGACACAGACTGGCAAATAAGATAAAGAGTCATGACCCATTGGTGTGCTGTATTCAGGAGATCCATCTCACATGCAAATACACACATAGGCTCAAAATAGAGGAATAGAGGAATATTTACCAAGTAAATCAAAGTAAAAAAAAAAAAAAAAAGTAGGGGTTGCAATCCTAGTCTCTGATAAAACAGACTTTAAACTAACAAAGATCAGAAAAGACAAACAAGGGCATTACATGATGATAAAGGGATTAATATAACAAGAAGAGCTAACTATCCTAAATATATATATGCACCCAATACAGGAGCACTCAGATTCATAAAGCAAGTTCTTAGAGACCCATAAAGAGACTTAGACTTCCACACAATAATAGTGGGACAATTTAACAGCCCATTGTCAATATTAGATCAATGAGGCAGAAAATTAACAAGGATATTCAGGACTTGAGCTCAGCTCTGGACCAAGTGGACCTAATAGACATATACAGAACTTTCCACCCCAAATCAACAGAATATACATTCTTCTCAGCACCACGTAACACTTTTTCTAAAACTGACCACATAATTAGAAGTAAAACACTCCTCAGCAAATGCAAAAGAATGGAAATCATAAAAAACAGTCTCTCAGACCATAGCGCAATCAAATTAGAACTCAGGATTAAGAAACTCACTCAAAACCACACAACTACATGGAAACTGAACAACCTGTTCCTGAATGACTACTGGGTAAATAATGAAATTAAGAAATAAATAAGTTACTTGAAACAAATGAGAAAAAAAGAAACAATGTACCAGAATCTCTGGGACACAGCTAAAGCAGTGTTAAGAGGGAAATTTATAGCACTGAGTGCCCACAGGAGAAAACCAGAAATATCTAAAACGACACCCTAACATCACAATTAAAAGAAGTAGAGAAGCAAGAGCAAACAAATTCAAAAGTTAGCAGAAGACAATAAATAACTAAGATCAGAGCAGACCTGAAGGAGAAAGACACACAAAATCCCTTCAAAAAATCAAAAAATCCAGGAGCTGGTTTTTTGAAAAGATTAACAAAAGAGATAGACCACTAACCAGACTAATAAAGAAGAAAAGAGAAGAATCAAATAGGCACAATAAAAAATGATAAAGGGGAAATACCACTGATCCCACAGAAATTCAGCTACCATCAGAGAATACTATAAACACTTCTATGCAAATAAACTAGAAAATCTAGAAGAAATGGATAAATTCCTGGATACATACACTCTCCCAAGTCTAAACCAGGAAGAAGTCGAATCCCTGAATAGACCAATAATAAGTTCTGAAATTGAGACAGTAATTAATAGCCTACCAACCATAAAAAGCCCAGGGTCAGACAAATTCACAGCCAAATTCTACCAGAGGTACAAAAGGGAGCTGGTACCATTCCTTCTGAAACTATTTCAAACAACAGAAAAAGAGGGACTCCTCCATAACTCATTTTAGGAAGCCAGCATCATTCTGATACCAAAACCTGGCAGAGACACAACAAAAATAGAAAATTTTTAGGCCAATACCCATGATGAACATCGGATGCGAAAATCCTCAATAAAATACTGGCAAACCAAATCCAGCAGCACATTAAAAAAGCGTATCCACGATTATCAAGTCAGCTTCATCCTGGGATGCAAGGCTGGTTCAACATATGCAAATCAATAAATGTAATCCACCACATAAAACAGAACCAATGGCAAAAACCACATGATTGTTCCAATAGATACAGAAAATACTTTTGACAAAATTCAACACCCCTTTCATGCTAAAAAAAAAAAAAAAAAAAAAAAAAAAACACTAAATAAACTAGGTATTGATGGAACGTATCCCCCAAATAATAAGAGCTATTTATGACAAACCCACAGCCAATATAATACTGAATGGGCAAAAGCTGGAAGAATTCCCTTTGAAAACCGGAACAAGACAAAGGATACCCCTCTCTCACCACTACTATTCAACATAGTGTTGAAAGTTATTGCAGGGTAATATTGAAAGATAGCAGGGCAATCAGGCAAGAGAAAGAAATAAAACATATTCAATAGGAAGAGAGGAAGCCAAATTGTCTCTGTTTGCAGATGATGGTGATTGTATATTTAGAAAACCCCATCATCTCAGCCCAAAAACTCCTTAAACTGATAAGAAACTTTAGCAAAGTTTCAGGATACAAAATCAATGTGCAAAAATCAGGATCATTCCTATACACCAATAATAGACAAACAGAGAGCCAAATCATGAGTGAACTCCCATTCACAATTGCTACAAAGAGAATAAAATACCTAGGAATAGAACTTACAAGGGATGTGAAGGACCTCTTCAAGGAGAACTACAAACCACTGCTCAAGGAAATAAGAAAGGACACAAACAAATGGAGAAACATTCCATGCTCATGGATAAGAAGAATCAATATCATGAAAATGGCCATACTACCCAAAGTAATATATACATTCAATGCCATCCCCATCAAGCTACCATTGACTTTCTTAACAGAACTAGAAAAAAACTGCTTTAAATTTCATATGGAACCAAAAATAGCTAAGATAATCCTAAGCAAAAAACAAACAAACAAACAAAAAAACACAAAGGCATCACGTTACCTGACTTCAAACTATACTACAAGGTTACAGTAAACAAAACAGCTTGGTAGTGATACCAAAACAGATATATAGACCAATGAAACAGAACAGAGGCCTCAGAAGTAACATCACACATCTACAACCATCTGATCTTTGACAAACCTGACAAAAACAAGCAATGGGAAAAGAATTCCTTGTGTAACAAATGGTGTTGGGAAAATTGGCTAGCCATATGCAGAAAACTGAAACTAGACTCCTTCCTTCACCTTATACAAAAATTAACTCAAGATGGATTAAAGACTTAAATGTAAGGCCTAAACACCATAAAAAAATCCCAGGAGAAAACCTAGGCAATACCATTCAGGACATAGGCATGAACAAAGACTTCATGACTAAAACACCAAAAGCAATGGCAACAAAAGCCAAAATTGACAAATTGGATCTATTTAAACTAAAGAGCTTCTACACAGCTAAAGAAACTATCATCAGAGTGAACAGTCAACCAACAGAATGGGAGAAAGTTTCTGCAATCTATCCATCTGACAAAGGGCTAATATCCAGCATCTACAAGGAACTTAAACAAATTTACAAGAAAAAAAAAACCAAACAACCCCATCAAAATGTGGGCAAAGGATATGAGCAGACATTTCTCAAAAGAAGACATTTATGTGGCCAACAAACATCTGTAAAAAAAGCTTACAAACATCTGAAAAAAAAAAGGCCTACAACCTGTTATTCACATTCAGACTACCCAAGATGTGTCTAGGGAGGGAGGGAGGGAAGGAAGGAAAGAAGGAAGGAAGGAAGGAAGGAAGGAAGGAAGGAAGGAAGGAAGGAAGGAAGGAAGGAAGGAAGGAAGGAAGGAAAAAGAAAAGAAAAGAAAAGAAAAGAAAAGAAAAAGCCTACAACCTGTTACTCACATTCAGACTACCCAAGATGTGTCTAGAAATTAGTCATTCACCTGGCTGAATTGCAACAGAGAAATGCAATCAAAACCACAGTGAGATACCATTCACACCAGTTAGAATGGTGATCATTAAAAAATCAGGAAACAACAGATGCTGGAGAGGATGTGGAGAAATAGGAACACTTTTACAGTGTTAGTGGGAGTGTAAATTAGTTCAACCATTGTGGAAGACAGTGTAGCGATTCCTCAGGGTTCCAGAACCAGAAATGTCATTTGACCCAGCAATCCCATTGCTGGGTATATACCCAAAGGATTATAAATCATGCTACTATAAAGACACATGCACACATATGTATATTGCAGCACTATTCACAATAGCAAAGACTTGGAACCAACCCAAATGCCCATCAATGATAAACTAGATAAAGAAAATGTGACACATATACACCATGGAATACTCTGCAGTCATTAAAAAGAACGAGTTCATGTCCTTTGTAGGGACGTGGATGAAGTTAGAAACTATCATTTTCCATAGACTAACACAGGAACAGAAAACTAAACACCTCATGTTTTCATTCATAAGTGGGAGTTGAACAAAGAGAACACATCGGCACAGGGACAGGAACATCACACACCAGGGCCTATTGGCAGGTGGGGCAAAGAAAGGGATAACATTAGGATAAATATCTAATGTAGATAACGGGTTGATGGGTGCAGCAAACCACCATGGCACATGTATACCTATATAACAAACCTGCATGTTCTGCACATGTATCTTAGAACTTAAAGTATAATTAGAAAGGTAGAAAGAAGGAAGGAAGGAAGGAAGCAAGGAAGGAAGGAAAGAAAGAAAAGAAGAAAAAGAAAGAAAGAAGAGAGAGAAAGAGAGAAAGAAAGAAAGAAAGAAAGAAAGAAAGAAAGAAAGAAAGAAAGAAGAAAGAAAAGAAAGAAAGAAAGAAGAGAAAGAAAGAAAGAAAGAAAGAAAGAAAGAAAGAAAGAAAAGAAGGGAAGGAAGGAAGGAAGGAAGGAAGGAAGGAAGGAAGGAAGGAAGGAAGGAAGGAAGGAAGGAAGGAAGGAAGGAAGGAAAAAGAAAAGAAAAGGCCTGCAACCTGTTATTCACATTCAGACTACCCAAGATGTGTCTAGAAATTAGTCATGCACCTGACTGAATTGAAACAGTTGAATGCTCTGCCCCACCCAGATGGTAACAGGAATGATAGTAGTGAGTAGTGAGAAATGGGTTAGAGACCAGTGAGGAAAGTTGGTGGAGTGTTCAAAGTAATCTAACTCCACTTGCCCAATGCCTCCCTTCAAAGTGCTTCTCATTAATGGATTCCATCAGATTCCTCTGATTCTTTAAGATAATCCTCCCTTTAATTCAGTTTGACATTCCAATCAAATGGAAAGATTGCCTTCCAATCAAATGGTTCCTGATGAAAATGATCACACTGTTCTCCCGTTTGTCTTGCACTTAAAGACCCAGCTCAGGGGTTATCACCTTTGGGGACGTTCTGAGACCTTGCAACTCTGCCCACTGGCTGTGTTCATTTCTCCTTTTATGTGCTTCTATTCACACACAGCACACTGTAGCTGTCCACTGAAATGCACCCCACATGGGCACGTTGGGACGATGCCCAGCATCAAGCCCCTGACTTAGTCAATGCTTATTAAACTTTTGTTGAATGAAATGAATAAGTTTGGCAAGGCAGCAATGTTTGATCCTTGGTGTGAAGAAGTAGTAGAAGTCTATCAGGTCAAGTGTGAAGAGGAAAGAAAGAGCATAGGCAATGGCATTAAGATATGAGAGAACATGTCATATCTAGGAAATTACAGGGTTTTGATTACAGTAGGAACAGATGGTCTTTTCTGAGTTATAGTGTAGAGGGAAGAATATGAAGTAATTTTCTAATTATGAGGTTTATGAACATTAAATATCATTAAATAAATATAACAATTGAGAAAATTATCCTCAAAACCCATTAATCCATTAATTCAGTCATGAATAATTATTCAGTTTTAGCAGCAAATCTATTTGAAAGTAATCAGATTATCAACAACAAATTAAACTGTTAGCATACTTCGCTAATTTACCCTGCGCAAAAAGTAAATGTCTAAAGCATTTCTGAAATAGAATAAAGGTGCTTCATAAAGGGGCAAAAAATATTGGCTATAAACACCCTGGCCTTTCAAGAATTTACCAAAGAGAGGTACGTGAGGATCCACATAAGTCACGTAATCCCTGTAGGTCAGTAGAAAAAAGAGTTGCTCTGCGGAAGATTCCACCCTGGGGTACGTTCCTCGTAAGTGACAGATCACAGCATAACAGGAAGCTGATTCTTAATATAACTATATTCATCAAGAATCCTCAGATTAAGGGAACATTTTAACTTTCCTAAGATAAAACTAAAGGTAGGAATTATGATGCATGACTTCCTGGCCATGATTTATGCAACTAAGGAATCTGCTGCCTTTGCATTTATTCTTAGAATCACATTTAACTCATGGCAATGAAAGTGATGATGATGACAATATAACACTTTATCATATGGCTGCCTCTCAGGCAAGATTCCAAAATTAGTAAAGAAGGTAACTCATTGTGTTGGTTCATGATGTGCATTTAACAGAAAATTATATTCCAATGGACTTGCTTTACCTCATTGCATTATAACAATTTCCTCAAGAATCATATGTAATTTACATTCTAGAAAATCATTTAGTATCAATATTTAGTGTGTTGAAATATTCTAATCAAGACACTTGAGCCGCAGTTCCAAAAAGTTTTGCTCCCAATGAAATAAAAACAAATGAAAATTTAGGGGCTCAATTTCCTCATCTGCAATGTAAGAGGAATAAAATGGGTGATTTTAGGTGTCTTTCCACTCTAAGAGAAATCGACATTTATTGAGCTGCTATTATGTGACAAGCATAATGTACGTTTGCATTTGGGTATTTAATTATCCTCAAAGCTGTCATGGTGGATATTAATGTTATTATTTCCACTGTATAGATGAGAAGACAGCATTAGAAAGGTTAACATACCCAAGAATACAAGTCTCAAAAGTTGCAAAATCAGTTTTTGAATCCAAATCTGCTTTATACAAAATCAATTTTGTTTTCACATAAGAATGCTGTTTCCAGTTCTATGTTTTGTTTCTGTGTACATCTGGTAATTCAACATTTGTAATCAAGCTGCTTAGAGTATAGTGAATGGGAGTATATAGAATTTGTAATACATGTATACAGGTAGTATTTTGATTAATATTCTAGAGACAAATTTCTTTTTTTAGTTCAAGAAAATGCCATAGACTAAGAAAATGAGTTCTATGTCTGTGAATTCCTGTTTACCTTTTATTGCTGTGTAGTACCTGATAATGAGAAACAGTCTTAAAGGTCAGAAGGCAGTAAAAACAACATATGTAGTCATTCAATTCGCAAAATACTTATCAGTTCAATTATATCATAAATAAATGGTGTAAGCATTATTATTTCCTTTTGGCAGATAACACCCAAGGTTACTAGGCTGTGATTCAAACCTGTATCATTTGATTCCAAATTCTGCACTTTGTCTATTACATCCTTTGGAGAATACTTGAAAAATACATCCCCTACACATCCCCCTTCCACATACGAGATAACTATCTTCACTCACTGCAACTAAAAAGCACTGAGATTGGAAAGTGCATTGACTTTGGAACGAGACCTGGGTTTAAATTTCCATTCTGCCACCTACTGGAGTTTTGGAGAAGACAACGTATGAGTTTCCATTTTTCCTCACTCACACACTCTACCAGATCTGCGGGATCCTGCCTCCCTAGGCCCACCTCACAACTACCCAAGGGGTCTCCAAGGACCTAGAAGTAGAGCATGGGTCTTTATGCCTGCTGGAAACAGCCCAGATGTTGCTCTTTCCAGTTCAAGGAAACCTCTCTCTCTCTCATGCCTCCCCAAAAACTTTTTCCTTTCCCCTCTTAGTTGAAGACATCTGACAACCTCTTCCTATGAGCTCAGGCTTTTCCAAAAGTTGGAAAGAGATAGTGCCTTCATGTAGATTTCAACTGAAGTCCTGAAGACAACTCTGAGACTCGGAGATACATAGTTCTTGGCAAAGTCAGGGAAAAATATAGAGGAAAATATAATTTTATATCTCAATATATTACCCTATGACATACTCTGTCTATAGAATTATATGTATATATTCTTTTGCTGGAACTGTGTTAAGTACATTTACATATGTATAGTCACATAGGTATATTTACAAATATTAAGTCATAAAGATCCAAGTGTGCAACAGGCACTGGTACCTTTTTATAGAAAGACTGCGCTAACCTTCCATGTAAATAGTATGTAGATTTGCTCTTACAACGTCGACAGCAGGGCCCTAGGAGAGCTCAGTAACAGAAGACACTGGGGGACCTGATGGACGCTTATGACCTCAAGCTGAGCCTTAAAGCCAGGGAAGAAAACAAACAGAAGCTCTAGTTGTGTAGCCTTTAAGATAGAGTTTTCTGAGGGGTTCTGGCTCTAATCCTCAGAGATTTCTATAAAAATGATTTTGTCCCATGCATTGTATCTATATACATTCTTCCACACCACCATAGGCATTCTATTTTTGAAAGCTGTGTGGCCTGGAAACCTAGTTTTCTTTCCCAAGACCACAGAGGAGAACTAGGCTGTGCCTAAAGATAGGGCACTGTCTTTTATCAACTTCGCTGCAGAACCCACAGAATCTAGTTGCAGGGTGATAGGCTAAGGCTCTTTCTGCATTTTACCTGAAATTGAATTCAGTTGAGAAAGCACACACAAAAATAAAAATAATAAAGCTAACTCTTATTTAGCATATATTCCGCTATTCTGTGTCAGAAACTATTTTCATTGCCATGATTTAAATGGGAAATAATACATTTATATTACCCTAACTTCAAGGACCATTAATATGAAATAGGGAAGCAGAAGTTGATTTCCTTTTCAATTGATCCCTAGGATTAAAATTTTTTATGAGACAATTCAGATAGTAGGTAATTTGGTCTCCTTTCTGAAATAGATTGAATCTCTAAAATTCTCCACAATGCAGTATGTGATTCTGAAACTGACTAGTTGCATGTCCTCAGCCTTAAGCCAAATCCCAACAAATACCTACTCATGTTCTGGTGTATAAAATGGCTTAAGAATCATTCACTTTTATCAGCTCCCCAAGACCCAACAAAGGACCCTCGCAGGCAGGGTTTATTGAAATAGTCCAGACAGCTGTCTAACCACACAGATCCTTGTAAGTCCCTCTCCACTTACCTCTCCAAGAATGCCCAACAGATATTAGTTATGACAATATGACAAGATCTATTATCAGTAGTAAGAAGTGCCAGAACTAAAAGAGTAGTAAAAAAGGACTTTGATTAAATTTGTTTTGACTATTAACAGATTTCTGGATAAATTGCTAGAAAGCACATACTTGTATTTTGAATCTTATTTTCCCTGTCTTTCATAATAATTTTGGAGCTATATACCCACATAAATATTCATTGGCATAATAGGAATTACACTTAAGATTTTAACAGCTACTTGAAGAAATAATTTATGCAATAATTAGGCTGCATCCATTTCATGAGCGAATTAACTTCTAAGAGTTAAATTGGTGTCTGATTACTTTTGCAATTTCTAGCCTTGCAGATCCCACCCACTCACTAAGTGAGAGTGAGCTCAGTCTACTTTCAATTTGTTCATACAAAAGTCCAGGGGATACTTGACTAACATGTTGTCCACATATACTGAGACAGTCTGATAAATATATTTTCTTTGAGAGTTCACTATGGTTTCTTGGGTTTAACCATGTATTAGTCTGTTCTCACGCTGCTAATAAAGACGTACCTGAAACCAGGTAATTTAAAAAGGAAAGAGATTTAATTGACTCACAGTTCCACATGGCTGGGGAGGCCTCACAATCCTGGCAGAAGGCGAATGACAAGCAAAGTCGGGGTCTTACATGGTGCTAGGTAAGAGAGCATGTGCAGGGGAACTCTCCCTTTTTAAAACCATCACATCTTGTGAGACTTATTCACTATCACGAGAACAGCACGGGAAACACCCGCCCCCATGACTCAATTACCTCCCACAGGATCACTCCCAAGACATGTGAGAATTATGGGAGCTACAATTCAAGATGAGATTTGGGTGGGGACACAACCAAACCACTTTAGCATACATAGTGACTATGCTTCCCCTCAGACTTGCAAAGTGAGAGAACTCTTACTGAAAGAAGGGACACTTACCTTCAAAAGCACTAAGTGCCACCTTTTCGATTCTATTGCGTGTAACCTAACATTTCCCCTGTTGAACAAGTTTCTACAAATCAGCTGGTAAACCTTCGAGAATGGGCAGGGACACAATGAAAACATCAGCCTTTTTTTCAACGAATTACCTTCCATTAAGAGAATGAGGTGAAGATAAGGAAAATATGAAAAGGGTTTTAAGAAAGTGTAATGTTCTAAGAAAATTCAGAGTGAAACTATCGGGCTGGAGCTGGAGTAACAAGATGGCGGCGTCGGCAGAGGGACAGGGGTCCTTCCGGGCTGGAGCCACTGGCAGTGGTGGCAATGGTGGCAATGTTATCCCTGCCCTAGCTCACTGCACCCCGTTTTCCAGCCTGCACATTGCTGAGACAGCAAGGCAGTGGCGCCGCCCAGAAACAAGTGGCCCAACCTTGTAACTGCAAGAACTCCTTTACAAACTGAGTCTGGCAACAAGAAACCTGACTGAGCAGCGGGGATCAGGTTCCCCCTCAGTTAATTCTGGGCCGCGAATATGAGGGAGACCTCCGTGTTCCATGTCCCGTTTCCTGCCACCTTCCACCGTGGAGGAGCCCCAGAGACCTCCGTCCTTCTCTCAGAGGCATCTGGGCTTGGCCTCAGCCTCCATCTTCATCTCTCAGGATGGCAAGTAGCAGCGGATCCAAGGCCAAATTTATTGTTTGAGGGAAATATAAACTAGTAAGGAAGATCCGGTCTGGCTCCTTCTGGGACCTTTATCTGGCCATCAACATCACCAATGGCGAGGAAATGGCAGTGAAGCTAGAATCTCAAAAGACCAGGCATCCCCAGTTGCTGTAGGAAAGCAAACTCTGTAAGATTCTTCAAGGTAGGGTTGGCATCCCCCCCACACCGTGGTATGATCAGGAAAAAGACTGCAATGTACCAGTCATAGACCTTCTGGGACCTAGCCTCGAAGACCTCTTCAATTTCTCTTCAAGAAGGTTCACAATGAAAACTGTACATATGTTAGCTGACCAGACTATCAATAAAATTGAGTATGTGCATACAAACAGTTTTATACACAGAGACATTAAAACAGATAACTCCCTAAAGGGATTGGGCATCACTGTAGTGAGTTATTCTTTATTGATTCTGGTTTGGTAAAAAAATACAGCAACAGCAGGACAAGGCAACACATACTGTGCAGATAAGATAAAAACCTCACTAGCACTGCCTGATGTGCCAGCATCAATGCACATCTTGGTATTGAGCAGTTACAGAAATGACGTGGAATCCTTAGGCTGTTTTGATGTATTTTAATAGAACCAGCTTGCCATGGCAAGGACTAAGGTCCGCAACAAAGAAACAAAAATATGAAAAGATTAGTGAAAAGAGGATGCCCACTCCTGTTGAAGTTTTATGTAAGGGGTTTCCTGCAGAATTTGCCATGTGCTGTAATTGCGGTAAATTTCCTGCAGAATTTGCCAACTGTAATCACGGGCTACACTTTGAGGAAGTCCTGGATGAGGTATATCTCAGACAGCTATTCCGCATTCTTTCAAGGACCCTGAACCACTAGTATGACTAAACGTTTTATTGGACAATGTTAAAGCTGAAAGTAGCCCAGCAGACCACCTCTTCCAGTGGGCAGGGTTAGCAGGCCCAAACCTCCACAGGTTTCTAAGCATGAGCTGAGGAACAGAAGAAGCAGAGCAGATGATCGGAGCTGCATTTGTTGCTGCTAGAAATTTTATTTCATATGTACCCTAGCCAATGGTAGTTGCAACCATTTACTTGGTGTTAGGAACTTAATTTCAGTATGAACCGACTCTGGGCAGTACTGGTAATGCTATATCCTGAATGGCAGCTGCTGTAATTGTGAATATTAACTGAGATAGTGAAACATGGTGTCCGGTTTTCTATTGCATTTTTTTCAAGTGGAAAAATTAACTGAATGTTTGACTCACACAAATTAGTGGAGAAATTGGGCATATGCCAATTTTTTTGTTAAAACCTTTTTTTCTTTTCTTGAACTATACTACTTTGAGATCTCATTTAAGAAGAATGAGATAAAGTCTTCAGCCACAGTCGTGACGGTTGTAAGTGCTCACAATTGTGCATTCTTAGCATTTTTCCATCCCTGGGGTTTGCAAGTTCTTCACTTAAAACATTCTCAAAATGGTTGTCCTGTTGTTTGAAAGCCAATTGATATGGTAGCAACCAAATATCCCATTGTTTGAGCATATGAAAGACTGCCTGCTCACTTGTGCTAGAAATAACAGCATCCAAAGTGGAGATGTAAGAAAATCTTAGTGACTACTAGGTTATTCTTAGGACTCTGTATTAATTTTATAATGTTCTTTTTATTTCAAAAAGCATATTTGTCACAGAAATTTAGTTAACATCTTACAACTAAATATGTATGTATGTTGCTTAGATAAATGTAATCACTGTAAACATCTATATAATCTGGGATTTTGTTTTTATTTTGAAATGGGAACTTTTTTTGTTTACAAGTTCATTGAAAACTAAAAACTTTCTTTAAAAAAAAAAAAACTATCCCACAAAGGGAGAAAGGTAATGGAAGACATTATCAGTGAAGTAACATTTAGACTGAGCCTTGCAGAATGGGTAGACTTGTATTAAGTAGAAATAGAGGAGAATAAAAAATATTAAAAAGCAGGACAGGTGCAAGGCACATTTGGGAAACAATGTAATTCACTTTGTTTGTAAGGGGGTAGGATGAGAGGGAAGTGGGATGGGTAAGTCATTTTTAGACCTGAGCATGGAAGGTCTTAAGTGCTAAAGTTGGTTTATCTCTGTTTTGCTTTTTTTTAAATTAATTTTTTATTTCTATAGGTTATTGGGGAACAGGTGGTGTTTGGTTACATGTGTAAGTTCTTTAGTGATGATTTGTGAGATTTTAGTGCACCCATTACCTGAGCAGTATATACTCAGTTTGTAGTCTTTTATCCTTCACCCCCTTCCCTTCTGAGTCCCCAAAATCCATTGTATCTTTTTTTTTTTTTTTTTTTTTTTGAGATGGAATCTTGCTCTGTGGCCCAGGTTGGAGTGCAGTGGCGCCATCTTGGCTCACTGCAAGCTCCGCCTCCCGGGTTCACACCATTCTCCTGCCTCAGCCTGCCGAGTAGCTGGGACTACAGGCGCTGGCCACCACGCCCGGCTAATTTTTTTGTAATTTTTAATAGTGATGGGGTTTCACCGTGTTAGCCAGGATGGTCTCGATCTCCTGACCTCGTGATCTGCCTGCCTCGGCCTCCCAAAGTGCTGGGATTCATTATGTCATTTTTATGCCTTTGCATCTTCACAGCTTAGCTCCCACTTATGAGTGAGAACATATGATATTTGATTTTCCATTCCTGAGTTACTTCACTTAGAAGAACAGTCTCTAATCTCTTCCAGCTTGCTGCAAATGCCATTAATTCATTCCTTTTTTTGACTGAGTAGTATTCCATCATATATAATAGTATTCCATCATATATAATATATATACTATATATATCACAGATATATATCTGTCACAGATATACTATATATATCACACTATATATATATATCACACAGTTTCTTTATCCACTTGTTGATTCATGGGCATTTGGGTTGGTTCCACATTTTTGCAATTGCGAATTGTGTTGGTATAAACATGCATGTGCAAGTATCTTTTTCGTATAATTTACTTATTTTCCTCTGGGTAGATACCCAGTAGTGGGATTGCTGGATTAAATGGTAGTTCTACTTTTAGTTCTTTAAGGAACCTCCACACTGTTTTCCATAGTGGCTGTACTAGTTTACATTCCCACCAGCAGTGTAGAAGTGTTCCCTGGTCACCGCATCCATGCCAACATCTACTGTTTTTTGATTTTTTGATTATGGCCATTCTTGCAGGAGTAAGGTGGTATCGCATTGTGGTTTTGATTTGCATGTCCCTGATCATTAGTGATGTTGAGCATATTTTCACGTTTGTTGGCCATTTGTGTATCTTCTTTTGAGAATTGTCTGTTCATGTGCTTAGCCCACTTTTTGGTGACATTGTTTGTTTTTTTTTCTTGCTAATGTATTTGAGTTTGTTGTAGATTCTGGATATTAGTTCTTTGTCAGATATATCAATTGTGAGGATTTTATCCCACTCTGTGAGTTGTCTGTTTACTCTGCTGACTGTTCCTTTTGCCATGCTAGACAATGGACACTGCCGAAGCATTTTATTCATAAAAATAATTACAAATATTTTGTGTGTGTTCACTGTGTGCCAGTCATTGTACTAATTATTTTACATGCATTATTTTAGTCTCCAAACAACTATCTAAGGCAGGTGCTGTTATTATTTCCATTTTTTAGAAGAAAATAAAAAGGTTGAATAATTGGTCATTTAGCTAGTAACTGGCAGAGTTGGCATTTGAACCCGGGTCTGTGATTTAGCAAGCTGTGCAAGGTAAGAGGTATATAAGGAGAAATAGGAGTCTTGGTTTAAAAGAAAATGAAACCAGATCTATCTAGATGGAAGTGTCCTGGTGGCAGTGGAAACTATGAGACAGGAGTTCAGGAAAACAGTAGGGCTTGAGTTTAGGAAGGCATTTTTTGTGGGGATGTTGGGTAAAGTTGTGGAAATAGATGAGACTGTCCTGGGGAAATAGTGGCCAGAGATTAAAAGTGAAGACTCTAAACAGGACGTTGGTGAATGGCTAAATTCAGGAGGAAGGAAAGGAAGGAGATGCCAGAAAAGGAGGGGAAATAATCAGAAAGGTACAGGGAGAAAAATAAAGTGCAGAAACTCCAAGCTGAAGGTTTCCAAGACTGAGCACTGAACGCTAAAAAGGACTGATGAAAATGTGAACTGAAGAAAAGCCATTTGACTTTTTTTTAAATGGTGGGTGTTAATAGTAATGTTTGAAAATGTACTACAAGGGGGTGAGCTCAAGGTCAAGATCAAAGTTAGGTAATAAGGCTGATGATAAAGAGAAGTGACACTCAAGGAGTTATGGATTGCAACAATTGTTAGGGTTGTGCTCCTCCGTTTATTTCACAGAGTAACCATGTTCACAGGATGAGGGGAAGAATCAGTGCCAAGTACAAGAAACACCCTTGAGAGAGAAGGGTATAATTCACAGGAGGGGACTGTGCAGTCTTATTGGTGATTTCATCAATAATTTTCTGTTAGAACTAAAAAATGCATCTCAATGTCAAGTATAAAAAGATGTCTGCAGGGATTAATCTTTTGTATTAAGAGCTGAATGACCTGGTTTTGCAGCCAAAGACCTTTTTCAAGTTTCTGTCTCTACGGCTTGCTAGAGGAACCATCTTGGACAAAAGACTTAGTCATGGAAAGTTGTCTCAGTTTCTTCATCTATGAAATAGAAATAATAGTATCCACCCTAACTATTCCACAGGATTATTGTGAGGATAAAATAGTTTTGTAAGTTAAATGTATAGAGAGCCCAGTAAAGGTTAAATGTTATTTCTTTCAGTGAGAACTCATAAGAATTGACTGATTCTTAGCCAGGCATAGTGGTGCATGCCTGTAATTCCAGCCACTTGGGAGGCTGAGGCAGGAGAATTGCTTGAGCCTGGGAAGTGGAGGTTGCAATGAGCCAAGATCATGCCACTGCACTCTAGCTTGGGAGACAGAGTGAGACTCTGTCTCAATAGAAATAAAAAAAGAAGAAGAATTGACTGATACAAGGAAAACCAGGTGACGAGCCCAATGGTCATCATAAATGATTATAACTTTAGGAGGCTAATGAGGGAGGATCACTTGAGGCTAAGAGTTTGAGACCAGCCTGAATAACATAGTAAGACCCCGTCTCTACAATAATAATAATAATAATAATTAGCTGGGCGTGGTGGCATACACCTGTAGTCGCCCAGTTGCTGTATGAAAGCTATAGTCCCAGCTACTTAAGAGGCTGATATGGGAGGATCACTTGAGACCAGGAAGTGGGGGCTGCAATGAGCCGTGGTTATGCCACTGCATTCCAGCCTGGGCAACCAAGCAAGACTCTGTCTCAAAAAAGTATAATAATAAAAAAATAAAGAATTATAGCTGAGGCATGAATAGTTAAGAGTAATTAAAAATAACTGGGTAATAGGCTTAGAGAACATTTCACTTTGTGAAAAACAGAAAAATTCTGCAACAATGGAATATAGTTTGAATTCTGAATCATGGACTAAAAGCTCTGCAGACCACACATGTGTGTATGTCAGAGACTCCAAACAAGCAAGTCATAGTCTGGGTACATGATAAAATCTCACAGGAAGCTTCCTCACATATTTAAGATCCATCTCAAATTCATATTCACAGATATAAGAGCTGAGAAAGGATGGTTTTGACAGGGCTGAACTGAGCTATGGTACAAGTAACACTCATTCCCAGAAAGGCTCTTGGTTTGAATTTCCTTTAAAAGGAGATACAGCTGCAAAAATCTGTTTCACAAATGTGCTAACTATAAGCATTTTCCACAGTGTTTAATAAACTATTCAGATAAGAAAATATTATTGGCAAACACATTAATAAAATGCTCAAAATAATCAGATACTAAATGCTTGTAGCATGGCATGCAAATCACCAAAAATTAATATGCTATGCTTCATATAAAATCTCCAGTAAGGCCAGATGTGGTGGCTCACGCCTATAATCCCAACACTCTGGGAAGCCAAGGTGAGAGAATTACTTGAGGCCAGGAGTTTGAGACTAGCCTGGCCAACATAGTGAGATCTCATCTCTACAAAAAAATTTAAAAATTAGTGGGACATGGTGGTGTACATCTGTGGTTCTAGCTACCTGGGAGTCTGAGGTGGGAGGATTGCTTGAGCCCAGTAGTTTGAGGTGCCTACACTCCAGCCTAACTGACAGATACTTTTTTTGTCTCTAAATAAAAAAATTAGTTAATTGAATCTCCAGTCAGTTGATATATCCAAATTTTTCCCATGATCATTTAAAAAACTTTAGTCTTAGGAGAGTAAAAGACATAAAAAGCTAGTCATGGGCATAAGACTTCTTATAAACAACTCAGCCTAATGAGAAATAGATCCTTTATTTAAGTGTCATTTAAGTATCTATTTCTTCATTGATCTGTCCATTTATTAAGTCATGTAACAATCATTTGCAGACACCTACTAAGTTGAGGTAATATAAACTACAAATTCAAGAATTTTGGTAAGGGAAATAAGGGAGATTGAGTGACAGCTTGAAGGGGAAGATTCTTTCAGGCCTGTGGGAACGGGTGGTGGCATGGAGACATTATTGTGGACTTGAGGGAGTTAACGTGATAGTCCTCGTGTCTCCAGACACTCTCTCTCTGTTAGGAAAGCAAGATTTCTATCCCCAGAGTATGTATGTGTCATGTCTGGACTGCAGTGGCACAGAGCTGTGTTCAACGAGTGACTACCACTCTGCTGTGTGCCCTGGGACTCAGGGTTAATTGATCAATCATTTCTACCTGGAAGGTAACCATGAGGACTAATGGAACCAGTGTGTACCAAGCGTCTGTGAAGTGTCTGGTCAATGGTTATCCATAAAGCTACTGTATGGCCATATGTAGGAAGAATACAGACAGTGGGGCAAATTTTTCCCACGTGTAACTCTCACAACAAAATAGCATTAAATACTTAATGTTTCTGGCTAAAGACCATTTCAAGACTTGCAGGACAAAAGAATAGGAAAAGTATCTGACACTCAAATGGAGTTACAAAATTTAAAAAGCTGAATTCCCAAGCTTACAAAAATATGAAGCAAGATTGAAATTTCAAGACCAAGTTTAATATGGAAAAATATAAATATATTTGAGGACTTTCACAGAGCGGCCAGCATGAATCAACCAAGAAAACCATGGAAATAATTTGCCTCCCTGGAAATAGTCTGGAGTCAGCTGACACAGCCACACTCATGAGAGCCCTCTTATGCTTGTCATAAGGAGTAGAGGAATAATTTCAGAAATTACATTTAAAAGAGAATTATGGGGGAAGAAGATGCTCCCAGAGGAAATAAATAATCTGGATGTGAAGAGCAAATACAAATGTAACATGTTTTGAGCTTCTTGGAAACTATGCTAAGTCTAGGCATTGCTAGGATTTGGTAGGATTTAATCCCAAGCTTTCTGTTCTAAATTTTTGTTTTCTTTTTTACTCTCAAATAAATCACATGCTAGCACCAGCTGCAAAGTTACATATGTCGCATTAGAAGATCTTCCGTGAATACCTAACTGGAAATTGCAAGATTCAGGGCCATGTAAATCTAGGCTGGCTGCTTAACCAAAACTTAATTTAACTTTTTTTGCTTTTGAAATTTTTTTGCTTTTTTTGAAAAAAAAAAAAAATGAAAAGCTGTTTCAAGCAACCAGTTTCCAATCTACGTCAGCAACTGTGACATTTAATGAAACACCATGAGCATTTAGCATGAGAGCTCTGGACTCAGACGCCGGGGAGCTTTGCTAGAGAAGGGAGGACAAAGCAGGCATGATGTGGGGACTTGTGTGGAACTCCAAGGCTCTATTTCCAGCTTCCATCAGAGAACTTCTGTTTTCATCTGGTTTTCAAATTTGCTTTCCAAAAGGGATTTTGTTTAAGTAAAGGATACAGAAGTTTATAAAAGCTTGAAAACTCCTGGACTGTAGGATGTGCAGGCTCTTGCCAGATGGGACAGTGTATGAGACTCTTCCAGGCTGACGTCTTATGCAACTTCCCATCCAATCGCAGATGGTCATGACGCTGCTTTCCTGAGTTAACCTATTAACTGACCCTTGTTTCCCAGGCCTCAGGAGAGCTAGGGGTG
Organism: Chlorocebus sabaeus; assembly: GCF_047675955.1. Lineage (NCBI taxonomy): Eukaryota > Metazoa > Chordata > Mammalia > Primates > Cercopithecidae > Chlorocebus > Chlorocebus sabaeus. Next base: position 99,301,031 of record NC_132904.1, on the reverse strand, counting down.
TAACCTCTTCACACTAACTAGATTCCCTCACAATCGAGTATATCTGCCACTCCTTGACTTTTAAGACATAGCCTATGTTCACCCTGTGATGTGAACAGCCCCTTTCACTATTTTCCTTGTCCATGCTGGAGTCACTACAGTGGCAAGTGTTCTTTGGTCTCTGCCCCACCCTCCCTCTGATGCCTGTGAGAAGGAGAGGATTTCATTTTCGTGAGAACTTCTTCCTATTCCTCTTACCCTCTTGAAATTACGTTACTCCACTTAGATGAGGAAGTTGTGGTTAAATTATTAGAGAGGATACAATTTATTTCAAAACAATCCAAGATATATTGAAGTATTGTTTATGAGTAAGATATCAGTCTTGGCGCAGCAACGAAACAGGAATCCATAAGGGGAGGAAAGTCTTGAAAAGCAAACCTGATACAGTGGAAAAGGTGGGAGACACCATAAGGTGCTGGAGTGTTAAAACAGAGGCCAGGGTTTCTCCACTGTATGTTTCCGATAAATGCTTCCAAGGAAGGAGAGTGGGGCATGAGTGGAGGAGCTACAGAGATAGACCAACTTTTCTCACCAAGAATGCTACAGATAGCACTGGTAGTACCCAAGACAACTTAATGTGGAACGTAAGTACATGAATATACATCTTTCATTACAGAGCCATGTAGTTATTTTAATGGGCAGGAGATGCTAAATAAGATCTTTTGAATGGAGGAATGCATAAATATATGAATGAAGGCATACATGAAAGAATAAATAAATGCTGCCTAGCATCAAGGAGCAAAGATATACTCATATCAGGGGAAACAAGTATGATTAAAAATAAGACCCCAGAGTCATGCTCAGTCTCTTTCCAACATTTTCATCATCTGGTACATTTGGACAGGTTTCAGAGAAGGATCCTATTTGTCCCATGATGATGATGGGCAAGGCCTACAGAGGGTGGGGAGTTATACTCCACCTGTGGATGAGGGGTCTTCTCAGGTAAGGCTCTTAAATCCTAGGCCTGAGTAAATTTTTTCAAATTTTATTTTAGACAGGGTCTCTCTCTGTTGCCTAGACTGGAGTGCAGTGGCACAATCACAGTTTACTGCAGCCTCAACCTCCCAGGCCCAAGTGATCCTCCCACCTCAGCCTCTTCAGTGGCTGAGACTCCAGGTGCATGCCTCTATGCTTGGCCAACTTTAAAAAATGTTTGTTTGTTTCTTTGTTTGTTTTTTATAGTGGTGGGGTTTCACCATGTTGCCCAGGCTGATCTTGAACTCCTGGGCTCAAGCGATTCCCCTGCCTCGGCCTCCCGAAATTCTGGGATTATAGGCTTGAGCCACCATGTCTAGCTCTGAGTAAAGATTAAGGGAAGCCGTGGTGCTATCACAATAGGGTACCAGGCAGCTTAACAAAGGGAGAAGGGAACCTCAGAGAACCCCAAAGAGCCACCATAAAGTGAGTGCTGGAGGAGCTGAACTTCAGTCAGCACAGGTGATGAACAGCCATAAGGTGCGCAGTGTTAGTAATTCCACCCTCTGCCCTGGGAGCAAGGTGTGTGGGGAAACCTGTAGCACTTTATGACCATCAGAAATAAGTCTTTTTTAAAAAGGTCATGGAGTACTCTTTGACCTGTGTATATAACAAGAGCCTTTCTCAAATCAGATAGAAATGAATTGGAGGAAACCACTGTTTACATGGCAGAGTGTGTCTCCTTCACACACGTCTTGTTTGAAGTTAATCATGACATTGCAACACCAGGTGATTCTAAGTAAGCTGCTAGGAGTCACCATTTCTAATGATTGCTTAATCTATTCATAGTTAATCAAGAGGATGTTGTAAAACATGAGTCACATAGCCTCTGTCTTTCTAGAAAGGCAAGGACTCTATATATACAGAGGGAGCTTCCTAGCTGGGATATTGAAGCAACAGGAAGCTGAGAAGTCATCACTTACCTTGGGCTGAGAAAGAAGACAAGGGCCAGTATGCACAGCTTTCCTCCACTGCTGCTGCTGTTGTTCTGGGGTGTGGTGTCTCACGGCTTCCCAGCGACTCTAGAAACACAAGAGCAAGATGTGGACTTAGTCCAGGTAAATGCTGCATTGCATCTGACAGTAATGCAAATCTTTAGTTTGTATTTTTCTGCAGTAATATAATAGAGTTTTTTAAGGATGGATTTCCTATAAAGAGATTTTTTTTTTTTGCTAGAAACAGCACCCTCCCCCAAAACGTATCTAGCCATGCATAGGCTCTCCTTTTCCAGTTGGAGGTGAGAGTGAACTAAAGGAACAGCATCCAAACCTCTCTCCACAAATTGTAGACTTGTAACAGTATGCAAATCTTGCTCTATAAAAATTACTCTACTATGAAGTTCTTACTTCACAGTAATTAATAGTAGGAACATTTCTACTCTGAAATTTCATTTCTCACCAAAAATAAGGATAAAAGCAACTGCGAAATCTAAACACAAGCTTTAAAAGCAGTTCTCTGTTCTGGCTAAAACTTAATGCCATCAATTTTTAGAATAATGAGAAAGATTTTCCATGCTGTGTTTCGATAATTTTCTTTTGTCAGAAATACCTGGAAAAATACTACAACCTGAAGAATGATGGGAGACAAGTTGAAAAGCAGAGAAACAGTGGCCCAGTGGTTGAAAAATTGAAGCAAATGCAGGAATTCTTTGGGCTGAAAGTGACTGGGAAACCAGATGCTGAAACCCTGAAGGTGATGAAGCAGCCTAGATGTGGAGTGCCTGATGTGGCTCAGTTTGTCCTCACGGAGGGGAACCCTCGCTGGGAGCAAACACATCTGACCTACAGGTAGGCAGATGGAGAGCCAGAGTGAGAGAGCTATTTCCCACGATAGTGGTAAGAAGTCATGTCCAATGTGTCTCTATCTTGTTTCATTCTAAGGATTGAAAATTACACGCCAGATTTGCCAAGAGCAGCTGTGGACCAGGCCATTGAGAATGCCTTTCAACTCTGGAGTAATGTCACACCTCTGACATTCACCAAGGTCTCTGAGGGTCAAGCAGACATAATGATATCTTTTGTCAGGGGAGGTAAGTTCTTCTTGTAGAATCTTAACCTCACCTTGCCCTTAAATCTCGTAGCTGTGCAGCTGGAATTGCTTGTTTAAGAGGAATGTTGATTTTATGGGCTCAAAGAGGGAAACTGCATCACATTTGATGGAAGTCTTTTGGCCTCTTAACAAAGCTAATGCTTGCCCTGCTGGCTTAGCTTACATAAGAACCACAAGGAAACTTCACTGAATTCTGTTTCTTTCAGATCATCGGGACAATTCTCCCTTTGATGGCCCTGGAGGAAATCTTGCTCATGCTTTTCAACCAGGCCCAGGTATTGGGGGGGATGCTCATTTTGATGAAGATGAAAGGTGGACCAACAATTTCAGAGGTAAGTCAATCAAATTTGCCTCTCTCAATTCTCCCCCCTCCCTTTCATGTTTCATTGTAATATTGGTTGATTTAGTTGAAAGAATCATTCGTAGAAGTATATATTTTTCTATTACCACTCAGAAAATCAGTGATATATTTAGAAAAGTGAAAGATCTTTTCTGCCAGCTAACAACATCTTAGCAGTGACAACTAGGCCACTCTAAAATTTTTATTAAGAAAATGTTGAAAACTTTGATGTTTTACTTGTGGGCATCAACATTAAATCTTTTTAATTAGAAGAAAACAGCAAAATTTAACAGTGGTCATAAACTTACATGAAAATTAAAGAAAATGAAGGCTTTTTGTATTTTCCAAAATTTCCAGCAGTCAACATTTATCAGTTTTGTAAATAAGAAATATATTAAATGTTAGGCTGGGTGCAGTGGCTCATGCCTATAATCCCAGTGATTTGGGAGGCTGAGGCAGGAAGGTCACAAGGTCAGGAGTTCGAGACCAGTCTGACCAACATGGTAAAACCCCGTCTCTACTAAAAACATAAAAATTCGACAGGCATGGTGGCACATGCCTGTCATCTCAGCTATTCAGGAGGCTAAGGCAGGAGAATCACTTGAACTCAGGAGGCGGAGGTTGCAGTGAGCCAAGACTGTACCACTGCACTCTAGCCTGGGTGACAGAGCAAGAATCCATCTCAAAAAAAAAAAAGAAAAGAAAAGAAAAAGAAAAATATTTAAAGTTAATAGAACTTTATTGTTTCTCTGCAAAATAATACGTGTCATTTAATCATTGATAATATTGACTAATCCGTGGTGGGCTTTCAGTCAGCTGAATTTGTCTTTTAATTGTATCAGTGTAATCATAGAGTTTAGATTTGTAACCTGTCTCTTCATTGTTAATAAATGCATGCCTTCTGCCTTCGGAAAAAAGATATACATACATATATTTCAAAAAGTCACTGATAAAATAGGAGCATTCTTCCTTGTAGTTGTAAATTATTTATTAGTTAAATGTCTCAAAACTGAATACATTTCAAATAATTACAAATGGATGTATTGGCCTTTTTAGAGTACAATTTATATCGTGTTGCGGCTCATGAACTCGGCCATTCTCTTGGACTCTCTCATTCTACTGATATCGGAGCTTTGATGTACCCCAGCTACACCTTCAGTGGTGATGTTCAGTTAGCTCAGGATGACATTGATGGCATCCAAGCCATATATGGTGAGTATGGAGAAAAGCATTACCGACAAGGACCTGGTGGTCTTTATACCTATTTCAAATAAAATAGTCATTAGCGATATCCTTGAAGAAGCTGTCTTCATTGTTTATGTAGTTTTCTAACACTAGGCAAAACTAACTGCAGGTATTTTGTTTTCATTAGGAGGTTCCCAAAATCCTGTCCAGCCCACCGGCCCACAAACCCCAAAAGTGTGTGACAGTAAGCTAACCTTTGATGCTATAACTACGATTCGGGGAGAAGTGATGTTCTTTAAAGACAGGTGAGATGTCAGCTCTTCTTTGTGATCTGCATTTGTAATAATAACAACATTCACTACTATGGTTAACGATTATGCTTCACATGTTACTTATTTCACACTGATTTACATCTATAATTATATGGTAGCAACTGCATGCATTTGTACAACATAATGTACTTGTAACAACTTTGTTTTTCTACATGTATTAGGTTATCTGATCCTCAGAAAATAGAGTTGATTTAGAAAATCAGTATGTATGGTCTTGTTTTACAGATCAGCAAAGTAAGTCAGAGAGAAGGAAAGAGATTTTTTGGGGACATAGAGCTCATTGGTAGCAGAGCAGTTATTGGTCTTCTGTCCCCTACTTCAGGTCTCTTTTCATTATGCGACTCTTTATGATGATAAGTATCATAAGACTTTCTTAGGAGAAAGTGGTCCTTTCCACAGCAACGTCTCGCTGATAAGGGTTGCATAGCCATCCTTTAATTATCTCCCGTGCCAGCCTGGAAAAATGGCCCTCCCAAAGCCTATTTTCTTGAAGGGTCTCTGTTGCCCCCTGGAGGCCCAGAGGAGAAGAGATGGGACAGAGCCAATGCTGGGAAAGTCTCCAAGAACTGATGTAATCCCTCCTGGGACAGATAGGGGTAACGTGGTGCTTCCCTCTTCAGAGAAGAATCCCAGTACTTCCTCTGCAGCATGTGGACTCAAAAAGGTTGGGGTCATCTCACATGCAAGGAGGAGGCCTGCTGTCGGTACCATAGTGATTCCTAAAGGATCAGGCAAAATAACACACTCTTTTGGTGTATTATTGCACACTGCATTTGGTGAATGATGTAGTCCACAGAAAGATCAACACATAGAAATTCAGGGTGGTCTGAAAGGCTGGTTCTCTGCAGCCTTTCAAGTGCTGTGGCACTGTTTTACTACTCTGTAGTTGCATCTCTCCTAGAATTCCGGGCACTGGCTCATAATTCTTTCTGCCCACTCTTGAGTTTTTAAGTGTAAAAGATAAGGCTGGAGGTAAACTATACAGGGTGTGGTTCAATGCTGGGACAAGTTAAGAAAACAGATGGTTTTAAAGGAAACCTCTCAGTACAGCAGGACACACCTATCAAACCAAATAGTACTAGGTGGAATGGGACCAATTTGAGAATTTGCCAGAATTGAAAGGACACAGAGATCATTTAAATGTCGCCACTTCGGGGAGACATGAAATGCTAGAGATAGAGATAGTAACTGATTTGCCTAAGGCATCACAGCCAGGCAGAGGCAGGATGGGACCTAGAAGTCAGGTTTCTGACAGCCAAAGCCATAGGCTTCCCTGTGGCCTGGAATCTGGAGCTCTTCTGTGTCAGCCCACATGACGGTCCATGCTGTGCTGTTACCCTAGTCCCTATAAACTCAATAATCCACTTTGTGTAAGTACTACTAACCAAGGGACAACAAAGGGAGTGGCTGCCAGACCTCAGTTTAAAAATCAACCTTAGCCTCTTACCAGCTGGGTGGCCTTACATACCTCCCTTAGTCTCCCTGACCTCAATTTCTCATCCTCAAATACTCTCTTGTAGTGTCCTTGTGATAAGGTCTGATGTAAGGACTGGGCCTGGTGTGTTGTAAGTAATCACTAAATACAGGATATTAGAGTCATGGTCCAGCTGGTAATGTGCACAGCCGATCCCTAATGGCTCACCAAAGCTGACTGTTAAATTTTGATGTAAGGACTGGGCCTGGTGTGTTGTAAGTAATCACTAAATACAGGATATTAGAGTCATGGTCCAGCTGGTAATGTGCACAGCCGATCCCTAATGGCTCACCAAAGCTGACTGTTAAATTTTGAAGAATTTTGCATGTTAACTGTGAACCATAGCCATTATTAAAAATTAAATTATAGGCCAGGTGCAGTGGCTCACACTTGTAATCGCAGCACTTTGGGAGGCCGAGGTGGGGGAATCATTTGAGGTCAGGAGTTCAAGACCAGCCTGGCCAACACGGTGAAACCCTGTCTCTACTAAAAGTACAAAAATTAGCTGGGCGTGTTGGCCTGCACCTGTAATCCCAGCTACTCAGGAAGCTGAGGCAGGAGAATCCTTGAACCTGGGAGGCAGAGGTTGCAGTGAGCCAAGATTATACCACCGCACTCCAGCCTGGGCAACAGAGTGAGACTCTGTCTCAAAAAAGTAAATAAATAAAAAATAAATAGATAAAACTTAAATTATATAAACAAAATTAAATTACATTAAAAGGTAATAAAAATAATTAAAACTCATCTCTTTGTCATAATTTTACTGCATTTTTCTACTTGTTTATGTTCTTAAAGTTACTTGTGCCTATTTTATTTGTATGCTGTACAACGGTGCTCCACTGAGACTCGTGAAATTCATCGTAATGGGAGTATTTCAACCTAGTGAAATCAGCAAATGCTATAAACCAACCCTCCTTTGGGGAGCTGAATGTTAAACATTTACCAGCACACCTCTAGTGCCAGCAACAAGAAGGAGTTGGAGCTGGATATCTGCCAGAGATTACCAGAAATTAGATGGAAACTTTTCTTTCTTTTTTTCTAATCAGATTCTACATGCGCACAAATCCCTTCTACCAGGAAGTTGAGCTCAATTTCATCTCTGTTTTCTGGCCACAACTGCCAAAAGGGCTTCAAGCTGCTTACGAATTTGCTGACAGAGATGAAGTCCGGTTTTTCAAAGGTAATCCTTCTAATTATTTTTCACTGTTTTAATAAATCAATTTTTTATTCCCTTTGGGGCTGAGATATAAGGGTACTAGCTACATTCTCTCCAGGGACTTTTGAAAATCTCAGTCTCACCAACCAAATCAGTGGAAGTCCATCAACTTAACTAAACAGTGCATAGTGCATTTTGGAGTCATTTTAAACAAAAGGCAAATGACTAGAGAAAGAATGTTCTGGCCTTTTTAGTGAATCTAGATTTACAAAAATGTTTTCTGCATGAACTACGTATTTAAAACCCCCTTCATATTCCTGGGAATACTCAAAGTAAAAATCAAGACTTGGGCCAATCCTACAGAGGATGGAATAGAAAGATTTTGTTTGTATGATTTCCTAGACTCTATTTCAGTACAAACTACCCTCTTGAAAAGGGGAGAGGCTCTCAGTAGGCAGTTAAGATAGGGGATGCCACAGGCCTGCTGTAAGAGTGTGGTCCTCAGACCAGCAGCATTGGCATCACCTGACAATCTGTTACAAATTCAGAATCTCAGGTCCTGCTTCAGATCTTCTTTGATAGAATCTGAATTTTAACAAATTTCGTGGGCAATTCATATGCACATCAAATTATGAGAAGTTCTGAATACTGTGAATTGATTGGGAGAAACTTCTTCGATTCTGTCAGAATGAAACACAATCCAATGATCAGCTCCTGGACTTTGAAGACACTGTGTCATGCACAAGTATTTTTACAAACATGTGTTTAGCATAGTACAATGAGTAAGACATTTGACTCAGCCATACACTCAAGGCAAAGAATTAAATGCAGGTCAGGTGGGCCAAATGCTTTGAAACAGAATTTCTAGCCTTTAAATTATGAAATTAAAGGGATGTTAGAGACAGAAAGTTTCACATTCCTCTTTCATGAGGAGTAAATAGAACGTGTGTACAATAAGAGAAATCTTGGCTTTAGTATATGAGACCAGCTTTATGTGATGAGGGGCTTACTGAGTATAAACACGGAAACTGGACACAGCATTAATTCAAGTATTTGGAACTGTCTTCTAGCCAAATGCAGTGATTTGAATCCAGGATTGCAAATCCTTATAGGTTGTGAGTCACTACAGCACTCTTCTCTTTATTATACAAATTGTTTGAACTTCCACAGTCCATGAGCAAACCTGGAGAAATGAAGTTTCTATCACCAAGGTGGCATAATTAACTCTTTAGTCATTTGAACATCTGACTTTTGAAAGAAGCCCCCAATCCCATAAATGAGTCATTCTCAAAGCTTGCTGCAGATTAGAATCAACTAAGAAGCTTCAAAAGATAGACACATTTAATTGGTCTGGGATAGGGTCCTGGCATCAGTATTTTCAAAAATCTCCCTAGATGATTCTAATCTGCAGCCAGGGCACTGCACTAGCATGTGAAACTAAGAACTTACCTAGAAATTAACTTACTGCCTAGTGAAGTCTTAGGCAAGTGTTTTCATCACTGTTTCTTGATTGGCAGGGAATAAGTACTGGGCTGTTCAGGGGCAGAATGTGCTACCCGGATACCCCAAGGACATCTATAGCTCCTTTGGTTTCCCTAGAACTGTGAAGCATATCGATGCTGCTCTTTCTGAGGAAAACACTGGAAAAACCTACTTCTTTGTTGCTAATAAATACTGGAGGTAAGTTTAAGTGCAGAGAATGTTAGGGCCTCAGTTCTTTCTACATAAAAAGTTCTAGAACACCCCATTTCAAAGTGAGTCTCAAACTGCCTTGGCCAGCATCCTTTTCTGCAAATGGCTGGTGCCAATCTATCATCTATTTAGTCTGTTGACCAGTAGTCATCACACAATGCCTGTACTGGGAATCCAGAGAATGTAGGGGGATGAATTTTAAAAGGATGTAGAATTGAGGGCATTCATCTTAACAGAGCTGCTTTGGCCAAAAGTTACTTATCTTCCATAGTATGTTACCTCAATAGGACATAGCATAGAACCTACTGGAGAATTCGATGTTGGATTTCAGAGGGGCCTTAAAGGCCTTTTAGTTCACCCAATATTCCACCTTACCCCATCTACTCCCCATTTCACAAATGATCTATAAAATGAAATATTCTGGTTAAATTCCTCATGGTATATTTTCTGTAATGATTTTGAGAGTGTACATGTTTAGCAAAAGGTCTGACACTCTTAACTTTTTTCTGACCAGGTATGATGAATATAAACGATCTATGGACCCAGGTTATCCCAAAATGATAGCACATGACTTTCCTGGAATTGGCAACAAAGTTGATGCTGTTTTCATGAAAGACGGTAAGCAAATATGCATGTATTTCCTCCATTTCATTGCCATAGCAATAGCATCATTATTGTTAGTTGGAACAACAAATGCCAAAAAGATCTGCACTCACAAATGAATTGGTTTCTCAAGAATTGAAGTTAAACCTAGAAACTACTTGTATAATTTAGTAAGTCTCTTTTGTTTTGTTTCTAGGATTTTTCTATTTCTTCCATGGAACAAGGCAATACAAATTTGATCCTAAAACGAAGAGAATTTTGACTCTCCAGAAAGCTAATAGCTGGTTCAACTGCAGAAAAAATTGAACCCTACTAATTTGAATGGAAAATACATTATGTGAGTCCAAAGGAGGTGTTTTCCTGAAGAACTGTCTATTTTTTCACTCATTTTTAACCTCTAGAATCACTGATACACAGAATATAATCTTATTTATACATCATTTTGCATATTTTTTTACAATTTAGAATGTAGCCCTTTTTGTACTGATATAATTTAGTTCCACAAATGGTGGGTACGAAAAGTCAAGTTCGTGGCTTATGGATTCATATAGGCCAGAGTTGCAAAGATCTTTTCCAGAGTATACAACTCTGACCTTGATCCCAGAGAGCAGCTTCAGTGACAAACATATCTTTTCAAGACAGGAAGAGACAGGAGACATGAGTCTTCACTGGAGGAAAAGCAGCTCAAGAACACATGTGCGGTCACTAGTGTCACGCTGGATAGGCAAGGGATAACTCTTCTTACACAAAATAAAGAGTTTTATGTTTGAAATAAAGTCAACCTTGTTTCTACTGTTTTGTATACTTTCTATGATATTTATTAGTTATTTTCTGATGACACAGTCACACTTACAGAGACTGCTTTTCAAATTTGAAATGGGAAGTAGACAATATAAAAAAAATTCATGTGGGAAATTAGGATATACAAAAATCTCAAATATTCTCTATTCACATGGAATTTATACTACATAAACTGGGGTGAGGGAGGGGAATCCGTTTCCCTTGCCCCATGTATGGATTCCAAAAGCGGTTTTAGATAAAATCAGTGACATTATGGTAGAGCATTCTAGGTGTATGTCATTTTCTCTCTTCTGAACATATGGGAGGGTTCCATTTTCCCACAGTCCAACTCCTTGCAGAGTTGGGTGGTGGGCAGTGGGGCATCTGACTACTTCTAACCAGTGGGTTGAGTGAAGAAGTGAAAAATATCATTTTCAGACTGGAACATTTAATTGCTGGTGGAAATTTCTCTAGTAGTCTATTCCTTCTGTCCTTCTGTGGTGGTTGTAGAAGTACATCATGAGAGAGTTGCCACAAGACAGAACAAGCTGAATTGCTGGAGATAACTGCTTTAAATAGTTACACAAACTTCAGTAGACTTTGCTTAAGTAGGAAATCAAATTTTAGGCTGGCCATGGTGGTTCACACCTATAATCCTAGCATTTTAGGTGGCTGAGACAGGAGGATTGCTTGAGCCTAGGAGTTTGAGCCCAGCCTGGGCAACATAGTAAGGCTCCACCTCTACAAAAGAAATTTTGAAAATAGCTGGGTATAGTGGTACACACCTGTAGTCCCAGCTACTCAGAGGGCTGAGATGGGAGGATCACCTGAGCCCAGGAGTTGGAGGCTGCAGTGAGTCATAATCCCAGCACTTTATTAGTCCGTTCTCACGTTGCTATACAGAATTACCACAGACTGAGTAATTTATAAAGAAAATAAGTTTAATTGGCTCATGGTTTCACACGCTGTACAGGGAGCATGGCTGGGGAGGCCTCAGGAAACATAATCATGACAGAAGGTGAAAGAGAAGCCGGCATGTCCTACATGGCTGGAGCAAGAGGAAGACAGAGAGCAGGGGGAAGTGCTACACACTTTCAAACAACCAGATCTTGTGAGAACTCACTATCACAAGAACAGCAAAGGGGATATCCACTCCCATGATTCAATTACCTCCCACCAGGTCCCTCCTCCAACACTGAGGAATTACCATTCCGCACAAGATTTGCATAGGGACACAGAGACAAACCATATCACCACTGCACTCCAGTCTGGTCTACAGAGTGAGATTCTGTCTCTAAATATATATACAACTTTTATTTGCTAATATCATCTACTACAGAGTGAGAGTCTGTCTCTAAACATATATACAACTTTTATTTGCTAATATAATATTATAATGTTATATTAATAATATTATTTGCTAAGTATAATATAAAATATAAGATTTTATATTTGGAAGTGATTGTCAAGATAATCACTAGTTTATGATGACTAATTTGGGAGGAAAGTTTATGTAGACAGGAGTCTTGCAAGTAGCTTTACATAGGCAGAAGCAAGCTCTACAAAGGTAGAAGTAGTACCTCCTTCTTGCCAGAGGAGCAGAATCTACGCTTGCATGGAGAATTGATAAGGACCTCATTTGAGACAAAAACCTCACAAGATAATGCTTGCCCTCCTCCCAAATTGCTCTTCCCTCTGCTCATTATTTTCAGCAAATGACTAAGATCAGGTCTCAGCATAGCTCAGATCCTAGTAATGGTAGGAAATAGGTTACTAACCAAAAGACTTATTGGACCTGGGCATTAAGTATCATCAAAAATCAAAGAAACACATATGGGAGTAAATCTGAAAGGCATTGGATTAAGTTGGGGGATATAAGGCTGGAGAGGGAAGTATTTATTGACATAAATACACACATTCTTGACTTGGGATACAATTTTCTAGAAAGGAAACCAGGAGCTTGTCTAATACTCTGCTGACATGGATTCTCAAATCTTGGACACAATGATGTCCTATGGTATATGTGGTGGAGATGCCAGAATTTCTGTGGCATGATTTTGAGGAAGAAGGCAGAAGGCACAGAGAGATTTGAACCTTAAAATGAATCTAATACATGAGAGTAAAGAACCCACCAGCGTACTCTGTTGCCTGGGAAGGCCCAGAAGGCACGCCTTTCATTGGCTTTCATTGAAGCCATAAGGACCACACTAGTGAGGGTACACACTGGTGTCTGAGAGATATCTGGTGGTAGCTGTTCTCTGTGGGGTGGGTTAAGAGTATGAGGTGTTTCTGGGGAATTGGCCTCTCTAGTATTATTAAAGATGATGGGATAGCAGAATGGAAAAAGTGCATACATACAGATGTATACGTATATACATGTACATACATACACATCCATATCCGTATACATATGTATGTATATATGCATACATAAATATCTCCATTTATATACATACATATACTATATATACATATGTATATATGAATCATACTTGTCATATCATATGTATGTACAAATAATACAAAACATGCCTAATATGTATAGGTATCATATGTATACACAAATCATACAAAACATACATATATGTATGTGTATATGTGTGTGTATATATATATGTATGTGTATATATGGAGAGAGAAATCCTCCTTCAGGGGGACCTAGTCTCTCTCTCAAACACACACACACACACACACACACACATATCTTAGTAACTGTGATGCCACTGTATACCAAGGATCACATATATCTTTTAAATTATCCTCATAAAGGGACATAAGGCCATCCACCAGGGTAACTGTGCACTGGGGAAGAAGAGTACTCAGATTTTGCAAGGACAGTTGGATACCAGATCTGAACTGACCTGGTATCACAGGTCCCAAAATGGTATAATGGCCTTCCAGTTTAGAAAGGAGGCATATGAGGGAAAGTGATAAATAGAGTTCTGACTCAAGGTCATCTCACAGTGGGCCCAATGGGCCCACAGACCATCTTGTGGTTGTTCCCTGACGTCTGGAATAAGATCTTTATGGTAGGAAGCACCAACTAGAAGCCCCTGAAACTGCTCCTCCTGAACTCTGGCCAAAATAGTAAACCAAAAGCAGCAAAAAGCCAATGTCACATCCTGGGAGGATTGCACAGACTGGTTACACCATCAGAGATTTAAAAGCAACAAGGAGGGTAATCCTCTCACAACCTCATTCAATTAATCATTGGAGCCCTTGCATACACCAAATACATCATGATGGTGGACTTACCTAGTGGGTAACTACCTGGCAGATGATTTACCTAGAGGGTAATTACCATTACAGCTACTATTTCAGACAGTATTTATTTACTAGAGCAAATTAACACAGCCTCAGAAACATGATACAGAGTGATTCAAGAGGAGTGTTTAGAGATTTCCCCTATTGTCTTTGAGCCCAGAAATGCACTAGAAAGTAGGGGTTTGGCTTGTTTGGGTTTTGTTTGGCTCTAGCCTTCCAGTTTGAATCCTTTTGGAGAATTTAACCCCAAACACCACTCTAAGGGGAAGTTGTAGCTTTTTTCCAGACGTATCCCATGTGTCTTAAGGAGGAAGTGTTCTGGCCAATGAATTGCAGTGCAAAGCTGCAAGATCTGCTCTGCCACTCAACTCTGTGTGATCTTGACCATTCTGAATCTTCATTTCCTTTCTGTGGTAAAGGGAATATAATACTAACTTCCAGTTTTGTCGTAAAGATAGAAGAGGTTAGATCACCTAGCACAGTGCCTGCCATGTTGAAAATACTCAACAAATGGTAATTTCCCTTTTCCTTTGCATATTCCCCTAAAGCCAGAAATGTGCTTCAGTGCTTCTTTCCTCCCCAACGAGGCTCTTCCCACCAGAAAAGTCCACTGCACCAAGGAATCAACATAACACATTGTTAACTGTATTTCCTACACATTGGAAATACAGTAACCACATTCATATAGCATTAATGTATGTGTTTAGGTATTGTTAAAATAATAATGGCCATTATAGGACACAACATAAAATTATGTTTTCTAATCTTCACAACACTGAAGTCATGAATCTGAGGTCTGTCTAACTCCTACTTTGATACTTTGCCTCCTTCGATTGATAGTATTTTCTATAGCAAGCATAAGTGACCTGCAATATTTGGCTAAACTATCAGAATAGAGAAAAAATGAACAAAAATCGAACAATAAACTGTGTTCCCATTGTGAAGCAGTCAAATTGGAACTAAAAGCGTGGGCAAGAGGTGAACTTTTCACTTGTTATGAGTCTGTGTAAAAACCAGTAATTTCCAACAAAAGAAGAAGTTGCAAAATACTGAAGTCAGCGTCACACCACGGTTGACTCAGCATTATATGTGTATGTGTACAACCTCAAAATCAGAGGTATTTGGGTGTTGAAAATTAATAGCTAACCAGTTTTCCCAAGAATTAGATAAACTGGAAGTGAAAAGCCATTACGCATTTCTCAGTCAGTTACTGAAATTGCAATGGATTGTAGACCTGCGTTCTGTCTGGATCACATCCGTGCAGCACAGCCCAAGAGGAGCTGCAAGTGACAGAACAGGTAAACATAGATCGAATGAAGCAGCTGTATTAGCAGGATGATCAGAGAATTGGGAGAAAAGAACAGAAGCTAAGGAGATAAATTGAAGGCATGTTCAGGGGTGAGTTCAAGAATGGGAGATAAAGTGTCAAGACATAAAAGTAAAAAAGTTGGGGAAGAGCCAAAGTCCAAGCCAAGAGATTGTTTTAAAACTTTTATTATTATGATTATTTTAAACATATTTGGGGGGTACAAGTGCAGTTTTGTTACAGGGATATTTTGCATAGTGGTGAAGTCTGAGCTTTTAGTGCAACCATCACTGGAATAGAAGACATTGTGCCCCCATTAGATAATTTCTCATCCCTCTTTTCCCTCCCACACTCCCACCCTCCCAAGTGTCCAGTGTGTATTATTCCACACAGTATACTCACGTGTACACGTCATTTAGCCTCCACTTGTGAATCAGAACATGTGGTATTTGACTTTCTGTTTCTAAATTATTTCACATAAATAATGGCCTTCACTTCCATCCATGCTACCGCTAAAGACATTATGTCATTCTTTTTTATGGCTGCATAGTATTCCGAACAACATGGGAATTTCTCAAAGACCAAAAAAATAGAACTACCATTCAACCCAGCAATCCCACTACTGTGGGATGTCTACCCAAAGGAAAAGAAACCGTTATGTTGAAAGATACCTGCACTCATATGTTTATCACAGCACTATTCACAAAAGCAAAGATATGGAATGAAGCCAAGAGGTTTCTGATAAACGTCCAAGTTGTAGTCTTGAAGGTTTTTTCTGGCAGTTCTTAATCATCTCTTCCCACTTGTTAGCTTTTGATCATGAACTTGTTATTCAATTTTTCTAATCTCAACTTTGTTGGGTTGTTCTGAAGTTTAAAAATAACTCACATTTAAGAACTGGCATACAGTGGAAGCTCAATACTAGGGGTTTTACCTTTCTTTAAATATGAGCTGTGTATGCTTCCTTGCCTGACCCTACACATACTTCAGTAGGTTTAACAAGTAATTATTTATTTAAAGACAAACATAGGACTCACCTGCTCCAGGTCATTAATTTCTTCCAGGTGTCATGGTTTAATGCAGGACAAGTTTACATACTAACATCGTTTCTGTGAGGCATGTGCTACCCTATAGGCTCCCAATTATAGTTGTAGCTATTACTACACTGTAAACTTTGATTGTATCATTACCACATAATAAAATCCATTAACAGGATGTGTCAACACTAATAAAGTTATGACTCAAGCGAAAATGGGCATCTCACAACTTATCAAATCAGTGCCTAGGGGCATTGTCATAGATTTGTCGGGCCAACAAGCTTTGTCTGTTAAAGGTATTAGAGTGAAATAAAAAGAGATTTGTTCCCCAGCATAAAGTGTACATATTAACCCTGTGAGTGTGGTTACATCCACCCCATTTTACAGATGACAAAATAATGGCCTGAATTAATTATACACAGTCATGTATGACTTAACAATGGGGGCGCATTCTAAGAAACAGGTCCTTAGGCAATTTCTCCATTGTGCAAACACCATGGATTAAACTTAACCTCTATGGTACAGCCTACTACATGCCTAGATTATATGGTATAGCCTTTTAAAAATTTTTTGGGGAAAGTGATCCTCCCATCTCAGCCTTCCAAGTAGCTGAGAGTAGAGGTGTCAGCCACCATGCTCAGCAAGCCTATTACTCCTAGACTACAAACCTATACAGCATGAAATTCAACTGAATACTGGAGGCAATTGTAACATAATAATAAGTGTTAGTGTATCTACACATATTTTAACATAGATAAATACAATAAAAAGATGGTATTAAAGATAAAAAATGGTACAACTATATAGGGCACTAACCATGAATGAAGCTTGCCAAACTGGAAGTTGCTCCGAGTGAGTCAGTGAATGAGTGGTGAGTGAATCTGTACACTATGTATACTTTATGAACACTGTATACCTAGACTACACTAAATTTATAAAAACATTTTTCTTTCTTCAATATAAATTAACCTTAGCTTACTGTAACATTTTTACTTTATAAACTTTTCAATTTTAACAAACTTTTTGACTCTTTTGTAATAACACTTATGTTAAAACACAAACATTTCAGAGGTGCAAAAATATTTATTCTTGATATCCTTATTCTATAAGCTTTTACTATCTTTAATTTTTTTATTTTTTAAACTTTTTTGTTAAGAGTGAAGACACAAAACACACATTAGCCCTGGCCTACACAGGATCAGGATCATCAGTATCACTGTTTTCCACCTTCACATCATGTTCCACTGGAAGGTCTTTCAGGGCAATAACACCGATGCAGCTGTCATCTCCTATGGTAACAATGCCTGTATAGGGCACTAACCATGGAATACCTTCTGAAGGACCTGCCTGAAGCTGTTTTACAGGTAACTTAAAAAAAAAAAAAAAAAGAAGTACACTCTAAAATAAATAACAAAATGTATAGTAATTGCATAAACAGTCATTTATTACTATTATCAAGAATTATGTGCTGTACACAATTGCATGTGCTAGACTTTTATATGGCAGCACAGTAGACTTGTTTATACCAGCATCATCACAAACTCATGGGTAATGCATTGTACTCTGACATTATGATGGCTACAATGACAATAGCTGATGGGTGCTTATCAGCTCTGTATTAGTTGGTTCTTGCATCTCTATCAAAAATACCTGAGACTAGGTAACTTATAAAGAAAAGTGGTTTAATTGGCTCACAATTCTGCAGGCTGTATAGGAACCATGGTGGCACCTGCTTCTGGGGGGCCTCAGGAAACTTACAATCATGGAAGGCGAAAGAGGAGCCTGCACTTTCCATGGCCAGAGCAGGAGGAAGAAAGAAAGCAGGGAGGTGCTATACACTTTTAAACAACCAGATCTCATGATAACTCACTCACTCACTATCACAAGAACAGAACCGAAGGGATAGTGCTAAATGGGCATAAGAAATCCGCCCCCATGATCCAATCACCTCCCACCAGGCTTCACCTCCAACACTGGGGATGACAATTCGACATGAGATTTGGGCAGGGACACAGATCCAAACCATATCAAGCTCCATTATAATCATATGGGACGACCATCATGTATGTGGTCCATTGTTGACTGAAACATTATGCAGTGCCTGACTGTTCTTACTCAATGTCCGGCTGACTTCATTTGAGTCTGGTTATCAGTCCTTCTCCCTCTGATATTCAAGCCGATGTGCCCACACTGTAGAGCAAACTCTTTGGCAACAGTAAGCCACAAGTTGACTTGTTTCTCCCCAACTCTGGCTTGGAAGTCTCAGAGCCTCTTGGTTCCTGGAAGTCCCACCTGTCCAGGTTACCCTAAGTAGGGTGTGGATGGTGGGTGATACTGAAAAGATCTTTCCTGCACACTTATTATTTTAATCTCTCATCACTTTGCAATTATATACTTCAGACATGGTAGAATTAATTTATCTTTAGCAAGAGAAAAATATAGTTCTTTACTACAAGAATTTCAGGGTTCTTTATACTAACAGGTTAATTTGACAAAACAGTTATTGCAGACTTACTGTGTTACTGTGTAAAAAGCACTTTATTTGACTGAGAAAACAAGAAAGAAAATACTATTCGTGGGCAGGGGTAGATCATTAGACATGTGAAAGAAATGGAGGATTTGAAATCTTTTCCCATTACAGATCTCAATCCATCTCCTCCTTTGTACCTTAAGAGGAGAAAGAAAGGATGAAAAGAATTTTTTAAAGCAAAGAAGAGGAGGAAGGTAGAAGGACCATTTTGGTCTAACGTGCAATTTAATTTTTTCCATTTAACAAGTTTTATGGAGCAGTTACCTTGAACATAATTATACACTGGGAAATGGAGAATGAGTGAACACCAAAGGTTCACTCTTTGGATTCTTTTCTCTACATGCTCCATGTCCTTCTCACAATACCCCTACTCCATGGCCAATAAATCCATGTGAAAATCAGTAACAGCTGTTGTAAACAAGGACTCAAGAAGTGAAATATTTGTTTTAATATCTTTGTAGATAGCAATTCCCACAGTTAGACCACAACTATATTTGGAATTTGTTTCCATTGACCTACTTAATTCTTATCTGCTTATATTTAAGTTTAAAACATAGTCTTATTAAAAGAAAATTGCACTGATTTTAAAATGTCTAAACATTTGGCATTTTACCAACCTTGTCAGTTCTCTTTAGGTAAATACACAGACATGAATTACCTAGTCAATTCTTTCTTGTCTTTACAAACATAGAAATCATTTCCTGGGGATTAATCATTCTTTCAAGTTTAGAATGTTGAAGGAAAATACCAATGTAGGCTGTATCACCATTACATTAAAAGTTTGTGAGCATTCAGACTTAAAAAACATATGCATGAATCATGCTGTTGGTGACCTAAGCATTGTCTCTGTATAAAAGAAAGGACACTAGGGGGTAGAGCTAGAAGCCCAGTAGACAGAGAAGATAAGGACAGTGAGAATGATGCATCTTGCATTCCTCGTGCTGTTGTGTCTGCCAGTCTGCTCTGCCTATCCTCTGAGTGGGGCAGCAAAACAGGAGGACTCCAACAGGGATCTTGCCCAGGTAATTAATGGTGGCATCTAATGCAGCTACTGGCCAGCCCAAGTGTGTCTACTTGGCCTTCCAACACAAAGCAGGATGATTAGACTAGAGATCACTTTGTTAGAAAACTGTAGCACCAGAGAATAATTAGCAGGCTGGAGGTGGAAATTATTTTTAAGTTAACAGAGAAGAAAAGAAAGTTTCAGAAAGGGCATATAATTACTCAAGGTTACAATAAAATAGTAGCAGTATATTTGTGGCTAAGTGAAAAGAACACATGGAGAGTATATGAAAGTCCTCTGGTTTTAGAATTTCTTTAGTTAAAATTATTGGGGAGGGGGAGCATGCTAAGTCTGATCTTTAAATCACAACAGGTAACAGTTTTTATATTTTTTCTTGTCATATTTGGACAAAAGAGTTTACCGCACTTCAGTCTTAAACCAAGTCTATAATAACAATGTAAGTGGAAAAGGTTAGTATTCTAACTTTTCACAAAACTATGTTAAAAGAGGGTTTCTTTAAAAACAGACAAAAGTAATGCTAGACCTGAATTTCCAAACCCAAATTCCTTACTTGACTAGCAAACTAACACTGCAATAAAATTTAAAAATTTGTATGAAATGGGGAGTCTTAATGAAAAAAATCAAATTAAATGTGTGATCGACTTTTGTTTTAAGAAACTAGAGGAAAATTAAGATGTATTATAAAAGTTGGGTAAGTCATGGAAAATCGTAAAAAAATGACCTAAAAATTATACTCATTATTCCATTAGCAATACCTAGAAAACTACTACAACCTCAAAACAGATGTGAAACAGTTTAGAAGAAAGGAGAGTAATCTCATTGTTAAAAAAATCCAACGAATGCAGAAGTTCCTTGGGTTGGCAGCAACAGGGAAGCTGGACTCTGACACTCTGGAGGTGATGCGCAAGCCCAGGTGTGGAGTTCCTGACGTTGGTCACTTCACAACGTTTCCTGGCATCCCGAAGTGGAGGAAAACCCACCTTACATACAGGTAATGGTTCAGAGTAGTTTTCACGTAATATTGAAACTTCATAAGTTCCTTGTCATATTTGGATAAGTAACACAAAGTTTTCTTTAACAATTTTTCATAATGGCAGGAGAAAATAATATCCTCTTCAATTTTTCTCCTCCAGGATTGTGAATTATACACCAGATTTGCCAAGAGATGCTGTTGATTCTGCCGTTGAGAAAGCTGTGAAAGTCTGGGAAGAGGTGACTCCACTCACTTTCTCTAGGCTGTATGAAGGAGAAGCTGATATAATGATCTCTTTTGCAGTTAAAGGTAATCAAATAAAGCATCCATTTATCTGGTGTATTAGTCTGTTTAGACTGCTAGAGCAAGATACCTTGGACTGTGTAATTTATAAACAACAGAAACTTATTGCTCACAATCCTGGAGGCTGGGAAGTCCAAGATTAAGGTGTCAGCAGATTTGGTGTCTGATGAGAGCCTATTCTTCATAGATGGTACCTTCTGTGTCCTCACACAATAGAAAGGGCCAGGAGGTTCCCTCAAGCCTCTTTCATAAAAGCACTAATCTCATTCATGAGGGCAGAGCACCTATGACCTAATCACTTCCTAAAGACCTAACCTCTTAATACTATATCACAGTGAATATCAAGTTTCAACATATGAATTTGCAGCAGACACCAGCATTCAGACTATAGCATCTACTGTTATTTTATTGGAACAGGGTAAAAATAAATTCTGAACACTTATATTTCCATTAATTTTTTTTCCCTATCAGAACATGGAGACTTTTACTCTTTTGATGGCTCAGGACAGAGCTTGGCTCATGCCTATCCACCTGGACCTGGGTTTTATGGAGATATCCACTTTGATGATGATGAAAAATGGACAGAAGATGCATCAGGTGGGTAGTAAATCTCTCAGGAACATTTCAGGAATAATGTCTAATCCTACCCAAAAATAATTGGATTATCTAGAATGAGCAGTAAATGGAATATACTAGTAACTGAATTTTTTTATTGCCTGAGCTTTAAACAGAAGTACTGTTTGTTTCAATCATTATTGAAGAATTTTATAAAATGTCTGTATTTTCATGTTTGCCCCCACCAAGTACAATATTGTAAAAGCCATTCAGACTTATCTCCACAACTCAGGATCTTGTAGGGGTTTGAGGATCAGCACAATTAATGTTTTTGATCACTTTAATGACAGATGATTACGGTAGAATGAATTCCATTAAATCAGTTTCAATCCTAAAATTTGCCCTTAGGTTTTCTTTCTTTCTTTTCATTGGCCTCCTTTTTACTTAAAAGTAGAGATCAGGAGAAAATGCCAGGAACTGAAAAAAAAAAAAACTGTTAGGTCATCTTTTTAAATAAACATGTCCCTATCTCTAGCTTAGATGGGGTTTTTTCCCCCTAAATTGGCTTTGAAACACTTTACATCTAAACATAATGACAAAAATTAACTGTATGCTATTTAATATTTAAAATGGCTTCTGAAGTTTAGAAACACACTGTTGAAACAATCACTATTTCTGAGAGTGCCTGGAATTTTTAATGTAAATGCAAAGAACATCTTTCCTGAGTACAAGACTCAGAAGGCTGAGGCACGAGAATCGCTTGAAGCCGGGAGATGGAGGCTGCAGTGAGCCGAGATTGCACCACTGTACTCCAACCTGGGCGACTCTGTCTCACAAGACTGAAATCTGTGTTGCATGAAATGATTGCCTTTTATTTGAACAATTGTCCTTTTCTGCACAATTCTTGGAGCCTTGGTCAAATATCTACTACAAAATTCAGTAAAACTCTCTTTATAATATTTTTTAAAAGCTGAATCTAGCTGTGTTTGTACTGCAGAAACCTGTTATTGGGCATGTTTCTGTTTTAAACTAAAGATTGTACACATCCAATGGCATTTATTACTGGGAAGATTTTTGACAATCAAAAATTGTTTTATTATGGCTGAGCACCGGTGGCTAATGCCTGTATTCCCAGCATTTTGGGAGGCCAAGGTGAGTGAATCATTTGAGGCCAGGAGTTCGAGACTAGCCTAGCCAACATGGTGAAACCCTATCTCTACCAAAAATATAAAAATTAGCCGGGCATGGTGGCACGTGCCTGTAATCTCAGCTACTCAGGAGGCTGAGGCATGAGAATCGCTTGAACCCGTACTCCAGCCTGGGCGACAGAGTGAGACTGTCTCAAAAAAACAATTACTTGAGTATGATGAAGAGGAGGAAGAGCAAATCAGACTAAACTCCACAAGAAATAACTACAGTCTTGTGGCCTAAAAGTTTGAGGAGCAACGTAAATGTTATATGATTAATTTTAACCGAGGTTGCAACTGGCACATGTTCCTAAATTTGAACAATGACTTTTCACTTTTAGACAACGAAGAGTTATATTTATTGACATGCTATTAGTTTTGTCCTTTCAAAAAAAAAAAAATCTTTGGAAACAATGCTTCTCATTTGTCAATATAGGAAAAGTGTCTTAGTTTTCCTGACCAAGGAGGGATCTAGGGAGCGATACGGTGAAAAACTGTCTTATATATTGACTTAAAGTCAACCTTGAAAAACACATTAATTTCTATAAAGTATGGAATATGCCAATCAATGAACCAATCCACAAATACTGAAAAGACCATGTGGTTTCAAGGATGGCCTGCACAGCTGGCATATGTTCTGTATGTGTATTTATGGAATAAATAGCTGGTAGATTCTGAACATTTATGGTTGTCATACAGGCACCAATTTATTCCTCGTTGCTGCTCATGAACTTGGCCACTCCCTGGGGCTCTTTCACTCAGCCAACACTGAAGCTTTGATGTACCCACTCTACAACTCATTCACAGAGCTGGCCCGGTTCCGCCTTTCACAAGATGATGTGAATGGCATTCAGTCTCTCTATGGTGAGTGACGCTGGAAAAATTAAGCATTGTAGCTCTACAACGACAGTCCTCAAGAAAGTTTTCCAATGCTACCTAAAGTATTTCTGATTTAGCTTGAAGCACTTTGAGAATGTTTGAAAGGCATACAAATTGACAGTTGCATCACATTTTTTAAATGTTTGCATCCCCAAATCTCTTTCCTTTAGGATCTCCCCCTGCCTCTACTGAGGAACCCCTGGTGTCCACAAAATCCGTCCCTTCAGGATCTGGGACGCCAGCCAAGTGTGACCCTGCTTTGTCCTTCGATGCCATCAGCACTCTGAGGGGAGAATATCTGTTCTTTAAAGACAGGTCAGACCAGAAAATTATATTTTTCTATCTATTCTTTTGATGTACAGTGCTTAGAAAGGAAAACAGAAATTTGATAGAGGTTTTTTTAAAAAACTTTTATTTTAGGTTCAGGGGTACATGTGCAGGTTTGTTATATAGGTAAATTCATGTCACGGGGGTTTGTTGTACAGATAATTTTGTCAACCCAGTGCTAAACCTAGTACCCTGTAGTTACTTTTTCTGCTTGACAGAGATTTTTTTAAATACAAAATTTTCTCTGTATTTTAAAATCATTCAGATCTAGTTCTTGTTGAACTTTTAACATCCTGTTAGAATTGTCCGGGTCATTTTTTACACTTACAAGGGATGATTCTAGACTGTAAGCTTGATTAAGGCAGGGAGTTATATCTGTTTTGTTCATTTTTTAAAATATAAATCATGGAACTTCTTCAGAAAGCACTGGTGAATCCTTAGAAACAGGGTGATATCTTTCCCTTTGCTAAAAATTGCTACTACTTAAATTAATTACTTTTGGAAAAAAGTGATATATGCTTATGGCACAATATTTAGACACTGCCAAAAGATACAGAGTTAAAAAATCTCTCTCTAGTCTTTGGTCTACAGTTCCCCAGCTCCCTTCACATGTGTAACCACGGCTATCAATTTCCTTTAACTCTTTACAGAAATGTTCTATTCATATACAAGCATCAATACGCACATAATATTTTTTAAAATATTAGGACATAATATACACACTGTTTATGGACTTTCAGAGTGGAACCAAGCTAAATAATTTTATTGGAACCAGTCACAAGTCCTGCCATCAATTTTATTACCCTGCCATCAATTTTATTATTACATGCAGGAGGATGGTTTAATATAGACTTCTATGAATGCGTGAATTAGCATGGATTTTTTTTTAAAAGAATACTTTTTTCACATAGCTAAAGGAGAAAGACAATTGCAAGTAATTTTATGTATTACAGATATTTTTGGCGAAGATCCCACTGGAACTCTGAACCTGAATTTCATTTGATTTCTACATTTTGGCCCTCTCTCCCGTCATATTTGGATGCTGCATATGAAGTTAATAGCAGGGATACAGTTTTTATTTTTAAAGGTGAGTACTATATAAGAATTTTCAACTTGCTGGAATAAATCCTATTGTGAAAATTTTATCGACATGAGTTTTCTCCATTATATTAAAGTTTAGATTACTGCAAGACCTTGTGCTAACACTTAAATAAAATTTGTACAAAGAACATTATAAACTTTATTTTAGAGACCTCTTAAGTGAATAGGTGGTATTCCATATTCATGGATAAAAAATGCAATATAGTAAAAATGTCAATTTATCTATAGATACAAGACATTTTCATTTCAAATGCCAAAAGATTTTTCATGGAACTTGACAAATTAGTTTTACAATTTATACGGCAGCAAAGACCAAGAATAGCCAGGATGCTCCTGGTGAACCCATCTTATTAGATAAGGAGAAAAGCCCTGTGTTATAAAATTTTAATCAGTAAGATGTAGTATCAGTTCAGGGAGAGATAAATTAACTAATGGAGCTATTCAGGTATGGCGGCTTCTTTATCAGATTTTTAAACTACGGTTTCAATTTGTTTTATTGGTAATATGCTATTTGAGTTTCTATTACTTCTTGAGTCAGTTTTGTTAACATGTTTTTCTAAAAGTTTGCCAATTTTGTCTGTTTTCAAATCCATCAGTAAAAAGTTTTTGGAAAATTATTTTGTTGTAATTTGAATTATTGCTGAAGTTTTGTTCTCTTTTTCATTCCCAATACTGAACCCTTTTGCCTTTCTCTTTTTCTCTTCATCAATCTCATAATATATGTAATAATGTTATTGATCTTTTCAAAGGACTGACTTTTGGCTTTATTTATTCTCTATATTATATTTTGATTTCCCATTTAACTCATTTCTGTTCATATCCTTATTGTTGCCTTAAGTTTTGTTTACTTTTAATTGATCCTGTTATTATTGTTATAGCTTAAGTTTGACACTTACCTTATTAACTTGTAAATTTTTTCTTTTCTAATATAAGCATTTATACCTATAAATAACCATTTCTTCTTTTTTATTTAGCAAATTTTGATATGCAGTATTTTCATTTTGTTCAATTTTAATTCTTTAATTTCTCATTTTTATTTTTCCCCTAGACTTATAGGTGATATTGGAATATTTTTAAATGTCAAGCTTTATGAAGATTTTAAAAATGTTTATTTCTGGCAATCTCACTTTTGTGAAGATTAAATGAATGTGAAATTGCAATAGAAATTGTAAAGAATTATAACTCTAACATATCATTATCCAGTAATGTATCTCACATTTACATATCACTTGCACTGTGTCAGACACTATGCTCATTAGTGGAGGTCAGGACTGAAAAGGGCTCATATTCTAGAAGGAGCAGCAGAGATGAAGCCATAGGCAGCCTACGTATGACAAGTGCTGGTACTGAGAGAAGGAAGGGTGCCATGGGAGCATCTGACTCATATCCAGGGCTCAGCAAAGATCCCTTAGAGGAGGTGATGTTAGGATGGGTCTTGAAGTTCTCTTTTGCTGTGCAGAGATCGGCTGGGTGCACAGGAAGTAGAAAGGTCTCTAAGAAAGAAGAAATTGTTTTTGCCAAGTAAGAGCATATCTGGAACTGCTCAGACACATAAAAGTCATTCAGTTCAGATGAAGCAAGAGAGATAAACAACAGATGGACATTTTAGATTAGTGAATCTGGCAGTAGTATGAAGAAGGAATTCAGGCTTGGGGTCCTAGAGAGTGATGTAACAAAGTAAAGGCAGAGAGATGGATGGGATTTTGTTGTCCTAACTCACTAGAATTTGAATGAATTCCGATTGTGTTCAGAAGAAGCACAGATTGGAATTGGTGACTGTGAAATATCTCAAAGGAAGTGTTCAATAAGCAATGATCTATTAGTATGAAACTTAAGAGAGAGAGGTCTAGGTGAGAAATTCAGGTTAAAAAGTCACCAGCAATTATAAGAAATAACTAAAACTGATCTATAAATAAACTATAACTTATAGATACAAATATATAAGCCACAGAAAGGGCAATGAATCAGAGTTATCTACTCATTTATTCATTCTTTCACTCACTCATTCATTCAGGGAGTATTTATTAAAGACTGGCTGTGAACTGGGCATTATTAGGTTGGAATTAAAACCAAGACTTCCTCTTTACCACAACAATGCACTATAATCATTTTTAAAATCAACGGCTTCATGTAAAATTTATTGGATTTGTTTTTTCAACAGGAAATGAGTTCTGGGCCATCAGAGGAAATGAGGTACAAGCGGGTTACCCAAGAGGTATCCATACCCTGGGTTTTCCTCCAACCATAAGGAAAATTGATGCAGCTGTTTCTGACAAGGAAAAGAAGAAAACATACTTCTTTGTAGAGGACAAATACTGGAGGTGAGATGCAAGAGAAATGACTTTCTATGAAGCCTGATTAAGAAAATTATTTTCTTTCTTTAAGGATATTTCCCTACCCCCATGCTCTAACTTTCTCTAACTTCAAAATTTATGATTATGAGGAAGACAGCTTATTGTTCTACTTCCTGGATACAAAGGGCTCTCAGAGCGGTGATCACTGGGCCATATACTCAGACACCAAAAGACATCAGGAGAGGCCAGCTGAGGTCCAAAGATATTCCCTTCTTATCCCGTTTCCAGTCACCATGTGGCTGCCATAGGAAGCCCAGGTGTGGCAGGCTTTGGAGACAAGATCTACAGGGTCCCAGTGTGACTGAGAACCAGAGTTTTGGTTTTAGCTAAGTGATTTAATTCATTTTACATATTATGTCTACACAGTCTTTATGTATTTGTGGTAGACACATAGAAATTTGGGTTCTGTGTGTCCAGGCTTAGAAAATTTGCCTCAGACATATGTATGGAACCTCTGTAAAATGACAGAATGTTCCTGTTTCTGGGAAAATATTGTTTTATGCATTAAACTTGTAAGCCCAGGAAAGTAACCTATTCTTGTAGCTCTAAAAATGTTTAACACTTTTTTACACAACTTAAAAAGTTTGTCTAGGATTCCACACTGGAAAATTAACATCACATTGTACTATTGTGTGTAATGGTACTACTACACAACATTGAACTGTATTTCTTTCATTTGGCTTAGATTTGATGAAAATAGCCAGTCCATGGAACAAGGCTTCCCTAGACTAATAGCTGATGACTTTCCAGGAGTTGAACCTAAGGTCGATGCGGTATTACAGGCATTTGGTAAGAAGACCCTTATTTCATTGTCAATGCAGGAATCTCCAGGCATTTTTATGATTTCAAAATGAAGTGCAGAATCAAAACAGTTTTTAAATCATTCAGTCTGATACCTTTTTTACTCCAAATTCCTGAAAATCTTAACTTTCCAATTTATGCAAAGTGGGTTTAAATTTTGTGTGTGTGTGTGTCTGTGTGTGTGTGTGTGTGGTTTTTTTTTTTCCTGAATAGCTTCCAAGTCTCTGTTTCATACCTACACACAAAATCAAAGGATACTTTCTCACACAGAAACCATTATCTTTCAGGTCACTATGTTGGTATAAAAATACAATCTATGTGAGCCAAGTTTACTAATGGCTGGTTGTCATTCTATTCTATCCCATCCTGTTTTCCCTTTCCTTCTATCCCATCCCAGGGGAGCCTTGTCTGGGCCTCTGTTGCAGTCTGCAATTTCCTACATTAGTCATCTGTAAAAAAAATAGTAGTCCTCC
Organism: Chlorocebus sabaeus; assembly: GCF_047675955.1. Taxonomy (NCBI): domain Eukaryota; kingdom Metazoa; phylum Chordata; class Mammalia; order Primates; family Cercopithecidae; genus Chlorocebus; species Chlorocebus sabaeus. Next base: position 99,272,292 of record NC_132904.1, on the reverse strand, counting down.
CATATGCTCAAAATAGGTAAAATGTGATTCATGGTAATGGGTAAATAGGAAAGCAAAACTTGTTCTTGATTACTCTGAAGGAATTTTGGAGGGAGCTGCCAGTGCTTGACAATCCAGTGCTCATGAGGCTGATGATCTTGTTACTAAAATGACTTAACCATGATGGATGCAAAGCAGGAAATGGACCTCTGGCTCATTTATCATTTGTCTGATTCTCTTGGGTCTAGTTGTCTCCTAAGCTGTAATTTAGGACCTAGCAGAAGAGGAGAGGTTGGAAAGAAAGGAAAACAAGATTTTAAAATATTATAGAATGTTATATATTTAGAACCAGTATAACATAATGTTTTAGAGCACTTCCTTTGGAGTCAGATGAGATGGAGTCCTCCCTCCATCCTTCCTTACAGATACTACCTTGTTAAAATTACAAAACCATCCTAATTTTTAGTTTTGTTCTCATCAATAACACATTACACTTTTTTGTAAGGGTAATTGAGCTAAATATGTAAAGTACTTAGCTCAGTGCCTGGCATAGAGTAATCACTTAATAAATGCCATCCATTATTAACTTGTACTTAATCTAAGTTACATATGTTGCAAAATGACATATTTGAAGATGTCTCATCATTTCCTTCTCTATATTTACAGGATTTTTCTATTTCTTCAGTGGATCATCACAGTTTGAGTTTGACCCCAATGCCAGGATGGTGACACGCATACTGAAGAGTAACAGCTGGTTACATTGCTAGACAAGATAGGGGGAAAACTGATATGGGTGTTTTAAATAAATCTAATAATTATTCATCTAATGTATTATGAGCCAAAATGATTAATTTTTCCTGCATGTTCTATGGTTAAAGAAGAGGAGTCTTGCAGACATCTGTATGTGTCATGAAGAATGTTTCTGGAATGCTTCGTTTGCTTTTGAATTACATTCAACAGAATTAAGAAATACTCATGTGCAATAGGTGAAAGAATGTATTTTCATAGATGTTTTATTACTTCTTCAATAAAAAAGTATTTTATTTTGGGCCTGTTCCTTACTTTCTAGAACAATTCGTGTTCAATACCCTGACCACACTGGGGACTGATTATTTGACAGATACTCTGCCAGTAGATGTGGTAGGATCACACACTATAAAGGAGCCATGTGGCTGTCACATACCCTCTCCTATTCTCTGCACCAACAGGATCTTTCTTTTTCATCTCACATATATTGTAAGCATTCCTTACACACCTAACAAAGAAGGTAAATCAACAGTTGTCCTGTATCTAGGAAGGATCAAAGCAGAATGGAGAAATGGAACTCTAGAATGTTAGAGCCTGGGAACCTGGCGTATTATTTAATAGACTTTACAATTTTACAGGTGGAGAAATAAAACTAGTTTGGAGTCCACTCACCTCTTGTTTTAACCCAAATCTTTCTTTATTGGGATTCCTTTCCTGCTCTGCAGACTAAATTTCTCATCTCACCCTCACCCTCACCCTCCTGTTAGAATATTCTCTTGCTGCCATTTTGTATGTGGAAGCCCCTGGGTGATAAGAGCACATGTGCACATGTGGTAATTTTCTACTCAGCAATAGATATCTAATATGTTGGGTGATTACCTTATTTGGAGCCTCAGCTACATAGCAATTATCCAGATGATTCAGGCCAAAATCCATTTCTGCTAAAGAAAGTCTGGAGGCAGAAATATCCCACCTGCTTTTGGAGCTCATAACCAGCAATGATACCCCTGACATAGAGAGACACGTGACTGTGTCTAGGATGGGCTTCAAGGCAAAATTTTGAAGTAGAAATGAATAGCCATTAATGCTCTCACTTTATTTGGGGTATCTTTCTCTTATCTTTCTGTATTTTACTCACCACTTTTTCCAGGCACCAAGCAGCACTAGAACACAGAATTTGCAGTCATTAATAAAATAATGTATGATAATAAGTTTAGAGTGTGTGAGTTATAAATGTTCCTTTCTTGCTATTGACTAACATTAGGACATACGGTAAATATGCATGTTTTAAGAGACAGAGTAGTAGAGTTAGAGCAAAACACACACACAGAAAGACAGGCAGATGAACGAAGAGAGACAGAGAGGAGGGAAAGGGTGACACAATGGTGATAAGACAAGTGTAGGGACGAACATGTGAACTGTATTTGAATTGCAGGAAGGTGATTCAGGTATGAGAAGGCCGAGAAGCAAAAATCTGATCAGTGGAGGGAGGAGGAGCAAAGGGAGTGAAGAAGGAAAGAGTTAAGGTAATAAAATGTAAGACTGCATTAGGAAATTCCACTGGGACCGGCCACCTAAGGGGCAGTCTGGAGATCAAGGAGGGGAGAGTAAACTGGAGAGCAGTTTCATGCTAAGCCCTGGGGTATAGTAGACAACCTTGCAGGCAGGCCTTCATGCCTTAAGGACCAGGAGCAGAGAGAGTTCAAACTGGTCCACCTAACCACTCTCTATCTAAGTGGGGAAGGGAGTGCTTGCATGAAGTGGGTTTTGGAAGGCTGAATGGCAGTTCCTCCTCCACTCCACCATTCATTGATTAATCCACTCATTTAACAGATACCCACTTAATATCTACTGTGTAGTAGGCAACATATGTATAGTAGGCATATGCCCGCAGTGTTGAGAGATTAGGGGGCTTCCAAGAGTAGTAGGCATCTATATGGAGAGCCAAAGAGCAAGAACTTAACAGGTAAGAAGGAGGGAGGTGGTCCAGGCAGAGAGAGATAAAAATATTGGAGAGTGTCAGTTACTTCTATGGCCCAAAGCAGTGCTTCTCAAGCCATCTGTAGTGAAGGACCAGTTCCTTACATTTCCAGTTCACCACGGATACTTTTGTAAAATATAGTGAAAGGGAATTACTATGAAAATGAGATGACAAAGACATTTTTAAATGTTCAGTTTTTAAATTATCGGACTAGATCCAATAGACATAAAATTACTTTATCAAATTGTTGTGAAAGCATGCTTGATTGCTGAGCTTATCACACACCAATTACAATTCATGAATCATCCCTGATTCACAGACCACACTTTAAAGAGCACTTGCCTATAGCATACAGGAAAAAGAGAAAAATTACAGTCTAGAGGATTCTGGATGAAACAGACAAGGAAAAGAAGAATCAGTGAGATGTTACCAGATGCTCTTTCTGGGTGTAGGTAGCATTCAGAGTGCAGAAACCTGTGGCCAGAGAGTCATCATGCATCCGGCTGAATTGTAACCACTGAATTCTCACCACACCCAGTGTCTAACACTAGTTAATTAGGTAGAAAGTGGGACACAATCAGTGAAACAGAGGATTTTAGAGGAAGCTGAAGAAGGAATTAGGGATTATCAACTTCCCCTTCCCACTCCAGCTTCAAAGTTTTGTTAGTTAGTTTATAAGAATACTCTGACTCTGATCATTTTCATGATATTGATCCTTCCTATTTATAGATTCAATGCCATCCCCTTTAAGCTACCAATGACTTTCTTCACAGAATTGGAAAAACTACTTTAAAGTTCATATGGAACCAAAAAAGAGCCCACATTGCCAAGACAATCCTAAGTCAAAAGAACAAAGCTGGAGGCATCATGCTACCTGACTTCAAACTATACTACAAGGCTACAGTACACAAAACAGCATGGTACAGGAACCAAAACAGAGATATAGACCAATGGAACAGAACAGAGCCCTCAGAAATAATACCACACAACTACAACTATCTGATCTTTGACAAACTTGACAAAAACAAGAAATGGGGAAAGGATTCCTTATTTAATAAAAGGTGCTGGGAAAACTGGCTAGCCATATGCAGAAAGCTGAAACTGGATCCTTTCCTTACACCTTACACAAAAATTAATTCAACATGGATTAAAGACTTAACTGTTAGACATAAAACCATAAAAATTCTGCAAGAAAACCTGCAAGGCAATACTATTCAGGACATAGGCATGGGCAAGGACTTCATGTCTAAAACACCAAAAGCAATGGCAACAAAAGCCAAAATTGACAAATGGGATCTAATTAAACTAATGAGCTTCTGCACAGCAAAAGAAACTACCATCAGAGTGAGCAGGCAACCTACAGAATGGGAGAAAATTTTTGCAATCTACTCATCTGACAAAGGGCTAATATTCAGAATCTACAAAGAACTCAAACAAACTTACAAGAAAAAACAAAAACCCCATCAAAAAGTGGGCAAAGGATATGAACAGACATTTCTCAAAAGAAGACATTTATACAGTCCACAGACACACGAAAAAAATGCTCATTATCACTGGCCATCAGAGAAATGCAAATCGAAACCACAATGAGATACCATCTCACACCATTTAGAATGGCAATCTTTAAAAAGTCAGGAAACAACAGGTGCTGGAGAGGATGTGGAGAAATAGGAACACTTTTACACTGTTGGTGGGACTGTAAACTCGTTCAACCACTGTGGAAGACAGTGTGGCAATTCCTCAAGGATCTAGAACTAGAAATACCATTTGACCTAGTCTTCCCATTACTGGGTATATACCCAAAGGATTATAAATCATGCTGTTATAAAGACATATCCACACATATGTTTGTTGGGGCACTATTCACAATAGCAAAGACTGGAAAGCAACTCAAATGCCCATCAATGATAAACTGGATTAAGAAAATGTGGCACATATACACCATGGAATATTATGCAGCCATAAAAAAAGGATGAGTTCATGTCCTTTGTAGGGACATGGATGAAGCTGGAAACTATCATTCTCAGCAAACTATCACAAGGACAAAAAACCAAACACTGCATCTTCTCACTCATAGGTGGAAATTGAACAATGAGAACACTTGGACACAGGAAGGGGAACATCACACAATGGGGCCTGTCGTGGGCTGGGGAGTGGTGGGGGATAGCATTGGGAGATATACCTAATGTAAATGACGAGTTAATGGTACAGCACACCAACATGACACATGTATATATATGTGACAAACCTGCACGTTTTAACATATGGGTCACAGAGCTTCACAAACACGGCCAAACTCTTACAGAGCGTATATTCTCCAGAGGGAGATGGAGAAGTAAGCAGTCTATGTGATACACTACCAAGCATGATGGCCACAATGGGGGAAGCACACAGAGCTGTGGGATCACCAAGGACGGGCTCTGCCCCCAATGCTGAGAGATGAGGGGCCTTCCTAGAGTAGTAGGCATCTATGTGGAGAGCCAAAGGGCAAGAACTTAAGAGGTAAAGTATTAAAAAAAAAAATCCTCTGACTCTGTAAAATAAACACCCCTTCCAATTCAATGGTTTCCAGCTAAAAGGTGGGGAGAAACAACAAAAAACAAGCAACCAAGCAAATAAACAACCACAAAACCTTCCACAACAGCAAAAGCTTCCCACACATCCATCTGCGTCTGCTTGCCTGGCTACTGCCTTGTTTCTCAGGACTGGCTGCAGAACTTTTCTTTGCTGAGATGCACTCTCTGGCCCTCCTGAGCTGCATTGCATGTACTTCCTGTACATTCCCAAGATACACTCCAATCACAGCACTTACCAATCTTTATTTAACTATCCCCTCAAATTCATCCTACATTGGACTGCAACTTCCTTTGGTTATTTTCCACTGTAATTCAGAGATTGACACATGGTAGCTACTCCGTAAATTTCTGTTTGTTAAATGAAAGCATGCATAGCTCCCCTGAACTAGGAAGAAAATAATGTCAATTTTAGAATGTGAAGAATGAGTTTTAGTTGATAGGCATCTGGAGATGTCTGGAGAGGAAGGGCATTCCAAGGGAAGCAAGCCGCATGCACAATGGCACGGAGATGTTAAAGGATATGTTTGAGGGATCTCAAGGGAACATCTGAGAGAGCCAAAGAAAGGGAGTCACATTAATTTATGTTTTAGAGAAAATATATGAAGCATCAACTTTCTATGTGATTGAGTATAACATTAATGAAACATTTCAGTAAATGAAACAATAGAGTAAAATTTCTTCCCAAAGTTTGTAAGTCATTGTTTTTCATTTAGTCACTCATTTAGCACATTTACTCATTTAATAACCATTTCATTGCACCCATCAAATCTCTTTTTGAAGTAGGAAACATAAATAAGAAATAAATTGCCCACTCACTTAGCTAAGTAACACACATTACCACTACATGTGTAGTATATTTTCTCAACAGCAATAAAATAGGAAGGAAAAATTACTTCATCAATTAAACAAGCATGCACTAAAGAAATGCTCTGGTTTCTTTTCTCTCTCTCTCTTTTATTTATTTATTTATTTTTTTGGCAACTGAGTCTCACTCTGTCACCCAGGCTGGAATGCAGTGGCGCTATCTTGGCTCACTGCAAGCTCCGCCTTCCAGGTTCAAGCGATTCTCATGCCTCAGCTTTCCAAGTAGCTGGTCCGCCACCACCCCGAGCTTATACACACACACACACACACACACACACACACATATATATATATATATTTTTAGTAGAGACGAGGTTTCACCATGTTGGCCAGGCTAGTCTCAAACTCCTGTCCTCAAGTGATCCTCCCGCCTAGGCCACCCAAAGTGCTGGGATTACAGGCGAGAGTCACTGCTCCCAGCCTGCTTGGTTTCTTAAGGATTAAATCAAAAAAGGTAGCTGAAGATACGTACAACCTCCTTAATCCCTGCAAAGTCAGTAGGAAATCAAACTCTTTAACTTCTTCCCTAGAACAAGGACATGGTGAATCACAGACCTACTTATATTTAGAAGCAGATTTATATTTATGCATACTAGTAAGACCTTCCCAGCCAAATTAATGGAATGTCACTGCATCACCATTAGATGCAACTAAAAGGTGACAAATGCATGGTAAGTGAATTTAGAGTGTAAGTTATCTCGCTTGGAAATTTGCCACCTCCACAATTGTTCTTAAAATCATATTTGGCTCACAGATATGATGATGGCGATGATAACAATGATGATTATACAATGATGCAATACCTGGTAACACAGCTGCTTCTTGAGCAATGCTCCCAAATCTCTAAAGCAGATGATTCAACTTGGTTTCTTACGGAGATTCAGCAGACGTTATTTGTTTTACCCTTGCTTTATTTGACTGCACAGCAACAATTTCCTCAAGAGTCATTTCCTGTGGTGAGTTTAAATCCCCTTAAAATGAACTAACCCTATCCCTTGAATCATAGTCACATTGTTTTGCTTTCTAAGAAATAAAACTACTAAGAATTTCAAGATCTCAGTTTCCTCATTTGCAACGTAAGGGAGTTTAATTAGGTTTTGTGGTTTGTTTATTTGTTTTACCGTTACAGAAGAGTGGTCCATATTTTGGGGGTATATGTGATATTTTGACATATGGATACAATGTGTGATGTTTATACCAGGGCAATTGGGACATTCATCACTCTAAACATTCACCCCTTCTTTATGTTGTGAACATTCTAATTCTTCTCTTCCAGCTACTTTGAACTATACCGCAAATTATTGGTAATCATAGTCATCCTACTGTATTATCAAAAACTAGATTTTATTCCTTCTATCTAACTGTATATTTACACCAATTATAATTAAAACCTTTTTTTTGGTGGGGGGGTGACAGAGTCTCACTCTGTCGCCCAGGCTGGAGTGCAGTGGTGCGATCTTGGTTCACTGTAAGCTCCGCCTCCTGGCTTCAGCCGTTCACCTGCCTCAGCCTCCCAAGTAGCTGGGACTACAGGTTCCCGCCACCACGCCCGGCTAATTTGTTTTTGTATTTTTTAGTACAGACGGGGTTTTGCCATATTAGCCAGGATGGTCTCGATCTCCTGACCTCGTGATCTGCCTGCCTCAGCCTCCCAAAGTGCTGGGATTACAGGTGTGAGCCACCACACCCGGCCATAATTAGATATTTTTTAAAGTATCTTTTAACTCTAAGAAAAAAAATAGCAATCATGAAATACTCTGTAACAAATACCAAAGTAGATATATGTTATATGTATAATTTTGTTTAATTCTTCTGAAAACCATTTTGGGATTGGGGGGAATTTTATTACTATTATTATAATTTTCTAGTCAAGAGAACTGAACTAACTTGAGTCTTCATACCCAGTTAGGAGTAGGGTTGGATTTCCAATCTCTACCCACTAACTCTCTATCTACCTCATACCCAAAATCATACCTTCAAGTTCTGTCTCCCATTCAACATTCCATAAGCCCATGATTACACAATTTTTCAGAATTTTCAGGGCAGCAATTTAGAATGCCAGTCATTTGGGGTTTGTATCATGCTGTCTTGTATTTTTAATAGCTTTCTTTATATTCTTTCTTTTAGAGTAAGAAGTCTCTGTTCTCCAGCCAGTGACCCAAGCATTACCTTATGTACAATAGTGATGTGTGTACAGACCTCCACACATGATGGATAAGAACACATTCTCCCCACTTACACACCAAGGACATGGGCTGCATTTCTCTGAGTATCTCTGTTTACCATTTATTCCATATAATACCTGATCACAGTGTAAGTTTTTGAAGTCACGGAAATAATGATTATTGTTGTATTAGCGCAACTTATAAAACACATGTCTATAACAATACATGTCTACCCTGTAAAAAAAAATTTCATACATAAAGACAGATAGTCAAGCATAAGGCAAAATATGAGAAGTCCTTTAAGAAAGCTACAAAATACCACAGAATTCCAATAAGTTAAATAATATGATATTTGGCAGAAAACAAAATCCAATCCATGTTAGATTCATTGATATGAAATGAAATTCTTAGTGTAGTAGGCTTAGACTTGGAAATAGAAAGCAACAGCTCTAATTCTAGCGCTCTTCACTCGATGCATGATCTGGAACAAATGATGGAAGGCCCATGTCTCTAAGTTTCCTCATTTGACAAGCGAGGGGTTTCTATTAGATTGGTGATTTTTAAACTTGCTCCATTCTTCCACGATATTTGGGGGTTATGTTAGAGGGGACATAGGGAGAAGTAGTAGGATGAAGGTGAGTCTCTAGAGTTCAGTGCTTCTACTTTAAGCACTACTATTGTGCTTTGCTTTTTTTATCTGTTTGCAAATTTGATCTGTTTGCTGGACATACACACAGATTGCTGTTTCAGTAAAGCATTCGGTATTTGACATAATTGTTGTCAAGCACTATACTGAATAACCACCAGTTTTCTTATTGTATGAGCTGCCATGAAGATGACGTCATGTGTAATTTCTTGCTCAATCCCAGTGATCACAATGGCGATTTCCTGAGTTTATGTGCCCCTTTCCTGTTTCTGAGGTTACTGAGTCAACTAGGGGATCCCTGGCAGGAAGCACCAGGAGCACTGAGGTGATGACTTCTCTACAGCTAGTGCATGAGCCCTGTGGTGGTCAGGGAGTTCCAGCCTTATTTTGGCTGGGAAAAGATGACCTATATTCCATTTGTCCCAGAAAACGCCTCCTTTTCTGATTTCCCTTGCCTCTGCAAGCATCAGAAGTCCTTTGGGAAAGAGAGAATTTGGTTTTTCCTGAGAAATTCATTCACTTCTCCTTTTCTGTTTGCTTTCATGCGATACTCCATTTAGATGGGGAAGTTGTGATTAAATATTAAATTGAGAAGGAAGAATGTGTTCTTATCTATCATGTGTTGCAAGTTCGTACACACATCTCTGTGGTACATAAGGTCACGGTCTTCTGTGTAATTGCAGCACCTTTTATGAGACTCTTACAGCACGAACTAAAGGTTCCATGCATTAATAATTTACTGGCCTATTTTTCCTTTCTCCAGACTAAGTGACTGGAAATATTAAGAAAATATTTGTTGAATGGAGGAAGACATATGTGAATGGATAAATAAATGCAGCCTAGCCCCCTGGATTAAATGTGTTCAAGCATTCATGGGGAAAATGTTACTAAATGTAGTAAAGAAAAAAATCTGGCTGCTCTACTGAAGAGGAGCAAGCTCTGAGACTTCATGAAAAGAAGGAGAGAGGGAGACCCTAGTGTCCCTGCTGATCCCAGCCTTCCAATCTTCTCCACCAAAGCACCAGACCTGTGATGAAGCCAGAACATCTTGGGTGTTCTACCCCCAGTAACAATCTGACTGCAGCCACAAAAGAGATTCCAAACAACCAGTCAAACTCTTCAGCTGAGATCAAGCCATAGAATCCTGACAGATAGTTAATTGTTATTGTTTTGAGGCACTAAATCTGCAGTGGTTTGTTATAAGCTAAATATATACAGGAGAGGCAACCAAGTAAGCAAACAACAAATAATATCCCACAAGGTAGAAGGCTAAGTAGGATAGATACCATGCTAGAATCCACGTGGAAAAGCTTTCCCACCACTTCTGGGAAAATGAAGCTCATCCTTAACAGAAAGAACGGCAGAGAGCTTTATTATGGCGTGCGCGCGTGCGCGCGCGCGCGCGCGCGCGCACACACACACACACACACACACACACACACACAGAAAAAACATAATGGAAAAAACCAATTGGGTCACTTAGGGCAACAGAATTCATTTTTCGTGCAGATATATTAGTATCAGTTACCACTTGCAGCTAGTCAAAAAGAGGGAAAATCCTGGCCAACATGGTGAAACCCCATCTCTACTAAAAATACAAAAATTAGCTGGATGTGGTGGTGCGCGCCTATAGTCCCAGTTACTCGGGAGGCTGAGGCAGGAGAATCGCTTGAACCCAGGAGGTGGAGATTGCAGTGAGCCAAGATCACACCACTGCACTCCAGCCTGATAACAGAGTGAGACTCTGTCTTTAAAAAAAAAAAAAAGAGGGAAAAGAAAACTTAGAGTAATATCAAAAGGAAGTCTCTCTTGGGGGCACCAGAACAAAGACTCATCTCCACACCTTCTGCTTTGACATATCTGCTGTGAAATTACCAGATGTGTATGTTTCATCTTCCCACATAGATGATGTTGTGAAGACAGCAGAGGCCATGTTCTTGTGTGGGGCGTAGTTGCTTTAATCACTTGCAATGCCTAGTACAATGTTCTGTAATTAGTAGGCTCTAAGTAATCAATAACTGATGAAATGTATGGCTAACTGATCCATCTTTTAATCATGTAGATCATTAGGTCAACACTGTCCAATAGAAATATAATAAAGACTGAGTGCAATGGTTCATGCCTATAATCCCAACCCTCTGGGAGGCTGAGGCTGGAGGATCACTTGAGCCCAGGAGTTCAAGACTAGACTGGGCAATATAGTGAGACTCCATCTCTACAAAAAAAAAAAAAAAAAAAAAAAAAAAAAGTTAGCTGGGCATGGTGGTGTGCAACCATAGTCCTAACTACTTGGGAGGCAGAGGCAGAAGGATCACTTGAGCTCAGGAGTTCAAGGCAGCAGTGACCTGTGATTATGCTATTAATTCCAGGCTGGGTGACAGAGGGAGACAGAAAGGAGAGGAGAGGAGAGGAGAGGAAAGGAGGAAAGAGCCTCACGTAGAAATTTAAATTTTCTAGTTGCCACATTTTTTAAAGTAAAAAGAAAACAAGACAGACTAATTTTAATAGTATATTTTATGTAAGCCAATATATTTAAAATATCATTTTAGCATGGGCTACCAACATTTAAAAATCATAAACGAGACATTTTTCATTTTTAAAAAATACTTAGTCTTCAAAATTTGGTGCGTATTTTATAATTGCGGCACACCTCAGTACAGATTAGCCACATTTCAAAGCGTTCAGTGGTCACAAAGATTAGTAGGTACTGACCCAGCTTCATAACAGAACAACTGATTGCTGTCAATGTCCTCTCAGAAATATCCTTCTCATGTCGAACTTTCACAGTCATTAACTTTCACTGAAAAATGATTCAGCTAATAAGTTTGTTTCATGTTATTTAGCTTTATGATGCACACTAGCAAAAGCCAACATTATCTTGACAAAGAAAATATTGTAGTATTATAGTGTATCTTGTGTTTTAGCAGACTCGACCAGTGCAGGGCAGGAAATAACATCCTATATGGAGAAGACCCAGGTTCCTTTGACTGGTGATGGGCTTTGGGAAGCACATTTTACTTGTGTCCTTTTTCTCTCTTTTGTATTGCGGTAGGACCCTGTCTAAGTGGCCGTCCTGGATGATAGTAGTCCTAACAAGAAGCAAGAGACCAGGGGACATCAGCACAGTAACTCTCTATATCACTCCTAGCAAAACTAGAATCCCTGCAATGCTCTACAAGCTCTCCCTGTCATCTACCTCTGTCTTTGCAATCACTCACCTTGTCCCCTACTATTCTTCCGTTTGCCCATTCTGCTTCAGCCACATTGGTCTTGGCGCTATTTCTTGAATGTGTGCTCATTTACTCCTCAACACTTTGCACAGGTCGTTTCCTCGGACAGGCGCGCTTTTCCCGCAGCTATTTTTATGGTTGACTTAGCCATGCTGTACAGCTTTGCCTAACTGTGTAGGACGGCGTATGTTTCATTGTTGATGGCCTTATTGATGATCATCATGAATTTGCAAAGGCAACTGGTTAACTTCCATTATGTCACAATTTCTGATGAATATTGAGACTGCATGTTGCAAATGAAGAGGATGTCGCCCTAGGTGAATCACATAGCATTTTTTGTTTTCTGGGAGTGCCAGGACCCTACATAAAGAGGGAGCCTGTGGGCTGAGACACTGGAACAGCAGTCAGGTAGGGAGCCATCACTTGCCTTGCACTGAGAAGGAAGACAAAGGCCAGCATGTCCAGCCTTTTTTTTTCTTCTGCTGCTGGTGCTGCTTTGGGGTGTGGGGTTGCATGGCTTCCCAGCGACTCCAGAAACACAAGAACAAGATGCAGAGAAAGTCCAAGTAAACGCTGCATTGTACCTGCCAGTAATGGAAGAGCAGTGTGTTCCCATTTTTCAAAGGTCAAGAGGTAGGAACTCAAGCAAGTTTGGGATTCATTTAGGAAACAAGTAGTTTGTCAGGAACAGTTCCCCTCATTTAAAAAAAAAAAAAAATGTATATATATTGATGGATGCAGTGGCTCATGCCTATAATCACAGCACTTTGGAAGACTGAGGTGGATCGCTTGAGTCCAGGGCTTGAGATTTCAGTGAGCTATGCTTGCACCACCGCACTCCAGGAAGGAGGAGGAGGAGGAGGAGGAGGAAGAGGAGGAGGAGGAGGAGGAGGAGGAGGAGGAGGAGGAGGAGGAGGAGGAGAAGGAGAAGGAGAAGGAGAAGGAGAAGGAGAAGGAGAAGGAGGAGAAGAAGAAGAAGAAGAAGAAGAAGAAGAAGAAGAAGAAGAAGAAGAAGAAGAAGAAGAAGAAGAAGAAGAAGAAGAAGAAGCAGCAGCAGCAGCAGCAGAAGCAGCAGCAGCAGCAGCTAGAGAGAACCAAAGGAGCAACACATAGATAGACTGGCTGTACTAATTGTGATTCTGACCTCAAGAGTAAAGCTAGACTTCACAATGGCACGGGTTCTTCTACCACAATAACATTTCTGCACCACTGCTAAACATAATAAGGACTATGAGATCATTACAGAAGCAGACAGATTTTTTCCTCCTCCTCATTCAATTATTAAGGGAAAGGGGGCTATATTGTCACAACAGTGAAATGTTGCAATTTTTCAGAAAAGTGAGAAAGATTTTACTTCTACTGTTTTAGTATTCTTTTCTTCATCAGAAATACCTAGAAAACTGCTACTACAACTTGAAGAGTGAAATCAATCCATTTGGAAGGCAGAGAGACAGTAGCCCAGTGCTTGAGAAGCTGAAACAAATGCAGAATTTCTTCGGGCTGAAGGTAACTGGGAAGCCAGACGCGAAAACCCTGCATTTGATGAAGCAGCCCAGATGTGGAGTGCCTGATGTGGCCTCCCTCGTCCTTACTCAAGAGTGCCCTCGTTAGGAGCAAACACGTACAGGTAACCAGACTGAGCACCAGAGTGAGAGAGCCGTTTCCCACCACCGTGGGAAGAAATGAGGTTCCCTGTGTCTCTGTTCTCTCCTTGATCGTTTTAAGGATCAAAACTACATACAAAATTTACCTCAAGAGGATGTGGACCGTGCCACTAGGAAAGCCTTTGAACTCTGGAATAATGCCTCGGCCCTGACCTTCACCAGGGACTTTGAGGGTGAAGGGGACATAATGTTATCCTTTGTGTGGGGAGGTAAGCTCTTCTCTCCCAAAACCATTCTGAACGTTCTCTCCTGCTACCCTGGGGTCTGCCCCATCAGAATTGCTGATGGAGGAAAGTCTCGCAGATGGAGTGTCTTTTGACTCCTTGCTGTAGCTTTTTTTTCTCTCCTGGGTACGGCTGAATAAAACAGGGATATATCTTTGTTGAATTCTTTTTCTTGCAGATCATCATGACAATTCTCCCTTTTATGGACACGACAGTTGGCTTGCTCATGCATTCCCACCTGGACCAGGTATCAGAGGAGATGTTCATTTTGATAATGATGAAACAAGGACCGAGGATTTCAGAAGTGAGTCAGCTAATTCCTTCACAGCCTCTTTTGTTTTTCCTTCCCATAGCTTATAGAATTTTTTTTGTTTTATCTAAAAGAATGCTTTCAGTAAAATGAACCAATTTTACCTTTATTGGCATGAAGTATAAATACTTTAATAAAAACTGTTGATACTATAAATAACTTTTAAAAGGTAACTATTTTGTCTCGTTTCATAAAAATGTAAAAGAATATTATTTCTTCAGGCTGTGTAATTTTACTAACAAAAATATATTACTCTAAAATTTTTACTAGGATGTTTAATATCATATCATGTACATTTTGTCAAATATTCAGAGCTTTGAAAATATTCAGGTTTTTGGATTTTGTATGCATAAAATTTAAGGACACTTGACCCTATCACAATGCAAAATGAGTAATTTAAAGGAGTTTATTTGAAAGACCGAGGTGGGTGGATCACTTTTAGGCCAGGAGTTCAAGACCAGCGTGGCCAACATGGTGAAACCCAGTCTCTACTAAAAATACAAAATTAGCCAGGCATGGTGGCATGTGCCTGTGGTCCCAGCTACTCAACTTGGAAGGCTGAGGCACGAAAATCACTTGAACCAGGAGGCAGAGGTTGCAGTGAGCCAAGATTGCACTACTGCACTCCAGCCTAGGGGACACAATGAGACTGTCTAAAAAAAATAAAATAAAAAATTTAAAAATCAGTTTAAATAAGTAAAGAATCTTGAAACAGACTAGCATAAGGTGTGTATCTTGCCAATAAGGAGGATTTTTAAATATACAAAGTTTCAAACTGCCTTTCTATGAGATAGTAACTTCTATTTGTGCAGAGATACTCTGGCTTCATGATATAAGATGAAGTGACATTCCGGAGTAACTAAATGAACAAATACAGAATCCTTTGTCTGGTGTCAGCCGAGTCAAAAGCTCAGAAGTGTCTTCTGTAGAAGGTGTCCATCCCCCTCCCACCCCTGCAGTCCTGCAGGGTGCCCACCACACACACACCTGTGCAGCTTGAGAAGTGACCCGGTTATAAGAAGAAGAAAGGTTTTACTCAAGTGCACCTCACTTTGGAATAAAACTCCCCATCTACTTCTTGTGAAGTAAATGTCTGGAGGAAATTCTGTCTAATAGACTCCAGGCAAATCTTTCCATGGCAGATTTCTTTGTTGATAGGCAGTAAGTACTGGGTCGTTCAGGGGGATCAATTGCTGAGTGGATACCCCAGGGACATCTACAGTTCCTTTGGCTTCCCTGAAAGGGTGAAGAAAATTGATGCCGCCATTTATGAGGAGGATACTGGAAAAACACACTTCTTTGTTGCCAGTGAGTATTGGAGGTAAAGACATACCGTCAGAAATCTTGGGAAATCAGATCACTTTGGTGGAAGGAGAGTTGCCTTTTAAAATTGTTCTCGAATGGCACTGAAACTTCCCTTTTTTCTGAAAATGAATGCAGCCAGGCCCAGAGCCATTCAGTCCCCTACCTGTTCTCACACTGCTGCCTAGCAAGGCAAGGAACTTGTTGGCTTGCTTTTGAAAAGGAGATAAAGAGGAGAACACACAAAAGGAACTAGAGGCATCCAAAAAGGAGAAAATGAGGCATTTCTCCTTGATAGGACAGAACATAGAGCCCAAGAGAAAATTTGAATCAGATTTTTATGGTTGATCATATCGTAGAGTTTTTCTAGTTTGCCCCACTCTTCCTTCCAATTAAAATTTCTTAATAGTTTCATGCCAACAATGAACCCACCCATAATTTTGAAAAGCGGTCATTGGGGTTTTGCAAAATTGAGGTGCAGATACTACCTATCTCTCAGATTTCTTGTAAAAATTAAATGAATTTTCATATAAAAAGCACTTAGGACAGTGACGGGTACATGGAAAGTTCTACGTGAAAATTAAGTGTTATTTATTGTTTTTATATTAATCACAGTGTGATATTTTTAATTATTTTTATTACCTGGTATGATGAAGATATGCAGTCCATGGACGCAGGTTATCCCAAAATCCTTGATGACTTCTCCGGAATTAGTACATAAATTGAGCTGTTTTGAAAAATGAAAGTAAAGACCAACCAATTTCCTCATTTTGATATCATAAAAATTAAATATTTAGTGTTACATAGATAAGATAGTAAACTGTGTACACAAAAATATGATATTTTCAAAAGTTAATGTGGCAAATCATTATCTAGTTTCCTAATAGGATTATTGCATTACATTTTATGTCCAGGTTTTTTCCATTTCTTTTGTAGAAGAAGGCAGTATGAATTTGATCCTAAAATGAAGTGAATTTTGACTTTTTTGAAGACTAACAGCTGGTTCAAGTGCAGAAATAACTGATGGCTGACTATCACAAAACAGAAAGGAAAAAGTATTTTTATTGAGCCCAAAATATGTACTTTTCTGAGGAACCAGGTATTTTAGTATTTTATTTTAGTCTCTTGGTAGCACAAGGCAGAGACATATAAACACAATCTTATTTAACCTCAATCTGAACATATTCTATATTAACTAGAATGTATTGCTTCATGAACTTATACAATTTAGCTTTAAGCAAGTACTAAGGGATGTCAATCAAGGTCATCCGGTCATCCTCAGGTTTTCACAGAAAAAAGCTTTTTACTAGAGTCCAAGACTCTGACTTTAACCTGAGCAGTTGCACATATGGCATGCATATCTCAATCCACCCAAGGTGATAACAGCCCTCTGCTTCAACAAAGAAAAACAGCATAAACCCGCATCATCCTTTTATGTACATGGCAACACTGTCACATATTAAAGAAAACAGATACTTAAATTTAGTATAAAAAATAAGGTGTCTGGGCACAGTGGCTCACGCCCGTAATCCCAGCACTTTGAGAAGCTGAGGTAGGTGGATCTCTTGAGGTCAGGAGTTCAAGACCAGCCTGGCCAACATGGTGAAACCCCATCTCTACTAAAAAAAAAAAAAAATACACAAATTAGCCAGGTGTGGTAGTGGGCACCTGTGATCCCAGCTACTTGGGAGGCTGAGTCACGAGAATTGCTTGAACCCAGGAGGCAGAGGTTGCAGTGAGCTGAGATCGCACCACTGCACTCCAGCCTGGGCGATAGAGCAAGACTCAGCATCAAAAAAAAAAAAAAAAGGTAAATTTTATCAACATATAATATGAATACAGACCAGGTATATATCATAAGTATACAGCTTATGACTCTTCACAACACAACCAAGTAATCAGCACACAAAAGAAAATTACCTGTATCCCCAAAGCCCTTCTCCAGGTACCAATCTTTCTGAGGGTAACCACTATCCTAACTTCTAATATCATAGGTTTATCTCTTTTAGTATTATAATAAGTGGAATTATACATTACATATCTTTGTATCTGACTTCTTTCACTCATCATAATATTTATGAGTTTCATCAATATATTTGTATGTAATTTTTGATCATTTATTCTCTTTGCTGTACAGTTTCCTGCAGGTGAATAATTTCCCACAATTTATCTCTCCAGTCTATGTTGAAGGACACATAAGTAGTTTCCAATTTGGGGCTATAAAAAATAGTGCTTTTAGGGCAGACAGAGCAAGATAGTTGAATAGAAGCCTCCAACAGTTGTCCTCCCACCCCCACAAGAACACCAAATTGAACAACTATTCACACAAAAAAGCACCTTCATACGAACCCAAAATCATGTGAGTAATCACACTACCTGGTTTTCACATCATATGAAGGAAAGAGGCACTGAAAAGGGTAGGAAAGACAGTCTTGAATGACCTACACCAGCCCTCTCTTATCCTCCAGCAGCAGCCATATGGCATGAAGACAGAATCTGCACTAGGGGAAGAGGGAGTGTGCAGTGATTATGAGACTTTGCATTGGAACTCAGTTTTGCCCTGTCACAGTGGAAAGCAATACCAGGCAGAACCCAGTCAGCTCCCATGGAGGAAGAGAGAGAGAAAGAAACACAGAGGGAGAGAAAGACAGAAAGAGGGAGAGAAAGACTCAATTTGGTGGGTTGGGGGGTGGGGGCAAGTCAGGAAAGAGAAAAAGAGTCTCTGCCTGGTAATCAAGGGAATTCTTCTGGATCTTACCTAAGACTACCAAGGTCATACCTCTACAAGTATACAAGAGCCACAGCATTACTGGGCTTGGGGTGTATCCTAAAGCACATATGGCTGCTGTGACCAAAGACTTAGATCACAACAACCAAGTCACTTAGAATACCTGCAAAGCCTTCCCAAAAAGAACAGGTACAAACAAGTCCAGACTAAAAAGACTATAATAAATACCTAACTCTTCAATGCCCAGACTCTGATGAACATCTGAAAGCATCAGGATTATCCAGGAAAACACTACTTTACCAAATAAACTAAATAAGGCACCACAAACCAATCCTGGAGAATAACTGTTTTGAGGAAGCTCATCAAAATCTAGGATAACACAGAGAAGGAATTCAGA
The DNA here is from genome assembly GCF_047675955.1 of Chlorocebus sabaeus. Taxonomy (NCBI): domain Eukaryota; kingdom Metazoa; phylum Chordata; class Mammalia; order Primates; family Cercopithecidae; genus Chlorocebus; species Chlorocebus sabaeus. Next base: position 99,253,479 of record NC_132904.1, on the reverse strand, counting down.
ATCCTATCAAATAAATTTAACAAAGAGATTGAAACAATTAAGTGGAATCAAGCAAACATTCTAGAACTATAAAATGCAATTGACATACTGAAGAATGCCTCAGTCTCTTAACAGCACAATTGATCAAGCTGAAGAAATAATGAGTTTGAAGACAAGCTATTTGAAAATACACAATTAGAGGAGAAAAAAGCAAAAAGCATACATACAAGATCTAGAAAATAACTTCAAAAGGATACATGAAAGAGTTATTGACTGTAAAGAGAAGGTAGAGAGAGAGAGAGAGATTGGGGTAGAAAGTTTATTCAGAGGGATAATAGCAGAGAACTTCCCAAACCGAGAGAAAGATATCAAATACAAGAAGGTTATGAAACACCAAGCAGTTTAACCAAAATAAGAGTACCTAAGGCATTTAGTAATCAATCTCTGAAAGGACAAGGATAAAGACAGGATCATAAAAGCAACAAGAGAAAAGAAACAACATACAAAGGAGCTCCAATATGTCTAGCAGCACACTTCTCAGTGGAAATCTTAAAGACCAGGAGAGAGTGGAGTGACATATTTAAAGTGCTGAAGGAAAAAAAAATTATCCTAGAATAGTATATCTAGTGAAAATATCCTCCAAACATGGAGAAATAAAGACTTTCCCAGACAAACAAAAGCTGCAGGATTACATAAACACCAAACCTGTCCTATAATAATGCTGAATGGGTTTCTTCAATCTTAAAAAGAAGGATGTTAATGAGCAATAAGAAATAATCTGAAGGTACACAATTCACAGGTAATAGTAAATACATAAAAAACCACAGAATATTATAACACTGTAACTGTAGTGTGTAAACTCATACCTTGCATAGAAAGACTAAAAGACGAACCTTTGAAAAATAATAACTACAACAACTTTTCAAGATGTAGTATAATAAGATATAAATAGAAACAACAAAAAGTTAAAAAGTGGGGTGATGAGGTTAAAATGTACAGTTTGTATTAGTTTCATTTTTGCTGGTTTATGCAGTTAGTGTTTAGTTGTCATCAGTTTAAAATACTGAATTATAAGATATTATTTGCAAGCCTCATGGTAACCTCAAATAAAAAACCATGCAACATATATACAAAAGAATCAAAAGCAAGAATTTAAAACATACAACTTGAGAAAATTATCTTTATTAAAAGGAAGACAGGAAAGAACAAAGGAAGGAAGAGAAGAGCAGAAGACAAATGACAAAATAGCAAGAGTAAGTCCTACTTATCAATAATAAAACTAAATGTAAATGGTCTAAAGTCTCCAGTCAAAAGATTCAGAATGGATTAAAAAATAAGACCCAGTGATCTATTGTCTACAAGAAACACACTTCACCTCTAAAGACACACATAGAATGAAAATAAAGAGATGGAAAAAGATACTCTATACAAATGAAAGTCAAAAGAGAGCAAGAGTAGCTACACTTACATCAGACAAAATAGATATCAAGACAAAAACTATAAAAAGAGACAAAGAAAGTCATTATATGGTATAATAAAGTGGTCAATTCAGCAAGAGGGCATAACAATTGTAAATATATACACACAAAACACTGGAGCACCCAAATATATAAAGCAAATATTATTAGAGCTAAAAAGAGAGATAGACCCTAACACATTAATAGCTGGAGACTTCTATATGCTATTGGACAGATCTTCCAGACAGAAAATTAACAAAGAAACATTGGACTTAATGCAGTATAGACCAAATGGATCTAATAGATGTTTACAGAACATTTCATCCAACAGGTACAGAATACACACTCTTCTCCTCAGTACATGGATCATTCCCAAGGATAGATCATATGTTACACCATAAAACAAGTCTATAAAATTCAAAAAAATTAAAATAGTATCAAGTATCTTCTCTGACTACAACGGAATAAAACTAGAAATCAACAACAAGGAATTTTGGAAACTATACAAACACATGGGAATTAAACAATATCCTCCAGAATAACCAGTGAGTCAATAAAGAAATTAAGAAGGAAATTTAAAAATGTCTTGTAACAAATCGAAGTAGAAATACAAAATAGCAAAACCTATGGGATACAGTTAAGCAGTACTAAGAGAAAAGATTATAGCAATAGGTGCTTACATCAAAAAAGTATAAAAACTTCAAATAAATAACATAATAATGCCTCCTAAAAAACTAGGAAAGCAGGATCAAATAAAACCCAAAATTAATGGAAGAAAAGAAAAAATAAAGATCAGAGCAGAAATAAATGAAATTGAAACAAAAAAATACAAAAGATCAACAAAACAAAAAGTTGGCTTTTCGAAAATATAAACAAAAGCAACAAATATTTTGTCCCGCTAAGAAAAAAAGGGAGAAGACCCAAGTAAGTAAATTAGATATGAAAAAGGAGACATTAAAACCAATACTGCAGAAAAAGATCATTAGAGGCTACTATGAGCAACGATATGGCAACAAATTGGAAAACCTAGAAGAAATGGATAAATTTCTAGACACATACAACCTACCAAGATTTAACCATGAAGAAATCCAAAATCTAAATAAACCAATAATAAGTAAGGAGATTAAAGCTTAATAAATGTCCCCAAGCAAAGAAAAGCTCAAGACCCAATGCCTTCACTGCTGAATTCTACCAAACATTTAAAGAAGAACTAATACCAATTTGACTCATACTATTCCAAAAATAAAGGAAGAGGGAATACTATCAAACTCATTCCATGAGGACAATATTACCTTGATACCACAACCAGACAAAGGCACATCAAAGAAAGAAAACTACAGGCCAATATTCCTCATAAACATTGATGCAAAAATCCTCAACAAAATGCTAGCAAACTGGATTCAACAACACATTGAAAAGAAAATTCATCATGACCAAATGGGATTTATCTTGGGTATCCAAGAATGGGCCAGCATATACAAATTAATCACTGTGATACATCATATCAACAGAATGGAGGATAAAAATCATATGATCTTTTCCATTAATGCTGAAAAACCATTTAATAAAATTCAATATCTCTTCATGTTAACAATTCTCAAACAACTGGGTACAGAAGGAATATACCTGAACCCAGTAAAAGTCCTATGTGACATACCCACAGCTAGTGGGTTACATTACTGAATGGGGAAAAGCTGAAAGCCTTTCCTCTAAGATCTGGAAAAAGACAAGGATGACCACTTTCACCATTGTTATTCAACATAGTACTGGAAGTCCTTAGAAACTATATAAACACATGGAAATTAAATAATATCTCCCTGAATGATCCGTGGCCAATGAAGAAATTAAGAAGGAAGCTAGAGCAACAAGACAAGAGAAAGAAATAAAAGGCATCCAAATTTGAAAGGAAAAAGTAAAATTATCCTTGTTTGCAGATTATAAAATTTTATATTTGGAAAAACCTAAAAACGCCATCAAAAAGCTTATTAGAACTGATAAACAAATGCAGCAAAGTTGCAGAATAAAAAATCAACATACAAATATTGATAGCATTTCTATACATGAACTGCAAACAATCTAAAAAAGAAATTAAGAAAGCAATCCCATTTACAATAGCTACAAATAAAATAAAATGTCTAGAAATAAACTTAATCGAATAAGTGAAAAATCTCTATGATAAAAACTATGAAACATTTATGCAAGAAATTGAGAAGGACACCAAATAATGGAAAGATATTTTATGTTCATGGATTGGAAGAATCCATATCATTAAAATATTCATACTACCCAAAGCAATCTGCAGATTTAATGTAATTCCTGTCAGAATACCAATGACATTCTTCACAGAAATAGAAAAAAAATATATTAAATTTATGCAAAACCATAAAATACCCAGAATAGCCAAAGCTATCCTGAGTAAAAAGAACAAAACTGGAAGAATCACATTACCTGACTTCAAATTATACTACAGAGCTATGGTAACCAAAACAGCATGGTACTGACATAAAAACAGATCCACAGACTAATGGAACAAAACAAAGAAACCCAGAAGTAAAACCATACATCTACAGTAAACTTGCTTTTGACAAAAGTGCCAAGAACATACACTGGGGAAAGACAGGGGTCTAGTTTCATTCCTCTGCTTATGGATATTCAGTTTTTTCAGCAACATTTATTGAAGAGACTACCTTTTCCCCTGTGTATGTTCTTAGCACATTTGTTGAAAATGGTTCATTGTAGGTGTGTGAATTTATTTCTATTTCTGGGCTCTCTATTTTATTCCATTGGTCTATGTGTCTGTTTTATGTCAGCATCATGCTGTTTTGGTTATTATAGTTCTGTAGTATAATTTGAAGTCAGGTAATGTGATTCCTCCAGTTTTCTTCTTTTTGCTTAGGATACCTTTGGCTATTCTGGGTTTCGTGTGTGTAGTTCCAAATAAATTCTAGGATTTTTTTTTTTTTCTATTTATGTGAAGAATGTCATTGGTGTGTTCATAGGGACTGTATTGAATCTGTAGATTGCTTTAGGTATTATGGACATTTTAACAATATTGAGTATTCCAATCAATGAACACGGAATATCTTTCCATTTCTTGGTATCCTCTTCAATTTCTTTCATCAGTGTTTTATAGTTTCATTACAGAGATCTTTCACTTCTTTGGTTAATTCCTAGGTATTTAGTTTTGTGACTACTGTACATGGGACTACTTTTTCACTTCTTTTTCAGTTTGTTCACTGTCATCCCACAGAAATGGTACTGAATTATGTATGTTGATTTTGCATCCTGCAACTTTAATGAATTTATCAGCTCTAACAGTTTTTTGGTGGAGTCTTTAGATTTTTCCAAATATAAGATTAGATCATCTGCAAACAATGATAATTCAACTTCTTCCTTTGCAACTTAGATGCTCTTTATATCTTTTTCTTGTCTGATTGCTCTAGCCAAGACTTCTGGTACCATGTTGAATAACAGTGGTGAAAGTGGGTATCCTTGTCATGTTCCAGATCTTAGACAAAAGGTTTTCAGTTTTGCCCCATTTAGTATGATACTAGCTGTGATCCTGTCATTTTACTATTTATTGCCTGTCTTTCCCTGCTACAGTGGAAGCTCCATCAGGATGTGTGGCAGGGGAAGGGGACTTGCTATGTATTATTGTTTTGTTTGTTTGTTTTACTAATATAATGCAAGATCCAAGTAAGTATTTAATGAAAGTTGTTAAATAAATTAATACAGAATTGATGCTGGATTCCAGAAAAGATGGAAAGTTAATAAAAACGTATACAGTCAGTTTGACCAGCTCCTGAAAAATTTCTTGGCTTCGTCTTCCTTAGTGCAGAGGCTAGAATATTACAGAAACTGCAGCAGCCCCCAGAAATGCTCAGAGCCTAAGACCAAGTTTCTGATGGGTTCCTGGAGAGAAAATCCACCAGTGAAGATGAGAAATCAGAGTGGTTGTGTTTAGACTTTACCAATAAGCACCCTGCCTTGAGGTACCTCAATTCTAGCCCAGACCCTAAGCTCATCAAGGGCACAAGCCAAGACCAGCCCTTCACCTATTCAAAGATTCCAGGGAAACTGATAGTCCCATGGAAATATGAGATTTCAGGGGAAATATGCACTTGTAATAACTACATCTGTCAAAGGACTTGTTTCATCCTGCTGAACTCCTAACTGGAGTTGCCCCAAAAGTGGCAACAAGGGAATTCCTGCAAGGAAGTGCCCCAGACTATCTCCAGATGGGGCCAGTTGTGATTCCAAAGAAGGAAGCACTAAATACCAGGGTGATAAGGCCAACACATTTATTAGGTGTATTTACTTTCAGAGTTCTTCGGTGTATCCTGTCAAAGAACAATCAGGGTAGAGGGGTGTCCTACATAGATATGTCTTCATCGAGAGGGTAATATGTCTATATGAGGATTTAAAGAATTTGACTCAGGGCCAGGGCCAGTTTCTTTCCAGTAAACCTAGATATCTTTATCACTACCAGGGAATTTTCAAGTTCCTGGTTTGGTTTCAAGACTGCTGGGAAAACCCTGCAGCTGGCAAGGTCACGGGGTGGTCAAAACACTCTGATTTTTGGTCAGGACACAGAAAAAAAAGTGAGGGGACCTGGGGGACCCTACAGGATTTTTATTCAGAATATATAAGAAATCTAACATATTAATAATAAAATGACATATGCAATTAAAAATGCTTGGGAGTTTTAATCAGACTCTTCACAAAGAAAGACATATATATGGCCAATAAACACATTTGAAAACTACTTAACAGTATTAGTTATCAAGAAAATAAAATTCTTATAAGGTACCACTAAAAAAATCCACTAAAATTATTAATGTTAATAAGACTGACAACACCAAACATTGATGAGGAGCTAGACCATCTGGAAGACTCATACAAAATGAAATCGCTCACAGATCAATATTTGTCCACCCTATGACTTCTTCTACATGTTTGCCCAAGATAAATGAAAACATAAATACACCAAAAAAAGCTTGCTCAAGAATTTTCATAGCAACTTTATTCATGATAGTCCAAATCTGAAAATAGTGGCATATTCATACAATAGAATATTACCACTAGTACTATATACAACAACATGGATTAATCTGAAAACCATTAAAATGTCTATCTTATCCTAAGAGACATCATTCCAGGCAAAAGAAGCCAGGCACAAAAGCCAATATATACTTTTGATTCCATTATATGTACTTTAAGATTATAAAAAGTAATATATAGGAAACAAAATCAGAGCAGTGGTTGACACTGAGGAGGGACTTGCTCTGACCGAGAAAGAACTCAGAGAACTCAGATGATGGAAATGTTCTCTTCCTTCATGAGATATGGGGTACATTGGCTTATACATTTGTCAAAACTCACTGAACGGTGTACTCAAGACTTGTGTACTTCACTATATGTCAATAGTATCTCAAAAATATATAAAGAAAAAAGAAACTAACAGCAAAAGGAAATCTTAATCATTCTATAACTACTAAAATAATTTTTTAATGGTTTAACTATCTTCCCACAAAGAAAACATTGAGCCCAGATGGTTTCATTGGTTTGTTTTGCCAAAAGGTCCATGTCAAGGAATAGATCATTCCAATCTTACACAAACTCTTTCAGAGAAAACAGAGTACATATTCCATCATCACCATATAGCACATATGGAGCAACTTTAGGTACTTTCTTATTGATACTAGGAATAAGAGAAGAATGCCTGCTATCACTGATATTTGTTTAATGTAGTCCTAGAAGTCTTGTCAAAAACTGAGATGAGGCCATGAACAGTGAATCACGCCTGTAATCCTAGCCCTTTGGGAGACTGAGGCAAGAGAATTGCTTGAGCCCAGGATTACAAGACCAGCCTGGGCAACATCACTAAGACCTCATTACTACAAAAAAAAAAAAAAAAAATAAGATGAGGAAAATGTCAACAGGTATAAAGATCAAAAGGGAAGAGTCCAAATTATCATTATTTGTAGATAATTTGATAATTTACATAGAAAACCTCATTAGAATAAAAACTCTTAAGATGAGAAAAATTGCAATGTTTCCAAGTACATCAACACACCAAAATCACTTACAATTCTATATATGCACAATAAACAAGTAGGTCAAACATAGAAAATAAAATATTAATAGCTCCAGCAAAATCTGTTACCTCTTTAGGAAATAACATAGCAAAAACAGAACAACCCCTTAAAAATGGGAATTTAAGACTCTATTACAGATATATAAGGAAAACAGAATATGATCTTCATGTATGGAATGACCTAATACTCTAAAGATGACAATTTTTCTAAAATTAATTTGTAAATGGGATGCAATTTTAACTAAATTCCAATGGCATTATTTGGGAAGGGAAAATTGATTTCAAAGCTTTTATTTTTAAAAAAACATACACACTAGGAGCTAAGAATTTTGACAGAGAACAAAGAAGGAGAGAGTCCCACCAAATTTTAAGATATTTAACAAAACCTCTGTGACACCAGTGGTGCAAAACTTAGGCAGGAGCGGAGATATAAGCTAATAGAACAGAATACAAGTCCAGAAACATGCTTTTGGTATGATAGAGGTGGTACTACAAATTAGAAGAAAAAAAGAATGACTTCTCAAATAATTGTTTGGAGGCACTACATGGAAAAAATAAAGATGAATTCTGTATCCCATCAAGTGCAAGTGACAGATACTCTTCACCGTGGGGTTCCAGCTACTGGGCACATAAAAGGATTATACTCCTTAGCCTCCTTGCGGTGGGATGGGACCACATTACTAGTTCCGGACTATGACTTGTGCTTGGTTCTGGGCTGGAACATTTCATTGCTTGTGCAAAACCCTTAGAAATGTTTTTTTCAACCAACATGACAACAGAAAGAATTCAAGATCACAGCTTCTCTGGAGGTCTGTGAAACTGGGTCACTGCCATGCACAGAGGGAGGTCCTCTGTCAAACCATAATTGACATGTAGCATAAGCAAGAAATAAATTTGAGCTGTCTTATGAGACTAAACGATGCAGGGCCTATTATCAAAGTATAATTTTGCTTATTATTTTTGATGCAGACCATGCATAAAGTTATACTTTGAATCTATCAAAGACTTCAATATGAAATGTGAAACTAATTGAACAAAATACATAGGAGAATGTTTTGACCGTCATAATGTCGGGAAGAATATCTCAAATAACACCAAAAAAGCATAAATCATAACGGGCAAAGCTGATAGGTTTGATTAAATTGAAATTAAATAATTATATTAAATGAGAAACAGTGTTTGCAACATACGAAACTAAGGAAAGATTTATAGGTGGTTCAGAGAAGAAATTCTTTTAAATCAACATGAAAAAGATAAGAAATCCAGTAGAAATGCAGGCATGGAAATAAGTTGGCTATTAATAGAAGGGGAAATCTGGGTAGCCGACAGCATATAAAGATATCCAATCTTACTAGTAATCAACAAAATACCAATGTAAAATGATACCAACTTATACCTACCAAAAATGGCAGAAATTAGAAGTTCTGGTTATATTAAGTGCTGATAAAAACATGGGGAATATGAACCCTTATTTACAGCGGGCAAAATTGTTAATTGGTGCAACCATTGTGAAGCAAAATCTGGCTGTATTATGAGAATACCTATATTCTAACCCCAGTAGTCCCACTTGTAAGTATTCGTTCTGACTGTGATCCCCAGGAGACTTGTAGGACAGCCATGACAGAACTATTTGTGAGAGCGGGAAGCTAGCCACCGTCTGGATGGCCATTGTTGGTGAACTGACACTTGGAATGTGATAGCCGTATCAAGTAAGCTCAAACTGCCACCCACAACCTGGCATTAAAATCTGTTAACAGAGGACAACATCATGTACTTAGGAATATTGTGACCACTGTGGAGTTTCTCATTCTGTATTCTCACCTAAAGCAAACTATTCATTTTAATGAGCTCTGACCAAGTCTCCAATGTCCAGTTCTCCCACTAACCTACCCAGTTCAAACCCTGGTCTCATCCTTACTAAATGAGGTAAATCGCATCTATTGTTTTACATTCTTATTTCAAAGAAGACTGTTGATCTGACTGAACAGTTCACCCTCCAAATACCCCAGTAGACTTTGACACCCTCTGCTGGTTTTACAGGGGCATCATGACCACTAGCATGGCTAAGAGTGACAGGTCTCAGCCATCCATGACTTCACTGAAGGCCACTGGTTTGCGTCTGCTCTACACCAGCCTACTCTGGGAGCATTAAGCCATAGAAAAATATCTGGACAGAGACATTTTAAAATGTTAACTTTGGTTACCTCTAGAAGAGGAGAGTGAAGTAGGGGGAAAGGGGGTTAGAAAGCTTCACATTTACTTTCCATACTTCTTCTGATAGTATGAAAAAAATTTTTTTAATGAGCATATATTTTTGTACTACTAGATTACTTAAAAATAAGTGATTTCTAAAACAAAATAAATCATTTGAACAACACTTTCTATATTGCCTTTCATGCATTACCTCCTTAAAGTCCATGACTTTGAAATAAGAATGTAAAACAATATAGTAATATAGAAAGTGCTCCTATCCTGTGAAGCTTTTTTTATATCTAATTGCCAGAGAACTGTAATTTTTATCTGTTATTTTGCACTCTGTGCCAGGCTGTGTGTTAAACATTTTCTATACATCCATATTTAATCTTCACAACATTCCTAAGATGTTGGGGCTATTGTTACCACCATTTTACACAAAAGGAATTGAAACTTAGGGATGTGAAGTGAGTGAAGTGTCTAGGGTCCCACAGCAATAAGTGGCCAATTAGGGATGTGCAATCAAGACAGAGAGAGGAAGGAACTTGTGCAAGGTCAAGAAAATGATAGTTAGGGGTCAAACCCAGGTCTTCAGATTTCCATGACCCATGCTAAGGAGAAACTGACTGTCTATGAGTACCTTAGGCTTGTCACTTCAGGGTCCTCTGATGTTTGGTCCTCTTATATGAACCAACCACATCTGTAAAATTTAGAGGAAGAAAGAGTCAAAATGTTCCTATAATGACCTTAATTTGACATTTAAACTAAAGAAGCTACTTATGCAGAAGGTCAACTCCAGTAGAAGACTTTGTGGAGATTGAACAGAAAGAGCCTTGGAATTAAACCAAACTTTGATTCCCAAATTCTGCCACACATAACACATCCGCTAGTGTGTGCTCCCAGGTAATTCACTTAACCTCTCTGACCTTCAGTTTCTGTATTGCTTTAAAAAGACGTAATACCTAAGAAATTTACATAAAAGTGACTTTGCAAAAGCCTTTATGAAAGCCTTTATGACAGTACCTCACTTATAATGAGTATTCAGTAAATACTCACATGATATATTCTTGGCATGGAAAGTCAAACTGGAGACCAGGGTGGGTGCAGGTTATCCTGGCATTATAGGGCATGATCTCCCAAAGGGCTTTTCAAACCACATACAGACCACAGATCCTGAAGTGCCCTTCCCTGTGCAGTCAGTCTACACATTTACTGACTACCCACATCTCTTCTCATTGAGTATTATTGCCTGTAACAGAAAGATTAATGGTCCCCCAAATGCCCACATCCTGATCCGTGAACATGTTAGCTTACATGGCAAAAGAGATTTTACAGGTGCGATCTGGGTTAAGGGCCTTGAAATGGGAGATTAGCATTATCTCAGTGGGTCCAATCAAATCACCTGAGTCCTTAAAAGTGGAGACCCTTCCCCAGCTGTGATCAGGGAGAGACATAAAGATGGAAGAAGGGTTAGAAAGAAGTGATATTCCTGGTTTTGAAGATGGCAGAAGTGGAAATACAGGCCAAGGGATGCAGTAGCCTCTAGAAGCTGGAAACAACATGGCCACTGATTCTCCTCTATAGCTCTCAGGAAGGAACACAGCACTTCCAACATATTGATTTTAGCCCAGTGAGACCCACACCAGACTTCTGACCTGCAGAATTAATTGTAAGGCAACGAATTTGTCTTGTTTTGAGCCATTGGACTTGTGGTACTACGTTACAGCAGCTGCAGAAAACTAATCCACTGCCCCTGACAAGCCAATGTCACCAAAGGGCATATGTGGTGTCTTTCTGATATTTTAGGTTAGAAAATAAAATCAGACTGAGAACCATTGATCAAGAGGAGTGAGAACAGAATCTTGTGGGGACTATATAGATATGAGACAGAGTTTATTCAGATGAATTCTAACAGACTCCAACAGGCCTATGTGGGTGACAGCTGGCTGGGCTCCAAGGGGGATGGGAGCCAGGTGGGTGGTGTGAGGAGGAGCGGGTGTGTGGTGTGAGGAGTGGGTGTGTGGTGTGAGGAGTGGGTGTGTAGCGTGAGGAGGAGCAGGTGTGTGGTGTCAAGAGTGGATGTGTGGTGTGAGGAGGAGTGGGTGTGTGGTGTGAGGAGTGGGTGTGTAGTGTGTGGAGGAGAGGGTGTGTGGTGTCAGGAGCAGGTGTGTGGTGTGAGGAGTGGGTGTGTGGTGTGAGGAGGAGCAGTTGTGTCATGTGAGGAGTGGGTGTGTGGTGTCAGGAGCAGGTGTGTGGTGTGACGAGCGGGTGTGTGGTGTGAGGAGTGGGCATGTGGTATGAGGAGTGGGTGTGTGGTGTAAGGAGTGGGTGTGTGGTGTGAGGAGGAGCAGCTGTGTCATGTGAGGAACGGGTGTGTGGTGTCAGGAGCAGGTGTGTGATGTGAGGAGCGGGTGTGTGGTGTGAGGAGTGGGCATGTGGTATGAGGAGCGGGTGTGTGGTGTGAGGAGCGGGTGTGTGATGTGAGGAGTGGGTGTGTGGTGTGAGGAGGAGCAGCTGTGTCATGTGAGGAGTGGGTGTGTGGTGTCAGGAGCAGGTGTGTGGTGTGACGAGCGGGTGTGCGGTGTGAGGAGTGGGCATGTGGTATGAGGAGCGGGTGTGTGGTGTGAGGAGTGGGCGTGTGGTGTGAGGAGTGGGTGTGTGGTGTGAGGAGTGGGTGTGTGGTGTGAGGAGGAGCAGCTGTGTCATGTGAGGAACGGGTGTGTGGTGTCAGGAGCAGGTGTGTGGTGTGATGAGCGGGTGTGTGGTGTGAGGAGTGGGCATGTGGTATGAGGAGCGGGTGTGTGGTGTGAGGAGTGGGTGTGTGGTGTGAGGAGGAGCAGCTGTGTCATGTGAGGAACGGGTGTGTGGTGTCAGGAGCAGGTGTGTGGTGTGAGGAGCGGGTGTGTGGTGTGAGGAGTGAGTGTGTGGTGTGAGGCATGGGTGTGTGGTGTGAGGAGGAGCATCTGTGTCGTGTGAGGAGCCAGTGTGTGGTGTCAGGAGCAGGTTTGTGGTGTGAAGAAGAGCAGGTGTGTGGTGTGAGGAGGAAAGGTTGTGTGATGTGAGGAGAAGTGGGTGTGTGGTGTGAAGGAGTAGAGGCACTTGACTGGGCTTCCAAGAAATTTGACAGTGAGGAAAAGAAAACAGGACAGTAACTCAAGTGGTTAGCAGAGTAGAAAGAAGTCCTGTTTGGTTTTATTTTGTTTTACTAGAGAAACCATGTAGGCAAACAGGAAGCAGCCAGTGAGGGAAAGGAAAGAGAGGGGGAATGTGTACAGAGAATAGTTCTGTTGTGGAGATACAGAGAGAGCCCCATGGACACACTAAGAAATTGAATACTTTGATGGTAAAAATGAGAGAAAATGAGGGCGTTTACTTAAAGTGGGAAGTAATATCTTGCTATAGCTAGACATAGAAAATCAAGAATGGAGAAGATTTAGAAAAGACAGTGCCTTAGGAAAAATGAAAAATGAGGCATTCCAGCCACACAACTGGATTGATTTAGTAGAAAAGAGAGTTTTGGCAAAATTCACTTAGCAGTTTCCTGCCTCTAGACCACAGAGTGGCCTGGAATGGAAATGTTAACTATTCTGCCATCTGTTCTCGTGGGTCTCTGTCAAACTGGTTTCCGGACAGTCGTTGACTCTGAATGGGTCATTTTCTCCATTCTCTCTTATCCTCAACACCCTCTGGTTGGGAGGAGAATAGATATAGGGGCAGAAATGGAAATGCTTGGGGCGAATCAACACCGTGAGGATGAGCTCCTCCATGCTCACTCTAGCTACTCTCTCACTTGCCTGGACCATCACAGCTGCTCAGCAGGCCTTTTAATCAGCCTCATCTGTGGGGTGAATTCACTACCACAGTTTCGATCTCCACTTCCTTCAGCTCCAGCCTTAGCCTTGATTCTGTCTGTCATCCTCAAGAGAACTCTTTGACTCTAGAGACAACTTTTTTTTTTTTTTTTGAAACGGAGTTTCACTCGTGTCGCCCAGGCTAGAGTGCAATGGCACCATCTCGGCTCACTGCAACTTCCGCCTCCTGGGTTCCAGCAATTCTCCTGTCTCAGCCTCCCAAGTAGCTGGGATTACAAGACATGTGCCACCAGGCCCAGCTAATTTCGTATTTTTAGAAGAGATGAGGTTTCTCCATGTTGGTCAGGCTGGTCTCGAACTCCCAACCTCAGGTAACCCGCCTGCCTCAGTCTCCCAAAGTGCTGGGATTGCAGACATGAGCCACCGTGCCCAGCCTCAAGGCAACTTTCATTTTATCCATGTGTCTGTGATGCGAATTGCTGCTCCTTGGAGATGTGTGGTGTGATGACCCAGGTTCCCTCCTGTCTTCCTTAACCTCATTTCTTCACCATCCATCCCCACACCAAGAGGAAGATTCATGACCAGCCACTAGGGCCAGGTCCTCACGACCTTTCACTTAAACTCTTACTCCACCTTTTAATTGCTCTTCTTATTTATCACCTCTCTTCAGTCCAGTCTATCCTAGTTACTGTGGCCCTGTTGGTTTCATTAAGTCAGCATAGATTGTTACATGGCTCAGAAACCAACGATGTCTGCTCATTGCTGGCCTTTTGGTGTTTAATTCCTGCCCCTCCACTATCTGGTTCTAGCCTGCCATTCCAATCTGCTTCTCCTTATATACTCTGTGCTGATTCCCCCAGAGCCTGGTTATTCTTCACTTGCAACCCAAGATTTCTTATCACAATATCTTTGCTTTTTACTTCCTCTAATCCCACCCTCACTTAACTTAATTTCAATGCCAAAATTCAATCCTTCTTTCAAAGTTTATCTCGATGGCCACTTCCCCTATGAAGACTTTGTGGATCTCCCCAAAAGAATGTGATTGTTCCTTTTTTTAAATCCTAAAAAATGACTCTTTACTTCTCTTGTTGTATATTCTCCATCCTCTCTCACAATAGAGGTTCTCAACTCATCCTCACTGTTACCTGGGATGCTTTCTAAACTTGTGTATGCCTGGGCCCCACCCCAGAGATTCTGATTCAGTAGCTGGAGTGGAGCTGTCTCAGTCCATTCTGGCTGCCAAACAAGATACCATAAGTGGCTTATGAACAACAGAAATTTATTTATTTCTCACAGTTCTGGAGGACGGGAGTAGATCAGCATGCTAACATGGTTAGGTTCTGGTGAGGGCCCTCTTCTGGGCTGCAGACTGCTGACTTTTCATTGAATCCTCCCTTGGTGGAAACATGGCAAGAGAGTTCTCTGGGGTCTCTTTTGTAAAAGCACTAATCCCTCTCATAAGGCTTCACCTCCTAAAGGCCCCACCTCCTAATACTGTCACACTGGGAGTTAGGATTTCAACATGTAAATTTGGGGTTGGGGGACACAATATTTTGTCCATAAAAGGAGCCTACTTATATTTTTAATATAGATTCTGATGTAGTGCCAAGACTGAGAATAATCACTTTTTAAAAAATTTTTCCTCATTGAGAGAATGAAGGGGATTCCTAGGAAGAGTCAATGAAAAGGTAAATTTGAATCATATCTCTGAATCTGTTTTCTTCTTTAAAATGAGGATAATAACTCCTACTTCTCTGGGTTATTATGAAGTTTAAGGAAGGTAATAGACACTGAATAACTAAGACTTAGCACAGTGATTAATCCATAATGACTTGTGAGTTCTCAGTGTATACATGTATACTCTGTGCAAAGGATGTGAGTCACATAAATCATATGTTCCCTGGCTGAACTTGAACACTTGCTACTAAAGGAAGCTCCGTGGAAGTTACTTCACTTGGTGGCTTCACTTAGAAGCACTTCTCTTTCTGGAAAGGAAGAACGTTTCAGCATTGCTAACTCATTCACAGAACGGACACATGAACTAACATGGCTATAATTTCACCATATTCATAAGACAAACAGGACACCACAGTGAAGGGTTTACACAGACTTTTTCCATATATGATCTCATCTAATCCCCTTGATTCCCTATGAGGGAGATATTAATGCACTAGTGTTACAGGTGTGGAAACTGAACCTCAGAAGAACTTAGATTTGCCAAAAGTTGCATAAGTGGGAAGTGGCAGGACCACAATTTGAACCCAGTAAATTTAATTTCAACGCAAATGCTCTTTACCTTTCACCACAACTGGCCCCAACAATTATTCTATTAACTTGATCAGGGTATATGGACATCCATTCTGATCATGAGAGTTCAGAAAGGCATGAAGCTGAGAACATTTTGCCTTGGCTTATGTGAATCAAACGAGCCATGGCTTCACTGGGTATACTTCTGTACTCAGTGGACGCTGTTCCTTCTACTGGATCACATTCCCCATTGGCAACTCCTACTCATCATTCAAGATTCAGGCACATGTGCTCACCCCAGCTGGTTCAACTCATCCTTTATTTTATAACTAAAAAACAAATAGACTATATCTATGCAATCAGTGTCATCTCCTCAGGCCTATAAAGCAAAACTGAGCTATAAAAATACACCTGCTATGTGGCTGTAGAACACGCATCTATATCGTTGTCCTTATGAGAATATCCTTATCCTTATGAGAACAGACTGCTGCCGAAAGGGCAGGAGGGAGGCTAGTATTAGAGAGGCAGAAAGATCCTACATTCCCTTGTGTGTTTTCTGTGCAAACTAAATTTCTTTCATCTTCTTAACTTGCCCTGACACTCACGTTATAATGAACAACACCTTCATTTTACAAAATTTGTTTGCTTGTTTGTTGTTCTTTCTAGCAAGATATCTACTCAACAGGCAAACAACTCATGTTCACACTGAAGTGTAAATGACTGATTTGATTATTGGGGGAGACAGTCTGAGAGAACTCTCAGTCCTAGGGACCAGAAGCAGGTGAGGCACAGACACCATGGAGGTAGACAGTGGTCAAGTGTGGAGAAAGAATTCAGAAGGCACAAGCTGGAGCCCTGAAAGCAAATGCAGTATAGCCCTCTCCACCACTGCACCAGGGCCAGGCCTGCTGCGGGGATCCAGACTCAACAGTTCAATTTTTTAATATAGCATTTACCCAAACACCAAAAACTAAGTTTACTGAAGTTTTAGATTCTCAACTACATCACTTGCTGTTATGTTCAGAAGAAAGTACATTTATAAACTTGAAAGCAAGCCATTGCATCACAATAACTCAATATAGAGTTAGGCCAATGTTAAGGCATTTTCTTGGGGCAAAAAGGGTTTTTTCACTGAAGACGTAATGCAAAGAAAGCTACTTTAAGCCATGCACTCAAGGAGGATGAACATGACCATGATCTCTGAACAATTTGGCAGGAAGCTGCCACATTTATATTAATACGAAGAATTGGTTGCTACATCTCTGCATGTCTACATTCTACCTCTTCACAATCTGGTTCAAATTCCACCTCCCTCATGAAGCCTTCCTTTATTTCACTCCCTCCTCACCACTGCTCTTTCCTCCAAACACCCACAGCATTGTATCCAAACCTTTATTAATTTATCTCCAATACTCTAGCACCCATCACAGCATGTGGCATGGAGTAGATGACAGGAAATGTTTATTGAATGAATGCAGGAATATACATCATTAACATTAATCTGCTGTCCAGCTTGTTCTAACCCAAGACACATTTCTTTGGATCATTTTCAAAGTTCCTAAGTGACCCCAGGAAAAATCTGAACTCCTTATAATAGCATCTCAAATACATTCTTTATATATTAGTACATGTTATGTATCATACTTACAGATATATGCATTTATACACAAGAATACCTGCCTTTACCAAATATGTATGCATATAGGTAAATGAATATTCACAAAGACTGTGTATGGTAACAAACTACATGCATGTGGAGTCAGAATAAGTGGGAGTAGGTTACGTGATTTGAAAAGCATGTCAAGGGGCCTCTGACCAACAGTCCCCTGTGTAGCCATATTGTCTGGAAATCTCTCAGTGTGTTACTCCTTGAAGACGTACAACGTCTCATTCTCCCTCTCCCTTGTCTTCTCCCCGTGAATATAAGCCAAAGTATCCAGCTGTTGCAGGCCTAGAGCTGCTGCTCCACTGTGGGCCAGCCAGACACTCAAGTGGGAGATTACCATGCAGAGCCTGTAGTAGCTCCCACCTCAGTCTCTAAACATACCCTCTGGGGTTGAATCCTGGCCCCTCCACAACCTAAGCATGTGACTTAAACAGGTCATCTAAATATGTCTGGATTTGCTTTCATCTGTAAAATGGAGATAGTAAGAGCATCTCCCTCCCAAGGCTATGTGAAGATGGATTGGGGTAATACATAGAAGATAGTACAAATGTCTGGAGGATCATACATTTTTAGCAAATGTTCATTATTTTCATCATCAATATTGTTCTCTTTATATTTTCCATGGAAAGTCTAGCTTACAGACTAGGGATTTTCTAATACATTGATGCCAAACCACATCCTCCAGAAGCAGCTTAAGGCCCCCATACGAAGCCTGCTTTGTAATAACACAGTCAGTCACTCATTCTCTCCATATACAGTGAGGGAGGATAAGTACAGAGATTCTCTAATTGGGCTCCTTGGTCCCAACATATCTACCACAAGCCTCAAAATATTCCCCTGCACAAGTTAATTCAACCTCAACATCTTACATGGCCAGAAAATGTATCCACATAACCTCAGGATTAGTTCCCCTGTTCCTTTTTCTCGACCAATTTTGTAAAAGGAAATAACTAGAACACCCAAAAGCAAAGAGGAGAAAGTTGGAGTTTTGAAAGACTGTTGAAAGACTCCCCCATTTTGGGGTACTAAATCACATCATAAAATTTCAAAACCGTCAGAGTGTAATTAACCTATGTTGCTTCATATTCCTGATACAGCAATTGTTTAAGACATGGCTTTAAAGAGGACTGCAAGAGAGCTGTGACACATGACGCTGTGAACGTCAAGGTGCTCGCCAGGGAAGGGTCCTACCCAGAGGGGCAGAAAGAAAGCCAGGAGGGGTAGAATTTGAAGAGAATATCATGTTCTCCTTGAAGATGCTTCCATTTCTGCTCTTATTCCATGTGCAGATTTCCAAGGCCTTTCCTGTATCTTCTAAAGAGGAAAATACAAAAATTGTTCAGGTAAATGAACTATCAGTTAGGTGATGGTTAATTTGCTGATTATTAGGAAATAGTGTGGGTTGTTTTCTCTTGTTAATTAAAACAGCCTGAAAGAAATTATTTGGGTGATTAGTTTGAGGTTGAACACCTCCTTTTAGTGATTTGGAGGGTTCCAAGCTGGTAAAGACTAGGCCTTTTAAAAGCTGGACATGAAAACAAGCTGAATTCTTTAAAGACTGGGAAAAAACTGCTGTAGAGTTACCTCTAGCTGGGAAACTTTTGTAGAAGAAATGGTTTTATTTATAAAATGATGTTATTTTCTTTCTCATTTACCTAAAGTTTTTCCTTCCAAGATATCTGCAATCAAGTTACTATATGTCTGGTGCTTCCACACAGGCATTTTCTTTGCTGTCAAAAATTCCAGATATAGAAAATAATGTGAGGATGGTAGATTATAATGAACTAGAAATCAGTACATAGTATAATCATATTTCCCAGCACCAGATTGCGAACTGTTGATAAACTCTTGGAAGCATTATAAAAATAGAACCAATAGTTTTTTTCCATTGTTTCACCATCTGAAAGTGAAGCCGAATTTTTAAGAAACACAAAGGAATTCTGCCACAAATCTCTCATGCACAGTTTTCTTAGCATTACAGTTTGGGGAAAACATTATTATTATTATTATTAACAGGTTATCTCTTACAATGGTAATTGTAACCCCCGGGTTAATGTAAAGTTCATTGAGTGCTTATTCCATGCAAGGCAACTGCTATGCATTTCACAAATATCTCATTTAATCCTCACAAGAACCTTATTGGAGCATTATTATTTTCATTTCAGAGACAAAAATATCTTAAATCAGATAAATAATGTGTCCAAGCGCTCACAGTTAATTCATGGCAGAGTTAAGATTTGAACCCAAGCCTGTCTGATTCCAAAGTGTGTGATCTAGTCAGTGTCACCTACTGCTGTGGTCAACGTGTATCCCTTGAATTTATGTGTTAAAGACTGAGTAGCCCGTGTGACAGTGGGTCCTTTAAGAAGTATTTAGGTCATTAAGAAAGATTAATGACACTCTGGTGGGACTGGGTTAATTCTTGCTGGAGTGGGTTCTGGCTCTTGCAGAACTAGATTAGTTATTAATAGAATGGGTATTATAAGGAGGGGCTGCCCTTTGTGTTTTGCCCCTTTTCACACATGCTTGCTCCCCTTTAATTTCTCTGCCATGTTATGACACAGCACAAGGCCATCTCAAAAGCCAACCAGATGCAGCCACCTGATCTTGGATTTCCCAGACTCCAGAACTGTGAGAGAAAATAAGTCCCTTTTATGTATAAGTTACCCAGCTTCACATATTCTGTTATAGCAACAGAAAATGAACTAAGACCCTGACAAGGCGCTAGGTATTCACAGGCAGCATGAGGTCTAGCTAGGTTACAGTTCACTATGTATGAAGAAACTTTTAAGCCAAACTTAAAATAGATAATTTTTAGGCTAAACTTTTTAGATTTTGACTAAACTTAATTTAACACTTCCAAAGAGTTACTTTGGTGAATAAAATGCTAATATCAATGATATTGCTGTTCCCCAAAAAGATATTTGGAATTATTTTGAAATTATCAGTTCTTATTTGAGAGGCAACATGGTGAGTTAAAATCTGAATCATCCCTTGGAAAATTCCTTAATTCTCTGTACTTCCATTTGCTCACAAGAATAATTAAGCCTTTTCTACAGTAATGAAGAGGATAAAAAAGAGGGACTGCATTGATGCAACAACTACCTCAAGAGAAGTCAATTAATGTTAGTTCTAAGTTTTTTATAAAAACAAGAAGACAGTCTCCTGACTGTAGAGTAGCACTTTACCTGTGTGATGTGATCCTCATCCCTGATGAGGCACTTTTTTTTTATGCATAACCGTTAACTGGAGCACTGAGTGGAGAAACTGTTCTTTCTAAAAAGCATTGTTCTCTCAAAGCCAACCTACGAATTAGTTTGTGTTATTGTTCGGGTGGCTCTCAGGTTATCAGACCTCTGTAGTAACTTAGAAAGGGTTGCAAAATTACCAGAGAACTGGAAGTACTTTCACAGCAAGACCTTTATGTGCTTGTCTTTGTCCAGGACTACCTGGAAAAGTTCTACCAATTACCAAGCAACCAGTATCAGTCTACAAGGAAGAATGGCACTAGTATGATTGTTGAAAAGCTTAAAGAAATGCAACGATTTTTTGGGTTGAATGTGACGGGGAAGCCAAATGAGGAAACTCTGGACATGATGAAAAAGCCTCGCTGTGGAGTGCCTGACAGTGGTGATTTTACGTTAACCCCAGGAAACCCCAAGTGGGAACGCACTAATTTGACCTACAGGTGATATTTCTAGGGTTTCAGGATACGCTCATTCATCCAGTATGAACTGGGCTTTTATATGACAGACACCGTTCTTGGGATACACTAGGAACAAGTAGATAAATATCCCTGCCTTTGTAGAGTATGAATAATGAATGAATATGGGAATGAAAATGTTGAGATACCATGGATTCTTTCCACTCCAAAGCTTCCCGTTTTAGTCTTCCTTCTCCAACAAACTAAAGAGGACTATGGCAATGTTAGACTATCTCTCTAAGCACTTACTTTGGGACCCAACAAAGGCTTAATCATTGCTAGAGAGAGTCAAGTCCCTCCTTTCATACATCTTAATAATAATAATAATATCTAATATTGTGGAATATTACTATTTGACAAGTAATGAACTAAATGCTTTATATGTATTTAATCCCCACAGCAGCCCTATGAGAGGGATACTATATTAGTATCCTCATTTTATGAATAAGAAACTGAGGTTTAAAGACATGTATTAACTTGTTCAGAACCCACATCTGTCCTCCAGCCTGAGACGTGCACTCCCTCCTTATCCTCTCCAGTGACAGCACACCATGATGCAACTCACTTCAAAACAGAACAACTCATCCATTGATGGACTACTGTTCTAAATAAAATTTAACTCTTCATACATCCTCTCATTTTGAAGGATTCAAAACTATACACCGCAGCTGTCAGAGACTGATGTAGAAGGAGCTATTAAGAAAGCCTTTGAAGTCTGGAGTAAGGCGTCACCTCTCACCTTCACCAGGAAGATCTCACAGGAACAGGCAGATATCAACATTGCTTTTTTCCAAAGAGGTAGGTGCAAAGCAGTCACGCTCAGTTTTGCTTTCTTTGGCTAACCTGAAACTTGGCAAGGATCTAATACAAATGTTCTGATTTCAGATCACGGTGACAATTCTCCATTTGATGGACCCAATGGAATCCTTGCTCATGCCTTTCAGCCAGGCCAAGGTATTGGAGGAGATGCTCATTTTGATGCCGAAGAAACATGGACCAAAAACTCCACAAGTAAGTTAATCAAGATTATGTCCACACACAGCTTCTGAATTAACCTTTTACAGATTAGAATACACTCACACACACACACACACACACACGTGTGCAATAAAGGTAACATAATATTTCAAACTCACGAAAAGTGATCATTTGAAATTGTTGCTACCTCACTATACTAATTCAATTTGGCTTTAGAAAAAGAAAGAAAGAAAGAAAAAGACATGGTGAATCTAATTACTGACCTTACTTCTTAGGGCAGAGATCAGAAAACTACAGACTATGGCCAAATCCTGCCTGGCCCCTGCCTGTATAAATAAAATTTTATTGAAACAGGGCCACATTTATTTGTTTATATATCATCCATGGCTGCTTTCACTCTACAATGGCAAGCTGAGTAATTGCGACATAGATCATTTGGCTCACAAAGCCTAAATTATTTACTATCTGGTTCTTTACAGATCCTGCTTTAGGATGTATCTTTATTTTAATATTCCCAAATTTAGTGATGTTTGAAAAGAGCCTATTTTTCCATTTTTTTGAAATTCATTTAGAAATCAGTCTATTCAGAAAAGAGCAGCCACCTTCCCTCTCATCTAGTTAGTTCATTTTCTTGGAGGTTTTTTTCAGTGGTATGCTTCTGTGCAGCAAGTCACTCGTTTCAGGAGAAGGCTCCTATTAAGAAGGACTGAGCTGCATGAAGGGAAGAAATGAGGCTGAGTACAGGTATATCTAGACCATGTGATACTTCCCAAAACATGGCGTAACAATATGCCAGAGAGCACTTTCAGAAAATAATCAGAAAGGCACCTTTTACCTTTGCTTGGCACCTGTTCCTCTTGCCATTTTCTCAACATGGGTATGTTACGAGGGTCTATTCTACCTAAGTCCACATGTTAGGAGCTGTGTGTAGCCAAAGATAGGTAATAACCCTCAGCTCCTCTACATTCCTGTTGCCCTCCTCATTAGTTCAGATGTTCATTACCTCTTACCTGAACGAATGATCTAGATTCCTAACTAGACTCTCCATCTCCAGTCTGTGCTCCCTCTAATTTTTCCTACCATTGCAACAGGGTTTGTTTTTGGAAAGCCCATCTTAGGATCACATCACTCTCATGCTTAAAAGGTTCAATGTTTACATATTCTGCACCAAATAAGGTCCAAATACCTCCCCTTGGTATTGAAGGCTCTTGGTGATTGTTCATCCTTCTCTTTCTTGGTTTGTCTTCTTATTTCACATATACCATTCACATTGGGCTAACATCCACATTGTACATTCACTGTTTCTAGGTCACACCCTATGCTTTTCATTTTCCTCACATTTGCTTGAATTGCTTCCTCTCCCTGAAATACTCTTCCCGTGCCCCAAGCACCATCTTTTAAAATCTCTCTCATCTTAACATGCTATATATGTCAAAGGCCACCTTCTATCTTGCCTTGTGCTGGAAATGAGAACTTCCTCTGCAGAATTCTGACAGATTTTGTATCTCCTTCTCTGTCATCACTCATTGTGTGCTTTCAAGTTGTTTGCACACATCTCTCCTCTTCTAGACTACGTACTCCCTGTAGAGCGGAGAACCACAACAAATTGCCCACAGTTCCTTTCACGGTATTCCAGGCATTCAGAGATATTTTTCTGAAACGCACTCATGAATGTATAATTAAAAAAGGATGTGACAAGAAACAATTCTTAGAGCATGGGTAGAATTTTAGCAGGCTAATTATCAACGGAAAGTTGAACATTGTAGTAAGAGCATGGATCTTGCCATTATACCTTGGTTTGACCCCAATCTGTCACTTACTAGTTGCAGGATGAAGTACAAGCTATTCAAAATCTATGGGCATCAGTCGCTTTACTATAAAAATATTGCTAATAAAACTTCAGAAAAATGTTATGAGGATTACATAACTTTAGATTGCCTAGTATGTGGTAGGTACTCTACAATTATGCTTTTTGAAAAAAGTAGGCATGTACAAAAACGCATCAGTATGTTTGTGAGGCAGCATATAGACTGACTGGACTGAAGGATTCATGTCAAAAGGCAAGCACTCAAATATCTGCTGGAGACAAGTGGAGGAGGTCTTGAATGCCAGACAAAAGAGGTTGGGCTTTATTTCATAAGAAGTGGGATCCTGGGAAGGTTTTAAGTTCCCAGTTGTGAACAGCACTATGCTTATGGAAGTTAAAACATGCAGAAAGAGAGCAATAAGTGGTAGGATTTGCCTCTCTTCAGTAGAGAATTCCTACAGCATCTTAGAAAGCTCAGAAACAGAGAAGAGCTGGTGCTAAGGGGTGGGTGATGAGGGAGCCAACATGAGCCAGCCCTCCATCTGAGGCTGCTCCACTGATGGGCTGGCTTCTCTTCTAACTACTTGCTCACAGGGACTCTACTCATGAGACTGAGGGTCTGGGACACTGGAGATGGTGAATGTGGGAACGCAAGAGAAGAAGGGTTCCCAAAGTCATGATGACTCTGCCTTCACTTCTCCAAATCTCAGATGCACATTTGTAAAATATGAGAATTGGAATAAATGCAACTTTTCTGGGTTCTAAGAGTTTATAAGAAGTCCGTACTCACCTAGTTCCCAACTGTGACTACTATCTTGATTCTTCTCAATGTCCACTTTCTCAGGTATCTAAAAGAAAGATGAAAAAGACAGCCATGGGAAGGGCTATTTCCCTGAGCAGTTTTGGCTTGGAGGTTGCATTCATTGAGATCATGTTTCTGCCACCCTGGGATCCACACTGAGCTGTTTACCACCCATGTTTGAATTTCAGATTACAATTTGTTTCTTGTTGCTGCTCATGAATTTGGCCATTCTTTGGGGCTCGCTCACTCCTCTGACCCTGGTGCCTTGATGTATCCCAATTATGCTTACAGGGAAACCAGCAACTACTCACTCCCACAAGATGACATCAATGGCATTCAGGCCATCTATGGTAAGGTCTTCTAAAGAGAGTTGTAGTACATGGTGGGACCTGGGAATAGGCGAACGCTCCCAGGATCTGAATATCTCTTCCTTTGCACTACTGCAGTTTCCATAAAACTGAACTCTGAAATTCCCCAGTAATACAGCATTAACAAAGAAGGTGTGAGGGGCTGAGCCTCTATTGCTGCCCTAAAAGAAAAAAAGTTTAAGAAGAAATGAACTACAGTTCTTCCCAGTTATTGTCTTTGGATGGTGGGAATTTTTCTTCTTTTTTAGGCTTCCCAAATTGCCAATTTTAATTTTTTTTTTTTTTTTTAACGGAGTCTTACTCTGTTGCCTAAGCTGGAGTGCAGTGGCGTGATCTTGGCTCACTGCAACTTCTGCCTCCCAAGTTCAAGCAATTCTCCTGCCTCAGCCTCTCGAGTAGCCGGGATTAGAGATGCCTGCCACCACATTTGGCTAATTTTTATATTTTTAGTAGAGAAGGGATTTCACCACATTGACCAGGCTGGTCTTGAACTCCTGACCTCGAGTGACCTGCCCACCTCAGCCTCCCAAAATGCTGGAATTACAGGCAGGAGTCATTGCACCTGGCCCCAATTTTAAATATTCTAAAAAGACATGACTATTCTTTTTCCTACAGCAATCCTGCTCCTAGATGTATCTGTCAAAGAAATTCTCATATAGATCCATAAGGGAACATGTACAAATCATGCCAAAGATGTTCACTGAAGTCTTGTTTGTGGTGGTGGAAGTTGGAAGGCACCTGGGGGTCTATTAGGAGAAGACTATACAGATAAACTGTGGTAGTTGCACACCATGAAGTGATGTGCGGCAGTCAGAAGCATGGTACTAGATGCACATGTGGCAACAATACAGATGGCTCTTTAAAACTTCATACTTTGTGAAAAAGAAACAGAATGAGATATATTGCACAATGTACTAATAAAATTACACAATATATAAGTCTATGTAAATTTAAAATGTATATAAACAAAGCAAGGCATTTTCAAGAAGAAGAAGAGGAATGGTAGTAGAGTATGGAGAGAAAAAAGAAACTTTTTTTAAGGCATTACTGATACATTTCAAGGATAAGTATAGGGGCCTTTTGCCATATTGCCTGGATAAGACCATTACATCTCTCTTCATGCTTGCCCTTCTGTTCCCTAGTTGGTTGTGAATAAAAACAAGAAACCAATAAGGGATTTACTGCTCTCTAAAAAAGTATGGAATGGAATGGAATGGAATGGAATGCAATAGTGGATTGGAGTGAAATATAACTGAATGGAGTGGAATGGAGTGGAGTGGAATTGGGGAAAGCCCTTTTCCCTCTCTGGTGGGACAGCACTATAAAATCAAGCAAGCATGCCAGGGTGCCACAACCAGGGAACTTTTTTGTGATCGTAGATATTTCAGAAATGTTGAGCCTACCCTAACTGCCTCTATTTCCCAACTTCCTCCTGCCCACCCCAACAACACCCCCTTATTTTGTTCACTGGTGTTTTTATCTTAACTATTATAATAGCCTTTCATTCCACAGTGAGAAAATATATGAAAATTCAAGTACTTATAGAAAACCTATTGCTAAAATTTGACTTAGATGCATGCTATAGGGTAAAAGACCAATATCATTCTTTCCTGAAAGTGGATTTCGGTGAGGAGAGAGGCAATAGATACTGAGTAACCAAAAAAGCAGAAAGAGGAACTGAGAGGTCAGAGAATAATTAGTTAGAATTAAAAGGGAAGAAAGGGGCACAGAATTCAAATTTCTTTACTTCACAGTTTTACCTGGAACTCACCCTGAAAACCATCATTACTCTTATTAAAGAAACAAAAACTTTAAACGGATGAAATATACAGTTACTTTAATACTTTATGGGATAGTCTTGTAGCACTTACCCTCACATGAAGACCCTTCACCTTTCTGAGAAGTCTCTGATGTACCCAAGAGACACACTGGACTTATGCTCATAAAAAAGACCTTTTTTTTTTTTTTCAGGACCTTCAAGTGACCCTGTCCAACCTACTGGACCAAGCACACCCAAATCCTGCGACCCCAGATTGACATTTGATGCTATCACCACACTCCGTGGAGAAATACTTTTCTTTAAAAACGAGTATAAAATTGAAATATTTCTTCCTTTGATTCCTCTTACTGATATACCTTAAAACTGGATTCAAATTAGGTCACACGTTAGTCACCTTTTCCTTGAATTCTACACTTCTGCTTCTCATTGGAATTTTTTATAGGTTCTGGGGCACCACTAGGATTATCATAGACCCTGAGCTTAACTTCATCATCTTCATCTTTTAAAGACTATTTGTACCATTTTTATGTCTATACTGAATTTATGCAATCGAGTATTTTCTGGGTAACTCAAAACATCCAGGAAAAAAAGCAAAACATGAAAACATTCACAAACATTCAGATGCCTTTGGTAATATAAACAGACATGGGCTACAGCTGCTTGGGAACCCCAGAGCTGAAACACTAAAGCACCATTCAGTTCCATCCAAAATCAGTCAAGTAAATGGAACCTGCACTTAGCTAGCTGTGCAGCAAATCATCTAACTGAGCAAAATTTTTATTTGTACATTGGCTGTTTCGTGAGTGTGCAATCACAGGCTGAGTGCACGTGCTGTTGCTCTTATCAATATATTCTCAGCATTTAGTCGGAGCAATAAGGAAAGATACTGCAAAGTAAGATTTTTCAATGTCCAAGGCAGGACAATGCCAAATGTAATCAAATAAGATCACTCCCATAACCTCCTCTGAAAACTGTGATGTACTCTCCAGATGGACAATATCACTGTAAAGCTTAGCCATATGCTGGTCACCGTGCTAGGAACTTTGCATTGGTTAGTTTGTTATATTCTCCCAGCAATCCTGCAAGGACCATCACTAGCCTAAAAGTCACAGGAACTGCCTACTTAGACTGTTATGTGTAAGTGTGTGCATGTGTGTTTCCTTATGTCCCGTTAGGTACTTCTGGAGAAGGCATCCTCAGCTACAAAGCGTCGAAATGAATTTTATTTCTCTATTCTGGCCATCCCTTCCAACTGGCATACAGGCTGCTTACGAGGATTTTGACAGGGACCTCATTTTCCTATTCAAAGGTAACTTCCTAAAGTTTTCATCTTATGTTAGTTCTGCCTGAAGGGAGGGGGCAGGACTTCTTTGTGATCCCTTCCAGGTTCATGGTGAGCTAGTGACAGCATTAAGCTGGGCAGGCTTTTGCCAGAAGACTAGGGTTGGGCCCCATCGGGACCACTAACTACTGTGTGAACCTGAGTAGGTTACTTGCTTTTCAGCCTTGGTTTTCTCACCAACAAAATCAGACCACACTAGACTGTCGTTCGCATTCTTCCATCCTCATCCCAGATATCCTTCTCTAAGACTCCTCAAGGCTGTAATTTGGTTTCTGTATAAAAGTTACACAAATTGTGGGGCCTTGAATGTCTTGCTCAGAAGTTTTAATTTTTTATAGGCGCTGGGGAACCGTTAAGCTTTTCACAGCCCCCCTGAACTTAACTTTATCATCTTCATCTTTTAAAGACTATTTGTTCCATTTTCATGTCTATGTGCAAGACAAAGAAGTGGTATATATATTATTTTGCAAAAATGGAAACGTCTTATTTAACATTTAACCTGAATCATTGACAGGCAACCAATACTGGGCTGTGAATGGCTATGACATTCAGCAAGGTTATCCCAGGGATATATCAAACTATGGCTTCCCCAGCAGTGTCCAAGCAATTGATGCAGCTGTTTTCTACAGAAGTAAAACATACTTCTTTGTAAATGACCAGTTCTGGAGGTAATGTAAACTATTTTTTCAATTATAGGTTGAAATCTGTGTTTCTCTACACTGCTTACAAACTTTCAAGCATTTGAAGGTTTAAAACAATCTAGGTAATCTCTAGTAGGTTTTACCAAGAATATATTGTTTTTACAGGATGATTGATGTTACCATGGCTTTTGAAATTTTTCATTTTTATAAAATTAAAATCTCTATGCAATAGTACTGAGGATTCTGCTTCATGAAACAGAAATCCTTAACAAAGCACTAGCGTGAGATACAAAGAAAGATTTAGGCTAATTCTCACTTATGAGTTCAATTCAGACATATGCAAGCAAATGTTATCCAGATAGCCTGCAGAATTTGGTTCCCAAGTTGAACCTATTATGTACATTTATATATATATACACATGCAGAGGGAGTTATACTATATAACAATTAAGTAAAAGCCTTGAAAATATAAGCTTACTTTGGGAAATAACAGTGTGTCAGCCATCAAGCCTGTTTTTTAATTAATGATACCCATATGTTTTATAAATGTGTACCCTTAGGTAGGGAAATTAACCATTCTTAATACTAGTAAACAAGGCATTGTGAGAACTGAATGAAAAAATATGTGTGAGGAGACTTTGTAAATTATACACAATTAAAAAATATTTTTGTTATATTCCATATTGGTGTTAAATCTGGTGACATTTTGTTTTTACCAGATATGATAACCAAAGACAATTCATGGAACCAGGTTATCCCAAAAGCATATCAGGTACCTTTCCAGGAATAGAGAATAAAGTTGATGCAGTTTTCCAGCAAGAACGTAAGTAGGAAAAGAAAACTAATAAATGTGTTGTTTGTTTGTTTATTATAGAGGAGGCATGGTCTTACTATGCTGACCAGGCTAGTGTCAAACTCCTGGCCTCAAGCAATCCTCCCACCTCAGCCTCCCAGAGTTCTGGGATTACAGGCATTAGCCACTGCACCTGGGTTTTAAATTTTTTAAATAGCATGTTTGCACTGGAATGTTATGTTGGAACAAGGGCAAGGTTTTCTAACTGAAGACATCTGAGATATTCTGTAAGCTAATTCAATAAATTATCTCTCTTTTTTTATAGACTTCTTCCTTTTCTTCAGTGGACCAAGATATTATGCATTTGATCTTATTGCTGAGAGAGTTACCAGAGTTGCAAGAGCCAATAAATGGCTTAACTGTAGATATAGCTGAAGCGAAATCAAAGGTGGCTGTATCCATTTTCAGAATGTGGAAGGGAAGTTCAGCATGCATTTTCATTACGTTGTGTCCCACTTATACTTTTCTCAATATTAAGTCATTGTTTCCCATCACTGTATCCATTCTGCCTGTCCTCAGTGAAAATATGTTTGGAATATTCCACTGTTTGCAGAGGCTTATTCAGTTCTTACACATTCCATCTTAAATTAGTGAATCCATCAAAGAGAAGGAAAGTAAGCCTTTTTGTCACCTCAATATTTACTATTTCAATACTTACATATCTGACTTCTAGAATTTATTGTTATATTACTTGCCTATCTGACTTCATACATCCTTCAGTCTCTTTAAATGTCCTATGTATATCTTCTACAAGCAATTTAGAACTAGATTTTGGTTAGAAATAAGGGTTATAAACAATCTAGCAATACCTTTTGCCTTTACAGAAAATGTGGTGCTGTTTTTTACCCTTGGAAAGAAATGTGGATGATATATTTCGTGGGTTGAATTGTGTCCCCCATAAAAGATATGTTGAAGTTCTAACCCCAGGTACCTATGAATGTGAGCTTACCAGGGTCTTTGCAGATGTAATTAGTTAAGTTAAGGTGAGGTCACACTGAATTAGGGTGGGCCCTAAATCCTTTATGACTGTTGTTCTTATAAGAAGAAGAGAGACAAAGCCACCTAGGGGAGGAGGCCATGTGAAGACAGAGGCAGAGATTCGAGTGACGCATCTGCAAGCCAAGGAATTCCAAGGACTGTAAGCCACCAGTAGAAACTTGGAAGAGGCAAGGAAGGATTCCCTTCAAGCGTGACCTTCAAGCGTGACCCTGCTGACACCTGCAGAATTCGGACTTCTAGCCTCCAAAACTGTGAGGGAATAAATTTCCTTTGTTTTAAGCCACCAAATTTGCAGTACGTTGTTACAGCAACCCTAGACATGAGGTACTAAACACAGTACATCTCCCTTACAAAAATGAATCAACATAGAATGCAGAAGTGGAACCCTTGCTAAGAACTATTGGGCATCTTCCCAGAATAGCAGCCAAAAGAAAACCACCACTTCCTCTCCTGCCTCCTCCTTGCTCTCTCCTAGAGTTCAAACCCAAATGGGCCAGTTGGATCTGATGTTCCTCAGTTCTTTGTTTCTATTTCCTGGGGTACTCAGGAGGGCACACACTATAGATAACTGGGGTTTGCTGCATAAAATTCAATGTCTCATTAAGTTGCATTAAACTGAGCTTAGATGTGTAAGTTTGCTAACTGATGGGTTTTTTCGTTAAGAACTATAGGATTTATGGGACCATGTCTAGCTAGTCCAGATGTCAAAATCATTATAATGTTATATTTGCTGTTATTAGAATATAATATAGCTTATTACACAATAAATATGTGCACTATAAAATGTATTTCTCACTAGTACCTCCTATTTTCTTTCTCTGTTGAAGTTTTTAAATCCCACAGATAACTAATTTGGCAACTTTATTCTTGTTCAAAAATTAAAATAATCTATTACATAAGTTCATATTAAAGATTTTTATTTTAAATAACTGATTTGTGATTTGCTTTTAATTTCTTAAAATATTACCACATAATTCATCTAAAGTATAAAAAGGAATAGCAAATTTTAGATATATTAGCAGATATATAATTCCTGTGTCAGAATTATTATAATACTGATAATAAACTTTAGATATTGCTTCAGAGTGTGTGAAATATTTTATAAATATTAGAGGTCCTCAAAAATTTCCTCAAGTGTGTTAACACATTATTCTCAACTTATTTTACAAAGTAAGAAAACTGAAACAAGTATATACTCTCATTTCATTCATTGATTTATTCAGCAAGAATTAACTACCTACTATGAATTATGTTTCAGGGACTGTGCTAAGAAAAATGAGAGAGATGTATAAGCAATTCATCATATCAATGTAACAAGTGCAAAAGGACCTATAAGAATTGAATATTCCATTTTAATAGTAGAATCAATTTCAGACTATGATGTTTCCTAAAACTTTCTATAATGTCAGTTATGAAAGTTTTAGGAAAATGCAGGCATGAAAATGAGTGTCTTATCTTCTCAGAACACGGGCTAGTTGCACTAGGTATGATAGATTCTTGGCTCAAACCTCATCTATACATCTTTGAGATGAGAACTGATCTCATACAATTTTTTAACCACATTTGACAGAATCATAGACAGTGAACTGTAATATGAAGTATAATAAAGAATTCAAAGTTATTCCTTTTAAAAAAATTATCTTGTTGACAACATGTAGTATTTTCCAGCTGTTACACTGATATTTTGAATGAGCACAAGAGATATAAAGACCTAAGCTTAGAATGTATTCATTTATTTTTTATTTATTAATTTTTGAGACAGGGTCTTGCTTTGTCACCCAGGCCGGTGTACAGTGGTGCAATCACAGTTCACTGCAGCCTCAAACCCCTGGCCTCAAGCAATGCCCCAACCTTAGCCTTTCAAGTAGCTGGGACTACAGGCACACACCACCACACTCAGTTATTTTCTTTTGTAAAGATGGGGTCCCACTGCATTTCCCAGGCTTGTCTCAAACTCCTGGGCTCAAGTGATCCTCCTGCCTTAGTAGAGACGGGGTTTCACCATGTTGACTAGGCTGGTCTTGAACTCCTGACCTCAGGTGATCCACCTCCCTCAGCTTCCTAAAGTCCTGGGATTACAGGCTTGAGCCACCATGCCACGCTGCCTAAGCTAGAATTTAAACAATGAGGTCCCTATTTATCTTAGGCTGAGTTTCTTCAAAAGCAAAGCCTAAGTGAAGACATTGGTGCAATTATTTTTTTCAGGACACAGTCCCAGGAAGCAAGAGTGAGGTAGCAAGCAGAGTGAGGCAAGGAAGGAGGAAAAGCCAATACAATCATGTGTTATCAAGGTTTCCGCTATGGGCAATTGAAGCTTGTTGGGGTCCGCATGTTTCCTAAACAAAGGAATGAACACACAAGACAACACAGGACGAGACAAACATGGCAGTGGCCCCGAACGACACGCTCTGCTTTATTTTATACAGTCGTTTGTGGAATGTTGCCAAGTCACAAGACATATTGTTGTTTTTCTGACTGTTCCCTGACTTTCTGGATTTTCAAGATGTTTACACATAAACCAGCCCCCAGGGTCTGCTGTTTGCAGCTGGCTCCTTTGTCCTCCCTGTTTGCAGGGAAGGTACACCCTGCTTCGTTTGCAAGAGCAGGACTTATTGGGAACGTCTCGTTTGCAAGCACATAGTCCTCTACATTTCCCTTTTCTTTATTTACAAGTTTGAATTTCTTTCAAAACCATCATTACATGTTGGACTCGCTGGGATTCGGTGTTTGCCCTTTGGCACCGTCTCCAGCAGACTGTGAAAATGACAAAGGCAAGAACAACAATCAATACATTACTAGAAACAGAAGTCAGCAAAGTTTTTACAGGGCTCATAGGGTTCAAAGACGTCAAACTTTGTGCAATACCAGTCATCAAATCTGCACCAGTCAGCAACAGTAACTGATTGTGAAATGTTTCAGAAATATTTTGTGTCAATTCTTGTATTTCTAGGGAAAGATTATTATGACCAATTAAAAGTCTCTTTATCTCAGTCCAATTATGTACTGTTAAAAGGAACAGGAGTAATACAAAATTGGGTAGTATTCCAATCACATTTCAACAAAGCTCGGGTATTCAACACTGTTAGCTGATCTCCCAACCACGAAACCACTTGCTCCAGATTATCCACTCGTTCAGTCAAATGAGCATCTATGTCTCGTTGCTGCTGCCACAACAAATGTGATTGTTCATGCCATTGTTGCACAAATTCTGCATTTTGTATACTCTGGTGTAGAGCTAATCCAGCAACAGTGGCAGTGGAAGCAATTGCTACAAGTCCCACCACTGCTGCTATGACAACCCCAACCATTCTCCCGCTGCAGTGGACAAGATCTTGCATTACTTTGTAAATTTGAGTAACCCCAGCAGATTCACTCCACGCACGTGTTAAGTTCACGGGTAGCCAGGTTTCTTTTCTGGCTCTTAGTATATATAAATCGGAATGAGACTCAATCCAATTATTATTCCACCAAGTAGTATTTATACAACTTAAGAATGTACAATTGTTTGTACAGTTAACTACCCCTGTATTATTATCCCATTTAAAAATTCCTGTCAACAACAAGTAAGGCTTTCTTACACATGCAATAACATATCTAGAACTATTTCAATGCAAATATATATGGAAAGGGTTAGAAATATTAGTAAGATTTAGGACATGTTTCCTATGAAAGTGAACGTTGGTTTACAAGCAGTTAGCAACTTCCAAATATGACTTTGTATTTGTGAGGTATTAGCGAAATGTGGCATAGGGGGTGATAGATCACCATCATGCTAAATAATAGTTTCATTGCCATCTGCAGAAATGCTGTGATTACCTTTATGCCAACGCAGGTTGACATGGCTGAATTTAGTTTGAAAATCTCCATGTACACTCCAATCTATAACAAGGTATTTACGACTCTTCCCTTTTACTTCTAACAACAATCATGGCCCACTACCTCTACATCTAGTCCACTCTAGTTGGGAAACACCTCCGGACACATCAGGGATAGGGCATAAAAATAATGTACTTGGCAGAGTTTCATTAAGTACTGCAGTATGATTATACTTAAAACTTTGAGCCACAATAATCATAGTAAAGGCAGAGATATAACTATGGTTATAGCGAATAGCCCAAGCCTCATGAGAAAGATGCAGACAATGTGGACTACTCCCAAGACATATAGGTAACCCTTCAACCCCACATTGATATGAACTATTTACTGTGCCAGTGTCTAATTCAGGATCCTGGTTTTAAAAAGGCAATGGCATCCAAGCAGTATCATTAGTAAGTACTGGGACTTTTCTGTCTCCCCAGGCCACACCTTGATATAAGGGTGGAAAAGGAATATAAGCCCAGCATGTAAATTCTCCAGCCGTTACCTGGCAATTTACTATGGCCAGCATAGCCAGGAATAAAGTCAGTGGAGTTTTGGGCTGCCCAGCTTGTTGAACAACCCCTTCAGCTTTCTAAGTAAGCTTTTTCAGTTGACCCCATGTCAGGGGCTCCGCACGTTGAGTCCTGAAGGTGAATGTTCTCTGAGCACTCAGATTCAGCTTCTGAAATTCCTTGAGGAACTCTTTGGATCGACTCCTCTTCGCCATGGCACTGTTTCAACCGTCGAGATGGAAACCACTCATCTCTGGCACCTGTACGGACAAGAGCATAGCCTCGGCCCCATTGTAAAACTTTTCCTTTTAAATATTTCCCTTGTAATGAAGGATAATACACCCACAGATTACTGTTTTGCGGCTTTTCTAAAGGCTGTTGAAAATGTTTCACCGCTGCAGACTGCTGTAATTGACGCCAATGGCTGAGAAAATTTAAAGTAAAAAGGGCTTTCAGAATTTGATGTTTTGGGAAATCTCGCCCATCTCCCCCTTTCTGTTTTAAAAGTTGTAATTTTAAGGTAGCATTGGCTCTTTCAATAATTGCTTGACCTTGACTGTTAAATGGAATACCAGTGGAATGACGAATATGGTATAACGAAAGGAAGGCAGCCAATTTACGAGAGCAATAAGCAGAGGTATTATCAGTTTTTAGTTCAGCAGGAACTCCCATAACCACAAAGCAAGTAAGTAAATGAGTAATAACAGAGTCAGCCTTTTCAGAAGGCAATGGTGTAGCCCATTGGAAATGTGACCAGGTATCAATTGTATGATGAACATATTTTAAACGATCAAAAGAAGGAACATAAGTTACATCCATTTGTCAAATGTGATTTTGTTGAGTGCCTCGAGGATTAATACCTGGACTTTAAAAAGGTGCAATAATAGGAGCACAAGATGGGCAGGCTCTGACAATAGTTTGGGCTTGACGGCGTGTTATAGAAAATCGCCATTTTAATCCTAAACTATTAGTATGATGTAGTTGGTGCTCATCCTGAGCCCGTTGGACACTTCCAATAAGTAAGGAATCAATCTGGTTATTCCCAAAAGTTAAAGGTCCTGGCAACACCTAATGAGAACAAATATGAGTGACGAAAAGGGGGGCAGTGCGAGAAGTAAGAGCCATAAATAATAAAGAAGATAATTTTTGTAAAGGAGTTTGAGGAAATAATGGTAAAGAAGTTTGAGATATATATTTAGTTATGTATACAGCATATTGGGAATCACTAACTATATTACAAGGGGTTTGAGGCCAATCTTGTAGACCCATAAGAATGGCAAAAAGTTCTCCTTATTGTACTGATTCAAATGGGTAGTGAGAAATTTTTGAATTATCTTATGTCCAGTATCCAGTTTTTCCATTGCTGGAAGCATCAGTAAAAAAGGTAGGACCTTTAACCGGAGTGTAAGAGATAGGATTATAGGGCAATAAAGAATATTGTTGCAGAAAAGCAAGTAATTTATTACTAGGATAATGCTGAGAAAAAGAGCCAGTATACTCAGTGTAAGCCACTTGCCAACCCTCATGAGTTTCCAACAGAGATTCAATGTATTGATTAGATAATCGGGTAATAACTTTTATAGGGTCAGCACCAAGCAACTGACGAGCTCGATGTCGTCCTTTAATAATTAATTCAGCCAGTTTATCAATGTATGGGTAAATTTTCTTAATGGCTTCCCAGTCAGTTGTCTTGTCCATGAGACCCTCCATTCCATCTTCCATAGCTGTCTACATATAGATTTTGTTCCAGTCAGGCCAGATTTCCTATGGCTCATTTCTCCTGTGTTAACTCCTTCCCATGGCCTCTTTGCAGTCACACTCCTTCTTACTTCCTCTGTAAAACCAAATTCTACCCATTCTCCAAAACCCAGAGCAAGCCCTAGTGCAAGCCCCAGTGCAGGCTGTATTTAACTTGTGTAAAACCTCAAGGCCACACTCATAAGCAGTGATCTGCCTTTGGCCCTTCTTAGTCTTTATAATCTGTACTGTGTATTTGCCCACTTGCTTCCACTACATTAATTTCTGCATGTGTCTGAATTCTCCAACAAGATTGCATTCACAGGGGCAGGCAAACAGTAGGAATTCAATAAACATTTGAAGTTTACCTTAATTAATAAGGGTAGTCTGATTCCTGATTCATTTGTCTTTTTATGATAACATCCTACCAAGATATTTTGAGATTGCCCTCAAAAGAAAACTTTGCAAGGAGAAAAATAACGTGGAGGCTCACTTGCCAGTCTATTCAATTCAGTAGTAAGCACTAACTGTGTTTACTAAATAACTGCAGACCAAGATTACAAAATCAGCTCAGTCAAAAAAAAAAAAAAAAAAAAAAAAAAAAGCAAATCATGACACACTTTATGGCAAGTGTCCTTTTCTGTTATTAATTAAATGATGATACAAGCCAATTCATGCCACGTCTCACTATTATTTTCTAAATTCTCTGCTAACAGAACCGGCTTCAGCTGAAGAAAGAGAGGAATGAAGCACCTTCTGCTCCTATTTTTGTTCTTTATAACATTTTCTTCTGCATTTCCCACAGTCCGAATGATGGAAAATGAAGAAAACATGCAACTGGCTCAGGTACTGTCTTAATAAATGATATCCATGACTATTGATATAAAGTTTATTTTATTGATTCTCTTGGGACTTAAAAAGAAAATACATTCCTGCAAAAGAGTCCTGAACTTTTTTGTGAGAAGGAGCTGCTTTTAATTTGTCTAGCTCTAAGGATATCAAGAAATTGTGTTGGGGTGGGGGCTGGGCCAGGGAGGGGGAAAGGATCTGCTATAACTTTTGGCAATGGTCACAAATGAAGGGATGTTCAGTGAGAGGAGAAAGGAGAGAGCCCTGCAAGGCATGGAGATCGCTATAGAAGCATTACAAGACTACCAGGTGGACCCAGTCTACAATTTGGAGCCCTAATCCCTATTTGTATGAAAATAATACATTGCTTTACAGATTCCCCTAAAAATCAGTTCAGTTAACTTTTTTCATTTGGTTAAATCAAATACATGTGCAAAGTGGATAACCACTTATTTCTTCTAGAATTTGTTTCAAAGAAACACTAAAATGAAAGTAACAGCAAAAATATGTAAGATATGTCATCATTTAACAGATAGATGAAGATTCATTCTCTTCTGCGGAGGTTTATGAGCTGTGTGCTTTGGCTAATTCTGGGCACTCATAAGTCAACCAAGTCTTGGAAATTGAAAGAGCAGGGTGACTTGTTTTTTTCCTCTTTGTGTCCTTCTTTCCTCCTTCACTCCTCTCTTTCTCTCATTACTTCTTTTTTTCCCCCCTCTTCCTATTGCCAAAAGAAATTTTAGGCAATTTTGCTTTATCCTGAGATGGAGATTTGCTCTCCTGTAGTCTGTGCCTCTTTTTTTTTTTTTTTCCTTATCTTTTTGGTCAGGCATATCTCAACCAGTTCTACTCTCTTGAAATAGAAGGGAATCATCTTGTTCAAAGCAATAACAGGAGTCTCATAGATGACAAAATTCGGGAAATGCAAGCATTTTTTGGATTGACAGTGACTGGAAAACTGGACTCGAACACCCTTGAGATCATGAAGACGCCCAGGTGTGGGGTGCCTGATGTGGGCCAGTATGGCTACACCCTCCCTGGGTGGAGAAAATACAACCTCACCTACAGGTAATGCTTCTGTCAGCTTATTTCCACCTAATTCAAAGGAACATAAAGATAATTTCCGAGGAACAGAATAATATTCATTCATTTGACTGAGCACTTCCTGTGTGCACAGCACAGCATAGGCTCCATTTATGGTATCTTCCCAACAAACCTGTGCTATAGGCTCTGCTGCTACCGCCACCTTAAATACAGAGAAACTGAAACAAAAGTTTATTTACCATGGCTGAGATTACACAGCTCTTACTGGCTCCAACAGACATGCTCTCATCTCTAGCCTCTGCCACCATCATATAAGCTCTGAACAAATGCTATCATCTGACTGCAGATACTTGACAGCATGGATGAAGGGTGCTCAAGAGAAAATGGGGAGATCCTGGAACACAACCAGTTTATGTCAGAGACGCGTGTGTGTGAGAGAGATAGTTGCCAAATCTCAGATGAGCCCCCCAGAGCAAAGTAAGGTGTTTCCCTCAGACATCTCAAGGAAAAGGGGGCTGGCTGACTCATTGGCAGGAAGAGGAGGCGGTATGCCCTCGATCTGAGACAGAGGCAATCACCTTGACCACCACTCTAGAACCTTTCCAATAGTTCTTCTTTCATCTTACTGAGTGCTAGGACTTGAGATAAAAATGAGTTTAGCAAGATAGGGAACATAAACAAGAGAAAGATCTTTTCTTGAGCAATTCTTGTGGTTCTCATGTAAGATTCTTCATATACGGACTGGGAGCAGTGGCTCATGCCTGTAATCCCAGTACTTGGGGAGGCTGAGGCAGACAGATCACCTGAGGTCAGGAGTTTGAGACCAGCCTGGCCAACATGGCAAAAACCCATCTCTACTAAAAAATACAAAAATTAGCTGGGCGTGGTGGCGTTCACCTGTAGTCCCAGCTACTTAGGAGGCTGAGGTATGAGAATCACTTGAACCTGGGAGGCAAAGGTTGCAGTGAGCCGAGGTCACGCCGCTGCACTCCAGCCTGGGGGATAGACTGAGACTCTGTCTCAAAAAAAAAAAAAAAAAAAAAAAAAAAAAAAAAAAAAAAGATTCTTAATATATGATACATGCACAAGACTAATTTCCAAAAGCCATTCCAAAAAATGATTCTCAATTCTTTTTAAGAATGTCTTTATATTACTTTCATATACAAGCCAACACATACATGAGATTAATGCTGTCTCAGGATGTGATTTTAGGGAAGTCATTTAACCTCTTTGAGCCTCCTTTGTTGAAGTGTTATAACACTACTGATTCATAGGGAAGATAAAGGAATTTAATTGTATAGTATATGTAACAATAT
Organism: Chlorocebus sabaeus; assembly: GCF_047675955.1. NCBI lineage: Eukaryota > Metazoa > Chordata > Mammalia > Primates > Cercopithecidae > Chlorocebus > Chlorocebus sabaeus. The sequence goes on along the minus strand of NC_132904.1, from coordinate 99,213,439 downwards.
TTCATTTAAATAAAGTGCTATGCAACTATAAGATAATTGCACCACACCAAAGTTACTGCAGCACATTATTGATAAGCTAGAAATGTTTTTTGTAGTTATGTGTGTATATTCATGAATGAATAAACCAGAAATTGACATATTTTTGTTAATTTTTAAGAATAATAAACTATACTCCGGATATGGCACGAACTGCTGTGGATGAGGCTATCCAAGAAGGTTTAGAAGTGTGGAGCAAAGTTACTCCACTACAATTCACCAAGATTTCAAAGGGGATTGCAGACATCATGATTGCCTTCAGGACTCGAGGTAAGGTTTTCAACAGAGAGCAAAGCTATTTTCATCTCTGGAGATTTGAGGAAACTGATCTTTTTTCCTCCCATAAATTGTGTCTCAGTCCATGGTCGGTGTCCTCGCTATTTTGATGGTCCCCTGGGAGTGCTTGGCCATGCCTTTCCTCCTGGTCCAGGTCTGGGTGGTGACACTCATTTTGATGAGGATGAAAACTGGACCAAGGATGGAGCAGGTGAGTCTAATTTTCTTTATGAACAAAATTTTGTTATTCTAAATAATCCCTGAAAAGAATAGTTTTGTAACTAGTCACTTTTTAACTTTAAAGTTCCCAATGTCCCCACAATTTTCCATATTCCAAGATGACATTGATGGAAGTGTTCAATACACCCTCATAAATTTGCTAATTCTATTATGATCAGAGCATTCTTCACTATTCATACATTCATCCATATACCCATAATGTCCGAGGGGCCACTGTGTGCCTAGAACTATACAAGGTGTCCTATGGACCCCAAAGTTGTACTGGAAAAGTGTAAGCCTTCAGAGGTTCATGATCCTGTGTGCTACACAAGGCCAGCCCACATACCTGCCATATAAGGCAGAAGATGTTTTGTGTTGTACCAGTGGTAGAAGTCATCTGTCGCTTGAGGATTGAAAGAAGACTCTAGGGAGGTGGTAATTTTGAGCTAGCAATTAAAGGACAGTGTATGGATTCATAGCCCATTGAGGCTCTATTTCAAAGCATGAACTTCCTCTTCTAACTCTTGCCCAGCTACGAAGGAATCAGATCTTAATGCTTATATCTGACTTATTTCTTCAAACCAACTAAGTTTATTTTTCTCAATGGGCCTGCCTAGCATTCGAGGTGTTTTACTACTGTTCTGACAAAAATATCAAATTATACTATATTAACAGGTAGCAGTGTATGCCTCAAACAAAAGAGCAAGCTCAGTAGATTTTTGGGCCCCCCATTCTTTTTTTCTGTCATTGGCAATAGTTACTTTGGGTCTGGTGTCTAGCTTCCAGAGTCACAGGAAAGCACAGGTTGTAGTGGTCCTGATGGATAGTACACAAGGATACAGGTCATTCCTGACCATGTATCTCCAGATAATCGGTCTAGGTCAGCTTTGCACTTTCTGTGAAACTGAAAGCCTGTGACACAAAATGGTCCATGGCTACTCACTGCTCAGTCAGAACAGGTGATGCAACTGTTCTTCCAAGTGCCAGTGAAAAGGGCGAAAGTCAGTACTGGCTGAGGTTCAGGCAGCAGCATGCAAAATCTGGGATTGGCTGCTGCCATTGCCACATGACTTACCATCACAAGCAGACAAGAAATTGAAGGAGGTAAGATAACATTGTCACCCAAGCAAGAGAGGAGAGGAATGAACCAAAGTCTGTTGTGTATCTTCTGCTGAGACATGTTTCAATATTTGTTTGGTACTAGTCTGAAGATACTGCGGATATGTTTCATCAAACAGTTATAGGAAATATCCTAGCACTTGCCAAAATCAGAATGATTCCCCTTGCTCAGCCAGGCTTTACTTTCATATCTAGAGGCAGAGATCAAAGATTTCACTATCCTTTTGTCTCTTAAATACAATACTAAGTAGCAGTTACTCTTACCCATACTGCTTTAAGCCCTCTGCCAAGGGGAATGTGTGGGGTAAGTTATTTTTTTTTTAAGTCCAGTGTATCTGGGTTCCACATTGGTAAGGCTTGTTTGAGCAAGGCGGGAGATAAATACAGTCATCAACCAAGTTCTGGGTGGGCAACCAGGCAGCAGTTCCAAAAAGGATTGTCTTCTGACTACTTTACTACATTCACTCAGAGTAGAAATTGTGGGCCCTCTGTGATCCAATTGTATAACTCTTAGTTCACTGACATTAAAGGGGAAAATATCATCTTGTTCTCCAATGGAAACAAAAAACATCAAGCAAACATAATCTCCAATAAAACTGTAATTTTTAAAAATAGGAAATTCAGCAATAGCCTATATGATCACCTCTTTCATTGCAATTTGGAGGCTCTGTTCTATGAAAGTGTGGCAAAAGTCTTGTTGTAACTTGCTTAAGAGCAACAGACACAGCATCTGCCAGTGATGCCATTAGGCTGCTTCCTCGGGGTCATTGCATGGGGATGTCAGAGGACTTTAAGCACATACAGAGATTTTGATTTTCCTGAGAGTCTCTCAAAGCAAAGCCAGTGCCAAGCCTATTGTGAGTGTGTGTGTGGCAGACACGTGTGTACCAAACAACTGAACAGGCCTTGCAGACTGCTACAGATGCAGTGTTGGGAAGAAGAAAAAGCAAGTTGGTAGCTTGGCAGACACTGGTTCCTTTCAGGGCTTCCCATTTACCAGCTGAGGGACCTGGGGCAAGTCAAGTAATTTTCTTATTCTCTATTTCTTTGCGTGTAAAATAATAATAATGCTCTTCTTTTAGGAGGGTGAAATAAATTACCCTTGCCCTAACTAGGTTAGTAAAGGTGAAAACACCTTTCAGAGAAGTTGTCCATAGTGAACACTCAGAAATGCTTGACATTAAAGATTCTGTTGACAATTATTAGTATCGATGATGATAATGATAACTAGGGTGGAATTACATTCTAGATATAAGAAAAAATATTTACAAAGTTATGAATGTATAATGCACAAATTTATCTATTTAGTGACGTCTCCATGAGACAGAGACTTTTGTCATCTTTTTCCTACAGTGTCATATCGCCGATAACAGTGTTGGCACATGAGAAATACTCTACAAATCATTGGTAAATAAAGTCACTCAATGATCATTTATTGAACATCCACTGTGACTCAGGCTCTGTCATAGAAATGAAATATACCCTAGTATATAAGACACAGAAGCTGCCCTCCAGGGGTTTACAGTCTAAGGGACACGTAGACAATTAAATGGCAACTAAAATCAGCAGTATCAGTACTGAGATAAAGGAAACTATGGCAAAGTAATAGGTCCACACAGAAGAAATTCCAATCCAGACCCACAGGTCAGCAGAGGAAGCTATGTCAAACCTGAGAACTGGAGGCTCAGCAGGAACTAAGAAGACAAAGTAGGGTAAAGAGGGTGAATAGGAGTGTTCTGAACAGAATAGCTCTATCCAACATAAGGAATGGATTTGTAGAAGACAAGGCTAAAATGGCAAATAGGATTCAGATTGCAGAGGGTCTTGAAAGCCAGAATAAAGGTCTGGACTTCATTTAGAGAACCTGAGTTTGAATTATTTTTCCCAATATTCATTTTTCCAGTTCCTTGTCCGAAAGCACACACAGTGACATAGCCAACCAGGCAAGGGGCAGCAGCAAAGACAAGAGCAGAGAAGTGTCAAAGACCATGACATAATTCTTTGCCCTTTTATGTTTGCTTAATGCAAACATCACTTGGCAAGTTTCCATCAGGGAAGCTGAGGCTTCCCTTAGGCTCCATACACTTAGTTGCAAATCCAGGGATGGACTTTTTTTATTTTTTTATGTTTTATTTATTTATTTATTTATTTTTTGAGACTGGGTTTCACTCTGTCACCCAGGCTGGAGTGCAGTGGCATAATCTCGACTCACTGCAACCTGTGCCTCTTGGACTCAAGCAATTCTCCTACCTCAGCCTCCCAAATAGCTGGGACCACAGGCACAGGTCACCTCGCCCAGCTACTTTTTTTTTTCTTTAGTAGAGATAGGGTTTTTCCTTTTTGCCAGGCTGCTCTTGAACTCCTGAGCTCAAGGTATCCACCAACCTTGGCCTCCCAAAGTGCTGGGATTAGAGGAGTGAACCACCATGCCAGGCCCAAGGGAGCGGTCTTCTATACTTAGAGCCTTACAGACTAGTGGGAGAGGTGGACAAAGACAAAGGCAATTCTAACATGCCTGGTAAGACTTCTGGAAAGGGCACTATGGTCATGTCTAGGAAGCACATCTAACCATTTTTTCATTCAGACAACACCTGGACATCCACTCATCATTATTAAGCAGTCACAATCTCTAGGTACAAAAGATAATTAAGACATGGTTCCTGTACCCACGGTGACAGAAATAAACAATGCAGTCCTTATGGGCTATGACAGAATCAAGTGCTGAGTCTGTGGAAGCCGGAGTCGTGCATTTAACTCAACCTGGATAAGAGCTGGAGGGATAAGGGAAGTTACATGCAGGAAATGACTTTAGAGGGAAGTCCTGGGGAATAAATAGGGTAGTTAAGCCAGGAGAAAGTAGAAGAGATATATTCTTAGCAAAAAGATGAAGGTATGAAGACATAGAGATTAGAAAGAACCTGGCACAGAAGAAAAATGCCAGCAATTTAATATAGTTGGCTTGTGGAATATGAAAATAAAATATGAGGCTGAAAAAGGCAGGACTAGACTGTGGAGGGTCATGCGAAGGTGTTTGGACTTTATCCTATACCCAAAACAGAACCTCTGAAGAATAAAAGTAGGAGCAACATGATCACATATAATATAGTCTAGCAACAACCCCAAACTGGTGACTTCTATTTTTTTTAATATTACCCATTTCTGAGACACCAGTTTCAAGCCATTTGCTTACCCTAGGCTATATTTTTCCAAGATGTGACTAATATCAATTAAAGTCGTGTGCTATTTAATCATATTTCAGTCAACTATGGACTATGTGTATGACAGTGGTCCCATTCAATTATGATGGAGCTGAAAATTTCCTACCACCTAGTGATGTCATAGCATAGCACGTTACTCACATGTTTGTGGTGATGCTGATATAAACAAACCTACTGTACTGCCAGTCATCTAAAAGTTCAGCACATACAATTGTGTGAAGTACATAATACTTGATATGAAACAACCACGTTACTGGTTTATGTATTTAATGTACTCTATCTTTTATGGTTATTTTAGAATATACTCCTACTTGTAAAAAAAAAAAAAAAAAAGGAAGAAAGAGAGAAAGAGAGAAAGAGAGAAAGAAAAGAAAGAAAGAAAGGAAAGAAAGAAAGAAAGAAAGAAAGAAAGAAAGAAAGAAAGAAAGAAAGAAAGAAAGAAAGAAAGAAAGAAAGAAAAAGAAAGAAAGAAAAAAACAAACCAGGTAACTGTAAAACAGCCTCAGGTAGGCCCTTCAGGAGGGCTTCCAGAAGAAGTCACTGTTACCATAAGAGATGACAGCTCCATGCATGTTATTGTCCCTGAAGACTTTCCAGTGGGACAAGATGTGGAGGTGGAAGACAGTAATACAGATGATCCTGATTGAAGGAAGGAAATATTTTTGTACAGCTGTACAACAAGTTTGTGTTTTAAGCTAAGTCACAAAAATGTCCAAAATTTTAAAAATTTAAAAGTTTAGGCCAGGTGTGGTGGCTCACACCTGTAATCCCAGCACTTTGAAAGACCAAGCTGGAGGATTGCTTTAGCCCAGGAGTTCAAGATCAGCCTGGGCAACACAGTGAGACCCCCATCTCTACAAAAACAAATAAGAAAATTAGCTGGACATAGTGGCATGCACCTGTAGTCCCGGCTGCTCAGAGGCTGAGGCAGGAGGATTTCCTGAGCCTAGGAGTTTGAGGCTGCAGTGAGCTGTGATCACACCACTCCAGCCTGGGCAACAGAGCAAGACCTTGCCTCAAAAAAAAAAAAAAAATTACAAAGTAAAAAAGTTACAGTAAGCAAAGGTTATTATTGAAGAAAAAAAAATTTTTTAATTTGGTGTAGCTTAAGTGTCCAGTGTTTATACAGTCTACATAATGTCCTAGGCTTTCACATTCACTCACCACTCACTCACTCACTGACTCACCCAGAGCAACTTCCAGTCCTGCAAGCTCCATTCATGGTAAGTGTCCTACATAGCTGTACTATTTTTTTATCTTTTATACCATATTTTTACTGTACCTTCTCCATATTCAGATATGTTTAGATAGACAAATACTTCCCATTGTGCTAAATAATTGCTTACCATTGTGCTATGATTACCTATAATATTCAGTACAGTAATGTGCAATACAGGTTTGTAACCTGGGAGCAAGAGGCTATACCATGTAACCTTGGTGTGTAGTGCACTGTGCCATCTAGGTTGTGTAAGTGCACCTATAATGTTTGCACAGTGATGCATTTCTCAGAACATATTCCCATCATTAAGCAACACATGACTTTATTAGTATTGAAATATTTCCCAGATAAATGGTGGTACATGTGAGAATTATCTGCTGTATAGCAAGCCTTTATTTCATTCCCCTTAGTTACTTTCCAATCTTAGATGCAATCATTCTCTTTTTGATTAAGTCGTGTGCTCGTGTTTTCCCTGTTGTTATCAAGGATTCAACTTGTTTCTTGTGGCTGCTCATGAATTTGGTCATGCACTGGGGCTCTCTCACTCCAATGATCAAACAGCCTTGATGTTCCCAAATTATGTCTCCCTGGATCCCAGAAAATACCCACTTTCTCAGGATGATATCAATGGAATCCAATCCATCTATGGTGAGCAAAATTATAAATCTCAATATATGTGAACTAAATAGGAAGCTTTTCAGAAAGGAAGTTAAGAAAATCACTTCTTGAAATATTATGATGAAGCAAATGTCCACTTACGTAAGACCCTTGTGTAGGTATATTTCTTCATACCCTCTTAATTCATTGTGGTATTTTTTTTCTCATCAAAGGAGGTCTGCCTAAGGTACCTGCTAAGCCAAAGGAACCCACTATACCCCATGCCTGTGACCCTGACTTGACTTTTGATGCTATCACCACTTTCCGCAGAGAAGTAATGTTCTTTAAAGGCAGGTAAACTCATTTCCCTAAACACCTCAACTTCCTATGAAGATTTTTCTTTTCAAGGGATTTGAGGATAAAGAGGTAGTCATAGAGCTAGTGAAAATGTGTGCCTTTTATCTTCATTTTATAACTGAACATACTGTTTGAATGCTTTACCATATGCGTGTGTCTTGTAGTTGTTTGATAAATTTTTTAAAGTCTTTAAGGAATTTCAAAAATTGCCATTGCATAAGAAGGGGAAATAGAGTCTACTTTCAGTGACTTTTTGGCCAGAAGAGTCCACCAATCCCAGTGGCCTACTGAAGCCAACTTACACTCTATTACAAGAGCCTATTGTTACATTTTCAGGAATTTTGCAAACCAGTTCACATCACATAGGTAGCTTGAAACTGGCCATGGTTGGAGTATTTACGTCTGAAAATCAGCAAATGATTAAAGTCATATCTTCTTCCCACCTGGAAAGCCAGTTGTTAAATATGGGTCAGCACCTTACTGAACATTTCTTAAAGTTGCATCAATAAAGTGTTAGCTGTAGTGGGAAATCCCTTCTCTCACTAAAATTTATTGAACTTAAGTTGCAGCATGATGTGTCAGTTATGTAGACCATGACCATATTTTTATAGCAAAATATCAAGACATACACCATTGACAAAGATACAGGGGCAAAAGGAAAGAATATTTGAAATTGGACTCCTTTCACCCATGAATATATCATGTTACGATCCATGCTATCACCACCATTCTCTGATCAGCAGAGGCCGAGAGGCTACCCATCATGAATGTCAGAGAGGAGTGGCATGTATGTGGAGGAAAATGGAATATAAGGACTTTTAACGTCTCATTCATAGACTCGGAATTTTGCAGCCAGAAGGGAAATACTGAGGAAGTGTTTTGGCTCATCAGTGATTACATTTCTTCATTCCAGCAAGCATCTGCTTCAAAAAGTTCTCCTTAGGAATGCTTGGTGTTGGCTTAGAATGTTGGGTGTTGCTGCTTTGGCAAAAACAAAACCATTGTGCACTTGGAACTCAGAATAAGAATTCCATGAAGAGTTTGCCACTCTACGGACCCAAGAGAGTGGGCACAAAGGCATGTCCTGAACTTGGGAGTCCCAAACTGAACTGAACTCACAACCACCTAAATTTGCTGAGGAAAATTATGCTAATTATCTCAGTTATTTGAGAAAGATACCAACCAATTAGATAAAAGGCAAGCCTAAGATTGCAAAGTTTTCATTGACATGGAAATAGGTTGCATGTGTAAAGTGTTTTTTGTTTAACACAGGCACCTATGGAGGATCTATTATGATATCACGGATGTTGAGTTTGAATTAATTGCTTCATTCTGGCCATCTCTGCCAGCTGATCTGCAAGCTGCATATGAGAACCCCAGAGATAAGATTCTGGTTTTCAAAGGTAACCTTGCCCATCCTGATTCCTCTTCTCCCTCTGGCTGCCTGAACTAACCAGTGGGTATTTTGGTGTAAGAAATAAAATCTTCATGCCTGAGCCAATGTGCAGGGCTTTTGCCCTCATCTTAGGTTCCTGTCATAAAGAATATAACAAACCAGGATTCTCTGTGGCTGTGAAGATAAACACAATCTTAGTTGCACAGGGACTAAAATAAACCTGTGTGATAAGAGCTAAAAAAGTCTCTTTTTCTGCCAAATAAAGGTAATTAATCTCTCTTTACTGTTCACTTTCTACTAAGATTGCGAGATTTGGCAAATAAAAATATAGGACACTATAAATTTCAGATAAACAACAAATAACTTTTTGGTGTATTAAAATATTTTGTATTTATTTATACCCAAAGTTAGTCATTGTTCACTTGAAATTCAAATTTAACTGACATTTTATGTTTAATCTAGCAACCCCACTTTTTGTATGATGTTATCAGATTACTAGCCTTTGAGAGCACTTGGAGGCTGAAACTTAGGAGAACTTGTTCAAACATACTTCATTTTAAAAATTTCAATTGACACTTAATAATTGTACATATTTATGGGGTACAATGTGTTGTTTTAATACATCTATGCATTGCTTACTTGGTTGTTTTCACAGAGTTAGCCAATTAAAAGCAATCAATACAATGAAACCAATTGACAAAGGTATGCACACTATTGACTTTTACTGGTATATATTATTTGTGTAATATAAATAAAATGAGCAGCTAAAGAAAGTGGTAAGAATGAATGTGGACATAAGATTATTAAATCTCTAAGCAATCACTCTCTCTCTTAATAGATGAAAACTTCTGGATGATCAGAGGATATGCTGTCTTGCCAGATTATCCCAAATCCATCCATACATTAGGTTTTCCAGGACGTGTGAAGAAAGTAGATGCAGCTGTCTGTGATAAGACCACAAGAAAAACCTACTTCTTTGTGGGTATTTGGTGCTGGAGGTAAGTTTATAGACGATTGACCCTTTGTTTTATTATGGAGAAAAATATTCACAGTAGCATCACTTTAACACGGACAAAAATAAAATGAATCCATAATACTTTCTATTTATTATTATTATTATTATTATTATTATTATTATTATTTTTGAGATGGAGCCTTGCTCTGTCTCCCAGGCTAGAGTGCAGTGCTGTAATCTCTGCTCACTGCAGCCTCAACCTCCCGCATTCAAGCGATCCTCCTGCCTCAGCACTCCCCAAGTAACTGGGTCTACAGGCATGTGCCACCACACCTGGCTAACTTTTGTACTTTTTGTAGAGATGGGGTTTCACCATGATTCTCAGTCTGGTCTCAAACTCCTGGGCTCAAGCGATCCACCCGCCTTGGCCTCTCAAAGTGCTGGGATTACAGGCGTGGGTTGCCACACCCAGCCCATAGTCTTCTTAAAGTGAATAATGAAGGCAGAGAATGACATTTATCAAGCCGAAAGAGATCTCAATGAGTCTAATGACTTTCCTTCAACTTAAAAAATAAAGGTAAAATAAAAAGTTGATGACCCCAACCAAATTGCCAATGACACAAACATATCTAGTGAAAATTTTTGAACGCTCCAAGCTCAGCCTTCAATCTGATGTAACAATTCCTCTGAATAGCATCAATCTAACAAATGCTGTGGCCTTTTTCCCTGATCATTTCTTGTTTGGAAGATTCTATAAGTGATTCAACCAAACAAAATCTTTACTATATTTTTACTATAGAGCCAATTAGTTTTCCTCTACTAGGCCTATGTATTTCCCACATCCCTGCTTGACTCTAAGTTGCGCAGTAGACAAATTAAGCTCCCAAAACCAAAGATCTTCTGGTATCCTTTCATATCCTTGTATGCAGGTTTGATGAAATGACCCAAACCATGGACAAAGGGTTCCCGCAGAGGGTGGTAAAACACTTTCCTGGAATCAGTATCCGTGTTGATGCTGCTTTCCAGTACAAAGGTAAGCATGGATGTCTCACTTATTGGGATACTTGTGAGACTGTGTTGACTGTGAAAAAAGACAGCACAAAAACTTAAATGCTTCTATTTTAATGCAATTTTGCTACTTTTAAGTATATACAATAATAAACATTAACCTGACAAGCATTATGACAAACTGAATTTATAAATCCTGAATTATACTCTGTTATACTATCTCAAATCTAGGTAAAAAGTACCAAATCCATTTTACTCATCATTGATAAGTAAAGATACCCCCTAAAGTATACAAAGTAAGCACATGAACAAAACAATGATTCTCAAACTTTAATGTATGTAGCTTAATGTACATAGCTTGGGGTTTGTGTGTGAAACAAAGTATTTGAGGCAGAATTGTGAGTGATACCTAGGAACCTGTAGTTTTAAAAGAACCTCAGGCAATGTAATACATACAATCCAGCAACTCTATCATCAAAGACAATGACCTAGACCATGGAGTAATCAGATGTCTAGAAATATTTTTGAGTGACACGATCTATTACTACAATGAAACTAACACAGAACCTCGTAACCTAAAACAGAGCAAAGTAGAACAGCTCTAAGAAAACGAGGATATAGAGACCAAGGCCACATCCACAGGGGCCTTCTCCCCTTCGCTGAGACACTTTGTTGAAGCCTAGTTTGAGAACCTCTGGCATAGACCGCAGTCTGGCTAGAAAGGTAAAAAGTCCCTTGAAACTCACACATTATAACATTGACATCCTCCTTAGGGAAATAAAAACGATAGGATTTCCCACATGACAGTAGAAAACTAAAATGTATGTATGTGATTCCACAAATGTCTTTGCTCTCCATAACGTTATTTTTTCCCACGTTTATAAAATTTAAAAGTATGGAAGTATTACATAGTTATGAAAGATAACTAATCCTGATTCTCTGTCTCTAGGATTCTTGTATTTCAGCCGTGGATCAAGGCAATTTGAATATGACATTAAGACAAAGAATATTACCCGAATCATGAGAACTAATACTTGGTTTCAATGCAAAGAACCATTAAACTCATCATTTGGTTTTGATATCAACAAGAAAAAAGCGCATTCAGGAGGTGTAGAGATACCGCATCATAAGAGTTTAAGCTTGTTTATTTTAAGTATTGTTCATGTGCTGAAAAACACTTCTATTTATCAATAAATTCATAGACCTAAAATAAACCTCAACAGGTCTTTTAATATAAATTCTGCTTCAAAATAGAATAGAACCATTCTTTAACAAGTTGCTAGTCCTAGTTCTAAATATCCAAATTCAATAGCCATTTTGAGCTGCCTGATTCTTTTAATAGGAAGTTATTATGTAGAAACAAAAATCTGTGACTGTACCTTAGGCCTATTTCATGCTTTGTGGACTTGGAGAAGACATGTCTTACAACTAAATACTAAAACATTTATTAAACCAATCTTTAGCATTCTATTTTGTCTGGACCTTTGGAGTTTAAGAGCCCCAATAAACTATAGTCCTCATCCCTATGCATGTTCTGAATCCATCAATCAAATAAGTTACTCCACCTCCCAAAGAGAAGGGTGACAGCTTGGATAGATGCAGGGTGAGTTACGTTAGAGGTGATTCTCTGACAAGTAAGGAACTAGCAGAAGTAGGAGAGAAGTGTTCCCACAGCCTGACAAACATTGACCAATGCAGTTAGGGAATACAAAATTAAGTTTTCTACACACTGATTTCAGCCACAAGAAATGTGGGGATTTTCATCCTGTATTTGTGGTATATGTGCATCATCTGAGCCTATGGGTAGGAAGTTTCTGTACTCTTTGTTCCATCATGGATTTGTTGACTTCCTAAATGCTTATGGCTTGATTTTATCTTTATACCCTCAAAGTTAAGTGCTTAGCAAAGTTCTTAATACAATTTTTGACCCAGAAAATGAGAGATTGTCAGTTGAACTAGCTTCTGATGAGGTGATATATTGAGCATATGTCAACTGACAGAAAATAGGCATAGAAAATCACACAAATTCCTACAGTTGGTCCCCACTTCCCTGGAGTTCAGTGTTTCCAGTTTCCTAAAAGAAGGGGTGCATAAAAGAGTTATTGTATGTTTGAAACACAAATTTTAAGAAGTACAGCTTAACACTCAGCAAGTAGTAGATAGTAGTCTTTGTGAGAAAAAAAAATAGTGTTGGAATAATCGAATATCCATATGCATGAAAAAAGAATGTTGACCCCTACCTCACACTATTCACAAAAATTAATAAAAATGGGCCACAGACCTCTAAATATAAGAAACAAAATTATAAAACTTGCAAAAAAAATTTTTTTTAATTCTGGGACTTTGGACTAAGCAAAGATTTCTTAGGTAGAACATCAAAACTATTAACCATTAAAAAATCAATGAATTAAACTTTAACATTCAAAACCTTTGCTTTCAAAAAACAATATTAAAAGAATAAAAAGTTGGCTGGGCACATGTCTCATGCCCGTAATCCCAGCACTTTGGGAGGCCAAGACAGGAGGATTGCATTAGGCCAGAAGTTCAAGACTAGCCTAGCCAACATAGCAAGACCCTATCGCTATATAAAATAAATAATTAAATAAATTTTTTTTTCCAGGCGTGGTGGCTCACACCTGTAATCCTAGCACTTTGGGAGGCTGAGTTGGGCGGATCACGAGGTCAGGAGATTGAGACCATCCTGGCTAACATGGTGAAACCCTGTCTCTACTAAAAATACGAAAATTAACTGGGCTTGGTGACGCGCGCCTGTAGTCCCAGTACTCGGGAGGCTGAGGTAGGAGAATCGCTTGAACCAGGGAGGTGGAGGTTGTAGTGAGCCGAGATTGTGCCACTGCATTCCAGCCTGGTGACAGAGTGAGACTCCATCTCAAAAAAAAAAAAAAAAAAAAACCTGCTGGACTGAGCACAGTGGCTCACGCCTGTAATCCTAGCACTTTGGGAAGCTGAGGCAGGTGAATCAAAAGGTCAGGAGTTCAAGACCAGCCTGGCCAAGATGGTGAAACCCTGTGTCTACTAACAATGCGAAAAATAATTAGCAAGGTGTGGTGGTGGGCACCTGTAATGCCAGCTACTTGGGAGGCTGAGGCAGGAGAATCACTTGAACCCAGGGGGCAGAGGTTGCAGTCAGCTGAGATCACACCACTGCACTACAGCCTGGGCAACTGAGTGAGACTCAGTCTAAAAAAAAAAAAAAATTAAAAGGATCAAAAGTCAAGCTATACACTGGGGAAAAAATATTTTCAAAACATATATCTGATAAAGGACTTGTATCTTAAATATATAAAGAATTCTTACAACTGAAAAATAAGACAAACAGCTCATTCTTTTTTTTTTTTTTTTTTTTTTTTTTTGAGACAAGGTCTCACTCTGTTGCCCAGGTTGGAGTGCAGTGGTGCAATCTCAGCTCACTGCAACCTCTGCCTCCTGGGCTCAAGCAATTCTCCCACCTCAGCCTCCTAAGTAGCTAGAATTACAGGAACACACCACCATGCCAGGTTAGTTTTTCTATTTTTCACAGAGATGGCATTTCGCCACGTTGCCCAGGCTGGGAACTCCTGGACTCAAGTGATCCGCCCACCTCAGCCTCCAAAGTGCTGGGGTTACAAGCATGAGGCATCACCCCTGCCATCCCCTCAATTTTTTTTAAAAAAATTAATGAATGTTTATATTTTAAATTATTTATTTATTTATTTATGAGAAAAAGTCTTGTTCTGTTGCCCAGGCTGGAGAGTAGTGGTGCGATCTTGGCTCACTGCAACCTTCACCTCCCAGGTTCAAGTGATTCTGCCGTCTCAGCCTCCCCAGTAGCTGGGATTACAGCACCTACCACCGCGCCCAGCTAATTTTTGTATTTTTAGTAGAGACCAAGTTTCACCATGTTGGCCAGGCTGGTCTCGAACTCCTGACCTCAAGTGATGCACCCACCTTGGCCTCCCAAAGTGCTGGGATTACAGGTGTGAGCCACTGTGCCCCGCCTTATTTATTTATTTTGAGACACAGTCTCACTCTGCCCCCCAGGCTGGAGTGCAGTGGCGCCATCTCTGCTCACTGCAACCTCCACCTCCCAGGTTCAAGTGATTCTCATGCCTCAGCCTCCTGACCAGCTGGGATTACAGGTGTATACCACCACACCTAATTTTTGTATTTTTAGTGGAGATGGGGTTTTGCCATATTGGCCAGGCTGGTCTCGAACTCCTGACCTCAAGTGATCCACTCCTCTAGGCCTCCCAAAGTGCTGGGACCAAAGGCATGAGACACCGCACACAACCTCAAATTTTTTTTAATGCCCAAAATATTCACCATATGGGTAGTAAATAAGTACATGAAAAGATTTTTCTCTTTTTTTTTTTTTGAAGATGGAGTCTCTCTCTGTCGCCCAGGCTGGAATGCAGTGGTGCGATCTCAGCTCACTGCAACCTCTGCCTCCCAGGTTCAAGCAATTCTCCTGCCTCAACCTTCCAAGTAGTTGGGACTACAGGTGCGCGCCACCACACCCAGTTAATTTTTGTATTTTTAGTAGAGACGGAGTTTTCACCATGTTGGTCAAGATGGTTTCCATCTCTTGACCTCGTGATCCGCCCACCTCAGCCTCCCAAAGTGCTGGGATTACAGGTGTGAGCCACAGCACCCAGCACGATTTTTCAATATCATTAGTCATTAGGTAAATGCTAAACCACAAGGAGATACTACTGAATACCCAGTAAAATGGTGACCATTCAGTGGAGAAAGAAACATGCTCTGATAACATATTGTCAATGTTTGCTTTCAAAGGTGTGCTGCTGTCAAACTCTTCCATTCACTGAAATAAATGTTTATGATGCATTTTAAAATAAGTAAATAAATAAATAAGATGGTTAACATTTAAAAGCTGGCCAGGCGTGGTTGCTCATGCCTATAATTCCAGCATTTTGGGAGGCCGAGGTGGGTGGATTGCTTGAGGCTGGGAGTTGGAGACTAACCTGAGCAACATGGTGAAAACCCGTGTCTACTAAAAACACAAAAAATTAGCCAGGCGTGGTGGCGTGCACCTGTAATCCCAGCTACTTGGAAGGCTGGGGCAGAAGAATCGCTTGAACCCAGGAGGTGGATGTTGCAGTGAGCCGAGATCATGCCACTGCAAGTTCAACAAGTGAAAGAGAGAAAGAAAGCTCTCTGCCACAGAAAGGGGTCCCAAAAAAGGCTTGCCATTTCCCAGTTGAATACAGAGACTTTTATAAGAAACCAGTGAGGGCTGGGTGTCTCATTTGCATAAGGAGCAAATTTCTGGTCACTCCACCCAGTCCTCCTAGTGCGCGTGCAGGCCCTTAGCTTGAGTTACTCCATATTGGCTTTGTTTCTCTTACTGCGCATGTGTCAAAGGATGGAATTTTCCATTACAGATATGTCTGGGCAAGTCTCCTGTGTAGACTTTCTTACCTATGCGGCTGTGGGCATATCTTAGGCAAGGCCCCCTGTGCAAGTTCCCTTATCAGTGCTTGCAGGCTGTTCTTTTGTTTGAAAGATATTAGTGGAGGAACTACCCTAACTGACTGCCTGACTGCTTTCTTCCTTCCTCACTCAGTTTGGCAATTTATTATAAAATTAAACCCAGACTTACCATGTGACCCAAAGATCCTACTCTAAATGTTTACCCAAGAAGAATGAAAACCTGCCCAAATAAGTATTTGCACATAAATGTTCATGAAAGTTTTATTTATGATAGCTTAAATCTAGAAACAACCCAAATATCTATCAATTGATGAATGGACAAACTGGAATGTCCATACTCAGTAACGAAAAGGAAGAAATGACTGACACATGAAACAATATGGATGAATCCCAAAAGCAATATGGAAAGTGAATGAAACCAGACACAAAAGACTTCATGATATATGATTCCATTTATATGAAAAATTAGAGGAGACAAAGCTATTGTAACAGAAAGCAGGTCACTGATTGCCAGAGGTGGGAAGTGGCAGGAGGGATTGACTACAAAGGATCATGAGTAAACTTTCTGGGGTGATAGAAATGTTCTGTATCATGACTGTTGCAGTGGTGACACTATTGTATGTATATTAAGGCTGTGCAGATAAAATTAGTGAACTGTATATGTTAACTCTACTTCAATAAAGTGGATTTTTAAAAGTAGTGTGACTTACTACTTAACATGTAGTAGATTCTCAAATGTTGGTCAAGCTTGTTTTCTTTCCTTGTACCTATTCTTGTTCTGTAGCACAAATACCTGCGATACTACACTTAGGAGAGCACCAGAAATTGCACTCATGTTTGCTTATGGGCAGTTACTTTTTCTGGGATATATATTCTTAAAAACTGACTTGTAGGAGAGGACAAGATACAACTATAAAAATAATCCTATTTCAAATTCAGTGGAAAATCTAAAAACACAGTTTTCAAAGCGTATGTTGACTATTAGAATTATATTAATGATTTATAACTCAAAAGTAAGGTGATATCACTCATCCTTTGAGATTTAAATAAACTTGACTTCCAAAATCATATGGGGATTCTAATGCTCCCCATCAAACAATTAGGGGGAAAAATCTTATTAACATCCTTTGGCAAACCCACCTCCAAAATCATCTCCCCACAGTGACCTCCCCACAGATCCCAATCTTCTGCTGTTCTGTCTGACCCCTCCCTTCTCTGACCTCTGTGAGGAACTCAAGTTCCTGTTTCTTCATCTTTCTTTTTAAATGTACACTAGTTATGTAAACATGTTTATTGTCTCCTTTAAACGTATCATTACAGCCTCCCATTCCTTGGAAAAACAGTTTATCAAGGTATCATTTCTCCTAGAAAAGAGCACTAAAATAAGATACTTTTGATTTCCATTTGCTAGCTTGGAGGCTGGGTAAGAGTATGAGCTTTCAACCCAGATTAGTTAGGCTCATTGAGCACTTCCTCTACTTATTCGCTATGGAACCTGGGGCAAGTTCCTTCTCTGTGCCACAGTTTCTCTATTTGTTAAATGAGAATGCTAACAGATCCAAGCTCATAGCCTGAACAATTGGCAACTGGTCACATGTGGCCTTACAATAAGTACTTGATGTAGTTAATGTGCGGTAAATGTGAGCCATTATTATTATAATTATATATGTTATGCAATTTATTCTTAAGTAAAAACAATTGGAAAAACTAGAAATTAAGCTCCGAGTTTCTCAAAACTGAAATAAAATATGGGTCAATTCTCTCTGTCCTATATCATACACTCACAGAAACAGATTAGCTGGAATAACAAACATAATTGACACTTGCCTTGTCCCTTCTGGTTTTCTCAAGGGCCTGCGATTAGGTCTCAAAAGAAAGAAACAGTGCTAGCAATAGATATTCATTTTGGAAATTTGAAAAGTATCATACACTTACAGAAACAGATTAGCTGGAACAACAAACATAATTGACACTTGCCTTGTCCCTTCTGGTTTTCTACAGGGCCTGCGATTAGGTCTCAAAAAAAAGAAACAGTTTTAAAAACAAGCATGAACAAGACAGTGCTAGTAATAGATACTCATTTTGGAAATTTGAAAAGCTGAGGTGGAAAAGAAATGAATTCACACAGAAAGAATGTATTTGAATTTCTTCTTCCCTGAGGACAAAGAGAGAAACTCATTACAGTCTTCGTATTATTTATCATGGGTGGATTCTCCTAAAGAAAAAGGAATCAAAATGTGGGGTTTGGTGACCTGAAAATATGTCATGGGCTTTACCTAAAATGAATCATTTTTCCCAGAAAATAACAAGATTTTTGTTGTTGTTGTTGTTGTTCTTGAAGTTATTTGAAACACATGACATATTTTCAAGTTGAAATTCAGTGCTTTGTTTGTGTTTGAGTATAAAGAATCTCAAAGAGGAAGCTCAGTAGCCAAAACACATCTTTAATATGCTTAAATTGGTCACCAAATCCTACATTTTAATTCCTTTTCCTTTTAAATTTAAAAAAGAGAGCTTTATTTCTCATAATGGATTGCAGTTTTCAGGGTGGCTGTTCGACAGGCTGGGAGGTGTAGCCTCCAGCCAGAAGCTGGAAACAGGCACTTTCTTAAATTTTAAGTCTATGTTCACTCACCACCCAGAAATCTATCCAAAGTCATACAGGAAATCAAAATCCAACTTTATCAATACAAATCAGTCCTAATTTGATCTCTAGGAGTTATTGAGAAAATGTGAACAAGATAATCAACAATGAATTTAAGACTCTCTTAAAGTGAAAAGTTTCCAACACAGAGAAATGTTCTGTCGGACTACAAACAGAGAAATGTTTGTAGTATTTATCGCTTAATTGACCAATATGGTTTGGCTGTGTCCCCACCTAAACCTCATCTCGAATTGTAATCAGAATCATAAGGCCCACATGTCGACGGAGGGACTTGGTGGGAGGTGACTAGATCATGCGGGCACTTTTCCCCATGCTATTCTCACGATAGTGAGTGAGTTCTTACGAGGTCTGATGGTTTTATAAGTGGTGGTTTCCCCTCCTCTTCCTCTCTCCTGCCACCTTGTAAAGACGGTGCCTGCTTTCCATTCCTCCATGATTGTAAGTTTCCTGAGGCCTCCCCAGTCCTGCAGAACTGTTAGTCAATTAAACCTTCTTTGTTTATAAATTACCCAGTCTTGGGCGGTATCTTTATAGCAGTGTGAAAATGGACTAATACAATCATAAAGCAACGTTTGGTTTTAATCTTGAGATTAATAAATTATTTTTGCTCAGTTTTTCTGGATTATAGTGTCCAATTTTATTAGCAATAAATAGTGAAAACATTTATTTTCAAGGTTATTTGATTTTTTTTCATTTTTTTGGATGAATTGAGTTCAGAATTTTGGATTTTCTGAACTATTTTTAGGAACTTAGAAACAAAAAGAATAAAGTAGGAAGCGTTTCAGCTGCACAAATGTATAAAAATGAAATGAAGAATAGCTGAGTCTAAAACCCCTCAGGAAATAAGATAGCAGGGTTTCAAAGAATTCACATATAAAAATGTATCATAAAATACAAGGTTCTTAAAATGAATGTGATCTCAGAAGTCTTGGTGGGTTAAAAAAAATATATATCTCAAGATGGATTTCAGTTAAGATGTCAACCCTGTCATATTTCACGTAAGACCTGCTTTTGTAGTAAATTGTTAGTCTCATTCATTCAATAGATATTTATTCAATGTCTGCTATAAGTCTGACTCACTGTTGAGGCATATTTCTTTATCCAAAGAATATCTATTGATTGCCTACTATGTTTTAGGCACTGTTATAGGAGCGATGGACATAGTGGACAAAATGGCAAAGCCCAAGCCTTTGTGGATCTTACATTCTAGTCAAGGTAGAGAAATCAAAAATAAACAAAAAGTTATAAATATGTCAAGGACGATAAATGCTCTGAGGGAAAATCGATCAGACTGTGCCAGTGCTGGGCCTGTTTGCCTGAAATTCATTCCTTGCCCTTCCAGGGCTGGGAACAGGGTGGTGGGTGCTGGCCCCTGAGGTAGAGTGCAAGCCTCAGCATCAGTTCCTTCATCCAGAAGGAAGCTGAAGGGAGACAGGAGGACAGGAGGAGGGAGGCACCAGGGCAGGAGGAAGGGAGATGCTAGATGTAGCTCTGTCTCCCTCTCTTGGCAGCATCTGCAGTGGGGCTGCGTCCCTTCAGTGCTACCGCTTCCACCACAACCACTGTGGCCAGGTGATATGGATGCCTTTGTCCTTCCCTCCTAGGGGAATGTAGGCATGAGCCACTCTGCCTGGTTCTAGAAAGATTTAAGCAGAAACAATATTATTTGACTTGTATTTCAGAAAAATCACTCTGACTGCTCTGAGGACAGTAAACCATAGGAGCAAAAAAGTAGGAACTGGAGATCTGTTAGGAGGCTACTGTAACAATCCAGACAGCAGATGACAGTGGTAGCAAGTAAGAAATAGTCTGAGGTTATATTCTGAAGGTAGAGATGACAAGATTTACTAACAGATTGTATGTGTGATGTGATATCAAGAGAAGAGTCAGATATAACCCAACTTTTTTTTTCTGAACAAGTAGAAGAATGGAGCGTCTGTTCACTGCAGTCATAAAGCATGGGCAGGAACAACTTTGAAAAGGAATTCAAGATATCCAATAGGCAGTTGCATAGATAAGTCTAAAGTATACAGAAGAGTCTAAACATAGCGATATAAATTTGGGAGTTGTCATTACGTAGAAATACAGGATTGGATTAGGTCATTTAGGTGGTGACCCAGATAGAGACGAGAAAATTGAGAACTGACCCCCAATCATTAATTAAGAGATTAAAGATCAATTTTGTTGTACATTTTCCTAATCCCCACAGCAACTCCGTTTATGCATATGGGCATATTCTTCCTGTTGGGTGTTCATTCTCCATGCTCTGTGTCACTGAGCTCACTATTTCACTCTGCATGACTTACCAGGACTCTTAATCCTTCTAGTGGATTTTCCAAACCAGAGCATGCGCATATCTTGCAGGATGAGGGATAGAGGGGTAGGAAGGAATTAGCCCCTAACTTTTCATATGTTAAATAAGTAGAGGCCAGGCATAGCAACTCATGCCTGCAATCCCAGCACTTTGGTAGGCCAAAGCAGGTGGGTCACATGAGGCCAGGAGTTTGAGACCAGCCTGGCCAACATGGTGAAACCCTGTCTCTACCAAAAATACAAAAAAATAGCTGGGCATGGTGGTGGGCGCCTGTAATCCCAGCTACTTGGAAGGCTGAGGCATGAGAATTGCTTGAACCCGGGAGGTAGAAGTTGCAGTGAGCCGAGATGGTGCCATCGCACTCCAGCCTGGGTGACAGAGCAAGACCCTGTCTCAATAAAAAAATTTTTTAAAAAGTAGAACATTCAAAAGCATATGAAATCATTCATGACATTAATGTAGGTCATGGTTGTATGTAGAAAATATACAAAAAGATCATACATTTTTTGTTAATGTAGAAACATTTACAAAATGAGCAAACTTTGATCCTGCCATCTTGAGAAAGATCTGTTGTATACAGTGTAGGAGAATGCTGCCTTACCTTCTTCTAAATGGTCTTTGAGCTGAGTTTCTTGGGGGCCTTGTGGGCTACTGAGACTTTATTTTAATGGGTATTATAAACATTACTGACATTTTTTCTTTTTTCTGTAAGAATAGGACTTGTTTTAAGAAACAACAAAAAGAATCGATTCAAAACTTTTATATTAGAGAAAGTATTTCCTCCAAAAACTCACTTGACCATTTTCCACGTCACTCATTGCATTCAAATTAGGAAAACATCCTACTTTGCAGACTTCACCCCAGTGACAAGAACAACGTACTTCAGAGTGACATGCCTCCTCTGTGACAAACACTCAAGTGAAAAATGAGTTTGTTTATTGTTAAATCCTTCTCTTTACCATGAAAGACAGTTTATCTTCAAGTTAGTTCTATAAATAATCACCATAATAATAACTATTTACTAAACACAGCATGCTATAGTTACTTTGTGCTATCTCCTTTATGCTAATGACAATTCTATAAGGGGTGGGCATTGTTGCCATTTAACAAATGGAGAAATGATGCTTACAGATTATTTGTTGCCCAAGGTCACACGATAAATGTTATAATTCAAATTCTGTCTTATATTTTTATATTTTCATCTTCTCATGGAATGTGAAAGTTTTGATACTCTATCATGCCCCATACTCACCACCAACACTCAAAATTAAACAAAACAAAAAGCCTTTCTACACATTTGTCTGCTCACCTATAAGAACCTGATTCTCCTGTTCACCCCCAAACTTGCAGCAGCACCCAGCAGGCTCAATTGCAATGTGTTTCCTGGTTCTTCTGCAACATGTTTTACCAAAGTTCTAATTTCATGGTTACTGTGGTTTATTTTCTCAATAAAGAAAGAAGAAGGAACACAGTTTATTCCCCATTAAGCAATCCAACAACACACCAAATGACACCCAATGATAACACAGGTTATGCTGGACCTCATGCTGCCTGCATCAGTTCGTGAAGACAGTCCTACAGAATGCAGCTGCCAGAGACTCTGGGGAACTCTCCACCCTCTTGGCCTGGGATTCCCTTATTTCACAGTAATAAAAATGACTAAAAATGTTGGCTTGCAAGTTATTTTGCATAGAGTTACGTAAGTAAAGAATGCCAAAAGTGACAATTTAAAGTTTCTATTTCACTGGCTGGGTGCAGTGGCTCACGCCTGTAATCCCAGCACTTAGGGAGGCCGAGGCAGGCGGATCACTTGAGGCCAGAGTTTGAGACCAGCCTGGTCCACATGGCAAAATGCCATTTCTAATAAAAATACAAAACTTAGTCTGGTATGGTGTCACATGTCTGTGGTCTCAGCTACTTGGGAGGCTGAGGCATGAGAATCCCTTGAACTCGGGAGGCAGAGGCTACAGTGAGCCAAGATTACACCATTGTACTCCAGCCTAGGTGACTCCACCTCAAAATGAAGCGAGACTCCATCTCAAAAATGAAAATTTTTTTTAAAAAAAGTTCCTGTTTCACTAATTGTTTTCAGATCCATGAACTTATTTGGTTCTCAAGATAATCCTTCAAGATAAGAAAAAAAATACCAGGGGTGATAAATTCATTTTATTCATTTATAGAAAAGAAAACTAAGATATACAATTAGCTGAGGAAAAAGATGCAATTCATATTTAGATACCCTGGCTACTGGTCCTGTATTCTTTTCTACATAACAGTCTTTGCCTTTTCAACTTGTATTTTTATTGTTGAAGATTATGTGTTTTCATCCTTACGACCCCCTTCTTAAATGATGGGAGCAAGTCTTCGGCATCTTGATATTCAGTCAAGTATTTAAAACCAACAAGGACTAAAAAAATATATGTGAGATTGAGATAAAAAAATCTCACGGTCATACTTCCATGATCTTGCTCAAGCTTTCATGTCCCCTGCATTTATTCCATGAGACCCAAGCCTAAAGCACCAGTGGTAATTTGGAGAATATTAAAATCCAACTTATTGTCTTACACAATCCAAAGAAGAGGAACATTGAGTAAATTTAAAATTTCACAAAGATGTAACAGCCAGTCACTCCAAAGAATATAGGACACTGGAAGCAGGTCTTCATGGGAGCAGACGTTCACACAATCACAGAGCTGCAGCTTCCTCAGGATATCATATATACACAGTCAGTTTGATGAGCCTGAATGCCCAACACAGTTTCCTTTTAGTGTCCTATGGTGGCCGCAGCCCAGTGCTGACTGGCACACAGCTGGCTGGGCCAGTTCTGAAGCTCGCCTGGAAGGACTGCCTTCCTCTCCCCCTGGCTGGGCCTTTCTCCTACTGGCTAACCTGGTCCCCAACATTTAGGCAGAGCCCTTGATTGCAGGTGTTGACCCAGGGCTGGGTTGGACTTGAATTTGGACTGCTGGGCCCTCCTTTTCTTATTCCATATTTCAGTGCTTCATGGCTTTCTCATCACTCTGGTAGTAACTTCCTCTTAGCTCTTTCTTGCATTCCCCTGAGGGAATTAAAAGGATCACCGACTGATATATAGTTTGGATATTTGTCCCCACCCAAATCTCATGTTGAATTGTAATCCCCAGGGCTTGAGGTGGGGCCTGGTGGGAGGTGGGCCCCTGGTGGGGCCTGGTGGGAGGATCATGGGGGCGGATCCTCATAGTTTGATGCTGTCTTCATGATAGTGAGTTAGTGCAAGATCTGGTTGTTTAAAAGTGTGTGGCACCTCCCCCGGCCACCCTCCTCCCACTCTCTCGCTCTTGCTCCTGCTCTGGCCATGTGATGTCCCTGCTCCCCCTTCGCCTTCTGCCATGCTTGTAAGCTTCCTGAGGCCTCCCTAGAAACTGAGCAGATGCCAGCACTATGTTTCTTGTAAAGCCTGCAGAACCGTGAGCCAATTAAACCTCATTTCTTTATAAAAAGTACCCTGTCTCACGTATCTTTGTAGCAATGCAAGAACAGCCTAATGCAACTGATATTGATGTTGCAACACTGACTCGATTCCTCCCAGCTTTCTTCTACTGCTGAAACTCTGAAACCTACCCCTCTTTGGAGGAAGATGTGATAACTGAGCTATTCTAGTGGAACTCCAGTGAATCTACAAAGAAAAATCATTCGTATCTTTTAATGTCTATGTGGAAGGGAGCAGCTTTTCTCCTGGAAAACATAAAATGCATTTAACAATTTCTTCCTTAGAGCAATAATTCTCTCTTCTGGATGCAAAGTTAGAATCACACGGGAGGTTTTTTAAATGACCAATAACTGGGCTCCTCCACCCTCGACCAATGAAACCTGAATCTCAGAAGGGTGGGGCCTGGCATTCTGCATTTCTAACAAGTTCCCAGGGGGTGTTGCTTCATAGACTTTCTTTAAGTAGCAAAAACTTTCTAGAGTGCTAGTTCACATATGTTAGCATGTATCAAAATTACCTGGAGGTCTTGGGCCCCACCCCTAGATTTTCTGATTCAGTTGGTCTTTGGCAGGCCTGAGAATCTGCACTTCTAAGAAGCTCCCAGGTTATATTGATGTTGCCCATCTTGAAAACCACTATAGTTCACACTATCCCTGCCCCATCCCTACCCTAGCATTTTTGTCCTTCTAGCATCACTGTGGCTACAAGGAAGAAGACCCGAGAGCATAGGCAGCAAGACCAAGGCAGACAGGTGGAGAGCCCCTAATCCTTTGAGTGTTCTTGGGTCTGATTCCCTAAATTTAACTTCAGGATTTGGTGAAGGCCACCAGCTATGACCCATGCAGTCTCCTCTATCCAAAAGTCCCCATTGTGTGCCATGTGTTTATCAAACAGAAGCCAACCTCACATTCACTCAAGCTTCCTCAGAAGCAGTCACTCAGTTCCTCAAGAAAACAGTCACCTCCCTTGGCTAGGCCAAGGGTTTGGAACACTGGAATGAGAGGTTACAGCCAGTTGTGAAACATCTTTCCCAGAAAAGACCAACACCCACCTGGCATCTGAGGCTTTAGGAATCTGTTTGAAGCATATGGACTTTCATTAAATCAATTTTGCAAACTACTTGGAAAGAGAATTTGCTCACAAGAATCATCTAAGGACAGAAACAGCATTTTTCTTTTCTTTTTTTTTTTTTGAGACGGAGTCGCACCCTGTTGACCAGGCTGGAGTCCAGGAGCGCGACCTCAGCTCACTGCAACCTCCGCCTCCCGGGTTCAAGCAATCCTCCTGCCTCAATCTCCTGAGTAGCTGGGATTACAGGCACGCGCCACCATGCCCTGCTAATTTTTTTATTTTTAGTAGAGACGGGGTTTCACCATGTAGGTCAGGCTGGTCTCAAATCATGATGCCTGACATGACTATGTAGCTGGTCAGGGGAATGGGAAGTACCTGTTTGTAAGATAATTCCTTATTTATTCTTCTTGCCCAAGGAAAGCTGCCATTAATTACTTCTCTGTTTTCATCCTTGGGCTCTGAGTGAAAGGAGAGGAAAAAATAAATATAATTCCACTGTTTATGAAAAGCCCAGAGAAGAAGAGTAACAAGCCAACTGCCAACTCTACTTGGGCTTAGCTTGGAGTGGGCAGTTACAAAAGAGGGTGAGTCTATCCAGGAAAGTTTAAAAGAAAAAAAAAAAAAAAATTCTAGAGCTTGATAGCAACAAGTCAGTTTCCACAAATCTCCGCAGGGCTATTAGACAAAAACATCAGGTTTGGTCAGTGAGAAAATATTCAAACCAATGATCAGAAAGAAATACAAACAGATCCCAGAACCAGACATTCTGTGATTACTTCCTCTTAAACACAGACCTAGATTAGCTCTCTCTTAATCTCTCATAAAATTAATCCTTAGCTGAGTGGACCCAGAAAGCCAAGTATAGTCTTCATAATTTTATGTATTTAAATCTTTGAATCTTTAGCATGATTTAAAATTCTCTGTGCACGACATAGTGAAAACCTTCATGAGCTGAAACGGTGCTCTTTCACCCATCCTATGGGGTCTGACTATTGTTTAATGAAGGAAAAACCACAAACCTATACAATCCATTTTAACGTTTTGCTAGTTTTAATGTGCATATGAATCACTGGGGATCTCAGTAAAATGCAGATTCTGATTCAAAATGGCCTTGAGTAGGACCTAAGATTCTGCATTTCCAATAAGCTCCCAGGTGAGCCCATGCTTGAGGTTCTCAAACAACACCTTGAGTAAAAAGGATCTGTTCCACCTAAACTGGTGTTTTAGATTACAACCCTTAAAGTGACAAGAGAAAACACAAGAGAATTTTTTGTAACATTTTTTTCTTTTTACATAAGTCACAAACCCAGGAATCACAATGGAAAAATAGACAAATTTGACCAAATGAAAACTTAAATTTCTACATGTCAGGAAATACTATAGGAATTAAATGACAAGATGGCAGATAGAAGACAGGACTAGCTTGCAGCTCCCACTGGGACAGACAGAACAGCATGTAGAAACTTATATCGTGAACTTTTGCTCCAAGAACTACAGCAGGAACATACTAAGAAAGCTGAGAGAATCCACGGACGTTTTGAAGGGACTGGATCACCGCTGCAGGCTCCCTGAGATGCCAAAGAACTGTGAGTCGGCTTGTTTTTTCAGCAAGGAGGCTCGTGGTCTGGGGCAAGTCCTTAGCCCTGGTCATCGGCTGCCTGGAAATAGATGCAGTGCTGTTGTGGGGCATGGTGGGAGTGAGATTGGTCTTTAGGACTTCCGGCTGCATGGGAGTGGGGTGAGGCCTGTGACTGCCAGCTTTCCCCCACTTCCCAGATGACCTGTATGACTCAGCAGATGCAGCCATAATCTCCTTAGGAGCATAACTTCATTGCCTAGGGACCACACCCCCAACCTCCACAGCAGCTGCAGCAAGCCCTGACCAAGGAGAGTCTAAGTTCAGACACATCTTACCCTGCCCCCACCTGGCGGTCTTTCTCTACCTTCCTGGTAGCTGAAGACAAAGGACACAATCTCTTGGGAACTCTAGGGCCCTGCCCACCTCCTGAGAAAGCTGAATACTTAACCAAGTGTCCCTAGGGCAAGTTTGCATCCTCCCTATAGTACTGCAACTGATGTACTCTTGAAAGCACCACCTCCTGACTGGAGGCCAACCAATACAAAACCAGCACACTAAACAAAAATAGAACCGAGGACCCTCACAGAGTCCACTTCAGTCCCTTGCTACCTCCACTGGAGCAGGTGCTGGTATCCAGGGCTGAAAGGCCTGAAGACAGTTCATATCACAGGACTCTTTGCAGACACTCCACAGCACCAGCCAAGAGCCTAGTAATTCTGCTGGAGAAGACTGCAAACAATCACTACAGTTCAGCTCTTAAGAAGCCTTATTCCCAGGGGAAGGGGAAGAACACCATATCAAAGGAGCACTCCATGGGACAAAAGAATCTGAACAGTAACCCTTGAGTCCCAGATCTTTTATCTGACATAATCTACCCAAATGAGAATGGACTAGAAAAACAATTCTGGTAATATGACAAAACAAGGTTCTTTAACACCCCCAAAAGATCACACCAGCTCAGCAGCAATAGATCCAAATCACGATGAAATCTCTGAATTGCCAGAGAAAGAATTCAGAAGGTCAATTATTAAGCTAATCAAGGAGGCACCAGAGAAAAGTGAAGTTCAACTTTAAGAAATCAAAAACATTACACAGGATACGAAAGAAAAAATCTTCAGTGAAATACATAGCATAAATTAAAAACAATCACAACTTCTGGAAATCAAGGACAAGCTTAGAGAAATGTAAGATGTATTGGAATGTCTCAGCAATAGAATCTAACAAGCTGAAGAAAGAACTTCAGAGCTCAAAGACAAGGCCTTTGAATTAACCCAATGCTTCAAAGACAGATTAAAAATAATTTTAAAAAATGAACAAAGCCTCTGAGAAGTTTGGGACTACGTTAAATGCCCAAACCTAAGAATAATTGGTGTTCCCAAGGAAGAAGAGAAATCTAAAAGTTTGGGAAACGTATTTAAGGCTGTAATCACGGAAAACTTCCCCAGCCTTGCTAGAGATCTAGACATCCAAATACAAGAAGCTGAAAGAACACCTGGGACATTTATCACAAAAAGATCATTGCCTAGGCACATAGTCATCAGGTTATTTAAAGTGAAGACAAAGAAAAGAATCTTAAGAGCTGTGAGGCAAAAGCATCAGGTAACCTATAAAGGAAAACCTATCAGATTAACAGCAGATTTCTCAGCAGAAACCCTACAAGCTAGAAGGGATTGAGGTCCTATTGTTAGCCTCCTTAAACAAAACAATTATCGGCCAACAATTCTGTATCTGGTGAAACTAAGTTTTATAAATGAAAGATACGGTCTTTTCCAGACAAACAAATGCTGAGAGAATTTGCCACTACCAAGCTAGCACTACAAGAACTGCTAAAAGGAGCTCAAATTGTGAAACAGATCCTTGAAATATGCCAATACAGAACCTCCTTAAAGCATAAATTTCACAGGATCTGTATATGAATAACACAATGAAAAAACACAGGGTATTCAGGCAACAAATAGCATGATGAATAGAATAGTACTTCACATCTGAATACTAACGTTGAATATAAATGACCTAAATTCTCTACTTAAAAGATAGCAAATGGCAGAGCGGATAAGAATTCACCAACCAAGTTTCTGCTGTCTTCAGGAGACTCACTTAACACATAAGGACTCACATAAACTTAAGGTAAAGGGGTGGAAAAAGATATTCCATGCAAATGGACACCGAAAGTGAGCAGAAGTAGCGATGCTTATATACAACAAAACAAACTTTAAAGCAACAGCAGTTCAAAAACACAAAGAGAGATATTATATAATGATAAAAGAACTAGTCTAACAGAAAACTATCACAATCCTAAACATATATAACACTGGAGCTCTCAAATTTACTACTAGACCTAAGAAGTGAGACAGATGACAGCACAATAATACTTCACTGACAGCACTAGACGAGTCATCAAGACAGAAGGTCAACAAAGAAACAATGGACTTAAACTACAGCCTGAGCTGTACCTTGGCCCCTTTTAGACATACTTAGAGCCACTGGTATGCAGGGCACCAAGTCCCTAGGCTGCATACAGCAGGGGGGCCGTGGACCCTGCCCACAAAACCATTTTTTCCTCCTAGGTCTCCAAGCCTGTGATGAGAGGGGCTGCTACAAAGGTCTCTGGCATGCCCTGGAGAAATTTTCCCCATTGTTTTGGTAATTAACATTTGACCCCTCATTACTTATCCAAGTTTCTGCAGCCAGCTTGAATTTCTCCTCTGAAAATGGGTTTTTCTTTCCTATTTCATTGTCAGGCTGCCAAGTTTCTGAACTTTCATGCTCTGTTTCCCTTTTAAAACTGAATGCTTTTAACAGCACCTGAGTCACCTCTTGAATGCTTTACTGCTTAGAAATTTCTTCCACCAGATACCCTAAATCATCTCTCTCAGGTTCAAAGTTCTACAAATCTCTAGGTCAGGGGCAAAATGCTACCACTCTCTTTGCTAAAACATAGCAAGAGTCACATTTACTCTAGTTTCCAACAAGTTCCTCATCTCCATGTGAGACCACCTCAGCCTGGATTTCATTGGCTATACCATTATCAACGTTTTGGTCAAAGCCACTCAACAAGTCTCTAGAAGTTCCAAACTTTCCCACATTTTCCTGCCTTCTCCTGAGCCCTCCAAACTGTTCCAACTTCTGCTTGTTACCCAGTTCCAAAGTCACTTCCACATTTTCAGGTATCTTTACAACAGCACTCCACTCTACCGGTACAAATATACTGTATTAGTCCATTTTCATGCTGCTGATAAAGACATACCCAAGACTAGGTAATTTACAAAGAAAATGAGAGTCAATGAACTTACAGTTCCACATGGCTTGGGAGGTCTCACAATCATGGTAGAAGGTATGTCTTACATGGCAGCAGGCAAGAGAGAATGAGAGCCAAGAGAAAGTTGAAACCTCTCATAAAACGATCAGATCCTGTGAGACTTATTCACTGCCATGAGAACAGTAAGGGGGAAACTGCCCCCATAATTCAATTATCTCCCACTGGGTCCCTCCCACAACTTGTGGGAATTATGGGAGCTACAATTCAAGATGTGATTTGGATGGGGACACAGCCAAACCATATCAACAAGGATGCCCACTATCACTGCTTCTATTCTACATAGTACTGGAAGTCCTAGCTAGAGCAATTAGACAAGAGAAAGAAATAATGGGCATCCAAATCAGTAAATACTGGCTCCTCCTTCTCTTCCATTATAATTGTGAGCTTCCCCAGTCATGTGGAACTGTAAGTCCAATTAAACCTCTTCCTTTTGTAAATTGCCCAATCTTGGGTATATCTTTATCAGCAGCATGAAAACAGACTAATACAGATGTGGAGAAAAGAGAACACTTATACACTGTGAGAATGTAAATTAATACAACATTTATGGAAAACAGTATGGAGGTTTCTCAAAGAACTAAAAATAGAACTGCCATTCAATCCAACAATACCACTACTGGGTATATATACCCAAAGGGAAGGAAATCATCATATCAAAAAGATACCTGCACAACTGCCACACTGCTGGGCATGTACCCTCAGCCCCACCACCACCCTGTTGATGTGCACTCACCCATGGCTGCCCCACCATCCTGTTGGTGCTCACTCACCTGTGATGCCCCCACTGCAGTGCACTCTTCCATTATCCCCTGCCACCCTGCTAGAGTGCTTTTATGGCAGCCCCTGTTTGAAAGTTGCTTCTAGCAAATTGGGAACACCTTGGCCCCTCAAGAGTAGCAGGTGCTTGACCTTGAGGGGCCAGAAAACAAAGCTGCAGACCTGGTCCCAGCACCCCATAGTTGGAGCATGAAGCCCAGGAGTGCTGAGCTGAGCCCTGGCCCCCTGAAAGCATCCAGAAATGAAGCCAATCAACTACACCCAAATGATACCACAGTCAAACTTTTCAGGACATCAAAAAATATAAAAGCAGAAAGTCCCATTCAAAGGACAACAATTTCAAAGATTAAAGGAACATCAGCCCACACAGATGAGAAAGAACTGACACAAGAATTCTGGCAACTCTAAAAGTCAGGATGTCTTCTTACCCTTAGACAACCATACTAGCTCCCCAGCAATAGTTCTTACCAGATTGAAGTGGCTAAAATGACAGACATAAAATTCAGAATCTGGATGACAAAGAAGCTCAAAAAGTTACAGGAGAAGATTGAAACCCAATCAAGAAAACCGGTAAAACAATCCAAGAGTTGAAAGATGACATGTCAATTTTAACAAAGCATCAAACTAAACTTCTAGAAATGAAAAATTCACTACAGGAATTTCATAGTGAAATCAGAAGCATTAATAACAGAATAGACAAAGCTGAGGGAAGAGTCTCAGAGCTCAAAGACTGCTCCTTCAAACCAACACAGGCAGACAAAAAATTTTTTAAAAATTTAAACATGAACGAAACCTCTGAGAAATACGGGATTATGTAAAAAGACCAAACCTACAACTCATTGGCATTCCTGAAAGAGTTGGAGAGACAGGAAGCAGCTTGGAAAACATATTTGAGGATGTTGTCCACAATAATTTCCCCAATCTTGCTAGGAAGGTCAACATGCAAATTCAGAAAATTCATGGAACCCCTGCAAGATACACTAGACCATGAACAACCATTCCCAAGACACATATTCATCAGGTTCTCCAAGGTCAACATGAAAAAAAAATCTTAAAGGCAGCTAGAAAGAAAGGGTAAGTCAGGTACAAAGGGAACACTGTCACACTAACAGCAGGGCTTTCAGCAGAGACCTCAGAGACCTTACAAGCCAAAATAGAGTAGGGACCTGTATTCAGTATCCTTAAGGAAAAAAAAATTCTAGGCTGGATGTTGTAGCTTGTGGCTATAATTCCAGCACATTGAGAGGCCAAGGCAGGAAGATCACTTGAGCCCAGAAATTTTGGACTAGCCTGGGCAACTAGGTGAGACCCACATCTCTACAAAAAATAGAAAATTAGCCAGGTGTGGTGGCATGTACCTGTAGTCCCAGCTACTCAGGATGCTGAGGTGGGAGGATCACTTGAGCCCAGCATGTTGAGGCCACAGTGATCTGAGATCACACCACTGCACTTCAGCCTGGACAACAGAGAAGATTATGTCTTCAAAAAAGAAAAGAAATTCCACCAAGAATTTCCTATCCAGCCAAACCAAGCTTCATAAGTAATGGAGAAATAAAGTCCTTTTCAGACAGACAAATGCCAAGGGAATTCATTACCACCAGACTTGTCTTATGAAAAATCCTGAAGAGGGTGCTATACATGGAAATGAAAGACTGAAGCCTACCACCACAAAAACACACTTAGGTATATTACCCACTCACGCTATAAAGCAACTATTCAATCGTGTCTACAGAACAACCAGCTAGCAACACAGTGACAGGATTAAAATCTTTACATATTGATATTGACCTTGAATGTAAAGGTCAATTAATAGTGCCAACATATTCACAGTATCGATATGTGTGAAGGTAAAGGTGCAAACATTTCACTTAAAAGGCACAGAGTGGCAAGTTGGATAAAGAAACAAGACCCAAGTGTTTGCTGTCAAGAGACCGATCTCATCTGCATTGGCGCCCAGAGGCTCAGAGTGAAAGGGTGGAAAATGATCTATCAAGAAAATAGAAAACAAAAAAGAGCAAGTGTTGCCACACTTATTTCAGACAAAACAGACTTTAAACCAACAATGATCAGAAAGGACAAAGAAGGGCATTATGAAATGAAAAAGGATTCAATTCAACAAGAAGATATTAGCTGTCCTAAATATATATGCACCCAACACTGGGACACCCAGATTCATAAAACAAGTTCTTAAAGACTATGAAGAGACTTAGATAACCACACAATAACAGCAGGAGATTTCAACACCCCACTGACAGTGTTGGACAGATCGTCAAGGCAGAAAACTAACAAAGATATTTGGGACCTAAACTTGACACTTGACCAAACAGACCTAACAGGCAGCTATAGAACATTCCACCCAACAACAGAATATACATTCTTCTCATCTACACATGGCACATACTCTAAGATATAGAACACTCCAACTAACAACAACAGAATATACATTCTTCTCATCTGCACATGGCGTATACTCTAAGATTGACAACATGCTCAGCCATAAAGCAATTCTCAAAACAAATTCAAAACAACCAAAATCATACTAACCATGTTCTTAGACCTCAGTGCAATAAAAATAGAAATCAATACTAAGAAGATCACGCAAAGCCATACAATCACAGGGAAATTAAACAACCTGCCCCTGAATGACTTTTGGATAAACAAAATGAAACTAAGGCAGAAATCAATAAATTTTTTAAACTACTGAGAACAAAGATACAACATATTGGAATCTCTGGGACACAGCCAAGAAGTATTAAGAGGAAAGTTTATAGCACTAAATGCCTACATCAAGAAGTCAGAAAGCTATCAAATGAACAACCTAATATCACACCTAAAGAAACTAGAAAAAGAAAAGAAATGCAACCCTAAAGCTTGCAGAAAAAAAAGAAATAACCAAAATCAGAGCTGGAGTGGACACAATTGTGATATGAAAATTCACACAAAAACTCAATGAAACCAAAAGTTGGTTTTTTGAAAGAATAAACAAGATTGATAGACCACTAGCTAGATTAATAAAAAGAGAGAGCGAGAGAAGGCCCAAATAAACACAATGAGAAATGACAAAGGTGACATTACCACTGACCCCACAGAAACACAAAAAGCCCTCAGGGACTATTATGAACACCTCTATGTACACACACTAGAAAACTTAGAAGAAATGGATAAATTCCTAGAAACATACAACCTGCCAAGACTGAGCCGGGAAAAAGTTGAAATCCTGAATAGACCAATAAAAAATTCTGAAATTGAATTAGTAATAAAAAACCTACAAACCAGAAAAAGTCCTAGACCACATGAATTCATAGCCAAATTCTATCAGATGTACAAAGAAGAGCTGGTACCAATCCTACTAAAAATATTTCAAAAAATTGAGGAGGGATTCCTCCCTAACTCATTCTGAGGCCAATATCATTCTGATACCAAAACCTGGCAGAGACACAATGAAAAAGAAAACTTCAGATCAAAATCCCTGATGAGCATAGATGCAAAAATCTTCAACAAAATACTAGTAGACTAATACAAAATACTAAAAAACTGAAAGCTAATTCACCACAATAAAGCAGGCGTTATTCCTGTGATGGAAGATTGGTTCAACATACAAAACCAAAATTCATCATCTTTCATGTAAAAACCCTCAACAGACTAGGCATTGAAGGAATATACCTCAAAATAATAAGACTCATCTATGACAAACCCGCAGCCAACATCATACTAAACATGCAAAAGTTGGAAACATTCCCCTCAAGAACCAGAACAAGACAAGGATGCCCACTCTCACCACTCCTATACAACATAGCCAGAGCAATCAGGCAAGAGAAAGAAATAAAAGATACACAAATAGAAAGAAAGAAAGTCAAACTATCTCTCTTCACAGACAATACGATTCTATGTCTAGAAAACTCCATAGTCTCTCTGTAAAGGCTCCTAGAACTAATAAACAACTTCAGCAAAGTTTCAGCATACAAATCAATGTACAAAAATCAACAGCATTTCTACACACTGATAACGTCCAAGCTGGCAACCAAATCAAGAATGCAATCCCATTTATGATATCCACAAAGAGAAGAAAATAACTAAGAACACAGCTAACCAGAGAGGTAAACAAACTATACAAAAACAATTACAAAACACTGCTGACAAAAGTCACAGGTGACACGAACATATGGAAAAATAGTCCATGCTCATGGATAGGAAGAATCAATATTGTTAAAATGGCCATACTATCCAAAGCAATTTACAGATTCAGTCCTATTCCTATCAAACTAGCAATGTCGTTTTTTTCACAGAATTAGAAAAAACTATTGCAAAATTTATATGAAACCAAAAAAGAGCCCAAATAATCAAAGCAATCCTAAACCAAAATAGCAAAGCTGGAGGCATCATACTACCCGACTTCAAACTGTACTACAAGGCTATCGTAACAAAAACAGCACGTACTGTTGCAAAAATAGAAACAGACCAATGGAACAGATTAGAGAACCCAGAAATAAAGCCATACACCTACAGCCATCTGATCTTTGACAAAGTCAATAATAATAAGCAATGAAGAAAGGACTCTCTATTCAATCAGTGTTGGGATAACTGGCTAACCATATGCAGAAAATTGAAACTGTGCCCCTTCATTTCACTATATACAAATGTCAACTCAGAAAAGATTAAACACTTAAATGAAATACAGAAAACTATAAAAAAATTCAGAAGAAAACCTAGGAAATACCACTCTGGACATCAGCATTAGCAAAGATTTTATGACAAAGTCCTCAAATGCAATTGTAAAAAAAAAAGAAAAAGAAAAAGAAACAAAAACAAACAAACAGAAACTGACAAGGACAAGTGGGAGATAATTAAACTAAAGAGTTTCTGCACAGAAAAAGAAAGTATCAACAATAAACAGACAACCCACAGAATGGGAGAAAATATTCATAAAGTATGCATCTGACAACAGACTAATATGCAGAATCTACAAGGAATGGAAATCAACGAGCAAAATACAAACAACCCCACTAAAAAGTGGTCAAAGGATATCAAGTGACACCTTTCAAGAGAAGACATAATCTCAGCCCACAAGCACATGAAACAATGCTCAGCATCACTAAGCATTACAGAAATGCAAATCAAAACCACAATGGATACTAGCTCACATCAGTCAGAATGGCTATTATTAAAAAGTAAAAAAATAACAGATATTAGTGAGGTCGTCTAGAATAGGGAATGCCGATACACTGCTGATAGAATGTAAATTAGTTCAGCCACTGTGAAAAGCTGTGGAAAGTTTAAAGATTTATCGAAGAACTTAAAACAGAACTACCATTTTACCTAGCAATCCCATTAGTGCATATATACCCAAAGGAATATAACTCATTCAACCAAAAAGACATGTATGTTCATCACAGTAATATTCACAATAACAAAGATATGGAATCAACTAGATGCTCATCAATGATGGAATGGATAAATAAAATGTGATATATATATATATATGAATACTATGCAGCCATTAAAAAACCAAAATTATGTCCTTTGCAGAAACATGAATGCAGCTGGAGGCCATTATATTAAGTGAATACATGCAGGAACAGAAAATTAAATAACATATGTTCTAACTTATAAGTGGGAGCTAACCACTGAGTACACATGGACACAAAAATAGGAACAACATGCACTGAGGCCTACTTGAGGGGAGAGGTTAAGAGAAGAGTGAGTGCCACAAAACCACTTATTGAGCACTATGCTCACTATTTAGAAGACAAAATGATCTGTTCACCGAACTTCAGAGACATGCAATTTACCCATATAACAAAGCTGTACATGTACCCCCGAACCTAAAATAAAAGTTCAAAAAAAACAGATACCTGCACATGTATGTTTATCACAGCACTAGTCACAATAGCAAAGATATGGAATCAACTTAAGTGTCAACAGAGAAATGGATAACAACAGAGAATTGGATAAAAGAAATATGGTATCTACGTACCATGAAATGCTTCTCATCCATGGAAAAGAATAAAATCATGTCTTTTGCAAAAACATAGATGGAACGGGATGACATTATCCTAAGTAAAATAACTCAGAAATAGAAAGTCAAATACTAGTATGTTCTCACTTATAAGTAGGAGCTAAACAATGGGTACACAGGGACACACAGACTGTAAGAATTGACACTGGAGATGACAAGAAGTAGGAGGGTGGGAGGGGCATGAGGGATGGAAAATTACCTGTTGGGTACAGTGTTCACTATTTGGGTGATAGGTACATTAAAAGCCCAGACTTCACTGCTACACAATATAGGCATGTAAGAAACCTGCACTTGTACACCTTAAATATATTTTTTAATTAAAAAAATTTTTAAGTCACAGACTTATGATTCTATTTATATATTCTTTACATGACAAAATTATAGACACAGAAGACAGATTAGCCAGTGCCAGGGTTTAAGGATAATGGGAGGCCGGGGGACAGGTGTAACTATAAAGAAGCAGCACAAAGGAGATCTTCATGGTGATGGACTAGTTGTAGCTACTGATTGCAATGGTGTTTCCATGAATCTACACATATGATACAATGACAGAGAATATACACATATTGTACCAATTGCCTAGTTTAGATATTGTACTATGATTATGTAAGATGTAATTATTGGGGAAAACTGGGTGAAGGATACATGAGTCACCTCTGTATTATCTTTGCAACTTCGTGTGAATCTATAATCATTTTTAAATTAAAAGTTTTTAAAAAGCAGCCATACATTTAAGCTAAATTTAACATTTGGTTTGTGTATTGAAGAAAAATGTCTAAGACAAACTAGGTTTAAAAAAGAAGTAAGGTCAAGAACAATGCATATAATGTACTTCTATTTACTTTTTTCTTAGAAAGGCAATATATGCCAGTACATATGCACATATATATGCTTATATAATTTCTTTATACAGAAATTTCCAAAGTGAGGGACAAAATACTAATAGCAAAGGCTGACCCTCAGGAACAGACTGGGGGAACCCAGACTAAAGAATATTTTTACCATGCAAGAGGACTGTATTAATAATTGCACAGAAACAACAAGCATAACGGACTCAAAACTCAGAAAATCAGAGTTTATGGTCACTGAGAGTAGGAGAGTAGGCATTACTCAGTAAATGCCAGTTATTGTGGTTACCTTCTTTTCTTCCTTATATTTTTACATATTTTGTGCAAAAAAAAAGTTTATGGTAACAGTAGACTAAGTTATTCATTATTAACACTCCTATTAAAAAAATTGATAGTTTTATAATGTTGGTAACCCATCAAATACATGATAGGATAGCCTCTTAAACACCTGTCAATCACTCAGTGGCCAACAACCTAAATGCCTACCAGACCAGGAAGGTAAAGTAAACATGTGAGGGCCAGGTGTATTATTTAGAAAAAGATTGAGATGGTGGATAACTAGAAAGAATATCCAGGCAAAGCATTTAAATACAAATGTATACAAGACACGGCTTGGGCAAAACAAAACACATCTATGTTCTGCCAGTCCCCCACAGCAACCCATGCATGTCTGCTTGCTAAGGAGTCCTGTTCCACTGTAGGCAGATCTAATTGCTAGAAAGTTCCTTGTGCTAAGCTGAACTTTACGTCGGTAATTTCCTTCTATAAATCCTAGATCTGAGCATTTTCTTCATAACAATATGTAGTTGACTTGGTTTTGGTTTTAGCGAACACTTGCTGATGTCTATAATAAGAACTAGTTCCTTTAACATGTGTTCAAAGCTACCTACAGGTAGGTAGACAATGTAACTCAAGTTTGCCCTCAGAAAGACTAGGCTTAAATCCCAACTCTGTCATCTAAAAGCTCTAGGACACTGGAAAAGTAATTTAAGTCTTAGATATATTTATATTCAAGATGAGGATAATGAAACTGTTCAGCTTGCAGAGTTGCTGTGGAGATTAAATGTGAAAATGTGTACAATGTGTAGTACATGTCAAAGAAATGACATTTTCTGTCAGAAATGTAAGTAATTTGGGACCAATTGTCCAACTTTGAATTTTTGAGAAAGTAGAAAATCAGCAAATTTTCAAAGTCATTTCATAGCCAAAGGTTGAAAGACAAGCTACAGACTTGATTATCCTAAAGAAACTTCTTTTCCTTCCCAAGCTACCAGGTGTGTTTTCTTGCTTTGCCACTAGATGGCAATTGCCTCCCAGAGTATTTGAGCTCAAAGACCATAAAATCCCAGAGGCCCCACCAAGGCTAACTTTTAAATTACAAAGCAGTCGTCTCTCAAAGATAATTTGTTCACTTAGT
This sequence comes from Chlorocebus sabaeus, assembly GCF_047675955.1. Taxonomy (NCBI): domain Eukaryota; kingdom Metazoa; phylum Chordata; class Mammalia; order Primates; family Cercopithecidae; genus Chlorocebus; species Chlorocebus sabaeus. The sequence goes on along the minus strand of NC_132904.1, from coordinate 99,174,113 downwards.
AACTAAGAAATACAGGGACCACTTCCTGAAATTCAAGGGGGTAGGAGAAGGGGTGATTGTCTAGAAGAGCAACTTAAGACTTTTTCCACAAAGTAACTCATTCATCTGACCTAGTTTGTTCCTGTGGCAAGAGTCTTTGCTCTCACTGCCCCATATTCCCGGACCCTCTCCCTCCAGACATTTGTGCAGCCCACTCCTTTATGTGTTTACTTACTGGCTCCCTGCCTCCGTAATGTAAGTCTCAGGAGAGTTTTAGTTTCTTACAGCACACTCAACCTTAAGAATTATGCTTTCCATGTAGTAAGTGCTCAGTAAACATTGGCTGAATGAAAGTTAAATGAATACCCAGGACCCTCAAAAGTTGCTTGTCCAGTAGTTGGATAGACACCCTCCCTCTTCTGAAGAAAGCAAATCAAGATGCAAGTGAACCAGAGACGGTGTATGTCCTGCTGAGGCAGGGCTGAAGTTTCAGGCGGTTTCCCACCCCCCAACTCTGGAAATCACATCTTATCTCCTACATTCTTGGGGCCATCAGTGACAATAAACTAGCCTGAGAGGACAGGTACAAGTCAAGAGTGACCCCTTTCTTTCCTTAACAATAACGTGCCTTTTAATAGAGTCCTTCTGGAGAGAAACCTGTTCCCCAAAACCCATCATCTCTTCATCTCTTTCCTGTAGTCTTTTATCTACACCTTTAGGTCTCTTTGGTGCTTCAGAGGGAAGTAAATGCAGTCTCTCCTCCCATAAACTGTTCCTGAGAGGGGCATCCCAGTCCCTGGACTTCAGATCAGTACTCCCCTTGGGCTCCATATGTAATCATCATCTCCTGATAATCTCACCTCAAGCCTGCCTCTGTGTTCTTCTTCCCCATTCTCACTGCCACCACCCAGAGTCAGGCCCTCCTTTTCCTGAGTTGGTGGATGGGAAATAGGATATTTAATGAAATGCATGTTTCTGGCCATGACATTCTGCTCAAAACCTTCCAAGGACCTTGTAAAACCAGCTTATGTCATCTCCTTACAAAGCCTTCCCTGCCCCCTTCCTCTCAGAAGAATTGACTCTCTCCCTCTTGCGTCTCTGCTGTGCTTCATGTAGACTCGACTATTACCATCTGTTCCTCTCTACTGCAGTGACTTGTTAGCCAGCTGCTTCACCTCTAGACTAGCAGGCCTTGATCATGTTACTTTTTATGTCCAGTACGTTAAAAAAAAAAAAAAAAAAAAAACTGACTTTCATCAGCATATCAACACCTGTAGTTGGTTCTTATTACCCATCAAAAACAATCCGAGCCTCTTGCTCTATCATTAACAGTCACCAGCATGGCCCTTCATTAGTCCCCCATGTATCCCATCCACTCCCAGCCAGGCTGAGTGTCCCTGGGTGCCCCTGTTAGCATGTGTCTGGGACCACCTAAAGGATCCTGGCGAAAGGCCCCTAAATGCTAACGTTTAGTACATGATGGCAGATTGTACTTAAAATGGTAGATGTTAGAATATAGTTAACTGGAGGTTCTAGAGCCAGACCACCTGGTTCAATCTCCCTTCTACCACTTACTAAATTGTGACTTGGGAAATTATATCACCTTAACCTCCCCATGCCTTAGTTTCTTCCCTGGCAAAAAAGGTGCCAATAATAGGACCTATCTCATAAAGGTTTTTTGGAGGATTAGAATGATATAGATAAAGCTCTAGAACAACCTTGTCACATAGTAAGCATTTAGTTAATTCTGATTATTCTTGAGTGTCTGCTATATGTCGGCCACAATGCTAGAAACTTGACATATATTACTAAAACAGGAAAAGTTCCCATGTGCCCCTCACAGGGCGTGCAATGGAGGCGTGGCTCGCTTCTCCAGTGCCCGGCTGCTCAAACCTCTAGGGGGAGCATGCAGATGGGCAGGCTGTGGGACTCCAACCCCACGGCAGTGTCTTGGGGCGAATATTTACAGCTGAAGCCCCAGTGGGCGTGTGTTACAGGGTGCTCTTTTAGTTTAGCCCTTTGTAGGCGGCTTATGGTAGCTCAATTAGACCTCTGCCTTATTGCAAGGACAGAGGACTTTGTGTATCCCAGGGTTCTTGCCTCGGTGTACCAGAAGAATCAGATCACGCGTGGGCTTGGAGAATGAGTGCAAAGTTTCATTGAGTGGAAGTAGCTCTCGGCAGATGGGGGAGCCAGAAGAGAGACGGTTTTCCCGTGGAGTTGGGCTGCTCGGCGGCCTGGGCTGTCCTCTAACTGCCACCTTGTTCCACCTGTCGATGGCCTCCTGGCCTGCCAGCATCGGTCGTGTGCTCTTCGCCCAGCATGCTCCCCTCAATGTCCTCTCGACGTCCCGCCACTCGTGTCTTCTTCCACCAATGTGTTTCTCTCAACCTCCAGCCGCTTGTGTGTCTGCCTGCTAGGGCCTCGGGGTTTTTATAAGCACAGGATGTGGGCGTGGCAGCCCCGGGTGGTCCTGGGAAATGCAACATTTGAGCAGGAAGGCAGGAGTGTCTGTCCTCTCCTAGGTCAGTGGGCACAGGCTGAGGGTGGAGCCCTCGCTAGGACCATGCCCTTCCCTTCCCAGCACTTCCCTTGTCCCCTTTCCTATCATTACTTCTCATCCTTACAACAACACTGGAAGCAAACAGTACTTTCTTCCTTCACCCAGCGAAAGGGCTGAAGCCCACAGAGATTAAGTACCTGTCTCAAATTCACATGGTCAGGACATTTTGAAGCAAGGATTTAAATCTACTTATGTGATTTTTGCCATATCTGTACTATTATTTACTAAATAGCCTTTAATTTGGCTCCTTCTCCTTTACATCAATATATTAATAAATCTAAACTGCATTTCATTTTCACAAATAAGTTTGATGTGTTCACTAATTCTCCTTATTCACATAATAAGTTTACAATTGTTAAATGTCCATATTTCCTCTAAAAATATCAGATATTCCACAGTAATTACTAAAAATCTTATATATTCCACAGTCCATGGTACTGAGCCACATTGCTTAGCCTGTTTTTACTTATATGCGTTTCACAAGAATAAAGTAATCACTTAACTTATAAATTAAAAGGACTTTAAAAAGCAATCTAAGCCAGGAGTCAGTAGCCTTCAATTTTTATGACAATTTTGAGGAATTGACAATGGCTGCCCAGAATAAATACTGTGTTGGACACAACAAGAAATAACACCATGCTCTCTGTGCACTGTAGGCCCAGGAGGCTGGAGTGAGGGGATTGGCCACATATGTGCCATTCTTTGTCTAGTCCAATCCACTCAACTTTTCAGAGATGATGCCCCATTAACTCTTCTTCCTCCCACCGCCATTCCTTTACTGGATAACCATGAGAGTCATATTTTACCAAGAGACACTAGTAAGTAAGCAAGGAAGGAGACTGGCAACTCTCTTCATTCTGCAGTGATGGCAGCTTAGGAGACACACAGGGAACCTAGGGCCATCAAAAAGGCAATTAAAAGGGCTGACAGATGATATGCTGGATAGGACATCCAGGCAAGGAGAGTAGAAAAACATCAAGGAGCTGTAACAGCCAGACACAATAGGATCCTGGCATGTAAACATTGTTTAATGTGATGACTGTGTATTAAACCTGAAGTTAGCATTTAGCCCCTGTCGGTAAGCCAGCTGGATGCCTCTAAGTGCTTACTGGGGCTCTTGTATATATATTTTTTCTTGCTCCAACACATACTTAAGGCAGACATTGGATTGTGGTAAGGGATCGCTTTTATGGCTATTTACTTGGACCAAGTTGTTATGCCCATGCAGACAAGCCTCTACTTATTTGGTCTCATTTGAAGGATTAAAAAAAAATTCTCCTACTGATTCTCCCTCTATAATTCTTCCTATTCTTTCCGTTATTAAAAGGAAGGGAGGCTTGTTCAGTGGTTAGGATCTCTCCAAAATCTACAAAAGAAGAGTCGCAGGCCTTTCCTCTTCTGGCAAGACTGGATCCCTTTTTCAGAAAACATGTACAAGATCACAGTTCAGAAAAGAGTTAACATAGCAGACTTGAAAACTGCTGTGCTTAGAAAGCCTTGCTTACAGGATCGGCCTTTGGGCTGACATCTGGAAACTTAGATTTCAGAAGATTCCCACAATTCACTAGCAAGAATGGCTCACTGTACCTAAACTGTGTAAATATGGTTTACGCTGAACACCTGCTTTCCTTCTGGGAGTCTGGAATTTGTGTACATGGCAGGCAGAGGCAGGTAAAGAGGGCATGCCCCCAGACCCCAGTGAAAAACCTGGGCACTGAATCTCTGACAGGCTTTCCTGATGGGCAACATTTCACACTTGTTGTCACAACTCATTACTGGGAAATTTAAGAGTGTCCTCTGTGACAACATTAGGAAAGGACCCCTGGAAATTTGCACCTAACTTACCCTGGACATGCACCTGTTCCCTTTGCCAATTTTTATCTGAATCCTTTCACTGCAATAAATAATTGCTGTGAGTAGGACTATGCATTCTATACATTGAGTCCTGTGAGTCCCTCCAGGGGATCGTGGAACCAGTAGCAGACCAGGGGAATCCACTGACACAAGCACTTGTGCTCTTCTGTGCTCTGGGAATATAAGTAGATGGGTCATGGCCAGAAAACAAACAAACAAAAATTGAGCTAAAAATACGAAATTTAACCATAAAGTGTGAACTCCATAATCATCAACTAGAGAGCTGATCTATGTCTTGGACAAGCGGTGAAACATGGTGAATTTCCTGTAGCAATTGGAGAAGGGGGATTTTGCCCTTGAAAAGCATCATTCAATTTATGATCTGATCTTGTACAGAAGAGGAGAAAGTTGCTATATAAATAAATGCTAGCTAACACAAACAACCTCTCTTGAAGTAGAATCACCTCCAAACTAGAAATCTAAGATTCCTCCCCACTTCTTTCTAAAGGCCCTGCCTTCCATAAAGGCCTTTAGAAAACCTTAGACCCGAAAGGGAGCTCAAAGCTCGTCATTCCCTCTCTTCTCAGTATAGAAATCCTCTTCGGAACATTCCTATCAGATTATCTCTTGAGCACTTCCCATTCACCCAATGCTTCTCAAAAATTTCCTCCAAACTACCCTAAGAAAATAACTCTTATTGGCAGAGTAGTTACAGGTATAGTTCCAATCAGATTTGAAAAGGTAAGTATCTCTGAGCATACCTTGCTTTTCGTTAAAATTTATCTGATTTTTGTTATTTCCTCACATGTGTGTGTTTTGTGGAGAGATTCATCACCATTTTAAAAAGCATGCCTCAGGCCAGGCACCGTGGCTCACATCTGTCATCCCAGCACTTTGGGAGGCCAAGGCAGGAGAATCAATTGAGCCCAGGAGTTGGGGACCAGCCAGGGCAACAAAGCAAGACCTTGTTTCTGCTAAAGGAAATTTTTTTTTTTTTTTTTTTCAAAAAATTAGCCAGGTGTGGTAGCACATTCCTGTACTCCCAACTACTAGGGAGGCTGAGGTGGGAGGATTGATTTAACCTGGGAGACTGAGGCTGCAGTGAGGTTTGAATGCCATTGCACTCCAGCCTGACAGACAGAAAAAGACCTTGTTCAAAAACAAAGAAAAAAATAATAAAGTGGCCAGGCACGGTGGCTCATGCCTATAATCCCAGCACTTTGGGAGGCCGAGGTGGGTGGATCACAAGGTCAGGAGATCAAGACCATCCTGGCTAACACAGTGAAACCCCATCTTTACTAAAAATACCAAAATTAGCCAGGCGTGGTGGTGGGCACCTGTAGTCCCAGCTACTTGGGAGGCTGAGGCAGGAGAATGGCATGAACGTGGAAGGTGGAGCTTGCAGTGAGCCGAGATTGTGCCACTGCACTCCAGCCTGGCCAACACAGCAAGACTCTGTCTCAAAATAAATAAATGAATAAATAATAAAGTATAGCCTTAGAGAGATTACTAAAGTACATTTTTATGTAACTTTTTTCTAATTACAAAATACAAAAAAAGTACAGAGAGAAAAGAATAATACTTATGCATAATCCCTGCACTCCTACCAAGATAACTGCTTCTAATATTTATGTGCCTGTCTTAGAAATTTTTATTTTAAAGAAAAAACCAACTATAAGATAGTGTGATAGGTTCTACTTGCAGAAAAAAATATATGAAAGAAAAAAAGAATGGAGAATTACAATCTTAACAGAAGAAGTGCCTGAAATCTACTTTGACTAGAAAACCTAGAGGTGAGAGAGACAGAAAATTAGACATAATAACCATGTTTTCATTTTAAAACACACCTTTCAAGTAAGGATCCAAATGCTTCAGATATACTAGGCAAAGACAGGGTCCAAGAAATTTAAGAAAGGCTGTCTGCACATGTATTCATCTTGATTCTTCGTTAATGTAAGGTTTGGCATCTATATACCCTTTAGTTATACTCAGCAGCTGTCAGCAGAATCATTGCACAGGTTAAGAGACAGCAGTGTTGGGAATTTACTTTCCAATGACATATATATACAGGTCTTTCCAAGACGTAGAAAGTTTAGGTCTCATAAGAAAAATAATTGTGCTTCTAAGGCATTAGATTTCGTGGTTGGCCAGCTAAATAAGAGACCTACATCCGTTTCAAGGGCCTAGAGGAGGTAGATGTTGCACACACACACACACACACACACACAAGAAGATGGGTGACACTCCTGCTGTACAACAATATTCCACCAGGCAACTGGCTAAAGGAGTGGAATTTACTTCAATGGTTGGACACCTAAAGGGATCTACAGTGTTTGAAAGAAACTGAGAACTTGCTTTAGAAGTCCAAGTTCTAGTCCAAGTTCTGTCCTTTACCATCTGGTTGTCTTTGCAAGCCGTTTCACTTCTCTGAGCCTGTTTTCCCATCAATAGAATGGGTATAACAATGTCCACCTTGAAAGATTCGGGGTTTATATAATTTAGACTACTTGCCATGTAATAAATACTGAATAAATATAGCCCAGAGAATTGTTATACTGATACAATAAAACAATACATGTGAAAGCACCTCGTAATCTGTATAGTTATCTGGGAGTGGGAGAGAGCCAAACCTTGCCAGAATACTGTTTAGAACTAAGGATTACATTTAATAATGGCCTCATACATCAAGGAAGACAAACAGATTGAGACAACTCCATTTGATGAGGAGCTGCTGTCTCGAGTGCCACATTGTAAAAAGCACCCTGCAGCCATAGGTACAGAAGGGACAAAGAAATACAGCATTCATGGCAGGTATTGCAGCATAATCGAAATGAGTTAGAGCTTGAGCCCAGCAGGAACTTACAGAAAGACACTTGGCCTACACCCTGGCTCCCTGATCTGAGCTGCACCACTGAATGCTGCAGAAAAAGGTTTCATGAACAGAACACGGCAATCATAAGCATTAGACTTGTAAGGTGTATATACTCAAGGGTATCTAAGTGTGTGATCTCAAATTGCTGGATATCAGCAAAAAAGAACAGAGAATATTTCCAGTCACAATCCAAGGACAATATGGAGTATCAGTTTCCACTAACTATGAGATTAATGATAGACCTACTTGATAGAGTTTCTATGAGGAATAAATTAGATGAAATATAGAAAATACTTAGAACATATCTAGCAAGGGGCAAGCTTTTGATAATATAAAACTATTATTATTAGGATAAAAATGTATTATCTTTTGTTTCAATAATTTACAGTATAATTTGGGATTAGGTTACAAAATTAATGAGTAATGTGATACTCAAGTGAGGTAAAATTATTTATTAATGATTTCTAAATTATCAAGACCTGCAGACTTGGAAGCTCCAAAGCAAATAATACATGACTTTAATCACTCTTTGTCTTTCAACTGAGATCTCCCTATACCCAGGGCAAGGGAAGCTTCTGTTTTAATGGAAAGGAAAAGAGAGGGGATGGAGGGAATTGAGGCTGGAGTAGGCTTGTACAATGGGACAAATAAATATAGTTTTCTCTCTTTCTGACCAATACATACCGTTGGCTTCATTTTACAGTTGGCTTCAAGTTAACAGTGCATGTGATGCAAATCAATTTACAATTTTCCTTAGTAATTAAATCAAATAGTAATAAAATACTTAAGGCTGTCTTTTACTATGCCTCAGTCTGACAACTGAGAGGCAACTACTGCAAACATACTGAATTATGTCTTCTGGTATTCAGCTTCGTTTCTCTAAATAATGTGCTTTTGCATTTATTTCTTGATTAATGTATCTTATACATTATCTAGTGACTTCTGTTAATATTTAGTTCTATTACATTCCCAACCCTCCACCTCCTTTCTTCCCTACACTCCCTCTTACATCATGGTTTTTCTTAATAAATCAATAGTGTTTACATTTTTATTATGTAAATATTGTTTATTTCCAAGTCAAATAGTTTATTATTACATTCCCATTTACATACAATTTTCTGGTATTTCTTTTTCTTTTCTTTCTTTTTTTTTTTTTGAGATGGAGTTTCGCTCTTGTTGCCCAGGCTGGAATGCAATGGCTTGTTGCCCAGGCTGGAATGCAATGGCATGATCTCAGCTCACCACAACCTCCGCCTCCCAGATTCAAGCGATTCTCCTGCTTCAGCCTCACGAGTAGCAGAATCCCAGCTACTTACAGGCATAGTTAGTGACTGCTTTATCTATCATTCCTTGGTTTTCTATACCTATTCCAAGTTTTTTCTAATGCACTTACAGGCATGATTAGTGATTGCTTTATTTATCATTGCTACTGATTACAAGCATAGTTAGTGATTGCCTTATTTATCATTGATTGGTTTTCTGTGCCCATTCCAAGTCTTTTCAAACGCTGCAGCTGTTTTGTTGTGTACTTATCAATAATTATTTAACTCAAATGCTAGCCAACCATTTAATTTAGTTTATTTTTCTCTTTGAGGATGAAACTGTCCATCCAGCTCTAATAAGAACTGATAGCTTTCTTTCCCTGATGCTTAGCTGTTTATACTGAAACTTCCCCTCCACTTCTCTCCTGTATTGGATCCCCTGATTCCTTGAAGTATTGTCTATTTTTCATTTTACCCTATCAACTGCTAAAACATATTCTGCAATAACTTCCTGAGAAAGGATACATGAAAAATTAGTTTTTTGACTTCTCATGTATCTTGTTTGATTGATTGATTGATTGATGGGGTATGGAAACCTAAGTTGAAGTCAAATCCCCTTAGAATTTTGAAGGTATTTCTTTACTATCTTCTAGAATCCTATATTTTAGCAATTTTATTTGCTATCCTTTGATTGTGACCTTTTTTTCCTCTATAACTTGATGTAGGCCTTTTTGTATTTGTTGATCTGGGTAATTGGTGGACTCTTTCACTCTAGAAACTTTCAGCATTCAGTAATGAGAAATTTTCCTATATTATTTACTTGATAATTTCTTCCTTTATGTTTTCTCAGTTCTATCTTTCTGGATCACTTCCTTCGTAGGATGTTTGTTCTCCTTGTTTGATCTCCAATATAGAACCCCTAGCTCTATTTTCTGGGCAATTATCTTTCACTTTATTATTTACTAATAAAATTAACCAACTTATTTGTATTAGGGTACTTAGGTGCAATGATGAGAAGCAAACTCTGCCTCATAAAGCAGAAAGGGAATGTACGTAAAACATTTTGGGAAGCTTATAGAATATTTGCAACATGAAAGAACAGACTTAGAGGCTACAACAGCCAAGAAACCAGAGTACCCTGAATACTTCTCAGAACTTAATCCATAAGAGTGTGTCTGGAATTGGTGGGCTCTTGGTCTCGCTGACTTAAAGAATGAAGCTGCGAACCCTTCCCATGAGTGTTACAGTTCTTAAAGATGGCGTGTCTGGAGTTTGTACCTTCTGATGTTCGGACGTGTCCAGAGTTTCTTCCTTCTGGTAGGTTTGTGGTCTCGCTGACTTCAGGAGTGGAGCTGCAGACCTTCGCGGTGAGTGTTACAGTTCATAAAAGCAGCGCGTCCAGAGTTCTTAGTTTCTCCCGGTTGGTTTGTTGTCTTGCTGACTTCAGGAGTGAAGCTGCAGACCTTCAAGATGAGTGTGACAGCTCTTAAAGGCGGGGTGTCTGGAGTTGTTCATTTCTCCTGGTGGGTTTGTGGTCTCACTGGCTTCAGGAGTGAAGCTGCAGACCTTCCTGATGAGTGTTACAGCTCATAAAGGTAGTGTGGACCCAAAAGCAGAGCGGCAGCAAGATTTATTGCAAAGAGGAAAAGAACAAAGCCTCGCCGGGCGCGGTGGCTCAAGCCTGTAATCCCAGCACTTTGGGAGGCCGAGACGGGCGGATCACGAGGTCAGGAGATCGAGACCATCCTGGCTAAACCGGTGAAACCCCGTCTCTACTAAAAAATACAAAAAACTAGCCGGGCGAGGCGGCGGGCGCCTGTAGTCCCAGCTACTCGGGAGGCTGAGGCAGGAGAATGGCGTAAACCGGGGAGGTGGAGCTTGCAGTGAGCTGAGATCCGGCCACTGCACTCCCGCCTGGGCGACAGAGAGAGACTCCGTCTCACAAAAAAAAAAAAAAAAAAAAAAAAAAAAAAAAAAAAAAAGAACAAAGCCTCCACAGCATGGAAAATTACCCGAGGAGGATGCCACTGCTGGCTTGGTGACCTGCTTTTATTCCCTTATTTGGCCCCACCCACATCCTGCTGATTGGTCCATTTTACAGAGAGTTGATTGGTCCATTTTACAGAGTGCTGATTGGTCCATTTTTACAGAGTGCTGACTGATGCATTTACAAACCTTTAGCTAGACACAGAGCGCTGATTGGTGCATTTACAATCCTTTAGCTAGACACAAAAGTTCTCCAAGTCCCCACCCAATTAGCTAGACACAGAGTGCTGATTGGTGCATTTACAAACCTTTAGCAAGACAGTTCTCCAAGTCTCCACCCTACCCAGAAGCCCAGCTGGCTTCATCTCTCAAAAGGGTTACTGTCACCATCACTGGGCATAGCTTGCACTGTAATGCCACCAACACTGGGTGCTGTGTGGTGTCACTAGAATTTCTTCCAATCTACCATCGGAAGCTGGAAGTAGCTGCAATCACAACTTCCAGACTCAGCAGAATGGATCTGTGTGGTACCTGAGTCTTCCTGTCACTAAATGCTAATTCATAGTCTGGAGAAACTGACCATGCCCTAGTTACAAGCAAATGTTTGACATTTTCGGTTTTAATATTGGAAACTGGTTCTGTCTCAAAAGGTAGGGAATCCCCCAAATGTATGATAAGGGTTCAGAGACTGGGCAATCACAAAGGATAAAAATGTCCACTGAGGTCCATGCTTAATCCATCCTACACCAATGTTCACCCTCTTCTACACTTCTAAAAAAATGCTTCTACATAGCATAATGCAACGGAAAATACCTTGTCCAACTAAAAAACATGCTTATCCTTTGCCCTAATATTTAAAAAGCAGTCAACTCAAAGTCTCATTGTTATTTATTGTTTCCATTCCAAGGTCAGGATCTCTGAGTAATGGTCATGCTTCTCTGGTTCTGTACTGATAACGTATTCAATACACATAATCTTGGATTAATTTGTGAATTTAACCATAACGAACAAACATAAGGTAGTGGGAGATGGGGGATAAAGGAAAGAAAAGAAGACAGTTCAACTGTCTAGGATATTAATTACTTTCAATGGCAAAACCTGCAATTACTTTTGCACCAACGTATAATACAAGAAAATATTGGGAGATGCTGCTGTCCTTATTTCTCCAAATCCCCACCAAACTTGTGGTGGGCTGAAAAATGATTCTTCAACGATATGTCCACATCCTAATACTCGGAACCTGTATATGTTACTGTATTTGAATAAAGAGTCTTTGTAGATGCAATTGAATTAAGGATCTTGAGATGAAGAGATAATCCTGGATTACAAACACGGACATAGACATAAAATCCAATCATAGAGGTCCACATAAGAGAGAGGCAGAGAAATGTTTGACACATACAGAAGAGGAAAAGTCAATGTGTACACCAAGGCAGAGATTACAACAATGTGGCCACAAGCCAAGGAATGCCAGCAGCCACCAAAACGTAGAAGCAGCAAGAAATGTGTATCCGCTAGAGCCTCCAGAGGGAGCATATTCCTGCTGAAACCTTGATTTTAGCTCAGCGAAACTGATGTCAGGTTTATGGTCTTCAGAATTGTAAGAGAATAAATTTCAGTTATTTTAACCAACCGGACTTGTGAGAGGTTGTTACAGCAACCACTGGAAAAGAATATGAAGCTACAGTAGAATTTAGGATTTTCCTTCTCTACTATCAGGCTCAGAAGTCTGTGTTTGTCAAATGCTTCTCATGAGATTCTAGACATTATTGAGATTTTTAAATTACTTCTTTGGTAGCAGCAGCATCTGCTAAATGGGTCACTTCTTCACCACCCCTGCTATTTCGTTCTACAGGGAGGAGTTCCTATACCTTTAATACTTCTGATCTGCCCATTTTCTCGCTAATTGGTGAATTTGGAAGGAGAAGTTCCTTCCTTTTGGGAACTTGGTCTCTGCATAAAGGTTTTTGTACCTGGGTAGTTGGCTTTTAACTGCTACAACCTGAACAAAAGACTTTTAAATCTAAGCTGCAGAGCATTGTGACTTTTGTGGATGATTATAGTTTAAGGAGGCTAATTCCAGAGGTAGAACCTGACCCATAGGAAGTTTCAGAGAAGTGTCAGTTGAAAGCCACTAGGCCTCAGCAAAGACACTGGAGCCCTCAGGTCTCAGCAAAATCTCCAAGAAGAATATTTGTTGGGGGCAAGAAAACCGCAACAGGAGGAAGTTCACCCAGAGGCTGGCAAGCAAACTGATTGCTCTGTCCTCAGCAAACTTACAGGCCCATAGTAGGCACAGGCAGCTTCGCAGTATAGGCAAAAGCAGTTCAAACTTTAACTACATGTAACATACCTGTGTGGGCAGCAGGACCTCTGCAGAAGCCTTGGAATATGTTGGGAAGCCTGAGTCAACAAGAACACCTGAGGCAGGGGTCCAGTTGTAGGGAAATACAGTGTGTCTTCCTATAAGCCTTTGAAACATTAGTTATAGCACAACATTTGTTTTTTTTTTTAAGCTGAAAGGAAGGTAAACTCACGTGCATTACAAAGCACTAGGGAGATTCATATATATCCACCCTAGCTTTATATCATTTATCATTATTTATATCACACTAGCTTCATATATCCATACTAGCTTTATATTATTCGTGTCCAGCCAACATAAGATGTCCTAGATTGGCTGTTTCAACTTCCATTCTACATTCCCAAGGGGAAAACTGCAACAAGGTCTAAGGTTGAATTAGTAAGTCTTGTATATGGACTCAAGAATCATCCTCATTCAGTGGTACCCCATTTGGTTAATTTCTTATGAGGAAGAAACCTTCCCCAGGATGCAGTTTTCTTTAACCTAAACAACCTGACAGGTGCGTGACACGTGACTGACACGTCTGTGACTGTGTGACACGTGACTGACAAATCTGTGACATGTGTGTGGCACGTGACTGACAGGTGTATGACGGGCTATACGTGAATGACATGTGTGTGACATGTGACTGACACATGACTGACAGGTGACTGGCACATGACTGACACGTGTGACATGTAACTGACACGTGTGGCACGTGACTGACAGGGTATGACACCTGTGTGACAGGTGAATGACGTGTGTGACAGGTGACTGATATGACTGACATAGTTGACACGTGACTGGCACATGACTGACACATGTGGCATGTGACAAGTAAATGACATGTGTGACACATGACTGACAGGTGGCTGACACGTGTGCAGCATGTGACTGACACCTGGCTGACACATTTCTGATACATGGCAGGCACATGCTGACATATAGCTGATGTGTGTGGGGGGCATGTGACTGACGTGACCAACACATGACACACATGTGTGACTGGTGTGTGACCCATGACTGAATCATTACAGACCCGTGAATGACCTGTGTGTGACCTGTGTGTGACCCCTGTCCAGGTAATTTTTGATTTTTTAGTAGAGGCGAGGTTTCACCATATTGGCCATGATGGTCTCGATTTCTTGACTTCATGATCCACCTTCTTGGCCTCCCAAAGCACTAGGATTACAGGTGTGAGCTACCACACCTGGCCTCAAATGATACTCTGTTGGAAAGGAGAATGGATATACAGGTGGATATTCCTTTAAGGTATGGTAGATACACAAGGTCATATTAGTTTCTCTTGGAGATTTCTCGCTAATCAGCTTTGGCTCACAACATGCATTGTTAAGAAGATTCTAGAAGCTTGACATTGACCTTCTTGTGTCTTAGAGACATTAAAACAAAGACGGCTTTCTTTTTCTACTTTTCACTCGGGAACCTGAGAGTATTTGGTAACATAAAATACTGGGTTCTAGGGAAATAACTGTCCCTGGGATAACTGCTCTAGAGCCGATAATTGATTTTTTTTTTAATTTGGTGAATATGGCAAGTACTGACAAATGTGTGCAGCACATTAAGATGAAACACTAAAGTTGTTGCTTCAGAACAATTCTGGAGTCCCTGAAAAACCCCTACTCCTCCCAGGAAGAGGATTCCCAAGCTATAGGTGCCACAGGAGCCCACCGCACCCTCTCAATGAGACTGAGCAGAAAAATAAACTGATGAGGGCACTTTGATTTCTTTAGATTTTTAACTCACAAGAGTAGGAGAATTTCGATTACTGAGGGGATTTGAGTCCCCGAGACTTTCATGTCTTTTAACTTTAGCTTGCAAGGGGATTTAATCTTCAGGGCTTAATTTCTCTCTGGGAATTTGATGATGGGAGGAGGCTTATACCCAAATGTGGAATATCTCTATTTTGCCAGGCCATTTATTACTACAGGGTCTCCATGTACTTCATTTTGGAGCATTTTATGATATCACTTGATCTCACTGTAGAACTTCTGACAACAGTGACTAAACGAAGAGAAAAGCAGTAAGAGGTGTCCTCTCCATAGTGAAGAGTGTTTTCAATCATTGACATTGTTCAGAATGGTAATAAGAAGTCACACCAAGGCTAAACCAAGGGTAGAATATCCACTGGAGTGTTTCTTCTCTTGGGAAACCATTTTCAGGTAAGCCATAATTGGGAGTACAGTGGGTAATTTAGGATGGGAAATAGAATAAGTAATAGATTTTCTTAGCTTTGGATGTAGAAGGTACTTAAAATTGGTTTAATTAATGTACATTTCCGACTTATTTCAGAACCTTGTAGAGGTGAAAATTCACATTGCCTCTCGATAGTCCCAGGATCAAAGCCAGAGGATCAGAGGTTGGACTGAGGCAAGGGCCTTGTGAAGGCCTGCTAATCTCCTCCCATGAGGGGATAGACAGCCCACTGTTGGTTAACCACAGGGTTAACGTCCCAGTCACTGAATTGATTGACCAAAACTTGAGGTCTAAAAGTCCTAGCCAGAGCAATTAGGCAAGGGGAAGAAATAAAAGGCATCCAAATAGTCAGGAAGTCAGACTGTCTCTCTTTACTAATGATACGATTCTTTACCTAGAGAATCCTCTAATCTCTACCCAAGTCTCCTAAATCAGATAAGTAACTTAGGCAAAGTTTCAGGATAAAAGACCAATATACTAAAATCAGTAGCATTCCTATACACCAATAATATCCAAGCTGAAAGCCAAATCAAGAATACAATCCTATTCACAATAGCCACAAAGAGAATAAAAAACCTAGGAATACAGCTAACCAGGGAGGTGAAAGATCTCTACAAGAAGAATTTTAAAACACTGCTGAAAGAAAGCAGAGATGGCACAAACCAATGGAAAAACATTCCAGGCTCATGGATAAGAAGAATCAATATTGTTAAAATGGTCATACTACCCAAAGCAATTTACAGATTCAATGCTATTCCTATCAAACTACCAAAGACATTCTTCTTCACAGAATTAGAAAAAACTATTCTAAAAATAGCTAGAAAAATCATAAGCAAAAAGAACAAAGCTAGAGACATCACACTAAATGACTTCAAACTATGCTACAAGGCTACAGTAACTAAAATAGCATGGTACTTGTAAAAAAAAAAAAAAAAAAAAACCAGATACCTAGACCAATGGAACGTGTTAGAGAACCTAGAAATAAACCCGCACACCTACAACCATCTGATCTTTGACAAAGCCAGGAATAACAAGCAAAAGGGAAAGGACTCCCTATTCAATAAATAGCACTGGGATAACTGGCTAGTCATGTGCAGAAGATTGAAACTGGATGACTTCCTCTCACTATATACAAAAATCAACTCAAGATAGATCAAAGGCGTAAATGTATAACCTAAAACTATTAAAATCCTAAAAGAAAACCTGGGAAATACCATTCTGGCCATTGGTCCTGGCAGAGATTTTATGATGAAGACTCCAAAAACAATTGCAACAAAAACACAAATTGACAAGTGTGACCTAATTAAACTAAAGAGTTTCTGCACAGCAGAAGAAACTATCACAGTGTAAACAAGCAACCTACAAAATGGGAAAAAATATTCGCACACTACATATCTGACAAAGGTCTAATATCCAGAATTAACAAGCAAAAAACAAATAAGTCCATTAAAAATGGGCAAAAGACACATCTCAAAATACATACATGCTGCCAACAAGTATATGAAAAAATGTTTAACATCAATAATTATTAGAGAAATGCAAATCAAAACAACAATGAGATACCACCTCACACCAGTCAGAATGGCTATTATTAAAAAGTCAAAACATGACAGATGCTGATCAGGCCATGGAGAAAAGGGAAAGCTTATACACTGCTGGTGAGAGTGTAAATTAGTTCAGCCACAGGAAAGCAGTTTGGAGATTTCTCAAAGGACTTAAAACAGAACTACCATTTGATCTTGCAATCCTGTTACTGATATATACCCACAGGAATATCAATTGTTTTACCATAAAGACACATGCACATGTACATCCATTGCAGCACTATTCACAATAGCAAAGACACGGAATCAACCTAGATGTCCATCAATGGTAAACTAGACTAAGAAAGTGTGGTACATATACACAATAGAATACTGCACAGCCATAAAAAAAGAATGAGATCATTTCCTGTGCAGCACCATGGATGCAGCTGGAGGGCATTATCTTAAGCGAATTAAAGCAGGAACAGAAAAGCAAATACTGCATATTCTCACTTATAAGTGGAAGGTAAACATGCAGTACACATGGACACAAACAACGGAACAATTGACACCAGGGCCTTCTTGAGGGTAGAAGGTGGAAGAAGGGTGAGGATTTAAAAACTACTTATTGAGTACTATGTTGATTACCTGGGTGACAAAATTATTTGTACACCAAATCCCTGCAACATGCAATTTACCCATATAACAACCTGCACAGGTACCCCCTGAACCTAAAATAAAAGTTGAAAAGAAAACAATTGAAAAAATAAATAAAAAGAAGCAAAGGCCTGTTGGGGGAAATGATTGCTTCGTCATTCCTGGTGTTTCCTTTGTAGGGAGAAAGCTCCACAGCCATAATGCAGCGTTACCTGCTCCTTTGATGGATGAGTTGGAAGGGGAAAGTGGCCATGTCATTTCTATTTTCTCACAGTTCTGGAGGCTGGAAAGTCCAAGATGAAGGCATCAGCAGATTTAGTGTCTGGTGAGAACTGCTCTCTACCTCCAAGATGGCACCTCTTATTGCATCCTCATACAGCAGAAAGTGTGACCAGTTCCCTCACACCTCTTTTAAACATGCTAATCCCATTCACGAAGGCTCTACCCTCATAACTTAGACCCCCACCTCTTAATACTATCACATTGGCAATTAAGTTTCAACACATGAATTTGAGGAGGACACATTCAGACCGTAGCATGGCTCCCGTAGCATGCTGCATGGTGCTTCTATCATCACATTTTTCAAAAGTCTTTCTTAAGACAGCAGGACAAGAAGTCCACAACCAAATGATCAGCCTTCATATGATCAATATGCCTTGAACAGGCCAAAGTGAATCCAACAGGCAACTCTCACATACACTATTTTAACCCTTATAATTCTTTTAAAGAGTACCAAAAAAAGAGCAACCCACTAGTAGAACAAAGTAAGTAGAGTGGGAAACCTAGAAATCCGATGGAAAGCCAAAGGTAATGAGGATGATGATGACAATAATAATGAAGATGACGGCAAAATATAGTTTGTGTTGCCAGTGGGGGTGTTTGGCAAACTCCAGGAACTGAGTCACCAGCACTTTCAACAACCTATAAATGCTACAATCTGGAGCAGTCTGACTTATTTTGGAACCATGTAATCAGCTGTGGGTCTAAAACTAGATGATGGGTGTTGACCTGAGCAGAGAACGAAAAAGAGAGGAAACAACGTTGTATTTCTGGAAATTAAGCACTATGTTGAAAGAACAAAGGAAGGGAATCATTTATTTAGAAGAATACGTGAAAATGTTAGAGATGAAGAAAAATCTCATTCACCCAAATCACTGTTAGGGAAAGCACCATGTTTGTCCTGGAATAGATGTCTTGATTAATAACTAGTGGTCAAGTGTAAGACTCACCCCGTATGCTGCTGGTGCATGCTCAAGAAACAAGTGTTGTCTGTTAAACTGTTCTGCATAGTAGAAAGGTGAGGAGTTGAAAGTTCTCTTTGAAAAGAGAAAAAGAAAAGCCAAAAGATGTATGTAAGTAGAAAAGAAACCAGATTGTTAATGTCGGTACTACCCAAAGCAATACCCAGATTTAACGCAACCCTACCAAAATTCCAATGGCTTTTTTCACAGAAATAGAAAAAACAATCCTAAAATTTGTACGGAACCACACACAAAAAAATCCAAATAGCCAAAGCAGTACTACAAAAGAAAAGCAAAGTTGGAGGTATCACACTTCCTGGTTTGAAATTATATTGCAAAGCAATAGTAAGCAAAGAAGTGCTGGGTGTGAGAGGTCACAACTGTAATCTCAGTACTTTAAGAGGCTGAGGCAGGAGGATTGCTTGAGCTCAGGAGTTTGAGACCGGCCTGGGCAACACAGCCAAACCTCGTCTCTACAAGAAATACAAAAATTAACCAGGCATGGTGGCATGTGCCTGTGGTCCCAGCTACTCAGGAGGCTGAGGTGGGAGGATCACTTAAGCCTCAGAGGTAGAGGCTGCAGTGAGTCATGTTCGTGCCACTGCACTCCAGCCTGGGTGACAGAGTGAGACCCCATCTCAACAACAACAACAACAAAAAAAAAGGGGGTGGGGGGGAAGGGAAAAAGTATTGTGCTGGCATAGAAGCAGAAACATAGGCCAATGGAGCAGGATAGAGAGCCCAGAAATAAATCTAAATAGATAAGGTTAACTGAGTTTTGATGAAGACACCAAGAAGACAGAATGAGGAACAGATAGTTTCTTCAATAGGAAAACTGGATTTACACATGCAAAAGAATAAAATTAGACTCTTAACTTACACCATGTTGTAAACCTCAAATATACACAATAAAAATTTTTTCAGAAAAAAAGAAAGAGATCAGAGAAAGAAATCACCCAGAATTGGCAAGAAAAGAAAGAACTGGAAAAAAAGGCATATTCGATGGTTAAACCATAAGTGAAAAGGCACAAAAAATAGTTTTATTTAAAAATGGTTTGGACCTCTATGTGTCCTTTCTTTCTTAGATATTTTAAAAGAAAACTATAGGGTAAGCAAATGCTTGCAGAAGTTTAAACTCATGTCTCTTTAGAGACAGAGACTAAAAGGTCTTTTGAGACCTTCTCAGTCCTGTGGTTCTATGACATTTCATGGAATCAAAAGCATGATTAAGCCTGAAGAACTATAATAAAAACAAGCCTTATATGTAATTATAGTATCCAAAAGTGCCTACTTGGTCTCTTTTGCTGCTGCTTCTTGTATTTTTTTTTTTTTTTTTTTTTTTTTTACCTAAACAGCTTCAAACTGCAAATTAGCATTTTTAAAAAGATCCTGCATTCTCAAGAAAGAAAAAGAAAGTACATACTTCTGCATTCAGAACACGATTCTGGTTCCAGGTCAATATCTGTGTTTTTGCTGCTGTAATTCCATTGATACAACAAGTATTGCTAAACTGCTCTCTATAATTCATATTAGATCTTATGGAATGGGGAATCAAAGGTGAGTGAAATATGCTTTCTGCCTTTAGAAAACTCATAATCTAGTTTGAGGGACAGACATATAATAAATAGCCCAAATAAAAGAGATAAATATCAAAATGGAGTTATGTGAAAATGCTACCTAATGAAAAATTCTTATTGGAGACAAGGAAAAATACATCCATTGCAAATCTTAAGCATTATCCTTTGTGGTACTATCATATCCTGTTATCTTTCATATCAAAATATGACACTGTATCAAGCTAGCCTTAAGGAGTCAAAAATACTACAATAGCTGATAATGCCAAATAAGAGAAAGAACAAGGCTCTGAGCCCAGAAGTTGGAGTGTAACTCCGTAAGGGCCACCAGCCTGGCTGTCGGATTATTTTGCAGTATAAGCCAAAGCATGGTCTCTCCATTCAAGGGATCAAAAGGGTCAGAAGATACTAAATATCCTACTAAAAGTCAGCCCTTAGGAGGTGTAGCTCACCACTGCTGCCACCACTTCATTCAGATGAAATCGGGGTAAGATGAACACCGAGGAGAAAGAAAGAAATTATAAAGAGAGAATTTGCCACTTTTTCAGGATGGTCTGTAGAAGTACAGAATGCCTTGACTAGGTTTGGTGATGATGGCCTTGGGGGTGCAACAACTACAAATGCTTCAGATCATTTTAGCTCCACCGGCAATTATGCCATGCCCAGCACTGCCAGCTTGACCTTGGGACTTGGAAACCCCACAAAGTGACCATCCTTATTTGCCTATACATGACCCTAACCTCTGCTCTTCCTACCAAAAGACACTAAAGTCAACTGGTTATTTGCAGACAAATAAGCTTCATCCCATGATCATAAACCAATGATTAACATCTGAAGGACTGTCTGGAAGGAAAAAATTAATATTGCTTAATAATCTGAAAGCACAGCTGAGTTTGCTTCCTAATTAAAATAATATATTTTAACTAATATATGAAACCACATTAAATAGAAATCACTCATGGTGCCCTTTCTTTCTCGTTTTACTTTTTACTTATTCCTTTTTAATAAAATTTAGGGGTGACGGGGGGGGGACACTGAATTTTAAATTACACATACAAGAATGCTTTTTAAAAAATTCAATGCTCAAAAAAAAAAAACAGGAACACCTATTTTAAGAAATAAAAGAGGATAGGAGCAGTGACTCACGCCTGTAATCCCAGCACTTTGGGAGGCTGAGGCGGGTGGATCACCTGAGGTCAGGAGTTTGAGACCAGCCTGACTAACATGGTGAAACCCTATCTCTACTAAAATATAAAAATTAGCCAGGCGTGGTGGCAGGTTCTTATAATCTCAACTACTCGGGAGGCTGAGGCAGGAGAATCACCTGAACCCAGGAGGTGGAGGTTGCAGTGAGCCAAGATCGTGCCATTGCACTCCAGCCTAGGCAATAAGAGCAAAACTCTGTCTCAAAAATAAATAAACAAACAAATAATAAAAAAAAGAAATAAAAAAAAACTGTGAAAAGAAGTTACAGACAAAGACTATAATATATAGATATTTGACAACCAGTTCTGAGGGAAAACAAAGCCAACAGCAATGACAAAATGAAAAATGAAAGCATTAACTAGGATTCAATTTCCCTTAAGCTCAATCTCCAAGAAGAAAGAAAGAAAAAAGAATTCATTGAGTAAATAAACATAACTTTAGCTAAAGTCCAAGTTGTCATTGTTATTGCAGTAGCTCTTGAAGAGGCCACTTTTATAATAAATATAATTGTTTATTACAGTAAATAAGTGCCTTTGAATAATTGTTTTTCTGACTTTATTTATTTTTGAGACAGAGTTTCGCTCTTGTTGCCCAGGCTTGAGTGCCATGGCGTGATCTTGGCTCACTGCAACCTCCGCCTCCTGTGTTCAAGCAATTCTTCTGCCTCGGCCTCCCAAGTAGCTGGGATTACAGGCATGCACCACCATGCCCAGCTAATTTTTTTATTTAGTAGAGATGGAGTTTCATCATGTTGGTCAGGCTGGTCTCGAACTCCTGACCTCAGGTGATCCACCACCTCGGCCTCCCAAAGTGCTAGGATTACAGGCGTGAGCCACCACGCCCAGCCTTCTCACTTTAATAATAGAATAATCATATTTAAGAGTCAGAAATTTTCTTTTAAAATAGCAATAATATGAAACATGAGAATAAAATCTAGAAACTTTTCACTTGAGTAGAGAAAAATAAAGTTAATGATAGATCATTTAAAAAGTGAAAATAAGCTCTGAACCCAAAAGAAACCCACACGTCCCCAGGGGAAGTCCAGCAGTGCACTGTAAACTCAGTCCTAGAGGCAGGAGGAGAAGCAAATACACCAATAGCTTCTTTCTGTTCCCTGTGGACTCCAATTTCTCAGGAATACACATTTTCAGGGAGAGCCACGATTCTATTCTTGACCTTGGAGGCAATAGAGGGAAGTCAATACAAACAGGAAAAAATAGAATGGCGATCATTAAAAAGTCAGGAAACAACAGGTGCTGGAGAGGATGTGGAGAAACAGGAACACTTTTACACTGTTGGTGGGATTGTAAACTAGTTCAACCATTATGGAAAACAGTATGGCGATTCCTCAAGGATCTAGAACTAGATGTACCATATGACCCAGCCATCCCATTACTGGGTATATACCCAAAGGATTATAAATCATGCTGCTATAAAGACACATGCACACGTATGTTTATTGTGGCACTATTCACAATAGCAAAGACTTGGAATCAACCCAAATGTCCATCAGTGACAGACTGGATTAAGAAAATGTGGCACATATACACCATGGAATACTATGCAGCCATAAAAAAGGATGAGTTTGTGTCCTTTGTAGGGACGTGGATGCAGCTGGAAACCATCATTCTTAGCAAACTATCAGAAGAACAGAAAACCAAACACCGCATGTTCTCACTCATAGGTGGGAACTGAACAATGAGATCACTTGGACTCGGGAAGGGGAACATCACACACAGGGGCCTATCATGGGGAGGGGGGAGGGGGGAGGGATTGCATTGGGAGTTATACCTGATGTAAATGACGAATTGATGGGTGCTGACGAGTTGATGGGTGCAGCACAGCAACATGGCACAAGTATACATATGTAACAAACCTGCACGCTATGCACATGTATCCTAGAACTTAAAGCATAATAATAATAATAATAATAATAAAATTTTTAAAAAATAAAATAAAATAAAGTGAAAAATGAAAGAAAGGTCAAAACCGCTCCATGCTTATCTCTCACCTCCACATCAAGTCCGGACTCCCAGTGTGGCACAGGAGACTCCGTGACCTGGCCCCGCCAACCTCCTTTGCCTTGTCTCATCTTCCCTTTAGGCTTCAGGAACACTGGTTTGTCATGTTCTTGCACAAACCAGGCCACCTCATCTGACCTGCTTCCTGCCATGCCACTTTTCTTTGCCTGCTTTTGGGCTGCCCATCCTCTCATGGTTAGGAAGTCTTCTCTCACGTCCCAGTAATCCCATAACAATGACATCCTATCTCTGCCCTTGACCCCTGTTTTGTAATTGCACTTTTGTGTGACTGTCTGTCAGATCAGTTAGTGACCTGGACAGGGCTGGGTCAATGTTTACTACAACAGCATTGGTTCCGGGCATGTGGCTCTTCGTTAAGTGAATAACTGGAATATTTGTAAACTTTCATTCAGCCATTCATTCAACTTTTGCTGGCAAAAACCTCCTAAGCAATGTTCCAGGGACTGTGAGGGTAATGGGAAAAGAGCAAGGAAGGGCGGAAGGGAGGGAGAGAAGGGGAAGGGAGGGGAGGGGAGGGGAAAGGAGGGGAGGGGAGGGAATCCATGGTGAGCCCTGTGTCCTTGAAGACAATGCCTTTTAATTGTGGAGTGGGTGGTTGGGTAGGGGTAGAGGAGATAAATTTAGGATATGTTTAGAAGTTTGGGAAGGAGAAAAGTATGAAAGAGAAGAAAAACAGGATACTCTTATAACCACTCATTAAGCTGTAGCCATTTGCTTCACAGTTCTAAGCATGTTTGAAGGAGTTCAAGTCAAAAAGGAATGATGTTGAGAAGCGCTTTGCAGATAAATTATATCTTATGATTACAATAATGACTATTTACGATATTAAAATATAATTGTTATATATGTATACATAATATATAATACTGTATAATAATAACAATCATGTATTCAGTACTTTTCACTTTGCAAGCATTGTGCCAAGCATTTACACACACTTACTCATTTAATTCACACAACTTGATATAGTAGGTATTAATATCCTCACTTCATAAATGAAGAAACTAAAGTTTAGAAAAGTTAAATAACTTACCCAAGACCACACAGCTTTAGTGCCTACCTATCTTACATATGTATAAATAATCAAAAAGATAAATAAATTAATTAACTAAAATTTCCCATCACCATACATAAACTGACTTATTCAAACAGTAGATGTTCTTGGAAAGAGTTTGCTGATACTATTGTCTTTTACAAAAACATCACCCGTGTCTCAAACACACCAATAATTCTTCCTCAAAATGTAATGCTACCTTTATTTAGATTCTGGTTAATTATAAATGAATCACAACTAGTGAATTGTTTCCTTGAAATTTGTCCCAAAATTTTTAGGGAAAGGTTTATAAAACAAAATTGAGGTTTTATTTAACCATTATGTGGGTCTTGAGACATTTATTGATGTAAGTACTTCAGAATTACAAAATAGAGAGATCTAGGGCTCTGACTGTTAAAGATTAAAATAAAACTATTTAAGAAGCTTAATGAATGCAAAATACCTTTTTATTTGCTGGTTACACTGAGCAGGAAGTTCTGTGGTTGTTTCATTGTGTGCTCATGAATTACCATGATTATGTGGTTTAAGACAACCTATTTTTATTTATATATACTTCTTTGAAATCACTGCTACCCACATTGCCCTTTACTCATCATTTTTCATATCTAAAAATGTAAATCTTTGTGTTTAGTGACTTCTTAATTCTATTAAAATCCTCTGTCTCAAAATTTTGAAATGACTGCTTTTGCAGAATTCAGTATTTAAAATCCTTTTATATTCTTTGAGCAGAAACATTAACTGTAATAATGGGCACTAATGAGCAATAAAACTAAAAGGCAACAATTAAATTGTTTCAAGTCGTTGTTATCAAAATTTATTTTCAATTCAGTTCTCAATGGAAGATTTGTTGAGTTCTGCTCTGTCCTCCCTCACAGAAATTGTGGCTGATGGTTCTGGCATTGTATGACCTAGTTCTCTTCTGTCTTCCTTGCATTGTTCTTTGCCAGATAGAAAATGTTTCGAGTTGACTAATAGCTTCCAGTATGCCTACTTCATAGCGATCTCAATGAAAGAAAGGCTCTGCCCACCTGACTCCAAATTGAAGGATTTTGTTGTTGTTTTACTGCCCTCAAGCTCAATAGAAAGGCCGGATTTGTGCCCCTGGCTGAAGTCTAGAGCATACTTAAGAAACTATGTACCCTCCCTAGTGACTACACTGAGTAATAATGGAGTCCAATCCACCTAGCTCATAGTATTTGTGGATGTAGTGGATGCTATGGTACAATGTCTAGATGTTCTCCACGCTGGACTAAAGAGTTTATTTCCTCCTGTTTTGAATTGCCTCAACTGAAGAGAATTTACCTCTCCCCAGGCCGTATCCCCTATCCAGAGCAGACCACATCCAACAATTGGTCCATGTAGGGGTAATAAGGCCCTTCAACCATGCTCCAACCCAGGACAACTGTGAAGGGCTGATATGGTTTGGCTCTGTGTCCCCACCCAAATTTCGTCTTGAATTGTAATTCCCATGTGTTGAAGGACGAAGGTGATTGGAACATGGAGGCAGCTTCCCCCATGCTGTTCTCATGATATTGAGTGAGTTCTCATGAGATCTGATGGTTTTATGTGGTGGTTTCACTGGCTCTTTACCCTCCTGCTGCCTCGTGAAGAAGATGCCTGCTTCCTCTTCTGCCATGACTGTGAGTTTCCTGAGGCCTCCCTAGCCATGTAGAATTGTGAGTCAATTAAACCTCTTTCCTTTATAAATTACCTAGTATAAATTCAGAGAAGTTCTTTACAGCAGTGTGAAAACAGACTAATACAAGGGCTATGTCAGCTCCCAACCCCTGGGACACTGAGACAATCCTGAGACTCCATTACAGTCCATCTTCTTCCTCTCCGTATCCTGCTTCCTTTCCCTTCCCATCTACATGTGGTGCTCCAAGAGCACTGCCCAATAACTTCCTACACTCTCGTGTCCCTCTCAGAGTTGGCTTCCAGGGGAACTCGATCTATGACAACAGAAAAATCCTCACTTTGACAAAGGTACCACAAAACTTAATTTGTTAAATATTTCAATTCCAAACAACATTACGTTTAACCTTTTTCTGGAATCTAAAGAAACTACTATATGGTATTCTTGTTACATACTGAATCTTCGTTCTATTTCCATTTTTTAATCAAGTCATTTCATTAATTGCTTGAACAAATATATTTTGTTCACTTTTTAAATTGTTTATAATTTATTCAACAGACGTATTTACTTGATGCCAAATTTCCTTTCTTAAGGTGCTCAAAGCATAATAGAAAGAAAGACAATTTCCCCAAGAGCATGAGAAGTATTAGGCGACAGATAAAGAGATGATATCTAAGCTGAGTCTCAAGGGACAGGTAGGCTAGGCAGGATGTGGAGGAGGGTGTCCCTGGTAGACAGGGTAACACTGAAAAGGCAGGGTGGGATTAGAGTTCATGGCACAATTCAGGGGTGACAAGGAGTTCATTACAGCCGTAGCAGAGGCTGCAAGCAGGGAGAGTGGGAAAAGAGGCTGGAGTCTGCAAGATGAGAACAATGTCAAGCAAAGGATGATGGGCATGTTCTTAAAGGCCAAGTACAGGGTGACATGATTATATTTTATTTTTTTAAATGTTACTTTGGTAACAGGATAAAGTTTGCATCAGAACATTACAAGACTGATGCTGGGAGACTGTAACGAGGCTATTTTAGGAATCCAAGTAAGAAATAATGAGGTCTTGAACAGAGGCCATGAAAGGGGAAAGAAGTAAACAGACTCCAAAGACATTACAAAACTAGACTCCACAGGACTTAGTAAACCATTTAGAAATTGAGTTGTTACTCTTTATCATATATACAAAATATCATATATATTTAAAATCATATTAAAAATATTTTTAAATAACACAGTTATTTTTAAATAACACGGTTATTATTAGGTGGTAATGTTATAGGTGATTTTTAATTTCCTTACTTTTAAAAATCTGTTTTCTTATAAATTATTAACAGACACCTTGCACAAATTTTGTAATAACAAAAAATAATTACTAAAAATAAGTAAAGGCAGCACAGTACCATTTGGCACAGCCAGCCAGATTTTGATTTCTAGATAGTGTTCTCCAATAAGAGGAAATAGAGCTCCTTGGAGAAATGGCTGATTCCAGGGATGAGCCAGGGTAAGTACAAGATGAGCCCAAAATATCTCGTGATGCCAGAACACAATAAAGTGCCTGACAAAATGTTGGAGGCATGTTACATGGAAACAGGGGCCTCCATCAGCCAAGTCTGGACAGTCATTGGTCAAGTTTATCTGGCTATAGTTATCACATTAAGCATATTATAAATTAAAATCGAAAAATAATATTTAATAGTTCATTTTAAAATAATAATACATTATTTGTTCATGTCACATATTTTTGTAAAAAATAACTATTTTCAAAAAAATTGGTTGTGAAGAGTGCCATTGTTTTACACTTCATAAACAAAATAATCATGCCAACAGATTATAATCTAGAGAATAAAATGAGAATCCTTGATTCTATAACTGTTATAATGGAATGAATAAGTAAACTGGTGAAGGAGAAGAAAAAGCACTTCCTTACCACTGAATTCCAACAAAACAATGCAGAAGGAACAAAGGAAATAGAAAATCACCTCTGTAAAAATTGTTTCAGGCAAGAATCAACAGCAGATGCTAAAATCAGTGGACAGGAGTATCATGAATGACATACAGAATAGCTCTGTTCTCACAAGGGGAAAACAATAGGTGAAAAAATCTGACCGACATCACAGGGACCAAGTTATAATTTAACATCACCAGTAATGAAAGAAATTGATACCATTTGTCTCCTGATGTGATGTACCAAGGGGACACAGCACAGGTTCTGTGGTATTCTTATAAAAAATGTATGATCTGAATTGAACCACGAGGAGGCATAAAAAAATTCCAGATCAAGGACCCTCCTTTAAAATAACTGGCCAATACTTTTTTATTTTTTTGAGATGGAGTTTTGCTCTGTTGCCCAGGCTGGAGTGCAGTGATGTGATCTTGGCTCACTGCAACCTCCGCCTCCCGGGTTCAAGTGATTCTCCTGCTTCAGCCTCCCGAGTAGCTGGGATTACAGGTGCATGCCACCACGCCCAGCTAATTTTTGTATTTTTCGTAGAGACGGGGTTTCGCCATGTTGGCCAGGCTGGGCCTGACCTCAGGTGATCCACCTGCCTCAGCTTCCCAAAGTGCTGGGATTACAGGCGTGTGCCACTGCACCTGGCCTGGCCAATACTTTTTATTTATTTTTTGGATTTGTCAGTACTTGAAAGTATCAAGATATCAAGAGTAGATATCAAGTATCAAGACAGACTTGAAAAGAATGATAAAGAAAGAGGAAATGTTTCAAACTAAAGGAAAATAAAGGAGCATGATGACTAAATCCAATGTAAAATCCTGGATTGGATCCCAGATAAGAAAAAAAAAAAAAATTAGAAAGACAATTGAGTCCATGAATTAGATCAGCAGTTCTCACCATTTTGGTCCTACGATCCTTTTGCCTTTCTAAAATATATTAAGAACCCCAGAAGCTCTTGTTTATGGCTGGGTATAGTTGTCACATTAAGCATATTGTAAATTAAAATTGACAATTAATATTTAATAGTTCATTTGAAAATAATAGTATATTACTTATTGAAAGTATGCCTCTCAGGTTCAAACAGTTCTCCTGCCTCAGCCTCCCGAGTAGTGGGACTGCAGGCGTGCCACCACGCCCGGCTAATTTTTGTATTTTTAGTAGAGATGGAGTTTCACTATGTTGGCTAGGATGGTCTCGATCTCTTGACCTGGTGATCTGCCCGCCTCGGCCTCCCAAAGTGCTGGGATTACAAGCGTGAGCCACTGCGCCCGGCCAATTTTTGCAACTTTTTTGTAAGCCTGAAAGCGTTTCAAAATGCAAAATTTAAAAATAAAGTAATAAACATCAAATACGTAAAGTATTTCATATTTCAAAAGTTGAGGAAAAATACATAGAGGTAGAGGGAAGCTGGAATCAAAAATAAATTCCTGGTTTCTGGATAGACGTTGGCAGGGGTAATAGTCAAAGTATTTTTCAAACAGCATGGCATTGGTACTGACACAGCAAAAACCCATGAGCAACCATGACAGTTCTACCAGTACACATCAGCTAAGGCTAGTGGCATTGCTAAACTGGAGAATGTAAGAGGAGAAATAAGCGGGGAAGGTGGTGGGGGAACGGGCAGAAAAGGCATGTTGCAAAAGATGGCAAGTTTTATTCTGGACCGACCTCAATTTGAAGGTGAAATGCAAGTGACAGAAATCCCACTAGAATTAATTCAGGTCAAGGGGAAATTTACTGGGAGGCTCACATAACTGCAGAAAATGAATGCCTACTGAGCCTCACTGAGGATGAAACGCTTTCAGTCTCCCTTTCTCTTTCTTTCTCTTATCTCTGCTTCATTCTCTTCTACTGCCACCTGGCATTTCCACTGAGCAGGGAACATGACCACAAGTGATTCAAGCACCTTACTTCTGCATCCCCAGAAAGAGCCCAATCTCTAATCCCAAATTCAGGAATACTGGGAAACCAGTCTAATGAATCCAGTTGGGTCACTGATTGGCCCATTCTTGGACCAATGGAAGGTGGCCAGGAAAATGAGGAACTATGATTTGCCCAGCACAGGTCAGGGGCTTTTCCTACCTGGAGCATTTCCCTCTCTTTCAGCAAGACAGAGCCAATAAGAAGTTTCATTCAAATTACATGTTTGAAAGGATAGCTTCCCATTGGACCAGTGTGGCTACTCTAAGCAGACAGTACAGTAGGTGGC
The DNA here is from genome assembly GCF_047675955.1 of Chlorocebus sabaeus. Lineage (NCBI taxonomy): Eukaryota > Metazoa > Chordata > Mammalia > Primates > Cercopithecidae > Chlorocebus > Chlorocebus sabaeus. Next base: position 99,143,954 of record NC_132904.1, on the reverse strand, counting down.
CACTTCACAGTCCCTGTGGGGAGAGATTCAAGTAGAGATTGCAGGAAACCTTTGAATATATCTTAAAACAAAAATCTGAGCTGACGATAAAAATTAAGGTTTCATCAGCACATATGTGATATTTATATTCTCGTTAAACGGCAACTCTCTATTCTCCCCTACCCCAACCCAACCCTTGGCAACCAGCATTCTCCTCTGTTTCTACGAGTTTAACCATTTTATTTATTTTTTAGCTTTTTATTATTATTATTTGAGACGGAGTCTCGCTCTGTCGCTCAGGCTGGAGTGCAGTGGCATGATCTCAGCTCACTGCAAGCTCCGCCTCCCGGCTTTCATCAATTCTCCTGCCTCAGCTCCCCAAGTAGTAGGAACTAGAGGTGCGCGCCACCACGCCCAGCTAATTTTTTTGCATTTTTAGTAGAGACAGGGTTTCATCATGTTGGCGAGGCCAGTCTCAAACTCCTGACCTCAAGTGATCCTCCCGCCTCGGCCTCCCACAGTGCTGGGATTACAGGTGTGAGCCACCATGCCTGGCCGAGTTTAACTATTTTAAGTATTTCATGTATTAATAAGAGGAATCATGCAGTATTTGTTCTGTGACTGCTTTATATCACTTAGCATAATGTCCTCCAGAGCATATATCTCTGCCTCTGTGAGATTAACTTTTTTTTAGCTCCGACTTATGGAGTGAGAACAGGTAATATTTGTCTTTCTGTGCCTGGTTCATTTCACTTAAGGTAATGACCTCCAGTTCCATTCACGTTGTGGCAAATGACAGGATTTCATTCTTTTCTACACTCGAATAGTATTCCATAGTGTATATATGCCACATTTCTTTATCCATTCAACCTTTGATGGACATGTTGGTTGATTCCATATCTTAGCTATTGTGAATAGTCACAATACACATGGACATGAAGACACCCCTTTAACATATGAGTTTCCTTTCTTTTGGATATTTACCCAGCAGTGGGATTGCTGGATCATATGGCAGACCTATTTTTAGTTTTTTGAGAAACATTCATATTGTTTTCCATAGTGGCCGTACCAAATTACATTCCCACCAACAGTGTATTAGCTTGTCTATTTCTCTGCATCCTCACGAGCATCTGTTATTTTTTGTCTTTCTGATAACAGCCATTTTTACTGGGGTAAGATGATATCTCACTGTGGTTTTGGTTTGCACTTCCCTGCTGACCAAATGCATATTTTCTAAAGCCTTCACTCTTTCTACATGTATTTGTTAGTTACCTTTTTACCATAAAGAAGCGCTTTCTCTTCTCCCCATTATTGCTTGTTTATATCAGTACAGGCTCATGAGTTATTTCATTCAATGGACCACACCCATTACTATCATTATGGATTTTGATGCTCAAAGTATCTTACATTAGGCCAGAGGGGGCTCCAAAAAACTGGATAGTGTCCTTTAAACATTCCTTCATCATTCTACTACCTGGCACCACAATATGCTGCAGGTTTGCCTTAGTTTATTTGGGTCACTATAACAAAATACCATAAAGTAGGTGGCCTATATACAACAAAAATTATTTTCTCACAGTTCTGGAGCCTGCAACACCCAAGATCAAGGGAGCTTTCCCTGATACATAGATGGTGCCTCTCTGCTGTGTCCTTGCTTGCTGGAGGGGGCAAGGCAGCTCCCTGGAGCCTCTTTAATAAGGACACTTACTCCAATCATGAGGGCTGCAACCTCATAGCCTAATCACACCCCAAAGGCCCCACCTACTAGTGCTGTCACCTTGGTAGCGAGAATTTCAACATATAAATTTGGAGGGGGACACAAACATTCAGATGATAGCACTGGGGATATGGTAGATCTTTCAAAACAGTTAAATTGATTTTACCTGTAGACAACACTCTAGGAAAAAATGGAGATGTTCAAAAGAAGCTGCCAGGCAAACTATCAGTTTCCAGAATTGCTGATTTGTATGCTGAAATAAGTCTATAATTTAGCAAATTGACTCACTAAAATGGGCAAGTGGAATGTGCTCTAATGGGACTTTTGACATTCCGCCCTCTACACAGGCAGCTGTAAACACATTTACTATCCAATCTCAAAAGCTCACATTGGTGATCATTGCAATACAGTCCAGAGATTTTACAAGAATAAACAAAATGTTATTTATACTGACAGCTCATCTCTCACAGTTCATGATCTAAGATAAACGTAACAGTAAGCCCTCTGACTGGACCTCCTATTACCCTCCCCTTGGTGCCCCCGGCAGCCTCAATCCTCACTCTCCTCCGATCCATCCCGCATGCTCTTTTCAGAGCAATCTTTCTGTAAATGCAAACCTCATCATGTCATTGCTGGGGAAGAAACTCTCCAGTGGTTACCCATCACAAACCATTAATGTCTAGATGCCTTAGCCTGGCACACAAGACGCCTGTGACGTTACCTAGCACACTCCTCTCCAGGCCCTTTAAATAAAACCCCACAAGCCCTCCAAGCCTTTGCTGCACTGTGGCTGCTCCGGATTTGTTCCATGCCATTCTGCCCATCTACTGCCTTTTCTGTTTTGCCAACCATATTCCAGCTCTGCACCTTGGAGCCTCATGTCAGTCCTGCCCTTTGGATCTGCAGCTTGGGCTGGAAATTGCTGTCTGGCTTTCCCTTTGACCAAGGTTCACCCAGCAAATGACTCCTGGCCTCTGTTTTTCTGTGTCCATACCTGGAACTGTGGGTGAGAGGCGTCCTCCAACAGACCCGTGTCTGCCTTTCTTTTCCGCCCACCTCCTGTTGGCTGCCCCCAAACTGCCTTGTACGTAGAAATATCTTCAGTTTCTTAAGAACAGATGCTTTTATTTAACCTCTTCTTTAACATCTCCTCACTGCCTCCTCTGCTTGGAATTTCCCCCTCCCCACTACCTGTCACTCTCCTTCCTTCTCACCTCACCCTTCTTGCAGGTGAGTTCTAACTCCATTGGCAATCAGCCCTCAACTAAAGCTTCATCCCCATGGAAAGTCCACCCTGGCCCCTACTTTCTTCCATTTTACTCTCATTCTCAACTGCTCAGGCAGAGATGGCTTTCCCTCTTCTGCCCTCATTTGGACCTTTAAGTACCTTTCTTTTGTTACTAATTACACTGTAAGATATTTTGAGTTTATATCTGAGCCTCTCCCTGGAGATTCTAAGACTCTGGTTAAGGACAGGTTTTATTTGCCTTTTGTACCTCCAGGACTAAGCCTAGTGCCAGCATATAGAATAAATACAAGAGTTCTAGACTGAGTAAATAGAAAGAAGACTCACAACCGAACAAATGAATGAGTTAAATATGCCAGTGGGTTCGTTATCTATGTCTTCTGTTTACTCAAATACAAATATAAAGGGTACATTGACACAGTCTTTCACACTTTCACTTACTGTTTTGAAAAAATGCATGGTAGCATTAAAGGAAATTGTATAAGAATTATAGGTGTAAGGCCCTAACACCCTCACACTACTGTTTTCTCTACCCCAGGTTTCCCTTTTTTTTTTTTTCCTATATACTTCTCTTTAGCAGATATAGAATCAAATGTTGTGTAATTTTTATTTGCCGTTTTGGTTAAAATTGTCCTTTTCATATTTTATACATTGCTAAATCATTTATAGCTCTTTAGAAGGATTCTACCAATTTGTAATGTAAAGACATGTTTTTTGTCACTAAGATTCAGTCGATCTTTATCTAAGATTTTACTCCAAGTTCAATTTTACTGCAGCAGTAAGTTTTGAGCTCCCAGAGTGTTGAAACAGTGTCTCATATCTCTGTATTCCTGGTGCCTAACAAATAATTGATACTTAATAAATATTTATTGAAAATATGAAGATATTTTACTTATTGTATATATATAAATTATATCAATAAGTATTTATAAATTATATATATTTGTGTGTGTGTATATATATATGAATAAAACTTGGCAGATCAATCTAATCTAACTTCTGTGCACATACCCCAAGCCTGAGCAGACAGGCAGAACCCCACTGAACCCAATCTTTTCTAAAAGCATGATGCTCTACCCTGTACTCAAAGACTGCTGAAGGCAACCTCACAACCTTCTTTAATAGCTCATTTTAATGCTAAAGATTGCCGAATCAGAAGGCTGTTTGCTTCTTCCTCTCTAACCAAAATTACCTACAGTACAAAGTAAATGTTTTTTTTTTTTTTTTCTTTTCTTCCCTTCTCTTCCCTTTTCTCTTTCTTTTTCTGTTCTTGGTGAAAATAAACCAGTTGGCTTCTGGATATAAGCTTGCCAAGGTCCTCTCTGAGCTTCTCATTCTCACAAATGAGGTAAGATCATTCACTCATTTTTTGTATGAGATTCTGGGGGTAGTCTTTGGTTTTAAATACACTTTTTTCTTTCCTCTATTTTTATTCCATCTGATTCTAGAATATGTGTGCTCTAGAAATTCAGAATATGGTTCATGTTATTCTATATTCTAATAATAAATTTCTAAACTTAAAAAAATACCATTACAAAATAGAATATGATGTGATATATAAGTTATGTAAATAAACATTTTTTAGAGTCAGCCATTTATAAATAAACATTTTTTAGAGTCAGCCATTCAAAGTGGCATATATTTACTGGAGTCATTTGAAAGGATGGCCATGGTAAGGTTGGATATAGAATAAAATGTAGCTGGTGACTGATCACTCAGAATCCTGCTTCAATGAGAAGCATCCCTTATTCTGAAAAATTTACCAGGTTGTAACTGAATTCTTTGGAAATCCAGAAATTTAATCATTTATGAAACTTAAATTCACTAAAGATTGAAAAACAGAAACCAGAGTAACATAGGAGTCATTTGCAATAAGAAACATCATCACCAGCCAGGGAGCTTGCACAGTCTAGCTGGCCCAACTTCTGCTCAGTCCAGACACACGGGAGTGCCAGGGAGCTGCCGGGGAGCTAGAATAAGCCTAGGGATCTCCCTGACAGCCAACTTGAAATACCATGTTCCCAAGGCACTGCTCCACAAAGGCACCAACGTACACTTCCTGTAAAGAACACAGGCTTCGATGTCTAACAGAACGGGGTGAAAATCTTGGAGCCACCACCTTAATATCTATGTGAAATTCACAAATCATTTATCCTCCATGAGCCCATTTCTTCACTTGAAAAATAGCGCATCACAAAGTTGTGTGGAAAATGTACATAAGGTACTTGGCTACATGTCTGGCATATACTGTGAGTTTAATAAAGGTTCTAGTTTCTTAGAGTGATGCTATACACCTTCATTTGATCCATTATATGGGTTGATTTAAAATTTGTCCCTCTAAGGACAATCTTATTTTTCTTCTTTCTATCTTTAATCATTCAATTAATCACTCATTTATACATTCGTTTGTTCAACAGCTGTTTATTTTATGCTAGGTACTGTTCTATGCACTAGAGATGCTGCTGTGAACAGAATATATAGAGTTCTTACCCTTATGGGACTTACATTCTACTGGTGAAAGACAATAAGCACATAATAACATATAGTATATCAACATATACATTTAATGGTGTAATGATTTATTTTTCCCCTAACTGTTATTTAATCAGTGGTATTTTCCCTTTCATATTTCTCTGATAGGATCTCTCATTTCATTTTCTTTTAGTCATTGACTTGCTTTGATATGATTTTTTAGACTTCAGTGATTTGGGTTTTAATTTAGAGTTAATACAAGAATGATAGAAAAAAAGCAGACCTTTGCTCCCCTGTGAAGAAAGAAAAATCAGGAAAGGAAAATCATAGTAAGGAACTACCAGACATTTACTTTATTATCCTCTCTCTGGAAAGGTCAAAGATGTTGCCTAGGGCTGACTCTGAGGTGAGATTTAGTCACACTAATATATAAATGACTTATAAGAACATAAATTGCTATTCCTCTTCAAAAGTTTTGCACTTGATAATTAAAATGTTGCACTTAAGAATATTGGGATTGATTGCATTTATGTGTTAGAAAAGTGGATACTGGAACCTTCTAGAAGTATCTAGATCACACCCTACAGGCAGTTATTAAACTTCCATGTGCTTCCAAAAACAGAATTTAGATTACTCTATAGAGTCCTAGAGGTGAGAATATTTTCTCTCTATTGGCCCCAGAATTTCTTACCATCATTACTTTCACTCCAATGTTCACTTCCATGTCTTTTTTGCATTGGGGCCCTCATAATGAATTGGAACAGTGTTTAAAGGAGAAAAAAAGGGAAGAGGATGACTAGTTGAAGGGAAGTTTTAAGGATTCTCTTTGTTCTTCAATTTTGGAAGCTGCTGAAGATAGGGCTCTAGAAGACAGGAGACCAAATAAATGCAAATTTTGAAAAAGTATTGCAATATCCTATTCCTTTCCTGAAACCAAAAAGCGACGATTAGTATATGTTTGTACATTGATTCATTCTTTTCTTAACAAACTTGATTAAGTGACATTTTTTAGAATACAATCTTCAAAGAGCTTACAATTTAGTTAGTTGAATTAATCTAATCTGTGGTTTTCTTTTTTCTTCTTCTGAAACACATGTTTTGTGTATCTCACAGTACATGCCAGAAATTCTGTTTGCATGTGTGTATTAGTCCATTCTCACACTGCTATAAAGAAATACCTGATACTGGGTAATTTATCAAGGAAAGAGGCTTAGTTGACTCACAGTTCTATATGGCTGGGGAGGCCTCAGGAAGCTTACAATTGTGGCGGAAGGCAAAGGGGAAGCAGGCACCTTCTCGACAAGGCAGCAGGAGACAGAAGAGCAAAGAAGGAACTTTCACCTATAAAACCATCATATGTTTTGAGAACTCACTTATTATCATGAGAACAGCATGGAGGAACCACCCTCATTATCCAATCACCTCCCTCCTCACATGTGAACTACATTTCGAGATGAGATTTGGTTAGGGACACAGAGCCAAACCATATCAATGTGTGACAAACTCTTGTTGAGTACCTGGGGTTGTACACTAGATACTACACATTGGCTATAACTCCATCACTTTCTCTTCCATGCAAGAAAGTATATCAAAATGCAACAGTGAGAAAGACTATAGGAATTCACTATATTCACTATAGGAATAACTTTGAATCTAGTCTAAAATCAAAATTAGGATTTGAATCCACATCTAAGAGATGCCAAGTGGCGCTAGCAGATGTCATGCTATGTGTGTTACTCCATAACCTTGAAAAGTTTATACATAGTGGTAGTATTGTCAGTCTTTTGTAGATTTAAAAAAAACTAACGTTCACAGAGATTAAATGACATGCCCCACATCACACAGCTAGGAAATATCTTTTTAAAAATTTAATTTTGCTTTGTCTGACTCTAAGTGCTTTTCCCACCATAAGATACCATTTCACCATATCATCTCTGGATCAAAATCCATCTTAATCAGACCAGAAAAAAACAATATGACTCCAATTAACCAGAGTGCGCATAGATTGGGGAGTTCTGGTTAATGTTTTGGTTAACTAAGACATAACTCTTGTCTTAATTTATTCAAAGGCTTTCTAACAGTTATCGGTTCGCTTTCCACCCTACGTCAGCACAGTATAATGTAATCTTGCCTTGATGATTCAGGATCTTATGTGTCTCAGAGCCGTCATTATGAACAGCAGTGGCTACTGAAAAATTTTGAAGTGAATGCAGAAGATAGAGGCGATTAGGTTGAATGCATGGGGAGTTTGGGATTACTTGGAGGACAAATTCAATTATACTGTAATCATCTATCTTTTCTGTAATCAGAATGGCAAAAGGTCCCCAAATTAAGACTAATCAAATGTTTCAGCTGAGTTGGGTTCAAATCAATCAAGTTTACTTCAATTTGTGTAACTAGCTGACAAACTTTATTAAAAGTGACTGTTCTCCTTTTGCCACTTGGCAAATAACAAAAAAAAAAAAAAAAAAAAAAAAAAAATGAAGCTTTCCCTGATTTCTGTGTACAGTTGTGTTACCCCATCATCAGGGAGAGAAATGAGCTGTATAATTACTGTTTGAGACATGAATCATCCTTGCTCAGAGGGTCCAGACCTGTTTGACTCTATAAAAGGAGCTCAAGGTCGAAGTGCAAACGTGCACTGTCTGCCATCCCCCAGGCTGATATAATTACCAAGCTACTGTGAGGGGATGAAGGTGCTCCCTGCATCTGGCCTTGCTGTCCTCCTCATCATGGCTTTGAAGTTTTCCACTGCAGCCCCCTCCCTAGTTGCAGCCTCCCCCAGGACCTGGAGGAACAACTACCGCCTCGCACAGGTTTGTGAACTTTTGCCCAATTCCTTCTTGCTCCTTTGCCCTAGAAAACCTAAAAGGGCATAGTGAGAAAATAAGAAAAAAATTCTATTGTTCTTTTAAAATCATTTTATGTGAGTCCATTGAAGTATGATCGATGCTATCTTCTGTCCATCTAGATTGGTGTCTGGTGCATATTAGGTGTACCATGTTACATGACTGAATAAATACATAAATATATATCTACCTAGTTATCTTGCTTCATAAAGAATTCCAGGTGGCTTGTGAAAACCATACAATATAAAAGGACCAAACAAGTACTTCTCAGGAATGATGTAGGATGAAAAACAGAAGCAGAAAAATAAAAACCGAGGAATAATCTGCACGCTAGAGGCAGGTTGTGAATTTAGTGCTAAGCTTTAGCAGTCACAACGAAGAGATTTCCTGTGTTTACACTTTTTAAAAGGCTCTTATATTCAAGGTGACCCTGATCAAAATTTAAAGTGGACTAAGTTCTTCCTGGGTGCCAACCCACTTCTCATTTGAGGGCCTTTTCTCCCTAAAGCATACTCCCCAACGAAGTAAAAGTTTCTGTACAAAGTACATAACAAAGTTTATGTAGTAAGTACAAAGTACAAAGTTTATGTACTTAAACTTTGTGTATTTTCCTCTTTTAACATCTCTCCTATATGACTGCTGGAAAGGGTCTGATAGAAATGATTCATATTAGAAATTTTGCAAAGACTACTTGATTCAAAATTATTCTCTATATATATTATATATATGCTTCCAAGCGTTTTTTGTTTTTAAAAGAAGGGTGGCATCCTTAACCTAAAGAAATGGATGTCTAAGGATGGAATTTCCAACATTAGTGAAAGATATGTAGAGGAAATGTTTTTGTACACAGGCCTATTCAAGAGTCTGCCAACATTATAGCATACCTGTGATCACTAGCTCTGCCTCAGGGCTGCTTTCTTGCCTGCCAGGCTGCACCTGTGTACCGCTTGGCTGTCTGCATCATAGAGCTGATTTCCACCCATGTGCAATGGCATGTCCCTACCGATTGTTTCTGCTACTCATCCTTATTAACTGGTCAGTTCCCCAGCCGTACCAGTCATTAAACACTTAAATATCAGCTCCACAGATGAACAGCACAGCTGATGCCCAGCACAGCCATATTGAATTGAACTTCCTTTGACTTTAGCTCACTTTTAGATGAACTAATTTCAAAGTAACTCAGGATACTGGGATCTTTATTCAATTGTATTTTGTCCAAGCCACCTAGTTTTAGGTGCCTTCTTCCCAAATGTAATTTTCCCTACCCTGCCTCATGCCACTGTGATTCTGAAACTAAAGAGGTTTTGTGACCTCCGGAAGGAGAGCCATGCTGAGGCCAGAATGGATCTGAGGTGTTGGGAACCTTCTAATCCAAGGTTCAGGGAAACTACAGTTGGCCCTGCCCCTTAGTTTACAGATTGTCTAGGATTGCTTTTGTGCCACAATGGCAGAGGTTAGCCTAGAAGCAAAGAATATTAATTATTGTCCTTTGCAGAAAAAAAATAGCCACCCCTGACTAGTCTATGAAGGAATAAGGCTAGACCAGCCAGGGACCAGTTTCATGGAAGACAGTTTTACATGGACATGGGAAGCAGGAGGCTGGGGGGTGATGGTTTGGGGATGAAACTGTTCCACCTCAGATCATCAGGCTTAAGATTCTCAAAAGGAGCGTGCAACCTGGATCCCTCACATGCACATTTCACCATAGGGTTTCTGCTCCTATGCGAATCTAATGCCTGTGCTGATCTGATAGGAGGCAGAGCTCAGGCGGTAATGCTGGCCCGCCACTCACCTCCTGCTGTGGGGCCGGGGTCCTAAAAGGCCACAGACTGGTTCCTGCGTGCAGCCCAGGAGCTGCGGATCCCTGGGCTACACACTCTTGGGTGGAGCCATTCTTGCTGTTCTAGCTGGTCAGGAGTCAGCTGGGCATCTTTAGAAACAATGGCATGGCCTGGGAATGTTGGGGACATTTAATGATTCCTTACTTCCTCCTCTCCAAAATAAATCAGCCCTTCTCTGTCTCCCTTACGACATACTCTCAGAAAGATCTTAGACCAAGGAGCAGGGAAACTTGTCCACATCTCCTCAGCTGGCACACAGCACCTTCTGCCTGTAATGGCCCTGGCCCTCAGCTCTGGGCAGGGACACTCATCACTCCGTATGAGTCTGGAATGATCTGGCCAAACCTCTAATGAGGATCACAGTGACAAGAAAGAAGTATTTAATAACATCCTACCTTATAATTTATAGAAACGTTATATAACAACCTCATCAGCCTCATAAAGTCACGAACAAAAGCAGTAAAATAGGCAGCAAAAGTTCATGTATTGAATGCTTCCAGTGCGGTGTGTGCTGGAGAAGCATGAGGGAATCAAACAAATGAAGCCGCTGTTCTTATGCTGCTTCCATGAGGACGAGGGAGCTGGTGGGAAGGTGCTGCAAGAAGCTAAACAAGTCAGCCAATCAGTGCACAAGATTATTTCACAAAGTGATCGGTGAGATTGGAAAGCAGTTAATCGGGATGACAGAGAGTTACTGACTGGGGAAGTGGTCTGGGGAGGGAGTATTTTTTAACGAAGTAGTCCAGGAAGGCTGCTCAGAGGAAGTGACCTTTCAGATGAACCTGAGCTGCATGAAAGAGCCAGCCACATGAAGACCCGGAGATGGGGCAGTCCTGGCAGAGGAAACAGCAGCTGCTTGGAATGCGATCATCAGGCCCATGTGACCAGAGCCAAGAGGTCAGGGAAGAGGGTCCCAAGGACAGGCGAGGCCAGCGGGTCCTCTGGTGCCTGGTGGCCTGGGTCATACTAAGCAGAGAGAATGCTTAGAGATGCTCTCTTCTTGCTAAGTGATCTGTTAGGTCACTCGCTAAGAAAGAACAAACGGTTCCTGGAAACACCAAAGAGGTCATGTTTCCAAACACCATACACCTCTCCCTCCCACCAAAAAATCTGTACTTGAGAAGATAAACAGCTTCTTGATTTATTTAATGTCACTTGTGTCCTTTAAATTCTGATTTGCTAATTTGCATAAGTGCTTTGAAAATGATGAGATGGCAAAATGCTTACCTATTTTCATAATCCAGGATTTTATTTTGGATTTGTTTGTTAAAAAAAAATGAGTATCAATATGACATTTAAAACATATATTTTAAATTATGTTTAAAAATAACAAAAATTTTAATTACCCCATTATTATGAACTCATAACTAAAGAAAATGAAAATACACACTGTTAATTCAGGCAGTTTTACTACCATTTTATTCTCTATGATAAAGACTTTTTAAAATTGTTATTGTCTTCAAAATGTGGTTTTTACTTTTCTAACTATTATGTAATAAGAAAATTTTGATTTTATACTATTTTCATAACATCACTTTAAACACTCAGAAATATTCCAGAATATAAGTTATAATTTATTTGACCATTTCTTTTATTTGGCAAATAGATTACTTCCATATGAACAAAGCTTCTATAAGCATCTTTGTACATCAAGCTAATTTAAACAATTATTTTTTCAGGATAGGTTTCCAGACATGGACTTAATGAGTAAAAGGGCATTTTAAAGTATTCTGACACATTTAAAAGCATTCACATTGAGGACCTCATTGGATCCTCACACTCGTGTAGCCAGTAGGGCAGAAACCACTCTATAGATGAGAAAGCTGAAACCACAAGAAATTAAAAGAATTGCAAAAGCATGTTAGTGACACAGCCTGGACTAGAACCTAGGATTTTTCAGACAGCTTTAAAAGTTCGCACAAATCTATTTGTGTGACTGTAAGGAACATGGCTGTGCTCCAGCCAAGCAGGCATAGGCCGAGGTAAACATCCTGTGTGACTCGGTGAGTTCAGGGTGCAGGCGTATATCTCCACTTGTTATCACAGCCGTGTAGCCACAACATGGGGAAGGCCATCACTTAGCTCTAAGCCACTATTGTCTGTAAAAGGTATAATTGCCCTGCTGACACTGTACAGGAGTCCTCTCACCCAGAGAAATAGAGAGCCAGCCAAAGCTATCCATCTCTCGGGTGGGTGGAGGGGAGCCAGGAACCGGTTTGCTCCCAGAGAGAGAAAGAGTTAAGCTGCTGACCCTGAAGGGCGGGCCAGCCGCGCAGCTGTGTGTGGGAGCAGCCGGCTCTAGCAGCTGAAACAGGGGGGATAGTGTGAGAAAGCTGCTGAAGAGAGAGCTGCTGAATAAAACCATATTCATCTGCCTATGCCCGCACCCCCTCCCTGAGGATTCTTTCAGCTATCTGCCACCCACCCATTCCCCTCAGACCTCAGCATGGGCTGGAACCTGACACTGAGCATGTCAGTGTATTCAGTGCATTTGGTGTAGCGATGGCCCCAAACCTGACCCTGGAACCTGACAGTGACTTCGCCAAAAAAGAAAAATGTTGACGAAATGTACCTTAAGTTTCACCCTGTCCTGGAGCGTACTTAAACTGAGTTTTAAACTCTTAAGTTTCAGGAGAGACACTAAGGAAATGCACTGAATGAGGGCTTGGGAGGGAGTCCTAAGCTGCTAGCCTGCAGGAATGGAACCCCTGGCCTCCTGTACTTTTATCTGTCAGATACTGGAAGAGAAGTGGAGAGAGGATCACCTGATAATTGATCTCAATATTCTATAATTTTAACAATGAGGAAGTGGGGAAGCTTGGAGGGAAATGGGACAATTCTGGTAAATTCTGAATTCTTTGTCTCAGTGCCAACAATAGGTGCTGAGCCAACAGTATGCAAGTGTTAGGGTATCACATGAAAGCAATTCTAAGCACACACCTAAGTGCCTGATAGAATATTGTGACTGTGAAAAGTATGCCAAAACCTTGTCAGTAACTTTAGCAGGAAAGTGCCCAGAGTTCTGAGCTTTCAGTACTTCAGGATATCTGATAATTCTTCAAGGAAACACACTTTCATATTTTGCCTAAAGAAATAGAGCTGAAACATTAACTGAGCATCTACTCTGAGCCTAGAACTGAGTCAAACCCAGGGTTTGTATCTGTGAAGGCAAAACGGTGCCTGATTGGAAGGAGGTTGCAAACAAGCAGGTGAGAGTGATAAGAAATTGGTAGGAAGTGATGGTTTACAGTGCAATGAGACACGTGTTTTACTAGTACAAGAATCACATCTTATGGAAGCACCAACTAGGGAGAGATTTTGTTTATATATCACTGCAGTGATGAATTTTTGTTTTTAAGAAGGAATAGTTTCTAATTTTATTTTTACTTCATTAAAAGGTACTGTTTCAATGCTTCCTGTATGACCAGCCATAAACCTTTCGTGCTCTCAGAATAATATCTTGTGCATATTTTAAAGAAACAAACTACTGGTTATAAAAATTACGCAGGTTCGTAGTTAAAAAAAAAAAAGTAAAAACCCTGTCTTTAAAAATATATCATCTTAACTCCATTATTAAGGTTTAACCACTGTTAGTCCCTTAGGCTGTATCTTTCATAACACTTTTCTATGATTCAGGGCCAGGATTAGTGTGAGGTTACCTAGGCAGGAAATGCATCCTGTTTTTAAAATTTTGAAATTTTGTTTATCACGGATTTTTTGGCATTGATTTTATTTTTTTTAATTCTGCATTAAATTATTGTCTTGATTACAGAGTTTTTGGTAACCACCACTGGCCTCATCTCAGCCCTGGTGATATGACTGGGATGGTATGACTAGATATCACTTACGTTTATAAACATGGCTCATATTGTAATAGCAGTGGTAAATACGGCAAATATGTTTTCCACTTAATTTATCATGAGCATCTTCCCTTATATAACCTATTTTGTGAAACAAAAACTAGAATGAAGAGTGTAACACATAATCTAACAGGAGAACAAAATATTTGAAATCAATGATCTCAGAGACACAGAGGACCTGGTCTTATACATGGAACTTAAGCCTGAGGAGTATAACTCAGACATTACCACAAGCATAGCATTATCACAGCATCAACGTGCACAGACAGGAACAATTCATCCAATCCATCTCATCATGCCAAAAAAAAAAAAAAAGATGAGAAACATAAATGCTTACATAAGGTGGTCTAACTAGAGGTGGAATGGAACCAAAAAGTCGCAGCTTTGTTTCAGAATACCTAGGCTAGATTTCAGAGCCTGGGCACCCCATGTTTCCTTCCCTTTTCCTCCTCTTGGCTTCTCATCTCACCTAAGGTTTTTATAAGGGACAACAACAGGGAAAGTGATCTTCTCTCACAAGCAGGGCAGGGAGTGAAGGATCGGCTGATCCTGCAGTGAAAAAATAGAGTACCCTCTCCAAACATATGAGTGAGACTTACTCCTTTTTATTTTTTCCCCAACAGTAACGGTTCATGCTCATTGTAAAAAAATTTGGAATATTGGAAGGAATAAAGAATAAATTAAGTCATCCATAATTTCATTACCCAGACATAATCAACATTAATATTCAGGCAGACTTCCTTTTATTATTGTGTGTGTGTGCATGTGTGTATATGTATGGTTTATTCAGAAAATTATTATTGTAACCTTATAAAGATTTCTTCTCTTCTTTTCTCAGTATATTGCCATTACATAAAGAGCATTCTTTCATAACATTAAATATTTATTTTTCAAAACTGATCTTACTAGAGGCCTAGTATTGCCTCATATGAATATAGGATAATATATATACTAAATCCCCTGACATAAGACATTAAGGTTACTTCCAATTATTTATTATCTTTATATATATGTTAAAAATACGTGTGCATGATATGTAAGTAAACTATTTGCATAGTTTATATGTGGTAATATATGGCTAATATATAGGTGAATAGTATGTAATTTATATCTAATAAATAAATATATACTATATAAATACAAAATTGTAGATAATTAAATACAATCAGTGCTCTGTATCCATGGGATCTGTACACATGGAATCAACCAATTGTGGATTGAAAATATTCAAGAAAAAAATCAATGGTTGCATCTGTTTCAGGGAAGGCATGTTCAAAACATACATTTTTTTGTAGCTTTTCCCTAGACAATACAGTGTAACAACTATTTACATAGTATTTATATTATAGTAGGTATTATAAGTAATTTAGAGATGATTTAAAGCATACAGGAGGCTGTACTTAAGTCATATGTGAATATTATGCCATTTTATATCAGGGACTTGAGCATCTGTTGATTAGGTATCTGAGAGAGGTCCTGGGACCAATTCCCCCATGGATATGAAAGGATGACTGAACCGTTAGCAGCTCTTTGGTTATTTTCCTAAAATCAGCTGAGTAGGTGAAATTCCTGGGCCAAAGGCAGGCCTCAACCCTGTATTTGCATGTCCCTGCATCACTCGTTTTACCCTAATCCCAGCCCTGAGTCATAGAAAAGTGTTTTGAACAATATATACTGAAGGGCTTTATGTCTTTTTGTGCAAATGAAAGCCTTGTAATTTATGGCTTATTTTATTTGCTTCAAGGGACAAACAGCCTTGCCTAAGAAAGTTGTCTCATGGAAACAAATTCCAGCCCACATACTGAACACATCTGAACTCATTAAAATCCTCAGCTGAAAAACAGGTGGACCCTCTGCCTTTGTAAAGTATGACAGACTGGAATACAATGCCTCCAAGGGTTAAAAGCATACTGATCTTGCATTATGTACAATGGAAAGATGATACCAATAACTGTTTACCAAAGAAACCAGATAGCCTTTGTTTTGCAAATTGGGTAAAGAACTTCAGTGACAAATAAGTGATCCATGGAAATAATGTTCACATCAGATTCCTTCCCTGAATTATTTTCTTTTAAAAAAATTAAAGCAAAAATGCGTATTTGTTATATTCATTGTAGAAAAACTATAAAATGCAAGTGGACAAAAGGAAATAATTAAATAATCTATAATCCCCACTACCCAAAACCAATCATTGTTAGTAATTTGGAGTATAGCTAAGCTATATGTATACAAATATGTCTGCCTTTTTCATAAATGGGAAAATACTCTACACTGCTTTTAATACATCAGGAATGCTGTCCCCTGCCTTACCTGAGCATGAGTATTTCCCAGACTACGCTGTAGACATGTCAGCCTGCCTCTCCATTTCAGGCGTATCTTGACAAATATTACACAAATAAAGAAGGACACCAGATTGGTGAGATGGTTGCAAGAGGAGGCAATTCCATGGTAAGGAAGATTAAGGAGCTACAGGCGTTCTTTGGCCTCCGAGTCACCGGGAAGTTAGACCAGACCACAATGGACGTGATCAAGAAGCCGCGCTGTGGAGTTCCTGATGTGGCCAATTATCGCCTCTTCCCTGGTGAACCCAAATGGAAAAAAAATATTTTGACGTACAGGTAATGAGATCAAGTCTTTTCAAATTCAGAGAAAAACACTCCCTCTCTCTTTTTCTCTTTTCTTGAAAAAAATCTTCCTTCTCATCTGTATAAAAATCCTGACGCCTCACAACCGCAAGAAAGAATAAGAACTGTTTACGTCCATCTGTCAGGCAATGACAATGGGCAATTCACCAGAAAATATGGTCTTAGGATTATCATAATGACTGGCTATTTTAGGCATTTCAAACAATTTCATCAGTTAGAAACAACACAACTATCTTTAATCTAGTCTAGGATTAATGACCTGGCAGTAAAAACCAGTTTTCTTAAAACAACCTACTTAATAAGAAAGAAAAATATAACTTACTAATAAAGTAATTTATTTCATTGACTCCAAAAATCTTTTATTGATGATTCAAAAAATGCATTCCATTTGAGGGACATAAAGGTGAACAGGTCAACTTTGTTGACCTTAGGGAACTCACAGTCCTTTAAGGAGAGACAGACATGCAAACAGACAGCTGTAGCTCTGTGTGAAATGTGCAAAATCATAGCTCTAAGCAGTGAACTGTGGGACCACAGTTCACATGGAGAGAGCTAGCAAGTGGCCCAGGGACCAGGCAGTGACATTTGAGCCTGATTCAAAGGCAAAGTAGAAGTAGTTCCACTCTTAGCCCCAAGCTCCCCTCACTCCCTCCCTGCCCTCTTTCTTCCCCCCACTAATCCTCTGACTTCATCCTGTGTAAACCAAGGGAACACACCCAACCAGAACCTCTGTCCCTCCCTGCAGTGCTCAGGGTACAGAGGCTGGAATTCCCTCTCCCAGAGCCAGACCTGATTCTGGGGCCAGCGCAGACTTCCTCCCCAGGTTGGTACAACCGAGGGCAAATTATGGTACCTGCCCCTCAGCCTGAGGTAGGGGTGGACGGTGCCTGCCTGCGTGGGCCTCACGCATGCCAGATGGGTACAGGTCGGAAAAGATGAGTGGCCTCCACTCTTTGTGGTCCTGCCCCAGGCCTTGCACATGTAAGGAGTTTTCTAAGAAGAAACCCAGACCAAGCATATAGCAGCAGAGAGTGGACAGACTGGCATGTTGATGGGCAGCATTCCCACCACCAGTGCCTAGGGCATGCGGCTGTGGCAGAGGGTCCAGGAAGGGCAATGGCAGGAAATAAGCTGGAGGGGCAGCCTTAAGGGCAACTAGAGCGTGATGTTAAGGAGTTTGGACTTTATCTCCAGGGCAGTGGAGAGCTAGGACAGGGATCAGATTTTGCTTTTAGGATGAGCACGTCTAGATGATAACTGGAGATGGGGAAAGGCTGGCCTTGTGCAATAGTCCAAGCAGTGGTGTGCTAGAGCTGCCTCCTAATAGCTCACTGAAGCCAATCCTTAAAATGTCAGGAAGGTTGCAGCCACTTGTTAAGCTCCCAAGAATTTTGTGAGCTGGTTGCTAAGACAGCCATTGTTAAATTATGTAAATTTACAATTAAATCATATTAAATTAAATTACACTATATTAAACTATATTAAATAATTATATTATTTAATATTTATATTTATTATTAAAATATATTATTTTATAGTAATAAATATACTGTTTATTAATATATTATTAAAATATATTATTTTCTAATAATAAAATATATTATTATATTTTATATTATTTAATTATAATTACTTAGTAAATTATATTAAATAATTATATTAAATAAAGTATATTAAAAACAAAGGTAATAAAAACATATTGCCTCTTATTTCACTACATTTTATTATTTTCTCTGCTCATGAGGCTATGTACATCTGTATAATCTGGGTGGCTCATTCATGCTCATCTCTTCACAACCTGGCATTCAGTGATGGTAAATTGGTAGCTTGAATTAGCCATAGTGAGAATATTTACAACACAGAAATCAGCAAGTCATACAAATCAAGGGATTTTTTTTCCTCCTTGTAGAGCCACTTGTTAAACTGTTCTGGCACACCAGTGAGTCCATTTGATTAAATGAGGGGCCAGAACTCAGGGAACAGGCCATTTGTTACCTGCTATCAGCCAATAAATCCATAAGGTGGCAGGCTGAACAAAAACATCAAAGCAATTGGGGAAGAAAAACCTCATAGGGAGTTGAACACAAAAGCGATTCTGAGATAGTAAGAATAAGGGAAGAAAAATGTATATGCGTCAACAGAGTGTTTTCATAGTTTTCTTAAACTGTGTTCCGGAATTTTAGTCCATGACTATGTACATACAACAAAGACGAGAAGCATGGGTCAAGACAATGTGATACTTAGGGAAGTATAATATTCTTGCGATAAGGTGGGCAATCTTAAAACCCCTCAACACACACACTGCCCATCCACTCTTGCTCCCCAACAACTGCACCGTCCCCTCCCCATGAAAAAGGACACTAGACGCTATCACAGTACTCTGCCCGTGTAGCTACTGACTTTCAGAATAACTTCTTGCAATATAACCCAAAGGGTTACAAAAAGGAAAAAAAAAATACAGCGTAGTGCTTATATGCATAAGCTTTGGAGTCAGACAGAACTGGGCTTAAACCTCATTAATCATAACATGTAGATGATGAAGATGATCTTCCTCTTACGGGTCGTAGTGAGGATTAGATAAATGCCGCTTAAAAAGTGTATGCAGCAACAGCACATAGTGTGACTTCAAAGAATATTAGCTAGTATTATTATTGCTTTATCAAGCTCCAGACCCTGAGTCGGGGATTTTTCCATGTTCTCTTCTTCTCTGGTGCTATCCCTCTCTCCTTCCCTGTCTTCTCCAGGCCAACACACACTGTCAGCTCAAAGATATGACTGACTTATCAAAAATGCGACGGCATGTCAAAGTAACAAGTCTACCTAGTTGTGATAAATTGCAGACTCATATTACACAGTGGCCTTGGCATATTTTGAAAGCATTAAATAGTCCCTTTGAGGGTCTTTCTGGTCTCCCCTTTCAATTCGATAGCTCTCTTCTTTTGGCCCCAACTCCTGGGATTGAAGAGCTCCTTGTTCCTTCCCTCTCAAGTCCTGAATTGAGCTAGTTGCTATCCTTTCTGTGGGCACAGTCCTTTCACTTGGGACCCCAGCATTATTGCTGTTGGTTTCTCATTGAAATTGCACTGTCTGCATTATAATAACCTAGGATACCTTTCAAAACGCAGATTTCTGGACCATACCTGTATCTTTAACAAGCTTCCTAGGTAATTATCACGGGTCCTAAACTTCGAGAGTCACTGAGTGGGCCCTAAAACAGCTAGCTTTAATTATTTAATTCATTCATTTATTTATCAAGCAATTGCTAGGCATTTGCTATGTGCAAGGCACTAGACTAGGAGCTATAGAGAGAGAGAAAGCAGGGCCCGTCCCTGCTCATGGGGTTGGCTCTCACAGACACAGCTTCTCACTTTCATCATATTCCAACCCAGCCCAAGGTCTCAGGTAGAAGTCGCCATTCCTGCCTTTCCTTTGTATGTTGCCAGAAATCCCCAGACCCTGGGCTTCAGAGCAGAAAGTTCGAACAATCACCAACTCTGACTCCACCCACAGTCCAAAAAGCACTACATTTTTCTGCCTTCAGGTGTCATTGTCATACCAGTAATTGCTGAAAGTCTCACTTTTTTTCAGTTCCAGTGAGCCTCCACTTTTAAAGCTAGCCCTTCCTCTTTAAGAATGCATTATTTTGGGCTGGGGGGCAGTGGCTCACACCTATAATCTGAGCACTTTGGGAGGCCAAGGAGGGCGGATCACCTGAGGTCAGGAGTTCGAGACCAGCCTGGCCAACATGGTGAAACCCTGTCTCTACCAAAAATACAAAAATTAACCCGGCGTGGTGGTGGGTGCCTATAATCCCAGCTACTCAGGAGGCTGAGGCAGGAGAATCAATTGAACCTGGGAGGCAGTGGTTGCCGTGAGCAGAGATCATGCCATTGCACTCCAGCCTGGGTGACAAAAGCAAAACTCCGTCTCAAACAAAAAAAAAAGAGAGAGAGAGAGAAAAAAGAAGAAGAAGAAGAAAAGAATGCATTATTCTGAGGAAAAAAACCTTCCCCAACAGCCCTGGGGAAATCCTGATAAACTCTGAATAAGAATTAGCAAAACTTCAAAACTCCACATTTCTATTTTTTATATTGAAATCATCCAGTCCCTTTGAGGAAAAAGAGGTCCTCTCTCAATGAAAACGACTTTAAGAAAAATGGACTACTTACTACCTGTGACATTTCACAAGTTTTATTTATTTATTTATTTATTTATTTTTGAGCAAAGTCTCACTCTGTCACCCAGGCTGGGGTGCAATCACCGGATCTCGGCTCACTGCAACCTCCACTTCCCGGGTTCAAATGATTCTCCTGCCTCAGCCTCCCGAGTAGCTGGAACTACAGGTTTGCACCACCACACCCAACTAATTTTTGTATTTCTAGTAGAGATGGGGGTTTCACCATCTTGGCCAGGCTGATCTCGAACTCTTGACCTCAAGTGATCCTCCCGCCTCAGCCTTCCAAAGTGCTGGGATTACAGACATGAGCCACTGTGCCTGGCCACAAATTTTATTCTTTTAAGTCGGAGGTAGTATAATAACAAAGAAAGTTAAACGGTTTCAGTACTGGATTATCCCAACTTCTCTCATCTCTCCCTTTCATTTGTCTTGTTGTTTCACATGAAGCAATTTAACATATAATAAAGCAAAGTAAGAATTATCACTTCAGAGAAAAAAATCTAAATTGTAGATTTATATTTAACATTTTTTGAATACAGCATATAATTCTTGCCTTCTTTGGAGCAGTTACTGAAAAGAAAACATGTTTCTTCCGTTTTCACAGAGTATCTAAATACACAACCTCCATGAGTTCTGCCGAGGTGGAAAAAGCAGTGCAGATGGCCTTGCAGGCCTGGAGTAGCGCCGTCCCTCTGAGCTTTGTCAGAATAAACTCAGGAGAAGCGGATATTATGATATCTTTTGAAAATGGAGGTATTGTGGTACTTGGATTCCATCAACTAATTCAAAGGAGAGTTGTCCCAATACTGTTCCTTCTACATCTTTAATTCGAGTGATCACACACTTCTCCTTCACACAGTGCTGTGATGGGCCAAGGCCAAGACCATGACAAAGCCATGATCTTCATCTGGCCGGAAAATAGAATCAAGAAAATAGGAGTTCTTAGCATGTCTTGTCATCATCAGATACAGCTGTAGAGTAGATTCACTGTAACAAACTTTCACTATGACTTTGCCCCACTAGGGGACAAATTCTTGCAGATTTTGCTTTCCCGTTAGCCACATGACCTCATCCATTCCCATGATGGTGTTTATCACTTATATACCCCCTTCCATATTAGCCAAGAATATCCCACCATGAATCCTCACTGAAGGAAATACCTTCCACAGTGACCTTGATACAGCTTTCCCCCTGCAGCAATGGTTAGGAAAGTGTCGTTCCTATCTTGCCCACACTTGCAGACCACCTTTTGGGAGATGTGTGAGAGGTCTGCCTCCAACTTTCCCACTTCTTCTCCATTCCATTGCTCACCCAGGCGTAAGTTTGCACAGGGATTGGTGAGAGCGCTGATCCCTTTTCAGAGAAGCAAGTCTAGGAAATAGATAAAGGGAGGGCCAAATGGCTCACTCTGATCCCTTTTCAGAGAAGCAAGTCTAGGAAATAGATAAAGGGAGGGCCAAATGGCTCATGAAATTTCTTTTCCTTCTCAGCTTTGTAACAGTCAGGGTAAGTGAGAGCTACTACCTATTCCCCTCCTCAGATAACATTTCTAAGTGTCCTTGTCATTTCAAGTCCAGATCTTAATTTGAATCTGATGTCACTGAGGGGGAAACATGCTTAGGAGCTAGGAGAGAGAAGATCAAGCAAGTTTTGAGAATAGAGCCTTTAGAAATGGTCCTGGGTGTGACCTGGCCCAGGGCAGGTCCTATTCCTCCCAAAGGACAAAGGCCACCCCTGGTGAAGTGGCAGGGAGGGCAATGTGACTTGGGGTAGCTTTGAAGGCCAAGGAATGAATGTCTGGCTCTCTCTTGATCTTTCAAGCTTGCAGTCTGTCCCCTAATACACAAGCCAACACAGGAACTGTGCTAGTCTACTTAGTTGTGATGCCATTGCATGAAGTCCTCCGTGCAGGCACCTGAGTAGACTGCATGTCACTGAAACCTGAGAAATGGCATACCAGAACTTTGTTCTGTCGGCTCAAAAAAAAAAAAAAAAAAAAAAAAAAACTAAAACTGGGTATCCTTACTAAGGTTTTTTAAAGTGGTAAACTATA
Source organism: Chlorocebus sabaeus (assembly GCF_047675955.1). Classification (NCBI taxonomy): domain Eukaryota; kingdom Metazoa; phylum Chordata; class Mammalia; order Primates; family Cercopithecidae; genus Chlorocebus; species Chlorocebus sabaeus. The sequence continues at coordinate 99,121,115 of NC_132904.1, read as the reverse complement.
ACCCTCATTTTGTTCTTCCTCCTCCTCTTCTATTAAATTTGTAATGAATTGTTAATTAAAATAGATAATTAAACAAAAACATAAAAAAGCTTCAAAAGTTAGGATTTTATAAATGCCTTTATGACTTTCATAAGTTTTCCACATGAAAGTATGTCAAAATTACAGATAAATTTTTGACACTTTCTTAAACTGTATTGTGCTATAGAAACAAAAAGCACACACTTGTTCAATTCACTATCACTATCTCAGCTGAATCAAATTTGAAAGGTCATTCTGCCAACAGGTTCACATTCCAATCAGTGGAGTAGGTTTTTCCATCCAATGCCCCCTGGTTAGTTCTCCTTTTGTAATCCATGGCATGTGCAAAGTCCACAGCATCCTATGTGTCAGTTAACAGATGTTGTGATAGCAACAATAACCCAAAAAAGGTGTTATTTTTTTTTTATTTTTAATGCTTACTATCTTTGCAGTATGAATTAGCCTCTTTTATTTTTCAATGGGCAGTTACTCATTGACAAGTGAACTTCCTATTATAACAAATAAATACTGAAAAGTAAATTTAAGTGTCAATGCTATTCAAAATGTCCATTTTCTGTAATATGATGTGCCCTCAAAATTGCTAGAAGGACTCAATCCTGTTGGCCTTTCTCCCCACTTGTTTAGATCATGGGGATTCCTATCCATTCGATGGGCCTCGGGGGACTCTAGCCCATGCATTTGCTCCTGGAGAAGGCCTGGGAGGAGATACACATTTCGACAATGCTGAGAAGTGGACTATGGGAACGAATGGTATATATGCACAATTCACCATAACCTGGAAAATATTGTACCTTCTTCTGGGCTCCATCATGAAACCTTGAGGTTCAACGTCCCAAGCCACCCTTTAACTAGGGGGGCTGGCTAGGAAAAACAAGTAAGCCAAAAATCCAAAAGGGATCACATAAGGGAAAAAAATCCACCCCAAATTGTGTTGTAGACTTGTCTGATCTGTTTCATAGCATATGAAGAACTGGTCATCCCCTTCTCAACGCACTGCTCTCGTTTCCTTCAACAACCTAGTATTTATGATTTCTTACTTGTTCTTGGAAATAGGCTACATTCAGAAATGACCCGAGAGAATCAGTACTGTCCTAAGAAGTGTGATGGGGATGGGAATAAAGGTTCCAGAATATCATACAGGTCATCTGGAAATCTTCAGTGTGAAACATGTGGATCAAAAGGTGTAGGCTGTAATAGCAGGGAACTATTAAGGCATTTGTGGTCTAAATTTATGAATTATTCCCAAATATCATTGCCACTATTTGCTCCAAGGCTCTCCTTTATCAGTCTACCAAACATCACTGATGATGAGCAAAATGGATTGATGTGCATTTCCATCCTCCCCGACCTCCAACCCCCTTCTAGCCAAGAGGGGGAAAATTTAAGTCACCAAAGCTAAGTGTCAGAATAACCTACCAACCTTTGAATAATCCAGTTAGGAAAAGGAGATGAGTTAACTGTGATGTGGGCATAAATTATCCTATAAAAATGGAAGATGGAGAAAACAAAAACCTGTGGTGATACTGTTTTTTCTCTCTCATATTGTCTAGGTTTTAATTTGTTTACCGTTGCTGCTCATGAATTTGGTCATGCCCTGGGCCTGGCCCATTCCACAGACCCATCAGCACTGATGTACCCAACGTATAAGTACCAGAATCCCTATGGATTCCACCTCCCCAAAGATGATGTGAAAGGGATCCAGGCATTATACGGTAAGATTATTACCTTCTTTGACCACTAACCCTGAAATTGGCAGGCATTCAGTCTCCAACTTAAAGAAAGTGCATTTTATCTGCATTGGTAAAGATCAATCTAGAAACGATAGCCCCAACTATGCCTTCTTGTGAAGAGCTCATTTGCCAGTTATAAATATGTGTGTAATGTGTGATTAAATTTTACACCTTTCCTTTAGAGCATATTAGTCCTGGATAGCCTTAAAAAATATAGTCATTGTCTGTCTGTGTTTTTCCTTTGAGTGCAGGTTAGAATTTACACATTGGGAGAGGATGGATGTAGTTTATAGTTCTTATACGTGGTGCTTACCCATTTGCAGATAAGTGGCCTTATCTCCCTAAAAATAGCAATCATGATTAAAATAACTCCACGCCCAGCCATGTAGCCGATCTGCAGTTTACAAAACAGGTTCATGTGTGTAGTCTTATACCAGTCTCACGACTAACCTGTGGGGTGTGAAGTGTTTTCCTCGTTTGATAGCTGAGAAAGCTGAGGTTCAAAGGCAGTAAGTATCCTAAGATAAGCTACCTCAAGTATTAGCATTCTTCTAAAAGGTAATGAGGGATTATTAGAAACTCTGTATCCAATTTTCCTTAAGGGAAAAACAAACCAATTAATCCATCAGAAGGAATCTTGAAACATCCTTAGACCTTGACAATTTTTCTTTAATGGATAAAAGGCAAAAAGATCTAGGAAACTGCTTTTCCCTTGAGCCCTGGAGACCTGGTTATTAGGCTTCTGCTTATCAGAGCTTCTCCCCATCTTCTCAGTGCCTAGAGACCCAGATCCCCCAGCACCTTCCTGGGGCACTAGGAATCTGGCCCCAGGGGATCTGGAGGGTGGGAAGCCCAGAAATGGGCACACCATTCAAAATTGGTCAGATTTCACCTGAGGCACAAAAGGCAAATTTCATCCCAAGAAGTCTTCAGCCAGCTCTATCCATTTCCAGGAGGGGGAAAGCACCAGATCTGCCTGACCCTTGAGGGACAGGAAAAACACCATGAATGTCACAAACTCAACTCCAGAGCCTTGGTGGCAGCGCTCCAATGGGAAGCAATTTCTGTGGGCCACTGAGAAGGGCTGAGCTCAAACACTTGCCTTTAGAGGTCCTTGTGCTCTGGAAAGTCACTGCCTTCGGATGGCCACTGTCACTCGGCCAGGAGGCAAAGCACATATTTTGGCACGGCTATTATGACACAGGTGAATGAAATGTGAAAACATGGGTTTATGTTACAAGGGAGCATTCATATCACCCAGCCAGTCGCTTGCCGCTGCTGACCCTCTCCAATTTCCAGCTTCGATCTTCTCCCAAAGCCTTACCCCGCCTCTGATCTTCACCTTGCTGCTAACCCCTACTCCATCCCTGATCTCAAACCTCATCTGACCCTTATCAGAGGCCTGAACCTTTCCCTTCCCTGTGCCTCATTCCTTCCCTGACTCTCAACTGTGGTTATGACGAGGCCTCATCAAAGAGCAGGGACCCCACCAGAGGCGACAGTCCCAGCTGTGCAGATCCATTCTTCTGGAGCTGAGGCAAGGTCCTCAGAGATGCAGAGCAGGAGAGGAGACTCACTGACAGCTCTCGCAAGATTTGAGTCCATGTTTTCCAAGACGATCCACCAGAAGATACTTTTAAGTAACAAACACTTTCAGTGTACTTCAATTCCACAAGAATTCGCTCAGTTTTTCCTGGATGCCTAGTAAAGGACAAAAGCACAGGGCAGGGTGCCAAGGAGTCTATGAAAATAATAGGAAAACACACAAGAAAATTTTCTTATTGAGAAAAAGAGAACTTAATTACAAAGAAATAATCCATGCCAATTTTTAAATTACATTTCTAATCTGGAACACTTGTAGATATCAAAGACGTTCTATAATAAAATAATGATCTTTAGAAGACTTACTATGTGCCAAGCACTCTGCTACCCGCTTTACAGGAATTATTTAATTCTCACAACAGCCTTCTGAGGTGAGTACTATTTTCATCCCTCCCTTTTAACAAGTGAGGAAGCTGAGGCTTAAAAAGTTAAATAATGTGCGGCAAATCACACAGCTCAGCAACCAGGAGAGCCAGGACTCAAACCCCAGTCTACTTGCCCTCAACAGCCATGGTCATGATCATATGTCCAGGGTGAAAGTGTACAACCTCCCCTGGCACTCTATCTAGAACAGAAGTGTGTGAACTCCAAATTCCCGTTACCATTTTGACCAAGTCATTTTGAATCCTAGGACCTCGGAAACCATTCCTGGGGAAGCCCATGGTGCCCCATGCCCCCGCTCACAAGCCATCCACCCCCGACCTCTGTGACTCCAGCTCATCCTTTGACGCAGTGACAATGCTGGGGAAGGAGCTCCTGCTCTTCAAGGGCCGGTAAGCCTCAGACATGCCACCGACTCTCGTTGGGCCTCAACTCCACTCCCAGATAAACGTCGTCCCACAGGTCCTTGTTGCTGCCGTGTATGAAGATCATGCAGAAATGCTGTCCTATGCAGCAGGAGGGTGGTAGGCAGGGGTCTTTGGGGGAGATAGAGTACTGCCAAAGCTACTGTTTGTGGTGCACCTACTGTGGTTTTGCTACTGTGCTAAGTGATTTCCATAAATGGACAATATTTATTCTAACCCTTTTCACTGTAGAGATTAGAATCCCTAATGTGCACATAAAGAAAGCAGATCAAAGAGAGCAAGTAAGTTTCCCAAGGTGACAGTTAAATGGCTGAGCTAGGACACCAGCCTGAATTGATCTGATGTCCGTTTTGTTTAACACTTTATCCCTAGTGAGTGTGCATAGCAAATGCTAAATGAATACTTGGTGAATGAGGGTTGGCTAGCTGGATGGATAGACAGATAGGAGACTGGATAAAAGGATGGATGGATGGGATGGATGATCAGATGGATAGATAGGTGGGTGGATAATTCCAAGGCCAACATTCTTCTGAAACTCCTCCTCTTCAATGCCTCTGGGCCTTTCACCCGTCAGGTAGCACAGAGAAGGCAGATCCCTATTCTCCCCCAACTCTGGCTTCTTAGGGAGTATGGCTGTTTTCTCCATGATGTTGGTTACTCTAATTACTTCTTCCCATGAAGGCAAAGAGAAACATAGCAACATTCACCCTATTCCTCCCTTTGCTGGAGACAGAATTCAATCACACCAGAATAGGCAGAGGCATCTCAGGAGCATTCATGTGCGGCGTTATTCCTTCTACTTCTTCACTATTGCAAAAGTGTTTATGGAGCCCATTGTGGTTTTCAAGCAGTGTAGTCTTTAGGGGTATAAAGATGGATTGATAGCTGCCCCCCACCTTTACATACCCCTTAGGTATATGACTCCAAAAGCCCTGCAAGATAGTGAGACATGAGCTCTAAAAGTTAGGCCCGTGAAACAAAACAAGAAGCAAGTACCTGGGAAGATCTAGAGAGAGTTTCCCAAGGAGGTGACGTTTGAGAAATGTGATGTTCCTTATCTTGTATGCTTTTGGGGATATATTGCTGAGCTACTATTATAAGAATACTTTTTGCTCCTTCTGCATAGAGAGAAAGTAACAAAGTAGTTTTTAAAAAGCAAAATTTACCCAGAATTCCACCACCTGGAGTGTATCAGTCTGCAGGATTGATACCCATCCATCCTTTTATCCAGTCTCCTATCTGTCCATCCGTCCAGCTAGCCAACCCTCATTCACCAAATATTTATTGAGCATTTGCTATGCACACTCACTAGGGATAAAGTGGACATCAGATCAATTCAGGCTGATGTCCTAGCTCAGCCATTTAACTGTCACCTTGGGAAACTTACTTGCTCTCTTTGATCTGCTTTCTAATACCATAGACCAGGTAGCTTAGACAAGAGAAATTTATTCCTCACAGTTTTGGAGGGTAAGAAGTTCAAGATCAAGGTATCTGCAAGGTAAGTTTCACTCTGAGGCCTCTTTTCCTGGCTTGTAGGCAGCCGCCATCTTGCTGTGAGCTCGCATGACCTCTTCGTGTACAGCGAAAGAGGGAGCAAGCTTTCCAGTTTCTCTTCTTATAAGTGCACCAGTCCCATCATGGGGCCCCTGCCTTCATGACCTCATGAGTCAGGAATGTCCTCTTCTAGCACTAACCCTAACTACCGCCTGAAGGCCCCATCTCCAAATACCATCCCACTGGGGGTTAAGGCTTCAACATAGGAATTTGGAGGGCACATAACACAGAGCATTCCCATTGTTAACCATATTGTTGTGTGTCCCTCCAGATGTTTTCTCTGGATAGAGAGCTAGATATTGTACATATGGGAGTGAGGTGCAATGATTTCCACAAAACTAGAATTTTACTAGTGGTGTTGATTTATAAAGTTTTTTCACTCATAAAATTTTATTTTTTCCTGTCAATGAATTTTAATTCTCATCCTTAGATATATCATTACTTATTTAATCAGTCCCATACTGGATTATTTCTAATTTTTAAAAATTAGAAAGAGCTTGAACTAAATCTTTGACAATGGACAGACATTCACTTTTCAAATGCAAATTAGAGCCACGCCCAGGAACCCAGGCTTTCACAGCAGAGTCAGTGGGATTAAGTTCTGGCCCTACCGCTTACTGATGAGGTGATCCCCAGCAAGTAATATGCCAGACACATAGTGTCAATAAATGACAGTCACTATTCTTAAGAGTGGGCATCAAAAAATATTTACAATGGCAGGGAGGCTTATAAACAGCTTCAGGTATTTAGAGAACCCAACTGATTCTTTTGTGTTATTAATTTTCTGATGATTATTTATTTTTAAGACACTGACCATTGATGTTCTTTTTCTTAAGTATTACCAAAAAGTACATCAAATGGAATTGGTAGGCAACGACCCAGAAGTAGTAGACCAGGCAGGGCAGGAGGAACTTGGAGCACAGATCTTAGTAACCTTGGCTTCATCTAAGGGATATCATTCAGGCTCCACTCTCCCAGACACTGAAATGGCATGTAGCACTCATTCAGTGATAAAGCAGTGAGTTGCTAGCCATCATGCAGGGTGTAGCTTATTCTTCTGGTAAATATCAGAGGTTGCAGTGGGGGCAAAGGAGACAGTGAAGTCAAAGATATGATACCATTTCATTCAATGATCATTGTTTTCTTAAAAAAGTAAAAAAAAAAAAAAAAAAAAGCCTTCTGTTTATCAAACTGTGAGCATTTAGCAATTACTAATGACAACCTGAAGTCGATACATCTTTTGACATAGTCTTGTTCATAAATACTGAGGGTAGTAACAGACTAGTAAGTGAGGCATTAGTGCAAGAGACGTCTAGAAACGAAAAATCAGCAGAGGGGCTACAGAAGGAGAGATGGTCTGCTACCACGTATGTATCTGCTTAGTCACCACCTTCTCATCTTCTTCCATTTCAGATTCAATGAGCTATTGGGGTAGGGCAGATGATTCCAAAGAACTAGCACAAGTTATAAGCAGGATGGGGAGTCAGGAGTGGTCCCTTCCAGCACTGGACCACTAACTCACCGTGGCACCTGGAGCTTCTCTTCCTTTTCTATAAAGTGAGGGAGTTTTCTGTTACTAATAGTGACTTAAAAGTGTTCAGTACTTACTATGCAAAGTGTTCAGTACTTACTATGCAAAGCGTTCAGTACTTACTATGCAAAGCATTCAGTGCTTACTATGCAAAGCGTTCAGTGCTTACTATGCAAAGCGTTCAGTGCTTACTATGCAAAGCGTTCAGTACTTACTATGCAAAGCGTTCAGTGCTTACTATGCAAAGCACTACGTTATCACATTCTTACAATTCCCCTGTGAAGCCTGAAATACCATTCCTTTTACAAGTGATAGAAAGGATAAGCAACTTGTTCAAGAGTACACAGCTAGTAAAGGGTGGAGCTGGAGTTCAAACCCAAACTAGCAAACTTCAGAGCCCGTGCTCCTAACTACCTTGCTGTACTACCTCCTAAGATGCTGTCCAGAGCTGGAATCCCATGACTTTTTAGCTCTGATCCCCTACCAGCTGCCGCTAAAAGTCCCAGAGTGCTTGCTAAGCCTGGACAAAGAACAAAGAATTCTTTCAAGCCACAGTTATAATGGCAACCAGGGAGCCACTGATTATGAAAGAGCTCCCAGTCTGTTCTCTCCCACTCAACAGCCTGGAATTCCCCATCACCAACAATAGTCTGTTGATGGGACATTTCAAGCTATGAGCATAATAACCACATGGTTTGTTTCCAAAGCAAGATGGAATGCAGTCCTTTTAAAGTAACCGTGAGATTGTCAGATATTCTCCATAGTGTGTAAACATACATTCATACGTTCTATGTGAAGGGAAATAAGTGTTAGCTATAATAAGTTGAAGGGTAGGTAGGTAGATAGATCATACACTTACTTTTAATAATAGGTGACAAAATTATTAAGGCTATATCAGATTTCCTCAGTCACTTAGGGAAAATAAGAGAGAAATGATTGGAATTGTAACCATACCAAAATTATGTTTGCATCTATCATATTATGTTGGGTTTTGCCCAATATAATTTTAAGGGTAAAATCAAGAATATCACACACAATCATCTATAAATCTTAGAGGTACAATAGATTTTACAAATAGAGTAAGCATAAAGGTCAATCATGTCCAAGTCCTTCAGTGTAGAGATAAGGAAAATAGGCACAGGTCTTTTAGCCCTAGCAGACCCTCCCATGAGACCCAGGTCTTCTGACTCCAGTCCAGAGTCTATCCTAGCACTAATATAGAAAGCTTTCTGCCTATGAAATGGAACTACCAAGAAAAGCACTGAAATTTAACCTGAATGAACATATGCCCATTGACTGTTACGCATTTGAGTTAGTAGGAAGAGCACTTTCAAGCTGTTCCTTTGCTTTCACGCCCTCTGCTTGCAGGTGGGGTAACCAGCCACAAAGAGGAGGATGTTCTTGGACTATTTAGGTTTCCCAAGAATATCTAATATATTTCTTCACGTTTGTTTTTTTTTTTTTCAAAATAGGATTCTATATATATTTTTTAATCTGTAACTAATTGTCAAATTTCAAAAGATGTTATGTATCTTAAATTAGAAGGCAAAGAAAAACATTTTTAAGGGTTATGCAAGTAGGAATTGGAGAGAACAATGGATATATTAATAAAAGGCATTCTAAGGACTCACCAGCGGGATTAGGACACTAATTTGGTGAGAAGAACAATAGAAAAGGAAGAGTTAAAGCAGGTAGAAGCCTCATGGCTGAGAGTATAATATAGCATTGTTCTCTCAGAAAAATTGAGAGGATTTGTTGGGAACACGACGTAAAACTCAGGGTGAGATGTATCAGATTTAAAGCAATGACAATTTTCACGGAGTTTCATAGAAATAAGCTAGTGCTCAGGGAAGAGGTCATAGTTGGAGGCTTTGTGAGTTTTGAATCTCCCATATAAAGGAGATAGTTAAAGATGTGGAGATGAAAAACAGCTCTGAAGAGAGAATGGAGAAAGAAAAAAAGTCTAAAGAATGAGCCTAGGAAATGGGAGAAAAAGATTCAATAACAACCAGAGAGATTCAGCACTCCAAAAATAATAACAATAATAATAGCCAACACTTCATGGTAATTTGCAATGTGCTATGTGTTGTGCTAAGCATTTTACAGACATTCACTCATTTAATCCACACTGACACTGTCCTCAGCTGGAATTATAACTTAGTTCTGTTTGGTATCAGATTACAAAATGCCTGTAGTGGAATCCCAAATAAATCTCGGGAAAAAAGGTGTATTTTTTTTTTAAAGTGATCAACAGTGGAAAATGTTGCCAAGGTCACCAGACTGAGGACTGAAGAAAAGGGACTGAGTGGCCAGGATAATTTAGAATGTAGTCACAGCAGAGCAATGAGGAAGAAAGCAGATCATGGAAAAGGATTAAAGAGCAAACGGGGTCAGGTGCGGTGGTTCACACCTACAATCCCAGCACTTTGGGAAAGAGGCAAGTGGATCACTTGAGGTCAGGAGTTCAAGACCAGCCTGGGCAACATGGTGAAATCCCATCTCTACTAAAAACACACAAAAAAAATTAGCCAGGTGTGGTGGCAGGTGCCTTGTAATCCCAACTTCTCAGGAAGCTGAGGTGGGAGAATCACTTGAACCCTGGAGGAGGAGGTTGCAGTGAGCTGAGATTGCACCACTGCACTCCAGCCTGGGTGACAGAGCGAGACCCTGTCTCAAAATAAATAAATAAATAAATAAGAGCAAATGAGGGGAAACAAAAGAGTTGAGATAGAGCATTCACTTGAGAAGCTTGTTGACCACAAAAGAAGTTAACATAATAGTTGGCAGTAACAGCAGGGCCAAGAGAGGATTTCAAAGAGGAAACTGTTCATGTTTGAAGACAGTGGAGAAAAACAAATACGAGATGCTACAGGAAGGGAAACAATAACAGTAACCACTATTTCTGGAGAGTAGATTTGAAATTGGGAATTTCCAGGATGCCATGGGCTTGAGGTAAGCCCACCATGGAACAGGAGGAAGTCTTCCTCCTTCTCATTCTCCCTGGCGATGTGTCTTTTCTGGCTGGAAGGTTGCTTCCCTGAAAGCCAACAAATGGCATTATGTTTACTTAGAGCAGTTCTCTGTGATCTATTAATAATTCAGATAAAGAAGCAGAGGTCAACTAAGATCCCTGACTCATTGTCATTTCTTCTGAACCACCTGATTCTGAGAGAGGAGGGGCCCTTTACATGTTCACAGGTTATGGTTTATGAATATGGATTTTCACAGGCTCTTCAGATGGGTACAAACACTCTTAATTTAAGGACACTATGCACAGCTTTGACTACCATTAATCTACACCACTGGCTACACATGGGTTTTTAGTTGTATGAGCTATATTTTTCTTGGGTTCAGTGAGGTGGATGATGCATGATCGATTTCTTGGATTCTGATGCATCCTGAACTAAGCAACCCTGGTTAATGAGTCCCACAGAAAGAATGGCTTCTCAGCCAATGACATGACAGTTTGTACTTCAAAGTTTCCAGCGGAAAAAAACTAAGAAGGAAACTTAGCTATATTGATAAATTCTAAGTTTATATTCTACATATCACCTATTAATAAATTTGTAGAGTAAAAACATGTCTTTTTAAAGTATCTACAAATAAGGGTAGTCCTGACTTTATAAAACACTTTCATATGCTTTATCTCAGATGATCCTTTGAAGTGTTTGTGCAGATATTATTCTTACTCTTATCTGACAGTAGGAAATTGAGTCTCAGAAAAATTGAATGACTCACACGAGGTCATACAGCCAGTTACAAAACAAGGCTTCAAGCATTCCTTGTTTTGTTCATTGCATCACATTGCCTGATCTCAGGGGAGTGAGCAGTAATCAAATAGAGCATCAAAAAGATAGAGGCCAGTGTGGTGGCTCATGCCTGTAATCCCAGTACTTTGGGAAGCCGAGGCGGGCAGATCACTTGAGGTCAGGAATTCGAGACCAGCCTGGCCAACATGGTGAAACCCCGTCTCTACTGAAAAAAATACAAAAATTAGCTGGGCAGGTGTGGTGACACGTGCCTGTAGTCCCTACTACTTGGGAGGCTGAGGCAGGAGAATTGTTTGAACCCAGGAGGCAGAGGTTGCAGTAAGCTGAGATTGCGTCACTGCATTCCAGCCTAGGGGCCAAAGCAAGACTCCATCTCAAAAAAAAAAAAAAAAAAAAAAAAAAAAAAGGTGGAGAAAAGACACCCCTTCCCACAAGTAGGAAAGAGGATGACAGAGATCAGAATCTAGGAGAGTGTGAGACTAAAGAGGATGAAAAGTGGGCCATTCATTCAGCTTGTGCTAAATTGCCTTGATTGTCCAGCAAATAAAGGGTGAAGGCATCTCCTGAAAATGAAAGACTAATGGGGTCAGCTTAGGTAGGTGGAGAATGATGGCTGGGTATAACAAAAGAAGACCTTTAAGGCTTGACAACATGCATCAAGTCCCTGGATACACCAGGCACCATGCTAAGCCCAAGGATAAAAAGATGAATAACACATGATGCTGGAGGAGGAGTTCAAGGAACTAGAAAAGAGCTGCAAGAGGCCAGGTGAAAGTTACCAGAGACCGAATCTCAAATTTGATGAGTTAGTTACTGTTCTTTGGTAAAAGCGAATGAAAATTTCAAAGAATATGAAACTTTGAATGAAAAATCAACAGATCAAGTAAGTTCCAGTCATCTCTCTGGCACCCATTCATTTAGCCAACAAATATGTATTGAATCCTGACTATGTGCCAGCACAGCATTAGATGTGGGTACATGAAGGTAAATAGTGCAGCTAAATGTCTAATCAGCAGATCTAAAACATCAATAAACTCCATTGTTTTGCCTTCCTTATCAAAGATCAAATTATGGACTAGTGATATAATCTCTTTATTTTCATTCCAATACATCCTGCAGCTGTTCTTTTCCAAGAGGTTTATAGATTTTTTTGTTTATATTTTAAATCCATTCACAGATGTATAAGGAAGTTACTTGCTATAATTGTTTTTATGAGTTTTACTTCACTTATTACTACAATCTATAGCTCTAAGGATGCAAATTCTCTGAGTATGTTACTGTTTTATTGCCACATCATTTTTTTTCATTAGTTTACTGAAGTTTTTCATGACTACAGATTATTTTTGAAATTTGTGATAATTTGTCCAGGCATAGTGGCTCACGCCTGTAATCCCAGCACTTTGGGAGGCCAAGGCAGCGGGATCACCTGAGGTAGGCAGTTCAAGATCAGCCTGACCAACATGGAGAAACCCCATCTCTACTAAAAATACAAAATTAGCCAGGCGTGGTGGCACATGCCTGTAATCCCAGCTACTCGGGAGGCTGAGGCAGGAAAATTGCTTGAACCCAGGAGGCAGAGGTTGCCGTGAGCTTAGATCACATCATTGTACTCCAGCCCGGGCAACAAGAGTGAAACTCCATCTCAAAAAAAGAAAAGAAATAAATTTGTGATAATTTATATAAGTGATGGATAGCATTTATTTCTATCCTATGTACACACTATATACATTATACTACATCATAGTGGTGTTTAAAGCAGGGTTTCTTAACATTGACACTACTGGTATTTCGAACCAGATAAGTCTTTGTTGTGTTGAGCTGTGCTTTGCATTAGGATGTTTAGTGGCATCCCGGGTTCCACGCATTAGACTCCAACAGCACTGCCCATCCCCAGCTGTGACAACCAAAATTGTCACCAGATATTGCCTAATGTACCCCGGAGTGCAAAATCACACTTGATTTAGAATGACTACTTCAATTTAGTCCTCACAATATCCTACATCAAAGTTTCTTTAGTGAGGAATTTAAGAGTCTACCACTTGTGAAAAGTTTCAAGAGTACGATTTCCCTTTGCCTGAGCTCTTAACTACTCAGCTTTACTACCTCTCATGTTGAGTCATTCAGGACATCACTGTCCCATAACTTCAAATAAAAAGTAGGACTTAGCTTTGCCTAGAGTTGCTTGTTGATTTTTAAGTGAGAAATGAAAGAAAATGCATCTGGCTTTAGAGTGATCAAAGAGAAAGCAGCTGGAAGTCAACTACACCTCATCAGAGATCATTCAGACAGAGCCTAGTTTTGGGAAGACATATCTGCTCCTCTACCTCCCCACTTTCCCCACATGGCCTCATCATTATAATATTCTGAAATGCACACTTTGTGTCTTAGCACAGCAACTTATAAGAGACAACATTTCAGAGCTGTGTATTGAACTGCATTAATTGGAACACACTTGCTATTTAGGTTTCATCCCAGGTTCTCAATTAATCCAAGAAGTAGTTGCTGAATTCCGGATACCCAAAACTGTGTTCATTACAAGGTGGTGAGAGAAAAGAGAAAAGGGAAGCGGTCCCTCTGGACTTCAGAAAAGCCCACATCTGATTGGACAAAGGATCAAAGTACAAACAAAGAAAAACCAGAGATCACAAGACTGAGCTTGAGCAAGTGGGTGAGATTGGACATGTGACCAACATCAAGGCAGCTGAAGCCTGAGCCAGGCCCTGTCTGCCCCCTCACCACCTGGTGACCTTTGGGCCCAGCAGCCTTTCTGGATCTCAGTTTTTCATCAGTTAATACATGCGTTTTAGATAAGGCTGTGATGTTTGGAGCTTGTGTATCGACTATGGTGGGTGCCCAATTAGTGGGTAATTAAGTCCTAAACAAATAATACCTTTTCAAACAAACGGTATCTATCCATATGGCACCTTACAGTTTATAATACACTTTCATATTCATTATCTCATTTGGTCCTTACAATGATCTCATGATATTGGCCAGGAAATTATTTTTCCCATTTAAGATGATTAAACTGAGGCTTGGAGAGGCTGGTTAGCAGTGGAGTTAAAACTTTAGTCCACATTTTCTGAAACACAATGTACTTTTCCTTCTGCACCATGATACCTCTTATGAAACATGAGGAAATATTTATCTTTTCTCAATATATCCCTTTTTTGATTTTATCATCAGCTTAAGTTGCCTCATCGGGGATACCTTTATTAAGCCCCTAAATGCAATGGCATATATCCCTCTTGTGTGTTCTCAGAGTATCCTGAACTTAACTCTTTGTAGCACCAATCACTCTGATCATTACTAATCAGTCTCTACTACTAGAGTGTAAACATATTGAGGGCAGGGCCAACATCTTCTTCAGTGTTTCATTCTTGATGTCCACCACAGTGCCTGATGATAGGTGCTCCGTAAATATTTGTTAGATTAACTGAATAGGAAAACTCAGCATAAAATTTGGAGAATTCCTAAACTAGCCACTAAGAAAGTTCAATGTCAAAATTTTATTACGGTTTCCCAGTCCCCAAATAATCCTGTGCATTAATTCTGGGTTCCTAAGAAGCCAAGTAGATTATTCATGTTTTATCAAAATGATTTTCTTCTTCAAACTATAAAATAGAGCACATTTACATTGTCAGTTTCAATAATGTACCCTCACAGATATACTGCCACAAATTTATGACTATAATATTGGGTAAATGGATAGATGAATTGCTAAACCTTAAATTAATATGTGTGTACTAGATTTTCTGTTAACTAGATATCAGGTTCATGCATGCAAGCACTTCCAGAAGACAATTATGTAGGCAACACCATAATTTATGATTATTAATGTTTTTGTTATTTTTACAGGGTCTAATCAGCATGACTCAACCACAGACTTCTGGTTCATTTACATACTATCCATAATGTCCACCTTCTGGATCATAGTTACCTTTGAAAGATTTTAACTTTCAAAAGATCAGAAAAGGAAAGAGAAATTTATATCAGGTGATATTTGGAATGGGGGGGATGCATAACTTAAATGCGTAAATAACTGATACTATTACTTTGCTATATTCTTTCATTATTTTGAACATCCTTAAATAAATGAAGGAGAGGGGATCACAGAAATGGTAAGACAATGAAAAGGGAGTAGAAACTGTTTACCAAGGTCCAAAAAGTTGTGTTCTTCCTTAAAAACAAGGCAAGAGTGGGCTGAACACGGTCGTTCATGTCTGTAATCCCAGCACTTTGGGAGGCCGAGGCAGGTGGGTCACTTGAGGTCAGGAGTTCGAGACCAGCCTGGCCAACGTGGTCAAGTGAAACCCTATCTCTACTAAAAGTACAAAAATTAGCGAGGCATGGTGACACACAGCTGTAGCCCCAGCTATTCCAGAAGCTAAGGCAGGAGAATCGCTTGAACTGGAGAGGTGGATGTTGCAGTGAGCCGAGGTTGCAGTGAGCCAAGATCGCACCACTGCACTCCAGCCTGGGCCACACAGAGATACTCCATCCCCCCCCCAAAAAAAAAAAACAAGGCAAGGCGAGGGTAAAGGGCATTTAGCAAGTGGCCTCTGAGTACATTTCGGTCCAAGTGTAATTTTATATGTATATCAATCATTGATCTTGATTTTTTTTTTTTCTTTTTTGGTATGTCCCATAGGATTTTCTGGAGACGGCAGGTTCACTTGCGGACAGGAATTCGGCCCAGCACTATTACCAGCTCCTTCCCTCAGCTCATGTCCAATGTGGATGCAGCTTACGAAGTGGCTGAGAGGGGCATTGCTTACTTCTTCAAAGGTACCCTCCAGATCTCTCAATGAAAGAAATGGCAGGGCTGCAGTGCCCCCTCCATTTGGCGTATCTAGCCCTGCCAGCATTTTCCAGTCATCATGGAGCACATTTCAGTTGCTCTTTGTCCTCAGGTTGGGTATGAAATGCCACCTACATTTGTTATACCCGACATTGTGTAACAATGAAAGTGATGGCAGTGGCCATTAAGCTTCTCGGAACCATGCCTGTTAGGCTAGTAAGGCACTGTGTTAGGTGATAGCGCCCAGGGAGCTAAAAACCTGGTCACTGCCACACAGGACCTCTGCTCAGAGTGACAGTGTATACTCTACTGGGACACTAATAAATAAAAGCCAACGCGGAACTCAGTGGGAGGTAAACAATACCCTTCCTTCTATGCTGTGGTCAGAAGCAGCCAGGAGACGAGGACACCTTTGACTTCAGGAGGTGGATACACATACCAATCTCTGGCTCTAGCCTTTACTATTTGAGTGACTTTGCAAAGTTATCTAATGGCTCTGAGCTCCAATTCTTCCTCCGCAAAGTGATTATGGCAATACAAACCTTGAAGATGTGGTGTGACAATGGCTAGTCAATGGAAGTTATCCAGTAGGTAATAACTAGCAGTTTCAGCTTATATGTTCTTGATACGGAGAGATAAGGTTAGAAAGCAAGTGCCAGCTTAAGTAAAAATCATGGCATTTGCATGTCACTTGCCCATTCTCTCTCGTAGATCTCTGAAGGTGAAATGAGATTATAAATGAAGAATATCTTGAAAGACATAACATGTTAAATGTAAAACACAATTGTATCAATGTTATTGCTTTCTTAAGGTATAACTAGGGAATTTTACCTCCAGAGAAGTTTGAAGTCTTTTACTGAACTGAGTAGTTAGAAGCTTATATCTCCTGTTGGGTTATAGCCATGGCAAGTATCCCATAGACTAACACCATTTATGAGCCTTCATAGAAATCTTTATGAGAGAAGTGCATCAACATGTGGTGCAGAGTTTTCATAAACTTTAATTTCTGTTTTCAGGTCCCCACTACTGGATAACAAGAGGATTCCAAATGCAAGGTCCTCCTCGAACTATTTATGACTTTGGATTTCCAAGGCACGTGCAGCGAATAGATGCTGCTGTCTACCTCAGGGAGCCACAGAAGACCCTTTTCTTTGTGGGAGATGAATACTACAGGTATGCCTTTTTTCCTTTTGACTCTCTATATGTATTCAATGAGAAGGATTAAAACAACAACAAAAAAAACACAAAACCCTTCCATGAAAGAGTGCAAGGCAAGTTTGCAATAGGCCTGTTGACTCTTTTCAGCCACTGGGGTGCCAATTACAGATGGTTGACTGTCTTCAAGATATGGAATCATCCAAATAATGAGTGAAACCTTCATTCAACAATCTCATTGTTTGATCTCTAGGACATGACACATCCTGATCTTTCAATGCACTCATTAACTGGACACCTAGTGGCCTAAAAGAGTAGATGCAGCATCACCAAATCCCTAACTACCCTCTGAGAATGCCTGACTTTGCTATTATGTGAGCATAAAATGCATTCCACAATACTCCATGATTTAGGGCAAAATGGAGATGGTCCTGACTATGGGTCTCTTTGAAGTATAGTTCTGCTGGAAGGAAAAGGCCTTATTTCTTAGTCCTTTTATCCAGCCTAGAATATGAGGATCCTTCTTATCCAAAGGAAACCATATAATTTCAATTCCTGTCCTCAGGGGCTTTGTATGAGCAAATCTGAATTAGGTGTCATCTGTCATCCAATCACTGCACAAAGGGTCACACCTTATCTTAGCTACTGAGTTTCTATCCTTAGTTGACTCATGTTGAGGAACGAGTGGAGCCCCTTCAAAGATCACCCCTGCCTCTGCACACCTTCCCTCTGTTCCCAGTTTTCTCTTTTTGCCTGTTTACCTAAACATCTGAAGATAAAAGCAAAAGCAGATTCTAAGCAGGTGACAATGCTAGACACCTTAGGCTCATGAAAGGGTCTTGAAGAAAACAGAGCACCCAACTTTGTTCCAAGAGCTTTCATTTTATTTCCTATCACATATTTTAAATAATCATTTTTGTGATATAAAAGAAATTTTAAAATAGATATTTGTCATCTTATTCTGATTCATATTTTCTTCCCCAATTTGGAGTTGAGAAAATAATATAAGTGAGGCACACATACATTTCATAAGAAAGCAAATTTCTTGTATAAAGAAAGAATTGCAAACAAATATGGATTCTGCTGACTCTTCTGGGCCACTGAGAGCCATGGAAGCATTGCTTAGTGTCATGTGGTGTCATGAGCTGTCACTTCCAGACCAGTGTTTAAGCCACTAGGTCAGCTATTTTTCTCTCAGACCTTCCTTTTTAAAACGTGATGACAGGAATTCACTTATTGAGGCCCTAATATCTGCAGGACAGAATATGATTCTCTAAAGTCTTTCTTTAAGATAAGGTGGCTGTAGTCACAGAGCAGATATACAGGAAGATAGGTATTGAGAAATCCAATTCCCCTGCTGAATTTTCAGAGAATAAAATCAAGAGAAGCATGTGTAAGCATGTGTGTTGGAGTATGAGGGCGTTTATGTTAGGATTATTCAGTTAACGTTTTAAAGGGTATTCACAGTGTGATTCTCAATGGGGGAATTAACCACTCTCCCATTGTCTCTCTTGCCCATTTATCACCTGATCTTTGGTCTAATCTACCACCCACCAGCACCTGCAGTAAAGCATATACCTTCAGTCAGGCTGAATTGAAGCCTAACAGCCAAGTTAAGAGATGTGGGCAGAGGTTCAAAATTCTCTGTAAGTTTTAGGATGGGGAAGTCAAGGCTCTCTGATTTTAGTGATGCTCATTGCCCCCAGAGAAAATCATACTGTCCTTTCCAACTGGCCCTCTGTGAGTATCTACTAAGGAGAAGTCTTTCATAATCTAGATAAATAGATTCACCAAAAAGTTGGTCTAGAGCATTAACTAAAATGTTAACAAGCTCATTTTTCTGGTTAAGAAAGGAAACCATGGTAGGCACTTCTAACCTTCCCAGGTTACGGAGAGTGTTAAGTGATACAATGCATGCAGACACAGACACCTAGCAGTGTCTGCACAAAGTAGGTGCTCAAAAAGAGTTATTGTTCAGCAACAGTAGGAACTTATATGGTAATTAACAAATAATTTCATAACAACTTGTGATGCTTAGCAAATTGCTTAAACCTCAATATTTCTCTGAGCAGCGAT
This sequence comes from Chlorocebus sabaeus, assembly GCF_047675955.1. Taxonomy (NCBI): domain Eukaryota; kingdom Metazoa; phylum Chordata; class Mammalia; order Primates; family Cercopithecidae; genus Chlorocebus; species Chlorocebus sabaeus. The sequence goes on along the minus strand of NC_132904.1, from coordinate 99,102,051 downwards.
TCAGTCAAAAATCTCATCAAAGGGAATTTCCTTTTTAAATACTGAAGGCCCCAAACATTGGACTGAAATTGCTGCTTTTGGCAAAACATAGACACTCCCATCAGCAATGGGAATCTTCTACTTTACACACTCCAACACACACACTGGTGTATGCCCCAAGGAGTAAGACAACCCTGACCTATAGCTCAAAAGTTTAGAGAAAGCTATTGTACTGGCCCTATTCATAAACACCCCTGAATTCTGCACAGTGTGCTTTACAGGGCCTCATATGTGTGACATCTTAATGTCATGTGAAGTCCTCTATTGGTTTGAAATTTAATTTAGCCATTAGTATCAGAAACCCCAAAATAATTGTGGCTTAAACACATGAGGGTTTGTTTTTCTTATATATATAAAAAGTCTGACAGTTTGGTATGGCTGACTGGTGATCACCAGGGACCCAAGTTCCCTTAAACATTTTGCTCCGCTATTCTTAACACATACTTCCATTCTCATGGTTGCCTCATGACTCGTGGTGGCCAGGGGAGCTTTAGTCATTACATCCCTACTATAGAAGGATGCAACTGCAAAGAAAGGACAAAGGAGACAAATGAAGTTTTGTAGGTAAGCACATGGCCACACTCAAAAATATGGAAGGTCCCAAGCCTCAAGTTATGGAATAAGAATTTCACTACATTGACATCCACTGAAAGTGTGTTAGGTCTTATTCATCTTAGACATTTATCAGGTTCTTCCTTGCCCCTCATGCTACTTCACTCTGTGACAGAGGAATGTGCCAAGAGAAGAAAAGTCTCTGGAAATTCTCCAAGAACTCCCAGAGTTTGGACCCAGTTTTAGTGAATGAAATGCCACAAGGAAATGACCGAGGAACTTCCTCCACAGAGGATTGAAGGTTGGCCTAGGGCCAGGTTGGATTAGACTCTAAAAGGGAGAACCCATGTCTCTGTGTGGTAGTTACTTACAGGGGAGCAGCACACAGAGGACCACAATGTCAAATCCAAATAGGAGGCTCTACTATGTTGATGCCATTACATGCTATATCAGCAAATGACATATTGGTTAAACTTTGCCAGCTAGAGCCACTTCCCCTTACTTTTATTCCTTCCTTTTCTCTTTCTAGCAGGCCCTAATGGTTCCACCAGTTTTTCATTTTTTACATTATTTCCACTTCCTATGGCTAATTTCTTCTTTTAGATGTTCTCCCTCGCCTACCAGTAGCACAGCAGTGGCTACATCAAGGGATTTCTGGGGGAAGGGGATGTCAACACCTCCATAATTCTTCAAGATAGTCAATGATTTCTGAATTTCATGCAAAGTGACTTGCAAATCTGCAGGTCCTACCCCTTTTCAATCATATTGCCCCTCTACCATGAATCAACTCTTTCTATACAGTCAGACTCAGGACATCATTGCTGCAAAGTAGAATATGTCTTCCATATTCTCTCCTTCCTGAATGCCTCAGAAATACTAGAAATAGATGTTTTTATCTGAGGATTTTATAGTCACCATAAATAAATAAATAATAAGTAACAAAAAGAAGTAAGATGAAATAGGGTTAAAAAATCTTGTTTTTTCACGTTTTAAATTTTAAAAAATTTGTGACTAAACTACCACATTCAACCTACATTTGTTAGACATATTATGTGTCAGCCTGTGTACTAGTGACATTCAAGAGAAGGTGTAGAGTTTGCTGGTTAAGAATGGGCAGAAGTAAAAGAGTCCTAGTGTTCATCTTAACTCTACCAACAATCATCTGGCAATTTGGATCACCTTTCTGCCTTAGTTTCATCATCTGCAAAATAGGGGTAGAAATACTATACACTTCCTAGAATTATGGCATTGAAAGAGAAAAATGTGAAATGCCTGTCACATAATAAGCATTCAGTTCATGTTGGGTGAACAGGTCTTACAGTTGAGGGTAAATACATAGATAAATAACTAACAGAAATCCAAGTGCCAAAAGTGCCCTGATTCAAGACTTCAGGGAGATCAGTGGGTCAAAACAAAGAGGATATGGCCAACTTAGCAAAATTATCAGGAAATAATTCTTAGAGGAAGTGATGGCTGAGCTCCATTTTGAGAGTTGTGTAGGAGTTTCCCAGACAGAGGCTGAGGTGCAGGTGGGTGGCTTCCAGGCAGAGAAAGCAGTTAAAGCAAAGGCACTGATGCACAAAATAGCATGTGAGCATGGGGAAAACCTCAAGCAGTTCAGTATGACTAGAATATAGACTAAAATCAAAACGGTGGCCCAAGGAAACCAGGGTAAAGATCAGGTAGGGTCAATGCTTTTCTAGGGAGATCAGTGTTTATTCTGCAGAGAAGAGGGACATGTTAAATATCTTCGACAAGGGAGAAACTCAGTAAGATTCATGTTATAAAAATAACACTCTGCCAGCAATGCGACTGTATTAGAGGGAAATGAGACTTGAAACCAGAAAAACTAGTTAGGCCAAAAGGCAGTGGAAAGCATACTCAAAGTTCTCAAAGAAAAAACTCAACCAAGAATCTTACATCCACCAGAGTTATCTTTCAAAAATGAAGGAGAAATAAAGGCATTCCCAGAGAAACAAAAACTGAGAGAATTTGTTACTTGCAGATTGTCTAACCAGATATACTAAAGAAAGTTCTTTAGGCTGAAAGTAAGTGAGCCTAGATAGCAATTCAAGCCCCCACAAATATCCAGAGAGCATCAGTAAGTGTAATTATGTAAAAGACAGCATAAATGCACATTTCTTCTTCTTTATTCTCTTAATTTAAAAATGGAAAATCAATTATATTAAACAATGTGCATATTATTGCATATTTGTATTGTTAAGGCTACAACATGTAGAAAGAAATATATTTATCAATAACATGAAGGAAGTAGGTGGGAGCACAACTGTATTTGACTTAAAAAAAAAATGACACTAGATGGTAACTAAATTTCATAGGAACGAAAGAACAGAACCAGAAATGGCAAATAAGACAATTAATGCAACAAAAGCTGCAAATATATACATCTTATCTTTTCTCTTCTCAGCTTCTTTAGAAGACATTAAATTATATAAAATAATAATTGTAACAATTAATTTGGGGCTTCAGATGTATATTGATATAATACGTATAACAATAATAACACAGAAGGAAGGGAAGAGAAATAGAGTTAAATAGGAGTAATGTTTCTATATCTCACTGGAATTAATTTAGTATAAGTCTTAAGATTTTTGTAAGTTAACATGTATATGGCAAGCCCTACATCAACCACTAAGGAAATCACTTAGGAAAATATAGTTAAACAATTATAAAAGAAATTAAAATGTTACATTAGAAAATTTTTACTAATGCAAAAGAAAACAGTGAGGATGAATAGAGGAACCAAAAAGACATGAGTTATATAGAAAACAAAAAGTAAAATGGCAAGCATAAATCCAACTTTATCAATGACTTTAAATGTGAATAAATTAAACAGTCTAATCAAATGGCAAAGACTGCCAGATTGGATTGTAAAAAACAAGACCCAACTATACGCTGTCTACAGGAGATACATTTTAGGTTCAAAGATACAAATAGATTGAAAGTAAAAGAATGGAAAAAATACGTCAGCAAATAGCAACCATAAGAAAGCTTGAATGGCTATACTATTATCAGGCAAAACAGACTTTGAAATAAAAAATGCTACTAGCAATAAAGAAGGACATTTTATAATGACAAAAAGTCAATATACCATGAAGACATAATTATAAACATATGTGCATCTAACACAGGGCCCCAAAAATGTATGAAGCATTAATTGACAGAAATGAAGGGATAACTCAATAATGAAACAATAATAAAGATTTCAATACCTCACTTTCAATAATGGATAGGACAACTAGAGAGATCAACAAAGAATAAAAGACTTGAACAATACTATAAACCAACTAAACCTAACATATATCTATAGAATGCTATACCCAAAAAGAGCAGAATACACATTCTTTTCAAGTGAACATGGAACATTCCCCAGAACAGACTATATGTTAGGCCACCACACAAGTCTCAACAAATTTAAAACAACTTAAGTCATACAAGTATCTCGTCTGATCACAATAGAATAAAGCCAGAAATCAGTACTAGAAAGAAAACTAGAAAACTGACAAATATGTGGAAATTAAACAACACACTATTAAACAACCAATAAGTCAAAGAAGAAATCACAAGGGAAATTAGAAAGTACTTAGAAATAAATGAAAATTAAAATACAACATACCAGAACTTATGTAATGCAGTGAAAGCAGAACTCAGAGAAAAATTTATAGCTATAAATGCCTATATTTAAAAAGGAGAAAAATCTTAAATCAATAACTTCACCTTCCACTTTGAGGCACTGGAAAATCAAGAACATATTAAACCTAAAGCAAGAAGAAAGAAGGAAATACAAATATTATAATGCAAATAAATAAAGTAGATGATAAATAAACAGTTTGAGAAAACCAACAAAATTAAAGATTGGTTCTTTGAGAAAATAAACAAAAGTGACAAACTTTCTACTAGATTGACCAAATAAGAAAGAAAAAAAATTTTTTTTTGAGGCAGAGTCTTGCTCTTCCCCCCGGGGCTGGAGTGCAGTGGCGCGATCTTGGCTCACTCACTGCAAGCTGCACCTCCTGGGTTCACACCATTCTCCTGCCTCAGCCTCCCAAGTAGCTGAGACTACAGGCACCCGCCCCCATGCCTGGCTAATTTATTTTGTATTTTTTAGTAGAGACGGGGTTTCACTGTGTTAGCCAGAATGGTCTCAATCTCCTGACCTTGTGATCCGACCGCCTCAGCCTCCCATAGTGCTGGGATTACAGGCGTGAGCCACCGTGCCCGGCCAAAAGAAAAAATTTAAATTACTAAAATCAGAAATAAAAGAGGAGACATTACTACCCACCTTACAGAAATAAAAAGGGTCATAAAGGAATACTGCGAACGATTGTATACCAATAAATTAGGTAACTTAAATGAAATGGACAAATTCCTAAGAAGACACAATCTAGTGAAACCAAGTCAAAAAGAAATACACAGTCTGAATATACCTACAATAAGAAAAGAGATTAAAGTAGTAATCAAAAACTATCCACAGAGAAAAGCCCAGGTCCAGAAGCATTCACTGGTAAATTCTACCAATACATTTAAAGAAGAATTAATATCATTTTTTAACAAACTCCTCCAAACCTTAGAAGAGAACAGAATTAATACCAGTTTTTCACAGACTTTTCCAAAACATAGAAAAGAAGAAAACACTACCTAACTCACTGAAGTAAGCATTACCCTTATACCAAAACCAGACAGAAACATCACAAGAAAATAAAGCTTCAGACCAGTATCTATTATAAATATGGCTACAAAAATCCTCCAAAAACACTAACAAACTAAATCCAGCAACATATAAAAAGAATTATACACCAAGACTAAGTGCGATTTGTCACAGGAATTCGAGATTGGTTTAATATCCAAAAATCAATTAATGTAATGTACCATATCAATAGAATAAAAACAAAAATCATATAATCATCTCAATAGATGCAGTAAAAGCATTTGGCAAAATTCAACATTATTTCATAATAAAAAACATTCAACAACCTAGGAATAAAAAAAATCCCTTCTCAAATCAATAAAGAGCATCTATGAAAACCCATAGCTGATGGCATAGTCAGTGGTGAAAGACTGGATGCATTTCTCCTAAAAATCAAAAACAAGACAAAAATTTCTGCTCTCATCTCTCCATTCACATTGTACTGGAGGACCTAAACAAGAGAATTAAATAAGAATAAATGAAATAAAAATTATCCGGATAGGAAAGAAAGTAAAACTATTTCTTTTTGCATATGGTATTATCTTTTAAATAGAAAAACCCTAGAGAATACTCTAAAAAACCTTTTAGAAATAATAAATGAGTTCAGAAAGGTTGAAAGGAATGAGTTCAATGTTTTAATCAATTGCGTTTTTATACACCTCAACAAACAATTTGAAAATGAAATTAAGAAAGCACTTCCGCCTGGAATAGCATCAAAAAGAGTCAAATACTTAGAAATAAATTTAACAAAAGAAATGGAAAATTTCGTTTTGTAGTCTGAAAACTACAAAACATTGTTGAAAGAAATTAAGCAAGATCTAAATGGAGTGATATCTCATGTTCATGAATCAGGATATTTTTAAGATGATAGTAGTCCCCAAATTGATCTGTATCAATCAACACAATCTCTATCAGAGTACCATTAGTTTCTTTGTAGAAATTGTTAAGTTTTTCTTGAAAGTCAAAACTCACGGGCCTAGAATAGCCAAAATATCTTTAAAAAGAACAAAGTTGGAGGATTCGTACTTCCCAATTTCAAAATTTACTACAAAGAAACAGTAACTAAGACTGTCATATTAGCATAAGGATAGCCGTATATGTTAGTAGAATAAAATTTAGAGTTCAGAAATAAATCCATGTATCTATGGGCAGCTGATTTTTGACAAATATATAAAGTCATTCAATGGAGAAAAATGGTATCTTCAACAAGTGGTGCTGGAAGGAGTGGATAGCCACATGCAAAAGAATGGACTTAGACCCCTACCTCACAACATATACAAAAATTAACTCAAAATTGATCAAATTCCTTAAATATAAGAGCTAATATGACATAACTCTTAAAGGAAAATACAAAGATAAATCTCCATGAGCTTGGATTTAGCAATGAATGCTCAGATACAACACCAAAAGCATAAGCAAAAAGAAAAAATGGACAAGTTAGGCTTACTCAAAATTAAAAACTTTTCTGCTTCACAGCACACTATCAACAAAGTAAAAAGACAACCCAAGGAATGGGAAGAAACGTTTGTAAGTCATATATCTGATAAAGAACTTGTGTCTAGAATATATAAAGGACTATTCAATTAATAACAAAAATAACTCAGTTAAAATATAAGCAAAAGATCTAAATAGACATTTCTCCAACAAAGATATACAAATGGCCAGTAAGCACATGAACAGATGCTCAATATCAATAGTCATGAGAAAAATGCAAATGAAACCCACAGTGAAATACTTCTTCACACCTACTAGAATGCATTGTCAAAAAGTCAGATAATAATAAGTGTTGGTGAGAATATGGAGAAATCAGAACCCTCATATATTGGTAGCAGAAATGCAAATTAGGAGTCACTTTGGAAAGCAGTCTCTTTCTCCTCAAAAAGTAGAAAATAGAATTATCATTTGACCCAGAATTCCACTTTCTCTTGAGGATATACCCAAGAGAAGTAAAAACATAAGTCCACATAATAGCTGTATACAAACGTTCATAGCAGCATTTTTCATAATAGACAAATGCTGGAAACAACCCAAATCTCCATCAAGTGTTGAATGGATATATAAAATGTGATAAATTCATACAATGGAATATTATTTGCCCACAAAAATGAATGAAGTGCTGGTACACGGTACAACCTGGATGAATCTTGAGAGCATTATACTAAATGAAAGATGTCAGTCATGAAAATCTGCATATTATATAAAATGTCCATAATAGGCAAGTTTAAACAGACAGAAAGTAGATAGTGATTGTCTAGGTGTGGTTGAGATGGAGGGATGGGGGTGTGGGATATGGGGACTTACAGTGAAAAGGTACAAGGTTTTTGTGGGATATGGGGACTTACAGTGAAAAGGTATAAGGTTTTTGTGGGGGCAGGTGATGGCAACATTCTAAAATTGATTGTGTTGATGGTAGCACAATTCTGTGACTATAGTCATACATCACTTGCTTAACAGTGGGGCTGTGATCTGAGGAATGTGTCATTAGGTGATTTGGTCAATCAGCAAACATCATAGAGTGTACTTACACAAACCTAGATGGTATTGCTTACTACCCACTTAGGCCATATGGTATACCCTATTTCTCCTATAGCTCCTACAGACCTATACAGCATGATACTGTACTGAATACTGTAGGCAATTGCAATACAATGGTAAGTATTTGTGTATCTAAACATAGAAATGGTATAGTAAAAATACGTGTTACAATCTTATGGGACCACTATCATGTACATGGTCTGTCATTTCCTGAAATGTCAATATATGGCAAATGACTGTGCACTAAAAAACCACTGAATTGTTTAAATAAGAGCGAGAACTATTGCAAGAATTCTGCCAAAGATGATAAGTTTGGGAGTTGGGGTAGATTTGATTGTTCTTCAAATGGTAGAAAACATAGGTCTGGGTGACTGACTAGTTGGGGGTAATTTCCTTAACAAATGGGTTTTCAATTTTGGCATTTATCAAGACAGTAAACTTAAGAAATGAAGCAGATTTAGGGGAACAAGAAGCAGTTTCATTTTGCACACATGGAGTTTGACGTGCTGGTGAGAACTGAGAAGAAAAATATCAAAAAGAGATTTGGACATACAGGTCTTGAACTCAAGAGCACTCAGGCTGGAAAGATAAGCTTGGAATTCATCATGTAATCAGGTGGTGATTAAGGCCATGTGAGGATATAAGCCTGCCCAGGAAGATGGAGTCCAAGGGCAGCACGTGATGTTTGTTACAGAAAACACAGAATATATGAAAGGGAAAGAAATTCTTCAATGGCCAACACCTGCAACATCTTTTGATCCTCATTTAATGTTTTTCTTCTATTTTTTTTCCTGGCAGTTTTCCCCATTTTTAAGTAATTATGTATGCAATTTTGTGTCCTAACATTCTTCTACTTAATATTGTAGGATACATATTTTTCTATGTTGTTACAAATTATTTGTCCCAGAATCTCCTCACAATCATTTTCCTCATGGGGTCTTGTTTCCTGACTCTCATCTGGGATTGTACATGGCAGCTTCCTCCTCTCCTGCCTTCTCTTTGTTCCCGATCACTCTCCTACCTGCCCGTCTCTAGTATAGATCACAAAGACCACTTCATTCATGAAAGTCATGTGATGTCTGGCTGAAATCATTAACTTCAAAATGGAATTTCAGATTTCTATTTCACTGTCCCTCCTGACCCACACTGGAAAGGTCACCTTGAGAAAACTCCCTGAAACCATTTCAGAAACCTTATCAGTAAATTCCCCTTTTTGCCGCCCTTTCTTGCATTCTGTTTAAGCATCCTTTAGCAAACTCAGATCCCCATTTAGTGCTTCTAAGAGGGTAGAATGGAGTCAGTTATGCCCTTGACATATGACTGAAATCAGCACAATCAAAACACCAAAAATACCTAACAAATCTAAGTTCTAAGCATACAGATGAGGTTAAACAAAAATGCAGGCACTTTATCAAGACAGACTCTGAGTCCTTAGAATACAAATGTGGAGAGTAAGATAACACATTTGAAAAACCACATCACATATCTGTTGTATAGGCAATGATTTATTTAATATATATTAAATGTAAATACCTTGAATCAATATTAAATGATGTAACAAATGCCCACAAAGGAAATAAACATAATTCAGATCACTATTTCTAGTTTGGTATTTAGGTTTCACAAATAAGACCTCAGTGATGAGAGGATATATGCAATGATTTTAGCAGATACTCAAGATATAGTTGATTCTCAATAAAAATTGTATTTATTTCCTTAATACTGAAATTCAGTTACTATTTCTTAACAACTGGCTCACTATGTGCCAGGAATCATGCTGAGCATTTTCTCATATTCTCTCATTGTCCCATCTACCTTTGCAACAATCTTGAGAAGTAGGTATTTCTTTTATTTTCATTGAACATTGTGTCTCCGAGAGGTTACCTGATTCACTCAAGATCACACAGCTACAGTGGTCCATCTGAAGATGTATTTCGTGTCCTCTGAATCCAAATTCAGTGGGCCTTCCCAACCACCACATATGTTCATTCTTCAATTCTCTTCATCATTTATTTGTTGTTAGTCAAAATGCCCATGATCTTCATCCTATCATATAATCTCCTTTTCTGTTACTCTCTCAGCAAAATCCTCACCACACCAGCAGACCTACTTCATCTTAATCCCCTCTCTGACTTGCTTCTCCAGACTGCCTCCCACATTTTTTAGCCCTCCTTTTTCACCCCTTCTCAACTTTGCCTACCACCGCAAATATTACCTTGTAAAGTAAGTTTAAAGATTAAACTCCTTAATGACTTAGGATCCCAGATCAAACCACTAAATTCACTCAATCTTATACTGACAAATCAGAGTTAATTGTTCTTGGGGCCAAAATAAACGATAAAGTCGGCTGGCTTGGGCCTGCTCTTGGTGCTACATGTGCCACGTGTGTGTGTATGTGTGTGGTGTCTGTGCATGTGTGTGTGTGTAAATTGTTTCTTACCCTCATGACCACTGTTTTCCAGATGAGAAAAACCAGGGTTCAGAGCTCAAAGTACGTTCTCCTGATCACGGAGTCAGCAGGTAACAGAGTCAGAAATTCAAACCCAGTACCATCAGACTGTACATGTTGAGCTCTTTGGACTATAATAGGAATCCTTAAATATCTGTCCAGAAACAAAGGGCTAGATCATCACAAAGTTCTCACCAGTTCACAGCTAAATAAGAACAGCACAATATTATAAATCAGGGAGCTGCAGTCTATGTCAGCATAAAAACAGATTATTGGTGAAAACCATCTTTTATTCTGAGTTTATGTCCTTTCTGCCTTTTTGGTGTTAACGTTTCTTTTTCTTTGTGAAATGATTATGAAAACAGGTGGTAATCAAGGTAATCAAGGTTAAATGGTAATGTTCTCACTTAGTGAAATGAAAAGTAGGTAACCTTGTGTTTGTTATGCAGGCCACTGCATAATGTCTACACATAAGGTCCACATGAAACATTAATTGTTATAGTTAATATGGATAATATGCTGGGACAGTTAGCTTCCACCCCTAGCTCCAGACATTCTGTAGAGCAGCTCAGACTTGCATTTAGTTTCAGCCTGAGTATGTCTTTTTCAATGTTTGCCTCCGGCTCAACATCACTAGAGAGTTGTCCCTGTCCTGTGTAGTCATAGCCACACAAAAGGCACATTTCAAGAGACGGTGGGTGGGATCTGCTGCCACAGGAAATTTCTCAGTAGCCCAGGCACTGGGAGAAATTGTCTGACCTTTTGGTGGGAAAGGAGTGGGGTGTCCACCTGGGAGTGTCCCCATTTGGAACTCTGTGCTAATGAAGAAGGGACTTTCTCAAACTTTAAATGAAGTCTGATTCTCATACAAGTCATGCTGACTCACACGGTCACAGTCTTTTTTAACAATGAGTAATTTAGATCACAAAGAGATGTGTTAATCAATCTTCAGAGTTATCATTGAATGCTGGTTGCTGATCCAGAAAAAGAAATCAGGTCTACTATTCAGTCAGTCATATAAGCTTTCCAGGAAACAAAAGCAACGAAATTCAAGTAAATTGGTTTAAAAGGCAGAAGTTCAATTATTACATATTTACTTGGTTCTTATTTACTTATTGTTCACACATTTGTTTATTTGTTCAATGTGCATTATTTGTTCAACCCTTTCTGCATGGATACATAGCATAAGTTCATGAATAAAAGCCCCTATGAAAGGCTTTCAATTGTTTGATGAACCAAGGAATTGAGAGAGAGAACTAATTACAACAATAAATAAGGCAATAAAAAATATAGAGAGTTCCTTTCAAATGGCAAGGTTTTTTTGATTTAACAGAACATGTTGCTATAATATGTAGAATGAATAATTCTAAACAATGTATGTGGAAATTTTTTGGAGACTGCTTTAAGCAAGTGACTTCCAGAATCTCAGGGACATGTGAGCATAGTGATAAAGGTCTATAATCTCTTTTAGGTATTTTAAGAGCCCAATTTAAACAACAACAAGTGCCAGGACCAGTGGTTTATTCCTGTAATCCTAGCACTTTGGGAGGTTGACGTGGGAGGATTGCTTGAGACCAGGAGTTTGAGACCAGCCTGGGCAACATGGCAAGACCTTGTCTCTATAAAAAACAAAAATTATCCAGGGTGTGGTGGTACATGCCTGTATTCCCAGTTACTCAGGAGGCTGAGACAGGAGGATCACTTGAGCTTGGAAGGTCAAGGCAGTGGTGAGCCATGATGGCACCACTGCACTTCAGTCTGGGCAACAGAGTGAGACCGCATCTCAAAAGAAACAAAAACACAACAAAGAAAAAATAAATAAACAACAACATAAGTGCATGTGTATGCGTATATGACAGAGAGAGAAACCTAAATAAGTTATAAGTGTGCATATGCCTGATCAATATAGTGTCATTTACAACCAGTAAAAACCTCTTAGTAATATTATTTATGAAATAATACTTTTTCTAGCTACGATGAACGGAAAAGGAAAATGGAAAAAGACTATCCAAAGAATACTGAAGAAGAATTTTCAGGAGTAAATGGCCAAATCGATGCTGCTGTAGAATTAAATGGTGAGTGTTTCCACTGAAAACTTTCTTCATGAAAACTATCATAAGAAGTCTGGGCTCTGCTTTAACACAACAAAAAGTGGATTTCCAAGTGGGAGTCATTGATTCTTATATTTGGTCTTAGGTCCTTTCATAAGTTTATCTAAACAGATTATCCACTAGAAAGAGTAACTATAAAAGTTCTGGTTATTGTAGTTCTCTTTTTCCTAACGGAAAGTTTTTTTGGTTTTTTTTTCATGTGTGTGTGTGTGTGTGTGTGTGTGTGTTGAGACAGAGTCTCGCTCTGTGGCCAGGCTGGAGTGCAGTGGTGCAATCTCTGCTCACTGCAACCTCTGCCTCTCAGGTTCAAGCAATTCTTCTGCCTCAACCTCCCAAGTAGCTGGGACTACAGGTGCGTATCACCACGCCCAGCTAATTTTTGTATTTTTTGTAGAGATGGGGTTTCACCATGTTGACCACCTAACGGAAAGTTTTTAAAGTATAGCTTCAATCGATTAGTCAGCTAGATCATAAAGTCTGCCTGGGTCAAGATTACCTTTTCTATCTTTAAAGTACACATAGTCTTGGCCAGGGGCAGTGGCTCACACCTGTAATCCCAGCACTTTGGGAGGGTGAGGTGGTAGGATCGCTTCAGCCCAGAAATTCAAGACCAGCCTGAGCAATATGGCGAAACTCTGTCTCTACAAAAAAGTTAGCTGGGAATAATGGCACACACCTGTAGTCCCAGCTACTCAGGATGCTGAGATGGGAGGATTACTTGAGCTCAGGAGGTCGAGGCTGCAGTGAACTGTAATTGCATCACTGAACTCTAGCCTGGGCAACAGAGTGATACCCTGTCTCAAAAAAAAAAAAAATATTCTCAAGCTTCTCAGTGCTTTTTCCCATTCCATCATCCAATTCCTGCAATTTAACACATAGCTAGGAAAGTTCAATAGAACTTTGTCGAATAAATTTAATTGAATCTTCTGAATCAGTCAGTACACTCTTCCTGAAAAAAGTAACACAGGGCTGGACACTGTTCAGAAGTGCAAAGACCATTCCAGACGTGGCCTCTGCTCTCACAGAATGGTTCACCCAACACAGATGAAATGACTGGAAAACAGACCATCTATAATTTAGTATTGAGTCATGTGGTAGACCTCACAATAATTGCAAGAGCCGATCTGAGAATTAAAAGATCAGAATCGGCAGCAATCATTGGAAATTTTATAGTGAGACTTCAGATGGGTTTTGAAGATTGGCCAGAGGCTTAACTAGGCAAAGAGAAGGGAAGGGGCTTCCTGGAGAACAGCCTGAGCAGAAGCACAGCACATAACTGAGCATGACACATTGGATGACCCCAACGAGAAGGCCTTACCCGAGCTGGAACAAGGAGAAAACTCAGAAATGACTGAGAAGTTTAGGAGTCGGGTTCTAGGGCATGAAGACAGAAGACAAGCTAACTGCCACCTGACAAATTCACAATTCCTCTTTGGTGACACCTTAAGAAAGTGACAATGACAAATCCTTCCATTTATATATGTGCTGGTCATCTTCAGTAACCACAATTTCAACTTTGTCTCTTTTAGGCTACATTTACTTCTTTTCAGGACCAAAAACATACAAGTATGACACAGAGAAGGAAGATGTGGTTAGTGTGGTGAAATCTAGTTCCTGGATTGGTTGCTAAATAGAAAAGCCTAGTCTTCCCAAGCAATGAGGACGACTGCAAGCAGCTTCTAACTGGATCTTAAGGACTAAAGCAGAATATAGGACAGGGATTCTTCCCATGGCCTTCAAATCAAATTAGAATTCATTGAGAAAAATAATACTTCCAAATTTTTTCATAGTTGTATAATCAGAATCCACATTAGAAAGTTCCTATATGGACACCTCTATACAAAATCCGAATCAACACAACGCCCTCTGCAGTTAGACACCATTATTTTTTTCTTACCTAATATACTGAAGCAAATTGATCAGTTTGATTTTTATTTCCAGAAGGAAGACTAGTGGTGGATCCCACGACATATATTTTAATTCTTTTCACAGGAAATGTCATTACCGTATGAATTATAATTATTTGCAAGCAATGGCTTTTGTGGCCATCATTTGGCCATCATTTGTTATAATAAATATAAATTTCCCAATTTTTACTTAAAAGACATCACAACAAAATACTGCATAAGAGTTGTTTCTTGTGTGTTTAACTTTGTGTCTACTCACTGGTCTCTGATGTAGGCTTAGGTGGATAAACCTATTCAAATAAATTTTCATAGTAGGCAAGAGACGGGCACTCTGCAACTGGAAAATTTTTTAACAAAAGCTAATAAAATGTTTTAATAGAACAGTTCCTCTTTTCTTTTTTCTGTTAATATTTACTTGCTTCTGTAATACTTTATTTGGCCACCCACACATCCTGTGTACCTACAGAAAAATTAAACCATAAGATAGCATCATAAGTACACAGACCCAGAAAAAGATAACAGTAACTCATTCTACTTCCTGCTTCCTGAAAACAGCCTCAGTGACCCAGCTAAGTGAGTGTCTTTTGAATAGTCTTCCATTCAGGGAAGTTCATCTTTTTGTTTTAGTTTTTCTTACTTCAAGCTAAACCTTTTTCCACTACCTAGTGATCAGTATAGATAAAACTATGGCTCTGTCATTCTTATAATTTTGCTTTAGTCTTAGTCTCTAGAATATAAAGATTCTAAAATATTTTAGTGGTTCTAAAATTGAATGATAAAATACTTGTAATACTTCATAGACCTCCTGATACATCTACAGTGTTTAACAGATGCTACTATTGTTACCATCATTTATTAAATTTGTTTCATACAGTCACTTAAAAGACCTAATATTAAGAAGCGTTGGGGTAGTTACTCAAGATTATTCTACATTTTCCATTTGGTTTCTGTTACTGGAAGTGGCCACTTATAGTCCACCAGATGTTGAATATTTGTTGAAGACAAGGTCTGGCATCCTTGCCTTCTAATGTCAAGGGTGCTTCTATAGAGGAAAAAAGTCACTTTTGCAAAAACTGCTAAGAAGGACTTCTTACTATCAATAAGCAAGGAGGAAAACAGGCTGGCAATTTCTTAAAATGTTTAATGTAGACTTACCCTATGACACAGCAATTTCACTCCTAAGTGTATACCTGTGAGAAATTAAAACACATCTACACAAAAAACTTGCACACAAATGTTCATAGTATCATTATTTATAATAGCCAAAGAGTAGAAAAATGTCCATTGAGTAATGAATAAATACATAAAATGTGGCAAATTCAGACAATAGAATGTTATTTGACAATAAACAGAAATGAAGTCCTAATACGTACTATAACATGGATGAAGCTTGAAAACATCATGCTAAATGAAAGAAGCCAGACAGAAAAGTTCACATATTGTATGATTCTATTTATATGAAATGTTCATAATAAAAAAATCTATGGAGACATAAAGCAGACCAGTGCTTGTCAGTAATTGGGAGAGGGGCTTACAAGGAGTGACTACGAATGGGTATGAGGTTCTTTTTTTCGGAATAATGAAAATCTTCTAAAACTGACGATGATGATGGTTGTACAACTCTGTGAATATATTCAAAGCCATTAAATTGTACACTTTACATGAGTGAATTATATGTTATGTTAACTATATCTCAATAAAGCTGCTACATTAAAAAAAAAAAAAAAAAACAAGGAGATCAAAGTAGTGTGGTGATCCATGGAGGTCATGCATTCTGGCAACTGTGTCAGGGACCACATGACAATGAAGCACCAGCCTGAGGACATTCAGTGCTGCACACAACCAGCCAGATGTCCTCCTCATGTCCAGCACTAGCCCAGAATTGTACATATAGAAGATACTTCGCTAGTCAACGAATTCACTGAAAGCAATAAAGCACATGCTCTCAGGTCTGGCTCATGGATTCAAACTCCAGATCTTCTATTTTCAACTGTGTGATGTTGACCAAATTCCCTCATCCTCATTCTCTGTCTCAGTGTCTTCCTTTCTAAAACTGGAATAATGGCAGTTTTTATCTCCTAAAGATATTTAGAGGCTTAAATATATGAGTAAAAATATGCAAAGTAGTCCCTGGCATTCTACAGGGGCTCTATAATTGTTGTTTTTGAAGCCATTAGAGTTCATTTTGTTTTGTGATATTTTGGAGAATTTGTACATATCCCTTGAGATAGCTAAAAATCTGATGAGCTATAATATCACAAGAATTAATAATCAATGACCTGAAATTTTTCTCTTCCAAATGTCAAATTAAATCAAATAATTAAAAAATACTATGTTTATCCCCCATCTCCAAAAAATAATTCTTATAAATCATCATTTTTTGTTAAGTTAAAGAACTCTTGGCTCTTAGGCCAAGCATAGTGGCTCACACCTGTAGTCCTAACACTTTGGGAGGCTAAGGTGGATGGATCACTTGAGCTCAGGAGTTTGAGACCAGCCTGAGCAAGATGGTGAGACCCCATCTCTACTAAAAATACAGAAAATTATCTTGGCACGGTGGCACATGCCAGTAGTCCCAGCTACTTGGGAGCCTGAGGTGGGAGGACCACTTGAGCCCAGGGGTCAGAGGTTGCAGTGAGCTGAGATTGTGCCACCGCACCTGCCTGGGTGACAGAGCAAGACCCTGTCTCAAAAAGAAAACTCTTGGCTCTCAGATATAAAATTATTATGTATTTTGGAAAGATACAGTCTCTCTAAAGCACAAGAAGGGGTGATTGTGTCATAACATAGAGCACTTATCCTCATATGATACAAGAACTTTGAACAGAAATAATTTATAACGTATACTACTCATCTGGTTTCCGAGTAACTGAGTGCAAACATGACTCATTGAATAACAGTTTTGGACAAAGTGTGGTTGAAGTACTCCCTTGAGGATCACGAGGTAGCAAAACAGAGTTCACTTCCTGATGAATTCTGTGCATTATCCTATTAACCTCAGTGATGACTCTTTGTGGGTAGAGACCTTTGAAAGCACTAGACAGGCTACTAAGGATGAATGGATTTACCTCGGTGGGGAGCTTTCCTAATAGCTCCATATTAAATTTTCTCTCGTATAAACCAAGACCTCTTCCATTTAGCCTAGTCCTAAATGAAAGACCTAAGTTTGTCTTTTGGGTCTTCTGTTTCTTTTCAAATGTTTATTGGGAAACGTCTTAGATGTCCATTTCACAAAGCAAATGGCAAACAAACTGCAGTTTTTCATTCAGAATTCTGCGTGTAATATTTTTAAATGGTCACAGGGTCTTCAGGGTGCTTTTATTTATATGTTATCCAGATGTTTTTCTTTATTCCTGTTAGTTTTCTTCTACAGACAATGATATTGAAGGTTCTTTGTGAATATTCATAGCTAAAAGTACCCAGTGAAGTGCCATTTGAGAGGAAATGCATACTGCTGGCCAGTAGGTTGGTGTTTTAGACTACCATAATGGAGCTGAGAAGAGTCCAGGCCAAAAGATCGTTGGCTTTTCTCCCCAGTAGGTCTGGGTAAAACGTAGAAACAGCATCTTCTGATCATCTGTCATCTGCCAAGCCTCCTGTCTTTGGTCTCATTCCAATCCCTAAGTGACTTGTCAACACAACCAGTTTAAAAGGTATCCTGTTATACTCAAAATGTCATAATTTCGGCTTTGCTCCCAACACCCAGACCCTTGGAATTGAACTAGAAGCAGAATTGTGAAGCTTGCTGGTAAATAAATTACAATGGGAGATTAGTGAATGCCTTCGGGATCCAAAAGAGGACTCTTTTTGTTTTTAATGCAACATCTCTTCATTTTAATGACTTCTCCATTAGTCTTAACATTCTTTCCTTTAATCTAATGTATCCTTTAACATGTTTGGAGATGAAAGTAAACTTTTGTTGCACAATGCAGCATGTTGTTCTGACAAGAGTTTCAGGAGAGATGAGAAGAGAAAAGCATGAGAGGGAGTTAATGAGAAAAACATTGCAAAACATCAGTTAAGAAATGTAACACTTAAGTCCATCTCAGATCGTCTGCAGTGGAAAAAAAGAATGTCTGTATAAATAGTTAGCAATTTGTTTATTCTTGGGAAGTCCCAGGCCTGTAATGCAGTGATAAACAATGTGAGTGTTTGAGTTCGGTTTTAAATGTATTTACAGCTGCCTCTATAGAGAATGGATGTCAAAAGTCCCATTACAGCACATTCCACTTGAATTGCAGACTGTTCAATGATTGTAGCATATCACTTTGACAGATTTTAAAAGTATTTCCATATATGAATCAGCAATTTCTGTGAGTAATTTTATCAGTGGTTACTTTTGAAACGCTTATCTCTAAAATTAGCTCATCTTTACAAACAATTCAGCCTTTTGGAAGGATCTAGCTACCCCACCATCTCTGCCCTTAATATTCACTCTCAATTCACTAGAAACTACTTACTAAGCACCTACTTTGTGCTGGCACCAACCTATGCTCAGCTGCTTTCTTGCATAAACTTCTGCCCTCAAGGAGCTTACATTCTATTAAAGACACACAATATTCAAATGAATAGAGATCTATAATGAAAGATAGTTGGAAGTGTTTTGAGAAAATAAGTAAAGCGGGGCAAGTAATAAAGAATGTTGGAGTGCCATTTTATAAAAATGTATTTGGGAAAAGGACATACTGGGTCCAGGGTATTCATGCAGAATGACTGAAGGGAGGGAGGAAACGGTTTTTTTTTTTTTTTTTTTTTTTTTTCTGAGACGGAGTCTCGCTCTGTCGCCCAGGCTGGAGTGCAGTGGCCGGATCTCAGCTCACTGCAAGCTCCGCCTCCCGGGTTCCCGCCATTCTCCTGCCTCAGCCTCCCGAGTAGCTGGGATTACAGGCGCCGCCACCTCGCCCGGCTATTTTTTTGTATTTTTTTAGTAGAGACGGGGTTTCACCGTGTTAGCCAGGATGGTCTCGATCTCCTGACCTCGTGATCCACCCGTCTCGGCCTCCCAAAGTGCTGGGATTACAGGCTTGAGCCACCGCGCCCGGCCGGGAGGAAACTGTTGAAGTCTCTAGAGGTTTCAGGTAGAAGAAGCAATAAGCACAAGACCTTGAGGTAGGTAGGAAGGATTTGCACCTGTTTGAGGCACATCAGGCAGGCCAGTGTGGCTGCAGACAGTGAGGGAGAAGGAAAGTAGAAACAGATGGGAAGAGAGAAGCAGCTAACCAAGCTATAGAAAACCTTTGGGTCCCTGTGATAAGAATAGTTTCCAGCAGGTTCATAACATGATCTGACTGCTGAGTAGCAAACAGATTATAAAAGCACATGAGTGGATTCAGGGACACTAGACAGTGCCATTTTCCAGGATAGAAATGATGGTGGCACTGACCAAAGAAGTAGCAGTGAAAATGCTAAGATTGTCAGATAGAGGAATATTTTCCAGGTAAAGCCAACACTATTTGTATCTAAAGTGCATGCAGAATGTAATAAAAAGAGAAGGATCCACAATGACTCCAGAGTTTTTGGCCTAAACAAGTGAAAGAGTAGTGGTAAAATGAGAAAGACCAAAAGAAGAGCAGGTTTATGGGGCTGGAGATCAAGAGTGCAATTTTGAATTCACGGAGTTTGAGATGCCTATTAGACATCCAAGGGGAAATGTCCATATATAAAAAGCTTAAGTAGGTAGATAGATATAAAAAGCTTGGGTTCAAGGAAGAGTTTGAGACCTAAGATAGAAATTTAGGAGTTAAGCCTTAAATTGTTATCTATATTCCTTTTGATTTCCTCCACATACTATGTGGAATTTAGGGCAACATAAATTATTAAAATACAAGAAGGCAGACGAAAAATGATCTCAAGTTTTTTTGAATTATCATTCAGTGTTAGTAAGCACATTCTTCCCACCTCAAGAACATAGTTTAGTTTTCAACAAAAGTTGCACACTTTTTTTGAAGTTTTTGTTTTTTGATCTGCATTTTTCTATTTCTTGTTTCCAAAATCAAAGAAGAAATCAGAAAAGAAAATATAAAATCTTAAAGATTGTTCTCAATGAAAGTTGTTGAAAATCTTAAGGATTGTTCTTCAGGAACTAACAAGATCCTATGCTAATAAGTATTATTTATTAATACAGTAATAAGTAGACTAAGAACTTATTTATACTTTAATAAGTAGCCTAGGAACTTACTAAGAAGGATAAAAGTGTTTTTGAGATTTAAAAACATCTGTTTTATTCTTACAGTAAAAACAGCTCTGTTTATAATCTCACCATGTCTCACAGAGAAAGTAAGTAGCAAGGTCCCTTAATAAAGTTTTCAAATAAGGCAGTTTCTTACATTAATTTTTAATTAACTTCTAATTTAATTGCATTGTAGTTTGAGAATGTGGTCTGAATGATACAAGCTTTTTTACATTTGTTGAGACTTACCTCAATTTGTCTTTTGACTTACTACATGATCAAATTTTTGTAAATGCTGTGTGTTCAGATACAGGTTTTCAGTAAGTGAATTTTCTTTTGCACAGCTTGTTCTCCTCAGATGTCTCACTAATTTCCCCTGTGAGCTCACATTTTCATGGGATCATCAGTTTCCCCAGCTAGGAGAGGTGTGAAGGCCTGTGTCTTTTTTGTTCCCTACTTGATGAGTGTAGAGGTTGGGATGGGATTGAAGCACCTCTGGGCAGCATTCTTGGTAATGAGGTCTGGACTCAACCCCTGTCATTCTCATTCACTCTTATCAGTAAATCCTCCTCTCAGGGACCCCTCAGAAATTCAGTCTTAGGCTTTGAGAATTTATGGGGGTTGCTATTTATGTCTATACTGGCCTCCCCAGCCATGAGGAACTGTGAGTCAATTAAACTTCTTTCCTTTATAAGTTACCCAGTCTTTAGCCTGGGGAAGAGTAAAGGAAGGGATCTCTCAGGAGCTGGTGAGGCTGACTACACACCTTGTTATAGGCATCCCATCTCTGCTGACATCCAACATCAATTCTGCATTAATTTACTCAAAAATATTCATTGAATCCCTATTTGACCCCTGGGTTATATTAGGAAACAAAACAAAATCCCTTGCCTTTGTACAACTTCCAGTGTACAAGGAGAAGACAGATAATAAGCAGTAGACATAATAAGTGATCAAATTATACAGCATGTTACAAAATAAGGTCTATAGAAAAATAATAACTGTAGGGAAGTGCCCAGACATTTGGGAATCATGAGCTGGGGAGGAAGCTTGTAATTTTAAGTAGATCAGTCAGGAAAGGCCTCGCTAAGAAGGTATAAAATGGCATCTTAATGAGAAAGAAAATCCATTTTCTTTTCTGGGTGGCTTTGTGTTCCCATCCAACTCTCATCTCAAAATGTAATCCCCATGTGTTAAGGGAGGGACCTGGTAGGAGGTGACTGAATCATGGGGGTGATTTCCTCCATGCTGTTCTCATCACAGTGAGTGAGTTTTCAGGAGATCTGATGGTTTTATAAGTGTTTGGCACTTCCTTCTTCTTTTGCTCTTTCTCATTTTTTTCCTGCTGTCTTGTGAAGAGGTACCTGAATCTCCATGACCTTCCACCATGATTGTAAGTTTCCTGAGACCTCCCCAACCATGAGGAACTGTGAGTCAATTAAACCTCTTTCCTTATAAATTACCCAGTCTCAGGTATTTCTTTATAGCAGTGTGAAAATGGACTAATGCATATATTGTACCTAATATTGATAAATCAAATAAAAGCTTCAGCTATTTAAAAAAAGTTACTAAATCAGTCATATCTGCCAAAGATTTCACATTATTATGTAAACTTAAAGTCTTACCATTTTTTTGAGCTAACAGTCTTTGTAAAAAGAATTTTTTTAAAAATCAAGTACATTTAACATATTAAAAATTCAATTTTCTTATTTTCTGTGAAATGGGGAAATAGAATTATATAAGGGCTTAATTATCTCTATAAAAATAAGATGAGAGCTTCTTTAAGAGACATTATAATCTAATTTATAAATACTTTCTAGTATTAATACTTTTCAAAAGCTGAAAAACTTTTCCAACTCTTACAATTAAAGGGCAGTATCTTTCCCAATGACAAATACTAATACATATAGACACATAGATATGCAGAGAGCTTATGGCTTCAGTCTTTCAATTCTGCCATGAGTCAAGAATAAACACAGAAATACAAACACTAACTAGTCTTGATATCAAAAATCTAGTCTTCTTCCCAGCGGGCACAACATTCTGAATTGATTTGAGTTCACAAATAGATAAACATACAGAAAAACAAACAAAAACTTACCAAATTCTCTGTTATTTTTTACCCAACAAAAAAGATCTTCTCCATCATGTAGAGAGACCACCAAATGGTTACATTGTAAAACCAAATTCCCAATCATTACAACAACCAATTGAGAATAAGTTGTTGACTATGGGCAAACCAGAAACAAGAACTAAACACAAAATTACTAGAGAGGGAGGGATAAAAATAGATAAACAGAGAGTGAGTAAGCAAAGCCAAAGTTCTACTATTACTTGGAATTTACTCTGGAAACGAAGAAAAGATGTGCCCAGATTAAGCAACCATTGGTAAACTTCTCCAATGACACAGTGTAAGGTAGGAAAACCGTCTTTTCTGTACCCATCCTAGGTTCACAGCTGAGGCTCCTTAACAAAAGACAGATTTTCAAGTGAAAAATATACAATTTATTTAACACAAGTTTCACATGACACAGAAGCTTTCATTAAAAAAATGAAGACCAGAAAAAAATGGTAAATTCTGCATATTTTTATGTTAGGTTTGATGACAAGTGAACTGTCATAGAGAAATATGATTGGACAAAATGTATGATCTAATAGTAATAAAATGGGGAAAACAGCAAATCTTTGTAATCTCCTGATGAGTTCTTCCTGCCTGCTGCACAGACAAAACTGATTCATGGAGACCATGGCAATGCAGTAAAGAAAGAGTTTAATCGACACGAGACTGGCCCTGCCATGCAGGAAACAGAATTATAATTTTACTCAAATCAGTAGCCCCAAAGTCTCAGAGTTTAGGGTTTCTATGGAGTTTGGTGGGCAGAGAGCTAGGGAATGGGTGCTGTTGATTGGCGGGGGATGAAATCATAGGGGTGTGGAAAACAGTCCTCAAGCACTGAGTCCACATCTGAGTGGGGCCACAGGTTCAGTTGAGTCATGAGTCCATGTTGGGTCTATCTGGAAGATGTCTCAAAAAAAAATTCTTAGGTTTTACAACCGTGATGTTATCTATAGGAGCAACTGAGGAAGTCACAAATCTGGTGACCTCTGGCCACGTGACTCCTGAGCACTAAAGGATTGTAGAAAGATGCCTATGTCTTATCAGAGTTCAGCCCCCCACCCCATAATCCTATTCTTGTGGCCTTTCATTAGTCTTATAAAGATGGTCTTTGGTCCCTAAACAAGGAGGGGATTTGTTTTAGTGAGGGATTATTCTCATCTGTGCTTGCAAGTTATATTATAAACAGGTAGGGTGCAGTGGCTCACGCCTGTAATCCTAGTACTTTGGGAGGCCAAGGCAGGCAGATTACCTGAGGGCAGGAGTTCGAGACCAGCTTGGCCAACAAGGTGAAACCCCATCTTTACTAAAAATGCAAAAATTAGCTGGGCATGGTGGTGGGTGCCTGCAGTCCTAGCTACCTGGGAGGCTGAGGCAGGAGAATAGCGTGAACCAGGAGGCAGAGCTTGCAGTGAGCCAAGATTGCACCATTGCACTCCAGCCTGGGTGACAGAGCAAGACTCTATCTCAAAAAAAAAAAAAAAAAAAAAATTAGCCTGGCGTGGGTGTGGGCACCTGTAATCCCATCTACCCGGGAGGCTGAGGCAGGAGAATTGCCAGAACACGGGAGGCAGAGGTTGCTGTGAGCCAAGACCCTGCCATTGCATTCCAGCCTAGGTGACAAGAGTGAAACTCCATCCCAAAAAAAAAAAAAAAAAATCTTCTCCCAAAGTTAAGTTGGCCTATGCCCAGGAATGACCAAGGACATCCTGGAGGTCAGAAACAAGATGGAGTCAACTATGTTAGATTTCTCTTATTGTCATAATTTTGCAAAAGCAGTTTCATCTTGTTTGTACAGATTCTTCCCTGTGTCATTTTATCTTCAAAGATAAGGACATTCCTTTCCTCCACGTATTGGGAGGGCACCCAGTCTCTTCAAGGAAAAATCAGAAAATTCTTCCTAGGTTTTATAGTCTGCTTCAGGGGAGAAAGACAGGGTAAAGTAGAGTGAACTTCCTGCTTCTCAAATTTCTTCAGCTTAAAATATTTAATATGCCAAGGTGCTATATTTTGGAGTAATGTGTCCTAAACCCCATCAGAAGTTTACTTTGTCAGGAAAGCCCACTTGGGCTTCTCAGTGGAACCTTCAAAATTGCTAAACTATAATTTTTTACAAAGTAAAGTCAAGACTCTCAAACAAATGTAAAATGAACCTGTGTCAAATAATTTGTTATTCAATTAATTAATGAGTAGACTAGTAGAAGAATTTAGAGAATATATACATGCAGTTAGGAATGCTAAAATGATTTTGCTAATAAATGCAAAACTGGTTGATATCCCACAGGTCAGTAAACATTTTCAAGTTTTATCTCTATAATGTTTTATAAAACATAATAAAATTTTATCTCTAAATGCAGTATGCCTTTGCATTTCTGTGAACAAGAATCATTTGCAGCTGGGCGCGGCGTAATCTCAGCACTTTGGGAGGCCAAGGCGGGCAGATCATGAGATCAGGAGATCGAGACCATCCTGGCTAACACAGTGAAACCCCATCTCTACTAAAAGTACAAAAAAAAATATCCTGGCATGGTGGCGGGTGTCTGTAGTCCCAGCTACTCAGGAGGCTGAGGCGGGAGAATGGCGTGAACCCAAGAGGTGGAGCATGCAGTGAGCCAAGATCGTGCTACTGCACTCCAGACAGACTGAGACTCCATCTCAAAAAAAATAATAAAAACAAAAATTAAAAAAAAGAATCATTGGCACTACTGTGGACAAGAACAACCTGCATTGTTATCAGTTTTCTACCACTTAGTTTCTATTTAGAGAGCTATAAAATAGCCCAGTCATCAGAGAAAGTCATAGGTGCACACCCTGTAAAATCAGATACTCTCTGGAAGATGCATACTTTCATGTATGTGTCAGGGCAATGGAAAACCAACACAGGTACCTTATAAGCATTCCACTAGAGTTAGCCATTATTTGAAAGTAAGCTCTAATATTAGTTCCTAATATTATGCTGGGACTTGGGGTTTCAATTCTTTAATTTCCTTTTGAAGTAATTTCTACAATTAAGAACAACATATTGAAAGTTAAAATTAAACAGAAGAGAGTCCTCTAAGTCAAAGCACTGCTTTCTCTTCCCATTTTGAAAAACACTGTTCTTCATAAAATTGGTTACTGGGTGAATCTACTGAGAGAAGGGACATCTGAGAGAAGGGACCCTTCCTGGGTCATGGCTTTTAAGGACAGGCGATATGGCTCAGAAGTTCATCTGAGCACCTAAAGGCAGTGCTTGGCATCTGGTAGCTGCTGCTCTTTCAGGTCTGGGAAAGTGCAGGTGGGTCCAGAGCCTCCAGACAAGAACTAGAAGATATTCCCCTGTCTGTATTCACCGCGGAACCACCCTTCAAACCCACATCTGACAGTAATTGGAGATGAGTACTGAGGCAGTACAATTCCAAAATAATGGGCTAAATAAAAATTTTCATCAAGTACTTTTGGGTATACGCACAGTTTTATCAAAAACATAAGAAACTCTTGGCATTCGGGGTTTTGACAGTTGAGGTTTCAGCTTTTTACAAGCACAAGATGTCCAAGGACATGAGTTTGCCATTTTGCTAAAGCACAAATTTGGTGCACTTGCATCATGAGGATGGTATGGTGGGAGAAGTACATGAGCAGTAAATCACCGTGGCCAGTGGGCATCCACTTTATAGCATGGCTTACCCATATCCCTCACCAGTGTCAAGGTTCTGCTGTATTTTTAACTATCTTTCCTATGCTCTACACTCTAGGGAACAGAAAAATACAAATACCATATAACTGGACGGGAGGTTATTATTTAAAAAAAAGAAAAGAAAAGAAATCAAAGAAAGAAAGGGAAAAAAGATGAATTCCTTACCATCAAAGAATATTCATTTTCATTAGGAAGACAAGATGAAATTAATAAAATGGTCAACACCAGAGATAACATAGCCAAGAGCTAAAGTAGTTCTATAAGAAAATTCCAAATAAGTCAAGGGGCCCATGAGTGATTTTGGAGGAGTGGGGTTTTGAATCTCATCCTGAAGGAAGTACACAGTTTGGGCAGATGGAAAAAGAAGAGTGGGCATTGTAGAAATAAAAAGGGGAGTTGGAACAGGCAAATAGTACCAGGAAATGGAACTAGTTTAGAATGTACATGGTGTAGAACAGGAAAAGGATAGATAGCCTTTGGTGTCAGAATTAAAGTAAATGGAAGGTAACATTTTTTTCATAGGTGACAAGAAGAAAATAGCATTGAATAAATTCTACATTATGCCAGGTTCTTTCACCTTATTATTTAATATAATCTTTTTTTAAAATCCTTTATGAAGGAAAGATCAGCATCATCCCCACTTTACAGATGAGTGCACAAAAGAGACCCAAGGAGTTAGGAGTCGTGACTAGCTGGGATTTATATCCCAGTCCCCAATCCCTGTGACTCTCTTTGTTTTTTTTGTTTCTGTTTTTGTTTTTGTTTTTGTTTTTTGAGACGGAGTCTCATTCTGTCTCCCAGGCTGGAGTGCAATGGCACGATCTCAGCTCACTGCAACCTCTGTCTCCTGGGTTCAAGCAATTCTCCTGCCTCAGCCTCCTGAGTAGCTGGGACTACAAGCATGTGCCACCATGCCCGGCTAATTTTTTTGTATTTTTAGCAGAGACGGGGTTTCACCATATTGGTCAGACTTGTCTCGAACTCCTGACTTCAAATGATCTGCCTGCCTCAGCCTCCCAAAGTGCTGGGATTACAGGCGTGAGTCACCGCACTTGGCCATGCTTTTTCTAAATACACCTCATGGAGATGCCCCCAAATAAGAGGTAAGTATTTGACTATGTTCTAGGTGCTAAACTCCTGAGTGGCAGGAACTCATTGCCCAGCATTTAATTGATGCTAAATACTCATTAGGTGGGTGAATCAAACAAGAAGTCGGTGGAGAATCCATTCTTGGAAGATAAATGGTATAAATACACAATAAAGGGGAAATCATCATAATTTTAAAGGAATTATGAGGAGTTAGGACTGTTATATTGGGCTTACATTGGAAAGATCCTGAAAATCAAGCTGAAGAACTGGAATTTATTCCATTTAAAAAAAAAAAGTAGGTTACAAAATGCATTTTTTCAATGGACCTGTAAGATAAAGGTGGTATTTAAAATAATATTTTAAATTAATAAGTTCTCATCAAGGTAACTGAAAGGAACAATTACTTACGTACCTTAGGTGAATATAGTACACTTTCATATCTAGAGGAGGAGGAGGACAAGGGAGAAGAATCAGAAGGAACAGGACGAGGGGAAAAAGGAAGACAAAACGAAGAATAAGGAGACAAAGAATAAAATCAGGAAAGAGAAGGTGAGCAGCAGGGGCAGTATCAATAACAGGAGAAAGAGAAAGAGGAGTGGAAGACAGCAAGAAGGAGGAGAAGAAACAGCAAGTGACAAACTACATCCTTCTCTTAGGAAAACTTTATAGGTTTATTCAACAGACATAAACTTACTCTGAGAAATTGGTTACAAAAGTTTACAAATGCTTTCAAGTTCTGTAGAAATCTCATTACAGACAGGTAGTAAACAATTTGCAGGCAGGCCTTGGCCCATGGACCACATTTTCGGTAACCCTGGGCCATAGGGCACAACCATTCAAAATAATGTGCCTTCATTTCAAACTTGTCATCATATGAACAATATTATTCAGCAAGTTTCCAAACTGAGGATGCTGTGACTAAAAGTTGTTGTCTGTAAAGTGTGTTGATATTCTATACACTAGTTTTGTGAAATATTTAAAATACCACAGAGAAGGAAAAGAAGGAGGAAAAAATAAAATTGGCTATCAATTTCATAACTGCACCAAAAATTATTTCAATAAGGGCTTTTTCATAAAATATCACAACCAAGTGTCAAAATTCCACTGAGGAGAGAATGAAAGAACACTAGGTTAAATTTACTATATGAGAATTTAATGAGGTACAGCAGTCCCCCTTTATTCATAAGGGATGCATTTCAAGACCCCCAGTAGGTTCTTGCAGTGGGAAGACAGTACCAAATCCTATATATACTATTTTTTTCCAATATATACATACCTAGGATAAAGTTTAATTTACAAATTAGACACAGTAAGTGATTAACAATAATTAATATTAAAATAGAACAATTATAGCAATTTACTGTAATAAAAGTTATTTGAATGTGGTCTCTCTCTCTCTCTGTCACTGTCTTTCAAAATATCTTATGTTCATAAAAATAACCTACTGCGGTTGATTGTGAGTAACTGAAACTGCAGAAAGTGAAACCACAAATATGAGGGAACTACTTTACAAATAAGAATATTCTTTACAATGAAAACTGTCAAGTACTTCAATGTAATAACTGTCATGCCAAGAAACCCTGCCTAGTAGACTAGCGTCATGAGACTTAACCTTGCCTATCTAGGAAGTCAGCCAATTTCTGCCTAAGTTTTAATTATTCTTCTAACAGAACCCAAACTTATAACACAACCCAAACTTATAACACAACCCAAACTCCAAAACATGACCATGTGGCTAATTTGCCTATAGTGTGCCAAGAACTTCAAGGCAGTAAACCTTAGGAATTCAAGTACCAGAGAACACCAAACCACAGACTATTAATAAAATATAGTACAGACAGTCCCCAAGTTAAAATCGGGTGTGTTTCAAAAGTTTCTTCAATGGCTCTTCAGAACTCAGAATACTTTTCCCACAATGATGATCTTATAAACTAACAAAAGGCTAATACCTGCATATGTAAGAGAAGTACTGTGTACTAGGAATGAAAAAGTAGAGAAAATTGCCAAAGTATAAATCTTTTAATGTTAAAAGATATATGAGAACACATAGTGACCAGATTTCAAATATTTAAACTTATTAATGAGGGAACCATTGGGATGGTAAAGGGAGTTTAAAGAAGTATATGCAAGACTGGTATATAGCATTAGTAAAAGAAAAGATGCTAAAATAAGATTGCTAAATTAGATACTGGGTAGATTAACAGCTCACCAAAGTGGTATAAAAATTATTTTAAACTGAGAACATCTTAATCTACAATCACCAAAAAATAAAAATAAAACACTATCTACACTTATGCAGATACTCACAAAAATACACCTGCCATTGACACTACCCACACCCCCTCACCCAGGGAGTTTCCTCTTTTGGAAAATACTGACCGTCAGCACCAGGAAGTAAGAATTTAGCTGCCTATTAGCATCAAAAAGCTAAATAGAGCCTTTCATACCTTCCTATTGATGCCATAAACCTCCCCTCCATTTTTGCTAAATTGGAATACAAACCTTTACCTCTGGCTACCAAACAAGTTACTCATTACTGGGTGCTTCTGTAGGCACGAAAACGTTTCTTCTGTTAATCTCGTCTTAGTTAATCCAAAGGCCTAGACCATTTGAACCTAAGAGGGTTAGAGGAAAGTTTTCCTCCCAACAGAACAAAACTGGCTAATGTTATAAAGAGTTATAAAATCATAACCTCTGGATTATCTTTTCTACTGAAGGGGTTCAAAACATGCTACCCTCAAAACATGCCACTTGGCATATTGCTTATTTCAAGCTAAAGTAAATTAAGAACCAGCCAATGCCGAAAAAGCTCTTCACTTCCCCCTCACCTGCTTAAAATAATGTATAAACTTCCCCTTCTGTAAAGAAAATTTGTATTTACAAAGAAAATTTCTATTAGTAAAGGTATCTATACCAGGAAGAGAACAACTCCAAGATAATTTTTATTGCCTGAGAGACTCTTATCCACATAAGAAGGTAAACTATGTTCACCCTACATTTCCTCCCCTCACCTTCCTGTCACTTGCCTCCACCACTCCCCAGAAGTTCCAAAGCCCTATTTTTTCCTATAGCTTAGGCTGACATATGTCTCAGTTATCTGGCCACTTCCTTGAGTCTCATTTTTAGTGGGGTTCCCATGCATATGTCCATAAACTAAAATTATTTTTCTCCTGCGAATGTGTTTTATGTCTATTTAATTCTTAGACCAGCCACAGAACATAGAAGGGTAGAAGGAAGGATTTTTCCTCCCCTACACAGTCACTCAGAAATCAATTTCATCTCTACCAAACGAAAATTATTTTCAACTCTGTAATGTTAGATGTTAATTCCTAGAATCTAGTCCTAATGAATGGTAAATAGTAATTTTAACAAAAGAAATGACAGGATTTTTAGGTTCCGCTTTTCAGTTGGAAATTTCTGCGGCCAGCAGCACTCCTGCCCCAACTTCGCTCCACTCAGGGCTCGTCCCTGGACTTGCCCCACATACTTGACCCAGCAGGCAGTGCTGTGCTCATGCTGCTGACCTGGATCTCACATCTGCCAAGGGCGAGCCAGGATCACCAGCTGCTACAGCAGCGGGGGACAACTCCAGGTGCCGGCTCTGCACAAGGCTGCTGCTGGACCAGGAATACTGCAAGTGGCTCCACCTTGGGCACCAGCATCTGGATAAGAGGAACATGGTGGTGCCTGAAAAACTCAGAGATATCAGCAACCATGGAACCCAAAAGGGGTGTTACAGCTCTAGCTTGGGGAGTCCCGAAGTCTGGGCTCCAGAAGCGTTGCAGCTCTTCTCTCCCATGGTCCAGAGAATGGGAGCATGCCAGTACCCACAGCTCAGTGAGCCTGCCAGGAACATGTTACAGTCTTTTTGCACCCATCGTTCAGCAGGTCCCAGGTTCTTGTCCCACATCCAAGAAGAATGAGGTTATGCAGACAACCAGAGGGTGAGCAAGGCAGAGAAGAGTTTTATCGAGTGGCAGAACAGCTCTCCGTGGAGATGGGACCCAAAGTGAGTAGCCCCTACCCAAAGTTGTATAATCCCTCCATGTGGCTGAGTCTGGGGTTTTTATAGGCTCAGAATAGGGGAGGTGTGGGCTGTATGTTCCCTTGGAAAAGGCAACATTTGATTGATTAAAAGGAAGTTTTCAGAAAAAAAAAAATCAGAAAAGAGCAGGCACACAGGAATATTTCTCACTTGGGTCATGGACTCTATCCAGAACCTGCAGCCAGGTTTTCAGGCTTCAGGCTGTTTTTGGCTTGAGGGTCAGGTTTCACTGGGGACCCGCCCCAACTGCCTAGGAATGTCTGCCTCCTGCTGTTATCAGTAACATCATTCTAAAGTATCAGATGTCCCTCAAGTCAGCTTGTTAGACAATGCTTTTATATGAATTTGAAAGGACACAACTATCTCTAAGTTTTCTAAGTTTGGAATAGTTTTCCTTAATGATAAATTTCTAAACAGTAAAATTCATTGAAAAATTTTAAAATTTATCCAAATTAGAATCTTTTAAAATGTAGATTATTTAAATAAGACGGTTGGGGCATCATCATTTTTATTGTTTTCCTAAGTTGAGTTTATTGAGGTACATACGGTATAACTCACCCATTTTAAGTATACCATTAAGACTTTTGGTCAGGTGTAGTCCCAGCTACTCTGGAGGCTGGGGCAGGAGAATGGCATGAACCCAGGAGGTGGAGCTTGCAGTGAGCCGAGATCACGCCACTGCACTCCAGCCTGGGGGACAGAGCAAGACTCCATCTCAAAAAAAAAAAAAAAAAAAAGAGTTTTGGTCAGGTAACCAACACCACTATCAAGATGTAGAATGTTTTCATTACCCAGAAAAGTTCCTTTGTGCCCCTTTGTAGTCAATTCCCTCACCTTTCTCTAGTCCGTGGTAACTACTGATCTGTTTTCTGTTCTTATATTTTGTCTTTTCCAGGATGTCACGTAAGTAGAATCAGTTCTCATCAATGCCAATCTATGCATTTGTGCTTTAGCTTTGAATAGTCTATTCATTCTGCAATCATAAACATATCAGAAATATGCATATGCATTATTACAAATAAGCAGAAAACTAGAGGCAGCATTTTTGTTTTTGTTTTTGTTTGAGACAAGTCTCATTCTGTCGCTCAGGCTGCAGTGCAGTGGTGCAATCATAGCTCACCGCAACCTCTGCCTCCTTGGCTCAAGTGATGCTCCCACCACAGTCTCCTGAGTAGCTATGACCACAGGCACATGCCCCCACACCTGGCTAGTTTTTTAATATTTTTTTTTTGTAGAAACAAGAGTCTCACATGTTTCCCAGGCTGGTCTTTTACTCCTGAGTTCAAGCAATCCTCCCGTGTCGACCTCCCAAAGTGCTAGAATTATAGGCATGAGCCATCATGCCCACCCTAGAGATAGCATTTTGAACCAACTAGTCAGAATGCAAATACAACTCTGTGAAATAGCTGAAGTATTATCACTAAATATTTATCAATAAAATATAAAGAGCATCATCCCTAAGAAAAATTATAATTTAATAGTTGCATATAGCAGGGAATACAATTCAAGTAATACCTGCAATGTTAACTTAGTAAACTAAATCCTGTTAGGAATATTCCCCTCCATGACACTATTATGGTCTCTGTCCTCTGTATATCCTGCCATAGCCACAGACATCACATAAACCTGCCTGATACCCTTGCCATCCTAGGCAGCAGTCATGCAGCCTTCAGGGATGTAGGCCCCAGGAAGAGGATTTCCAACATGGAACTTCCCACCCTTTCTTTATTACATGGCTACTGCAGAGCCCAATATGAGAAAAGTCAATCAAGTGGTACCTGAAGGCAGAAAGTACAGTACATTTTCTGAACTCTTGTCATGAATTCTTCATGGCCTAGGTCTAAGCTAGTCCCTGTACTGGAAAATAGGCTGACAGGGAGACTTCCCAGAGCACTGACTCTGCCCAGAGCACTGACATAATGGCACAAAAGAGTGCATTTGTATTGACTGCCTTCCTACAACAGGCAAAATGGTTGTCATAAAGTCACATCTTTCCTTTTTCTCAGAGTTGGCAATCTCTGAAAAGTGGTTTGTGAAGTTCACTCCACCTAGAAGCAGGGTGATATATGAGAAGAATATAAGGTTGAAGATCATTCATCTATGTTCAAATCCTGTCTGACTTTACAAACTTGCTTAAATTGGTCCTTGAGCCTGTTTTCCTGAATGAAAAATGGGGATGCTAAATATGGTAAACTGTTTGCAGAAATGGCCACAGTAATTCTTACCAGTCCTGTACATGTGCCCACTTAAATGTGAATTTGCCACTCCTTTTATAATGAAGTGGAATTTATTTTTTTATTCCTTAAATCTAAACTTTAATTTGGGCTTGAATAGGGCATTATCAAATGTAATGCAAGCAGAGGATTGAAAAATGTGTACATAGTGGAGCTTGAGTTGTCTTGCTGTTAGAAACCCTGAGATCACCATGTGAAGAAATATCAACTACTCTTCCAGAGAACAGGAGGTTATACAGAGAGAAACCAGCCATTTAAGCCATTTTAGCTGCCTCAGACATCCCAAATATCCCAAACAACCACAGATACCCAAAAGTTTGATAAAATGATTCTTTTAAGCCACTGTGTGTGGAGTGATTTATTACATAACAACAGCTGATACAATAAAATAATGATTACTAATGTGCATAAAACCTGTTATATGGTAGTAGTTCAAAAATGACTATACAAATAAATATTAAGTGACTTAGTACAATTTCAGCTTGTTGTAGAAAAGGAAAAATTATCATTTCCTATAACATAACAATCTCCTAATAATTTTTGAATACATTGACAGAGACTAGTTGCTGTTCTATCTCACAGCACAGAACTGCTTTAATGTAATGAAGAATGTATTTCAAGATCTCTCAAGGGCCTGTAGGGCAAAGAGGGAAAGCTTCACCTTTGCCCTCTGAAGGTTTGCTATAAATGAACTGACAAAAGGCAGATTAATAGGAGAAAAAGTCATAACAAATGTATTTAATGTGCATAAGCATGGGAGAATCATGGAAAATGATTGCCCAATAATCCAGTGAGGTCCAGATGCTTATATAGCCTTCTTCATACAGCAAGGAGTAAATAACAAAGTTCCTTTGAGCTCGGAGGGAGGTGGTGAGAAGGCAAGGGGCAGAACTTCACTGTGAACAAAGGTAGTCTTATTATCCAGTTAAACTTCCCAGGTAATCTCCTGGAGCTGCCCTCAGAAGAATAGAAGGAAAGTCTCTCTAGGTGTGGAGATGACTCCCAGTATCTCCTCTTCTCTAGTAGTTAATCTTTTCTGGTTATTCCATGTGATTCTTAGGAAGGGTGTTTTAAGACAATTGCAATTCTTCTTGAAAGAAGCTTTCTTAGTCAGAAAAGAAAATTCCACAAAGTCCCTTCTTTCTTCATGAAGAAAAAGGATCAGAGAGACAGGGAGGAAGGGGAAGGTCAGAGAAAGACCTTGGTTCTAAGGTTTATTTCTAAGCTCCTTCAATTTTCTGTAATTCTAAGCACTCAACATGCCAAAGCACCATATTTTGGGGTATCACTTTCTGTACCCCAAAAGACCTCACAACTAAATTTTCAATATATCTCATATTTTTTATTTAGATTTTCTGTTCTTTAAAGGTACACTGTGGTCTAGATCAATGTCAGTTACTAAATCCATATTTTGGTAATATCTACTATTACTATTTTGTAATAGGAAAGACAATGATTATAAAGTATCACCAAAGTTCTGAAAAGGAAGTCTTATTGGAAAGGACTGCTTCTTTACCCAGAAAGAGGGTAAGTTTTGAAGAGTGTCTCTCTCTCTCAGAAATAAGATCCAAGGGGAAAAAGAAGTTCAGTAAAGTTTCCAGTAACTTCCAGTTATAACACAAAATGGAGGGAATCAGGAGGTTAGATAAGGCAACTGCTTTGTAAGATTTTACTTTGTTAGATTGTGAACATTAGTAGTTTTCCCAAACTCATTATCTATGCTACACTTATTTCTGAATAAGAATAAAACCCTTGAAATGAAACAAGCATATACAATATACTTTCTTTTTTGTTTGATTCCTTGTGCTCATCATTATGTCTGAAAGTCTTATTCATATTGCTGCATGTAGGCATAATTTGTTCATTCTCACTGTTGTTTAGAATTTAATTGTATGAATATATTACAATTGATTTGTCCATTCTATTGCTAATGGACATTGGGTCGTTTCCCTGCTTTAACTGTTGCAAATAGTGCAACTATGAATATTCTTGTGAGTATCTATTCGTGAAACTCCATGTGGTAGAGAGCTTCTAAAACAGCTCTCAATGGATCCTGCCTCTGGCTATTCTTGTCCTATGTAATCCCCACCCTTGTGTGTGAAGTGGATGTAGTGACTCATAACAAACAGAATATAGCAAACATGATGCAGTGTTGCTCTCCAAGACTAGATTGTTAAAGGCCATGACCTTGGTCTTGCTGGGGATCTCTCTCTCTTGCTCATTCTCACTCTCACTCTTCTTGCTTGCTTTCTCTGATGAAGCCACTGCCTTGTTTTGAGCTGCCCTATGGAGAGGCTCAGTGGCAAAGAATTGAGGACAGACTTCTGTGCAGACCTGAGGTCATCATTCCAACAACTCATGAAGAGCTGAATCCTGCCAACAACTTCATTGGTAAGCTTGGAAGTGGATTTTTCCCCAAGCAGGCCTTGAGGTGATCACAACCCTGGCTGACACCTTGATTGCAGCCTTGTGAAATACCCAAACAGAAGACCCAGCTCAGCCACACATGAACTCCTGACCCACAGAACCTGAGATAATAAATGCTTATGACGTTTTGGAGTGATTTATTATTAGATAACTAATATGCATGCATTTGGGAAAGTAAAGGCCTAAGAGTATATGGAAGTGGAATTGTTCGGCCATAATCTATGCATACATTCAGCTTTAATATATACCACCAAACTGTGTTCAAAAGCAGTTGTTCTCATGTACACTCCCACCAGCAGTGTGTGAGAGTTTTTACTGAGTTCTATTGAATGATCATTGTTATTGAGCTTTTATTATATGCCAGCCACTAAGTGCCTTACATGTGTTGTATCATTTAATCTTCACGACAGTTCAGTGAGGTGGGTATTACTGTTTTCTCCATTTTCAGATTAAGTGAACCTGCCCCTGTCATTTGCTAAAAAGAGGTGAGTCAGGATTTGAACCCATGTCCAATGCTCTTAGCCATTAAGCCTCCTCTGAGACAGATTTCAATGCAATTATAACTACAGAGAAAACACATGTGAAAAATACCCATCATAGCTCACTAAAGAAAGAGCAGCATTTCATCTTGTGCGTAAGTCAACCATCAGCACTGCACAGGGCTGATGAGGAGAGGAGGCTTCCAGATGGAGTTAGCAAGGGAAGAAAGACAGGTAATTTGGAAGGAGGGAAAGGTTGGCCCAGACCAGGCTGGGAGGTAGAGAATATGCAAGCAAGGTCAAGAGCTCTATGCATTTGGCTCACTCTGCCCTCTGCATTTCCAGCCTCATACAGAGATGTCGTCCTTAGCAGTGAGTTGTCTAATTTTTCCGGAGCTCTCCCCAGAACAATACAAACCCCAGGGTCTTAAATGAAGGATTCATTTTTCCAGATATTTCACCGTTCCCAGGGGAGAACACTACTCAGTTATCGCTCCTTGGAACTCCTTTTGCTGTTTGTTGTTTCTGAGTGGGATTTTTTCCTTTCTTCCTCATTCTGCTGGTGCTTGTCACCACTCTGATGGGAATTCCTCTTAAAATGCCGGCAGTCTCTTTGATAAGCCTCGCCTTGCAGACCTAAGGTAAACTCCTGGAAGGATGCCCTGAGCCTCTGGCTGTCTAACCACCTTCCACAACCCACAAGTGGAGTGTTTCCATGCACAGATCATCGGTTTTCCCCTCTTAAAACACTTGGAGCTCCCTTGAGGGAAGAAAACCCTGGGAAACTCAATCTGCCTCTTTGAGATCCAAGACAGGGCCTGGCCTTACTTTTTGGTGGACACTTATCTGAGCCAGCTTAAAGCATTACATTTTAGCTCAAGTGTCTCCAAATTTCCACCTTTGAGGCCATACGTTTCTCTAACGTCCAAATACAATGATAAAATCCCCCATCCTGACTGGTTCTCTAGTTATCCCCTTCCTGCCAAAACAACACCAGCATCCAAATTCTTCTGAGACTCCTTCTGTTAGGGGGATGCCTGCACTCTCTACATTGTGTACATCATCTCCTCTCCAAGCTCCACCCCTGAGCATTGTCATGATTGTCTGTGCTTGTTACCCTTCCTGAGTCTGGACTTCTTCGATGTGGACACAGCTCCTCCTCAACTCCATCTCACCTCTTCACAATGTTGATGAGGGCAGCAGGTTTAAGAGGGAGATCAGAGCAGAGGAGAGGAAATAATTTACAAACGAGTATCAGACCTCACTCTTGTAACCTCGCCTGGCGTTCTCGTCTCAATATTGTTTGCTCCTGTTTCTCTTCGAGGGCCCTAGTCTCTCACAGTTGCTGTGGCCTCTTTTCTCTCCTCTTGTGTCTCTTCTCCCTTTTCCTAATTCTCCACATTCAGTGACCCTATAATACTCCTTGGGACAACTAGGAAGAAAAGAAAAGGCCTATTGCTTTATTACATCAATCAATTTTACTTCCTTTGCCTCCATTTCCTATTTCCTGGATCATGACTTTCATAATCCCAAAATGCCATAAATTATATTCTCAAGAGAAAACTGTTCATTCTAGTCTTCCAGCTTCAGTGGTAGCCTGGATCTCTGAAATTATTATTTTTTAACAGCTTCAAAGTTTCCAGTTCTAGTTTCTTAGCTTCTTGGTAAAAGTACCTGTGCTTTCCCCTCCCAGGAGTTTGTAGGTAGAAGGAGAACAGTTAACACTCTAGTCTCCCCATCTCCCAGGAGGCAAACACGGGGGCTAAGGCTCTTATTTTATCCTCTTTCCCGGGTAATACTGTGAAGGAAGGGCAGGATTTCTAGCCCAACTGTTATAGCCATGAGTGAGAAGAGTATCAATCAAGAAGTGAGAAGAAAGCATCAGTGTAAGGGATGTAGATTGCTGATCAATGCATTGTGGCCAAGCACCACATGCCTGAAACAAAGCAGCTTCAAAGTCTCCCTGGCTATCTGTGAAAACTCCAGACACAAGCAGGATTTTGCAGCTTGAGAGAGCTGCCTACATGCACTCTAGACTCCATTGGACCTGCTATGGTCAACATGCTCTTATAAGGGATTCATGCTTCACTCCCAGAAGGGCCCTTGATGACATCTGTCTCACCTTCTTGCGTCATTCATCGGTCAGTGAAAGTTAAATAACAAGTCTATGATCCCATAGCTTCTCAAATAGAGACCAGAACTCAGACCCAGCGTATGTTCCCAGAATCCAAAAGTAGTAAGGTGAATTGGGCGGAGACTGGGAGAAGGTGGCAATGGCTACAGCAGAAGCTCACAACCTCAGGCAGTTATGTGGTTCTGTTATTTGTCCTCCTTTACCTTTCCGATGACACACACCTTATTAATACGTCACCAGCTATGGGTTCTGTAATCAGGCCAGTAAGAGCTATGTGATTTGGAACAAATTATTTACTTCTCTAAGCCTCAGTTTTCCCAGTTGCAAAATGGGAATAATAATTACAGAATTAACATTAAGAGAATTGAGATAATCTAGATAAAGATCTTAGCACAATGTCTAGTTCATCAAAAGCAATCATTTAATAATTGGTATAATATTAGAATAATTTATATTTTTATGTTGCTTCTAAATCCCTAAGGACCTGCCCCATGTGTTGGTGCTATCCATCTTGTTACTTGGTGCCAGGTAATAAGAAATCTGGGTTCTAGTCCAGGTCTTCTGCTGATGAGCTCTGTGTTCTTAGATGACTTGCTGCATCATTTCAGACCAACTAAAACTCAGTCTGCATTTTATAATCACCATATGCCAGAAATTCTAAACAATATCATCGACAAAATCTTCCTTACCCACTAAGCTCGTATAGGTCTGTGTTCTAAACAAATTCTGAAGTGACTGTTGAGTTTTACTAATATATATGCATACTTCCAACTACCTCATATTTATCACTTAATAGATCTTGTGTCCTACATGGAAGTTAGTTTGGAGGACTTCTAGCTATTCAGTTAGCCTCAGACAAATGAGAACTGAGCTGCACACATACCCTTTGAATGTGTGTCCATAATGGCTTCTGCTCACTCTGGCACAATTTGTTTGGCCAATTCCTGTGCGCTACATATGCCTGCATTTAAACAGTTGATTAAAAATTAACAATAGAAGCATGGGATTATGAAGATGGGAAAACAGATCTTCCGTCAATTTTGTCATTGTCTGTGACACCTAGAGTTTTTATTTGTATTTACATTTTTTCAATTATAGAGATATATGAAAATTGCATGATAGCATTGTGATTTCTGGAACTGAGGCATAGTGGAATTTACTCTGACTTTGACAAATTTAATCTTATGCTTAAGACTTTTCTTAATTACTTGTATATTACTTACTCCATGTGAAGAAACTTTTCAAAATTAAAATTAATAAAAAGTGTGTTCTTCACTTAACCATGAGTCTAAAGAGATTGACACATTGTTTAACATAAATATGTAAAGATCAATTATGATGAAGTACAGGCTCAAAAATAAAAACTGTAACATTATTTATTACTATGATGATTGCTAGGGGGCATACATTTTTTCCTTTTTTCAACATTAATATAATCTTCCCTTTTGTACCTGAATATTTATTTTATTTTCTATTTGTTTTCCTAGCATGCTTATCTATAAAATGTTCAGTAACTGAAAATTTTGCTTTCTGCATTCTTTTTCAGTTTATATATATAGTTTGAGACAGGGTCTTGCTCTGTCTATTTTTTGTATTTTTAGTAGAGATAGGGTCTCCCTGTGTTGCCCAGGCTGCTCTCAAACTTCTGGGCTCAAGCAATCCTCCCACCTCAGCCTCCCAAAGTGCTGCAATTAAAGGTTGGGCCATCCCATCAAGCCAAAAACTTCCTGATTATTACAGGAAATAACTTTGTTGTATAAAGAATGAAACTACCATCAGAGAATACTATAAATACCTCTACGCAAATAAACTAGAAAATTTAGAAGAAATGGATAAATTCCTGGACACAAACACTCTCCCAAGACTAAACCAGGAAGAAGTTGAATCCCTGAATAGACCAATAGCAGGCTCTGAAATTGAGGCAATAATTAACAGTCTACCAACCAAAAAAAGTCCAGGGCCAGATGGATTCACAGCCGAATTCTACCAGAGGTACAAGGAGGAACTGGTACCCTTCCTTCTGAAACTATTCCAATCAATAGAAAAAGAGGGAATCCTCCCTAACTCATTTTATGAGGCCAACATCATCCTGATACCAAAGCCTGGCAGAGACACAACAAAAAAAGAGAATTTTAGACCAATATCCCTGATGAACATCATTGCAAAAGTCCTCAACAAAATACTGGCAAACCGAATCCAGAAGCACATCAAAAAGCTTATCCACCATGATCAAGTGGGCTTCATCCCTGGGATGCAATGCTGGTTCAACATATGCAAATCAATAAACGTAATCCAGCATATAAACAGAACCAAAGACAAAAAACGCATGATTATCTGAATAGATGCAGAAAAGGCCTTTGACAAAATTCAATAGCCCTTCATGCTAAAAACTCTCAATAAATTTGGTATTGATGGAACGTATCTCAAAATAATAAGAGCTATTGATGATAAACCCACAGCCAATATCTTACTGAATGGGCAAAAACCTTTGAAAACTGGCATAAGACAGGGATGCCCTCTCTCATCACTCCTATTCAACAGAGTGTTGGAAGTTCTGGCCAAGGCAATCAGGCAGGAGAAAGAAATAAAGGGTATTCAATTAGGAAAAGAAGAAGTCAAATTGTCCCTGTTTGCAGATGACATGATTGTATATTTAGAAAACCCCATTCTCTCAGTCCAAAATCTCCTTAAGCTGATAAGCAACTTCAGCAAAGTCTCAGGATGCAAAATCAATGTGCAAAAATCACAAGCATTCTTATACACCAATAACAGACAAACAGAGAGCCAAATCATGAATGAACTCCCATTCACAATTGCTTCAAAGAGAATAAAATACCTAGGAATCCAACTTACAAGGGATGTGAAGGACCTCTTCAAGGAGAACTACAAACCACTGCTCAATGAAATAAAAGAGGACACCAACAAATGGAAGAACATACCATGCTCATGGATAGGAAGAATCAGTATCATGAAAATGGCCATACTGCCCAAGGTAATTTATAGATTCAATGGCATCCCCATTAAGCTACCAATGACTTTCTTCACAGAATTGGAAAAAAACCACTTTAAAGTACATATGGAACCAAAAAAGAGCCCACATTGCCAAAACAATCCTAAGTCAAAAGAACCAAGCTGGAGGCATCACACTACCTGACTTCAAACTATACTACAAGGCTACAGTAACCAAAACAGCATGGTACTGGTACCAAAACAGAGATATAGACCAATGGAACAGAACAGAGCCCTCAGAAATAATACCACACATCTACAACCATCTGATCTTTGACAACCTGACAAAAACAAGAAATGTGGAAAGGATTCCCTATTTAATAAATGATGCTGAGAAAACTGGCTAGCCATAAGTAGAAAGCTGAAACTGGATCCCTTCCTTACTCCTTACAGAAAAATTAATTCAAGATGGATTAGAGAGTTAAATGTTAGACCTAAAACCATAAAAACCCTGGAAGAAAACCTACGCAATATCATTCAGGATATAGGCATGGGCAAGGACTTCATGTCTAAAACACAAAAAGCAATGGCAACAAAAGCCAAAATTGACAAATGGGATCTAATTAAACTAAAGAGCTTCTGCACAGCAAAACAAACTACCATCAGAGTGAACAGGCAACCTACAGAATGGGAGAAAAATTTTGCAATCTACTCATCTGACAAAGGGCTAATATCCAGAACCTACAAAGAACTCAAACAAATTTACAAGAAAAAAACAACTCCATCAAAAAGTGGGCAAAGGATATGAACAGACATTTCTCAAAAGAAGACATTTATGCAGCCAACAGACACATGAAAAAATGCTCATCATCACTTGCCATCAGAGAAATGCAAATCAAAAGCACAATGAGATACCATCTCACACCAGTTAGAATGGCAATCGTTAAAAAGTCAGGAAACAACAGATGCTGGAGAGGATGTGGAGAAACAGGAACACTTTTACACTGTTGATGGGACTGTAAACTAGTTCAACCATTGTGGAAAACAGTGTGGCAATTCCTTAAGGATCTAGAACTAGAAATACCATTTGACCCAGCCATCCTATTACTGGGTATATACCCAAAGGATTATAAATCATGCTGCTATAAAGACACATGCACACGTATGTTTATTGCAGCACTATTCACAATAGCTAAGATTTATAACCAATCCAAATGTCCATCAATGACAGATTGGATTAAGAAAATGTGGCATATATACACCATGGAATACTATGCAGCCATAAAAAAGGATCAGTTCGTGTCTTTTGTAGGGACATGGATGCAGCTGGAAACCATCATTCTCAGCAAACTATCGCAAGAATAGAAAACCAAACACCACATGTTCTCACTCATAGGTGGGAAATGAACAATGAGATCACTTGGACACAGGAAGGGGAACATCACACATCAGGGCCTATTGTGGGGACAGGGATAGCATTAGGAGATATACCTAATATAAATGACGAGTTGATGGGTGCAGCACACCAACATGGCACATGGATACATATGTAACAAACCTGCACGGTGTGCACATGTACCCTAGAACTTAAACTATAATCCAAAAAAAAAAAATGGGCTGTCAAAAGATGGTCCAATCCATGGGCCATGTATGCTAGGTTACTCTGCCAACCAGAAGTAAAGGGATTGGACTAGTTCCTGGGTTGAAAAGGAGTCATCCCTGGGTGAAAGTTAATCTAAAGGTATATTTTGGGTTTTTTTCTTTTTCTTTTTTCCTTTTTTTTTTTTTTTTTTTGGGCGTGTGTTTGACCACACGGTAGTGTTCTTTTAAAAATGTATTCATTTTAATTAGTTGATACTTATAAGTCAGGGTTCTCATACATCGTTAACATTTTCTGACATCTCTTGAAAAATCAGACAATTCCATCACAATCAATTAGAGCTGAGTAGCAATTGCCCCTCTCAGCATGGCCATGGCTCTCCAGCTGACTGCAGTCACCACTTCTTCCTTATCACCCCCCTGACCCAAAGGCTGATGCTTGGACACTTGGTTTGCCATGAACTACTGTACAAGTTGAAGGTGTTCCCAACTTGTTCTGTGCTCACTTGAGGCTCAGGGAGGCCATACAATTTCCCCCAGGTTACTCAACCAGCGAAACTGAAACCACCATCTCAGATCTTCTGAGGTAGGATTCCCAGGTTCTTTCCAATGCACTACCTGCCTATCGCATGCACGCACGCGCGGGCGTGTGTGTGTGTGTGTGTGTCAAAGAGACAGTACCACCACATAGCACATGTCAGTGCAACAGCAAGAGGTATACATAGAAGACTTGGTCTCAGAACATTGAAAAGATTTTATTTTTCATAGGAATCTTTGCTGGATCAAGTTACGAGCCATATTTTTCTGAGCCCTCTATCCCTCACTCCGTCCATTTCTCCTCCCCTCCCCTTCTCCTTCTTTCAACAAACACATGTCCCTAGCTGCTTTATTGGGTACCTATGATACATCAGGCACTGCCTAATCACTATAACATTCACTCTGCTAACATCCCTGCACTTACATCTTCTCAATTCTATACACAGTTCTCAAACTGCATGTTGAGATAACCTGAGCTGCAAATATGAACTCACAGAATACTTCAGATTTTCAAGGGAAATACAGTGACACTCGATGTTTGCTCAACACTTCACAAACTGCTCGAAATAGTTCACAATTTCAATAGGAGATCACGCTATATTCCATTAGATACCACTGAATTTTGCAAAGCTGGGTTTTCTGCTGTTGCTGTAATAAAAAGTAAACACTGTACAACTGGGCACAGTGGCTCACGCCTGTAATCCCAGCACTTTGGGAGGCCAAGGTGGGCAGATCACAATATCAGAAGTTCGAGACCAGCCTGGCCAACACAATGAAACCCCATCTCTACTAAAAATTAGCTGGTCATGGTGGCGGACACCTGTAATCCCAGCTACTGACGAGGTTGAGGCAGGAGAATCGCTTGAACTCGGAAGGCAGAGGTTGCAGTGAGCCAAGATCGCACCACTGCACTCCAACCCAGGTGACAGTGCAAGACTCCATCTCAAATAAATAAATAAATAAATAAATAAATAAATAAAGCAAACACTGAATGAAAGTCAATTGACGTTATTCCAAAAATCAAGAAATTGTACGGTACCCAAAAGGCATGCAAATTCCATCCATAAGGAATTGTGACTATTTAAGAATAAAATTAAATTTTATTTTTTCTTTCAATTTATGGCTCTTCTTTTTTTAATA
Source organism: Chlorocebus sabaeus (assembly GCF_047675955.1). Taxonomy (NCBI): domain Eukaryota; kingdom Metazoa; phylum Chordata; class Mammalia; order Primates; family Cercopithecidae; genus Chlorocebus; species Chlorocebus sabaeus. The sequence goes on along the minus strand of NC_132904.1, from coordinate 99,057,156 downwards.
GCTACCAAGTGGTTGGAACATACTTAATAAGTTAATTTAGACCTAACTAAATAAACAGGACTGTTAATAAACAGGATTGTTGGTCATTTTTTCTGGCCTAAGGGTATTATGAAAAAAAATCATTAAGACCTGGGAGGCCAGAAACAAGAAAGTTTTAGATCTTCTATATTAACACATTTTTCGGGCAAGAAATTAGGCTCAAGGAAGTTAAATACCCTACCTACCCATATCTAAATTTTGAGATTTCAATCCAGAGGTTCCTTATTTCAAAGTCCATGTTGTTTCTGCCACCCTACATTGCTTTCTGCATGTCAGACAACAAACCAGTTCTGTGAACACAAGCCAGGGTGAGGATCAGTCACTGCCTCAAGGGACTCATAAATGTGGTCAAGTGCGTCGTGGGTGCTGCACCAACACTTCCAGTATCATGCTACCCACCCACATTATTTATAACCAACCAGGAACTTCAATTCTGCTTCCCCAATTCTCTGTCTGGCTCATAAGCATACTCCAAATGCAGGTCCCTGAGGAAAAAGAATGTCCCTTATACAAAATAACTCTGTTAATAATGGCAATGTGACATCGTTTTAGGCAATCTGTGATGAGGCTACACATGCAGGTGGGGGAAGTTCAGTCAATGAAGCAGGCCCTGAAAAAGAAGAACTGGTGGAGTTTTGTATTTACCAAATGGAATGCTTCTAATGGTACAAACACCTTAGGAAATTCTCAGACTGGAATGACTAGTATGTAACGTGGTGTCAGACTTCCTTCCAAGGACTATATAAAACATTAGAGAATTCTTTCCTTCACCACAAATGGATACAACTTCTTCAAAACAAGAAAGTAGGCAAAAGAAAATCCTGATGGCAAAAGTATTGAATCTATTATTAAATGCCACCAAAAAAAAACGTAGTGGCATGCTGTATAATTTTAATCATGATTTACATTAAGAGGAAAAAGACCAAAAATAATCAAATGCAAATTATCAACAAAAATCCCAGCACTTTGGGAGGCCGAGACGGGCGGATCATGAGGTCAGGAGATCAAGACCATCCTGGCTAACATGGTGAAACCCCATCCTACTAAAAATACAAAAAAAATTAGCTGGGCGTGGTGGCGGGCGCCTGTAGTCCCAGCTACTTGGGAGACTGAGGCAGGAGAATGGCGTGAACCCAGGGGGTGGAGCTTGCAGTGAGCCAAGATTGCACCACTGCACTCCAGCCTGGGAGACAGAACAAGACTCCGTCTCAAAAAAAAAAAAAAAAAAAAAAATCATCAACAACAAAAAAAAACAACTATTGAGTTTCAGGAAAGGTAGGAGACTCTTCATATGACCAAGTAGCCAAAATTCTCACGTCGCCTATGTCTTTTGCGCCAATACCTCTTCCCCAGTCCATACTTTCAGCCCTGTGGGAGTTTCCTATGACTAATGTAGTGTAGAAAAAATATTATTCCCTCTACCCTCCTAGGTTCACTGGCTGAGGCCCTAAAAATTAGACCAACAAAGACAAATTCACAAGAAAAAGACAAACAAATGTTGATTCACACGTATTTACACAAAGGAGTAATCAGTGATGAGTAGCTCAAAGCAGTAGTAAGAACTTGGATTTAGATAGCATCTTAACAGAAGAACAACAAATTTGTAGAAAAGTGACAAAACAAAGGAAAAGGACTTTGAGTTTCTACAGCTGCAAATCACGTGAAGGGAAATGCACAGGGGAACTAACTAATGGAAGATAAGAGCTAGCTTACAAGTTTATGTCACACTTTTAGGCAAATAGAGAAAAGGCAGAGGGCCTTTCTTGTGTCTGCTTCTTCTCAAGTGCCTTCAGCTCAATATGATCCTTATGCCAAAGTGGCATGTTTTGGGGTGGCATATTCTGCTGTCCCTCATTCACTAACTTCACTAAATAGGAAGAAAAAGTTCACACCTGGCTGACTGAAAATAGACGACTGCTGCGCTTCTGCCTCACACAGGGGGCCTCACACAGGGGGACTGTGAAAGGTGGTGGGGAAGAGTACTGCTTCCAGTAAGCAGAGCGCTGAGTACATTTGGTGTTGATGTTGATGATGATAAGGAGTCTCCAACCTGGCATGGTGGGGGAAGTGAAGTGATCATAGGTCAGAGTGCATGTAGATGACCTGGTAGTCACAAGTTGCCGAGCTGGTTTGTCACATTCTGGATGAAACAAAATACCAAGATTATAAAATCAGAGACAAAGATGTTTGGGAAAGTAGTGCCTGAATGAATTTATGGAATTTTAAGCATAAAACGTGTGGCTCTTTTTGTCTCAGATCGATGCCCAAAACAGAACATCTCCTGAGGAGGAAGCACTGAACACCTGTGCGGATAGGATGAGGCATCCAGTGGGGGTCAGCCAGCCTGTGTCCTTGTCTACCCAAGGAACAACACCGAGCCCACAAACTGCATGGCCGTGGTAATAGGCTTGGAGGCATCTCATGAGCCCTGCTACAGTTGACCTAGCCTCTGCTGCTGCTGGAGGTCTTACTTGGCAGCATTAAGGATTGAATCTAAACCCTCAATATGGTACCATCCTTCAATGGCACCAACCAATCACTTGGTTACAAGTTAATTAAGTCAGCAATTCATGCTTACTAGGACTGACAGGGATTACAGGCATGGGTCTGCCTTCATTGCCCTTGGTGCCTCAGTCACAGAGACCCTGCTAAATGTTTAAATCCTCTCTATATTTCTTTACCTCAGCAAATACCTTCATCATTGTGCAGACCACATTGCCTTCCAGTTTTGTATGTCTGTTTCAACATACATAAGCTTCTTAAGAGTAAATTCCAGGTCTTATTCTTCATGAGTTCCCCATTCCTACCACAGGGCCAGACCGCATAGCATAAGCTTTATAGATATTTGGTAAGTAAACGAAAGAATAAAAAATGCATGCAGCTGGACACAATGGCCAATGCCTTTAATCCCAATGTTTTGGGAGGCCAAGGCGGGGGCGGGGGGTCATTTGAGGTCAAGAGTTCAAGACCAGTCTGGGCAACACAGCAAGACTGTTTTCACCAAAAAAAAAAAAAAAAAAAAAAAAAAGGCTAATTTTCTGGCATGTGCCTGTACTTCCAACTACTTGGGAGGATCCCTTGAGCCCAGAAGTTTGAGGCTGCAGTAAGCCAAGCTCGCAGCACTGCACTCCATCCTGGTGACAGAGTAAGATGCTGTCTTAAGAAGAAAGAGAAGAAGGAAGGAAGGAAGGAAGGAAGGAAGGAAGGAAGGAAGGAAGGAAGGAAGGAAGGAAGGAAGGAAGGAAGGGAGGGAGGGAAAGAGAGAGAAAGAGAGAGAGAAAGAAAGAGAGAGAGAGAAAGAAAGAAAGAAAGAAAGAAAGAAAGAAAGAAAGAAAGAAAGAAAGAAAGAAAGAAAGAAAAGAAAAGAAAAGAAAGAAAGAGAGAGAGAGAAAGAGGAAGGAAGGAAGGACAAAGAGAGAGAGAAAGAAAGAAAGAAAGAGAAAGAGAGAAAACTCATGCAAACACCCAAATGAGGGATACTAAGAGCTGTAAGTAGGGCAGTACCAGTGGGCTTGGAGAATCCTCTGTCCTTTGACTCTGAGGGCATTCCCCCTCACAATTACCACACCAAGAGTAGGGGAGTCTTTCATAACTATAATGGGCTCAGGATACAGGGAGAATCAGAACAGGTAGCAATTTGGTTGGCAAAACCATTTTGTTGTATATTCATTATTAATAACCATGATTATCACAATGACGCAAAAACCTAGTGTTAGAAATCTCTGCAGGGTGCGATGGCTCATGCCTGTAAACCCAGCACTTTGGGAGGCCGAGGCGGGTGGATCACCTGAGGTCAGGAGACCAAGACCAGTGTGGCCAACATGGTGAAACTCCATCTCTACTAACAGTACAAAAATTAGCTGGGCATGGTGGCATGCGCCTGTAATCTCAGCTACTAGGGAGGCTGATACAGGAGAATCACTTGGACCCAGGAGGTGAAGGTTGCAGTGAGCCAAGATCGTGCCACTGCACTCCAGCCCAGGCAACAAGAGCAAAACTGCATCTCAAAAAAAATAAAAAAAAGAAAAAGAAAATCTGTCATTCTGTCATGTGTCTCTATAGTCCTAGCACCTGGCATGAGACACATACTAACTATGTTTGTGGAATGAATGAAAAATGTCTGAATTACTGAATGAGAAGTAACATGGAATATTGAAAGGAATGTGAGCTTAGCAGAGAAGCAGGCTTGGATTCACACCCAAGCTCTACATGTGTTAACTATGTAACTTTAAATAGATATAATAATAACCTCCTTTATCACACAGAACTTATTTGGTTGAAAGTGTCAGAAAACCAGCCCAAACTATCTCAATCAATAATGAACTAAAACTGTGGGAAATTTTATTGACTTGCATAATTGGGAAATCCATATAGTGTAACTTCCATTAGGTCTGATTGAAAAAAGGGATTCAAATTCTACTATTGGAAATCTAATGACCTCTGCTTGGTTTTATTTGCACACAGATTTTCTCCAGGTGCTAACAAGATGGCCAGTATGTGTTCCAAGTTTGTATAGTCCTTATAACTCACATTGCAGAAAAAGAGCAAGACTGGTCAGGCAGAGTGGCTCATGCCTGTAATCCCAACACTTTCGGAGGCCAAGGTGGGAAGGTCACTTGAACTCAGGAGTTGCATATCAGCTGGGCAACATGGTGAAACCCCGTATCAACTAAAAATACAAAAATTAACTGGGAGTGGTGGTGTGCGCCTACAGTCCCAACTATTCAAGAGGTTGACGTAAAAGGATTGCTTGGGCCTGGGAGGTCGAGACTGCAGTGAGTTGTGATTGCACCACTGTACTCCAGCCTGGGTAACAGAGAAAGACCCTGTCTCAAAAAAAGAAAAAAAGAAAAAAAAAAAGAAAAAAAAAGAACATGACCTTCTCTCAGCCATTGTCTACATCAACCCCGGAAACAAATACTGTATGTAACACCCATGGGGCAGAGAAGATATGAGACAGCTCCTGCCTCAAGGATTTCAGAGTCTAGACAGATGTACTAGGGTGTAAATTGTGCTATAGTGAGAGACAGGCAAACATTGAAACATGAATAATATTTCCTTGGGACATGGGAGTGATTCAAGAGGGAGCAACATCTAACACATTGTAAAAGACAAATGAGATTCTCCAGACAGTTAATTTTTCTTGCTAGGGTGCAGTGGGTAGGGAACTCAGGAAGGAGAGTAGGAAAGGCACAGTGTGGCGAGTTCAAGAAGCCAAATGTAGCTTGGTGTAATTAAAGCATTAAGTGGGAAGAAGTGACAGAAAATGAGGCTGGAGAGGTAAATATTTATCAGATCCTAAAACTCCTTTAATGTCACATTAAAATAATTGTGTCTTTACTATTAGGTTTCAGCTTCACAAATTTAGGTCACTTATACCTTCGAGGGTGAATGGGAGGTAGAAGACGGGTGGGTAGGTAGGGTCACAGAAAAGTGGTTCAGACCCTTAACCGAAAGTGTTTAAGAACATAGAAGTGATTAAGTCTAGATTTCTAGACTCAGGCATCAGATTTTGTCTGGTTTTAAATCCCAGCTCCAATATTTAGAAGCTCATGAGACCTTGAGCAAGTTGCTAAATCTCTCTGTGCCTTCGTTTCCTCATCTGTAAAAATGAGATTAACAACAATAGTTACCTCCTAGGATTGCAAAGATTAAATACTCATAAAGCACTAGACCAGTGCCTCAAAACAAAGTTCCTGAAGTATCTGTTTGCTAATTCTTTTATTGTGTTTTTGCTTAAAGATTTAGTAATGGAAGACTTTTTACTTAAAGATATTACTAATTAAAATGCAAAATTGGCATGAATTATTAAAAATGAAACATAAGATATCAAAGAACTTTCCCCACCTGTGGAGAGACACTTCATGCCACACCCTTAGGATAGCCAAGGGCGCCTGAGTAGAGAGGTTTGAGAAGAACAATTATAGTCAATAAAAAATTACTGACAAGACCCTCATCATGTAATAAAGGCCGAGAGACAGACTAACACATCCCTAGGCATTGGCAAAGTAGAGAGTAACTAAACGAAAAAAGTAGGAAGATAGGAACAGTCAGGAAGAGCTCTCTTTCTCCAAAATGACTCTTATGTATTCCCTGAGGCTTGAAATCTCTTGAAAAGGAGATGACCAACCTCGGTTATAGACATAGGATTAAAATGTAAGTGGGAGTGTTAATGGAGGCTAACGATCTCGCTGAGGCATAGATAACCTATATAGATCGTAAGAGCTGATGAGGGAGAGTGAGTCTTGGGGAGCTTGGAAATTGAAGAGAGTAGGCATAATAAACTTCAAGGAATGACTAGGATATGACATAGTGTTAGACTTCCTTCGGAGGAATATAATTCAGTTCTAACAATATTTTAATTTCCATCATGATTTCGTTGTTGACCCAATGATCATTCCGGGGCAGGTTATTTAATGTCTAGGTATTTGCATGGTTTTGAGGGTTCCTTTTGGAGTTGATTTCCCATTTTATTCCACTGTGGTCTGAGAGAGTACTTGACATAATTTCAATTTTCTTAAATTTACTGAGACTTGTTTTGTGGCCTATCAGATGGTCTATCTTGGAGAATGTTCCATGTTGCTGAATAGAATGTATATTCTGCAGTTGTTGGCTAGAATGTTCCATAAATATCTGTTAAGTTTGTTTGTTGTAGGGTATACTTTAAGTTTATTGTTTCTTTGTTGTCTTTCTGTCTCGATGACCTGTCTAGTGCTGTCAGTGGAGTATTAAAGTCCTCACTGTTATTGTATTGCCATGTATCTCACTTCTTAGGTGTAGTAGTAATTGTTGCATAAATTTGGGAGCTCCAGTGTTAGGTGCATATATATATAGAATTGTGATATTTTCCTGTTGGACTAGTCTTTTTGTCATTATATAATGTCCCTCTTTGTCTTTTTTAACTGCTGTCACTTTAAAGTTTGCTCTGTCTGATATAAGAATAATTACTCCTGCTTGCTTTTGGTGTCCATTTCCATGGACTATCTTTTTCCACCCCTTTACTTTAACTTTATGTGAGTCCTTATGTGTTAGGTGAGTCTCTGAAAACAGCAGAAACTTGGTTGGTGAATTCTTATGCTTTCTGTGTCTTTTAAGTGGAACATTTAGGCCATTTAGAGTCAATGTTGGTATTGAGATGTGAGGTACTGCTCTATTTATTGTGCTATTTGTTGCCTGAATATCTTGATTTTTTTTTCATTGTGATATTGCTATATAGGTCCTGTTAGATTTATCCTTTAAGGAGGTTCTATTTTGGTGTGTTTCCAGGATTTGTTTCAAGATTTAGAGCTCCTTTTAGCAGTTCTTGTAGTGCTGGCTTGGCAGTGGCGGATTCTCTCAGTATCTGTTTGTCTGGAAAAGACTGTATCTTTCATTTATGAAGCTTAGTTTCACTGGATACAAAATTCTTGGCTAATAATTGTTTTGTTTAAGGAGACTAAAAATAGGACCCCAATCCCTTCTAGTTTATAAAGTTCCTGCTGACAAATGTGCTGTTAATCTGACAGATTTTCCTTTACAGGTTTCCTGATGCTTTTCCCTCACAGCTCTTAAGATTCTTTCCTTTGTCTTGACTTTAGATAGCCTGATGACTATGTGCCTCGGCAATGATCTTTTTGTGATGAACTTCCCAGGTGTTCTTTGAGCTTCTTGTATTTGGTGTCTGGATTTCTAGCAAGGCCAGGGAAGTCTTCCTTGATTATTCCTTCAAATATGTTTTCCAAATGTTTAGATTTCTCTTCTTCCTTGGGAACACTAGTAATTCTTAGGTTTGGATATTTAACATAGTCCCATACTTCTTGGAGGCTTTGTTCATTTTTTTTTTTTTTTTTTAATTTTCTTTGTCTTTGATGGATTGGGTTAATTCAAAAGCCTTGTCTTCAAGGTCTAAAGTTCTTTCTTCTGCTTGTTTGATTCCATGCATTTTTCTAAGTATATCCTTGATTTCCAATTCTGACTGTTTTTTATTTATGCTATTTCACTGAAGAATTTTCCTTTCATATCCTGTATCATGTTTTTGATTTCTTTAATTTAGACTTTACCTTTCTCTGGTGCCTCCTTGATTAGCTTAATAATTGACTTTCTGAATTCCTTTTCTGGCAATTCAGAGATTTCACCTTGGTTTAGACCCATTTTTGGTGAGCTGGTATGATCTTTTGGAAATGTTAAAGGACCATGTTTTGTCATATTACCAGAAGTGTTTTTCTGGTTCTTTCTCATTTGGGTAGACTATGTCAGAGGGAAGATCTGGTAATCAAGGGCTATTGTTCAGATTCTTTTGTCCCACAGGGTGCTCCCTTGATGTGGTATTCGCCCCCTTCCCCTAGGAATGGAGTTTCCTGAGAGCCAGACCTCAGTGATTGTTATTGCTCTCCTGGGTCCAGTCACCCAGTGTAGTTACTGGGCTCTGGGCTGGTACTGGGGAGTAACTGCAGACAATCCTGTGATGTGATCCATCTTCAGGTCTTTTAGCCATGGATACCAGCACCTGCTCTGGTGGAAGTAGCAGGGGAGTGAAGTGAACTCTGAGGGTCCTTGGTTGTGTTTTTTGCTTAGTGGGCTGGTTTTGTGTTGGTTGGCCTTCAGCCAGGAAATGGCGCATTCAAGAGTTCATCAGCTGCAGTTCCATAGGGAGGATGCAAACATGCCCTAGGGACATCTGGTTAAGTATTCAGGTTTCCCAGGAGGTGGGCAGGGCCATAGAGCTCCCAAGAGATTATGGCCTTTGTCTTCAGCTACCAGGGCAGGTACAGAAAGACCACCAGGTGGGGCGGCATTAGGTATGTCTGAGCTCAGACTCTCCTTGGGTGGGACTTGCTGCAGCTACTGTCAAGGATGGGAATGTGGTTCCCAGTTCAATGTATTTATATTCTCAGGGGGATTATGACTGCCTCTGCTTAGTCATACAGGTCGCCAGGGAAGTGGGGGAAAGCCAGCAGTCACAGGCTTCACCCTACTGCCACTCAGCCTTCAGTCCTAAAGACCAGTCTCACTCCCACCATGTCCCCTCAACAGCACTGAGTATTTCCACCAGGCAGCCAGTGACCAGGGCTGAGAACTTGTCCCAGATCATGAGCCTCCTTGTTGAGAAAGCAAGCCGACCCACAGTTTTTTGTTTTTTTTTTTTTGGCGTGTCAGGGAGCCTACAGAGGTGATCCAGTTCCTTCAAAGGGTCTGTGGATTCTCTCAGCTTTCCTACTATGTTCCTGCCATAGTTCTTGGAGCAAAAGTTCATGATGTGAGTCTCCACATGCTCTGTCCATCAGAGTGGGAGCTGAAAGCTAGTCCTGCCTCCTACCTGCCATCTTAATCCAGTATCCCTGGCTTAATTTTTTTTTTTTTTTTTTTTATTTGTGTAGAGACGGGGGTCTCCCTATGTTGCCCAGGCTGGTCTTGAACTTCTGGGCTCAAGTTATCCTCCCACCTCAGCCTCCCAAAGTGCTGGGATTACAGGCATGAGCCACTGTGCCCAACTTGAACCCAGTCTTAAACTTGCAAATTCCCTCAGCCAAAACCACATGAGAAAAATGAGTGAAGACACCACCCTGGCTGAGTCACAAATCTGGCCTCAAAAGAATCAGACAGTGTGGTGGTGTGGTCCAGCCAGAGCCCAGGGGCTGCCCTTTGGACAGATTAATTAGTGGCAAACTGATTCGACGCGGTGGGTATCTCTATCCCTCCTCCTCGAGTCAGTCCAAGCTCTAGGCGCTTAGCTTTCTTCAAAAATTATTGCTGATTTTAGCTTTGTAAACTGCATAAAGCTATGGATATAAACAATACAATAAAAAGTCCCAATAAATGTTTTGGCTCTAAGCATCAGTCTAATTAATTTTCAATATTAGTCTAAACATGAGAAAAGAGAGGACAGGGAAGGTCAAATATTCTGATAGTAACTCATTGAAAGACAAAAATACTCTCAGATAGTCCAAGTAATTACTCAGAGAATTTTTGCCATAACAGTTCTAGGCATGATATGAAGTAAATTATTTGCTTCTATGTTTTAAATCACAAAATAAAATATAGTCATAACTATGATTACCTCTATACAAACTCTAAGGGGAGTTCATGTTATCTGACGCAGCTGAGCAGCTAAGTTCTTGTTTCACCAGTAGGCACAGTTTCTCTAGAGAAATAACTGTCTTTGTTTAAACAACAGCAACAACAAACCTAACTAACTGCTTGACAATGGAAAGGAAGGCCTTGAATGCTTGGATTATATGGAGACAGCCTAGAGATTAGTAAAGGGCCCCTAATTTTCAAAAATGAACGAAAGTTCATTGGAAGGACTGAAGGAAAATAGAATAGGAAAAGCCAGGGCAGGAGCAGAAGATCTATTTGGTGAAAGATTTTTTTTTTTTTAAGAACAGGGAAGCTTAATATTAATTTTTAAGTTATCTACAGTATGATCCTGGGCTGAAACTTGCCTATCCCTACTCCCTACTCACCAGTAAAATCTATTATACAAAGCTACTTCTGTGAGTCCGTATGGAGGAGGTCAAGCATACAGTTACATTCTACTTCAGAGGTCAGGCTGGGACAAGGATTATTACTTCACTTTCTTTCTGAAGTGTAACTTGTAAAAATTGGTACTGATGGAAAAAAATATCTAGCCCCATCTGAAAGTTTCCCTGCCCTTCCTCTTGCAAGCAGGGGAGAGGTACTTAGTTAAATAACATCTAAATTCTTTACAGGCTAGAGTCTGGGGAGAAAGGAAGGAATAGACAGAAAGGAAGAATAAGCGGTTCTGATTTTGCTTTCTCCCTTTGGTGGTGGAGAGAGCAAGTTTCCGAGAGCACGGCATCTGAGGAAAACTGTAGTCTCTCAGACCATCCTTTCCTTCACTTTCCTCTCACTTTCCTTTCCTCTCTATGCTCCTTCTTCCTGTAGTTCTACAACTTTCCATCCACTGACACATGAGCACCAGGGCAACGGCAGCTGCACTGAGAGGCAATGTTGCTGCAGCATTTCACACTTGCCTTGCAAAAGGCTTAGATGTCACCTTGTTTAGTTGCCCCTCACCCAAACAGAGGGAGGGCCACCCATAACATCAGGTGCATCCACTAAGGTGCTCCACCACCTTCCCTTTCTCTGCATAAATCCTGCTTTTGAATATAAAATGTTTCCATTTGAAATTAAAATCCTGTTACTTTTCCTATCTGATTTACCCTATTTCAATTTTTGTGACTATTTTTCCCATGAATTTGTTCTGTTGTTCATACTGTACACCCAAAGATTTTATTGATATAAAGACAATGTGCTTATCTTGTTTAAAAAGTTAATAGCTTCTATAGTAAGGAGATTACTTTGGTTGATTATTATAACAAATCACATTGAAATATTTAAGATAGTTACTTCGTTGTGTCTCAGAAAACATTGGTATCAATAAAAATTATTGAAACAGAATCATTTAAACCTTGTATTTTTCCTTTATACATGTCTGATCTCCATGCTACGTTCATAAATGGGGAAAAATGATATTATATTACATACAAACTTTCAGCATCATAATAACAATGACATCAATACTAGCTAGCATTTACTGAGCTTTTACTATGCTTCAAAAACACTACTAAGTCTTTTAAACATTTAATCCTCTTATTTAATCCTCACCACAACCCTAAGGAAAAGTACTATTGCCTTTTCTCTGATAAGGAAGCTGAATTTCAGAAAGGTTAAATATTTGGTCACTGTAACACAGAAGGAATGTAACCAGGGCTGAATGACTCTCCTTTAACATAATTACAAGTTAAGTCAGTCTGCTCAGATCACCAAAGCAGAAAATCACACTACAGCATGGGGAAATCAAAGGTATGAAAAGGAAAGCTATCAGAATCAAAGCATCTGGAACAATGACCTAAATATAATAGCTAAAACCGTAAAACTCTTAGGAGAAAATGTAGAAATAAATCTTCATGACGTTGGATTTGGCAATTGATTCTTAGATGTGACACCAAACACATAAGCAACCAAGGAAAAAAATAGATAAACTGGACTTCATCAAAATCAGAAACCTTTGTGCATCAAAAGACATTATCAAGAAAGTGAAAGACAACCCACAGAAATTTGCAAAATGTTTGCAAATCACATATCTGATAAAGGTTTGATATCCAGAATATATAAGGAACTCCTACAACTCAACAAAAAAGACAAATAACCCAATTAAAACTATAAGAAATGACTTGAATAGACCTTTCTCCAAAGATATACAAGTGGACAACAACCATGTGAAAAGATGCGCAGTGTTATCCATTAGTCGCTAGGGAAATACAAATGAAAACAACCATGAGATACCACTTCACACCTACTTAGATGGCCATGATAATTTTAAGAATTAAAAATAAAATAAAAAATGAAAAATGTTATTTTGAATACAGAGTATACAGAGAAATTGAAATCCTAGTGCACTGCTGGTGGGAATGTATAGTACATTGTATTCTACAGTGGTATAGCCAGATTGGAATAGTCAGATTGCTAGAGTCAGAGCACAGAGTAGAGATTACTAGAGTCTGGAGGGAGAGGGGAGAAGAGAGCTATTCATTAATGGATACAGAGTTTCTCTTTGGAATGGCAAAATAGCTCTCAAAATGGATACTGGTTATACAACGTTGTAAATGTACTTAATGACACGGAATTGTACACTTAAAAATGGTTAAAGTGGTAAATTTTATATGATGTATATTTTACCGGTTAAGAAAACATAGTTTCCTTCCTTAAAAATAAGTCACTCATAACCTATGGACTAGATCACTCTCATTAGCTCCAGACCTGATTTCCAGCTGAAGCCTTGAACCTAATGTCCAGGATGTCCATGATGTCTGTGCTTTCCCACAACCATGTCTGTTTCCCTCACAAAATCAACTCCTAGATTATTTTCCTGTAAGCCATGTTTCCATATTAACAGCACTACCACTCACCAAGTCTATTAGGCCCAGATCATCCTTGATTTTCTTCTCATTCCTGCAACCAATAATCTCCCAAGTTTTGGTTTTGTTCTGTTTTTATCAATCCTACCTTCTACGTGCGTCTTGGATTTCCTTCCTCTTTCTCATCACAATGGTCACAATCTTAGTTTAGGGACTCATCTTCCCCCTCTCTCACCTAGATTATTGTAATAACTTTTTGCTTGGTCTATCTGCCTCTCCAATATCCCTCTACAGAGCATCATCTCATCTTCCACAATCTGTCTAATCTGTCTTTACAATTGCCAGTATCATTTTCTTACAGCATTACAAAGCTTATTATGCTGCTTTCTTCCTTTAAAACATTCCTCGATGCCCTTGGAATAAAGTCCAAACTCCCTGGCACACGAGGCTCGCTCTCAACAACTTGACCCAGACCTGCTTTTCCAGCCACTCACCACCCCTGACCACAGTCACGTTACTGCTCACTCTACTGTATCCATGCTCTTCCCATGTCTTCTTCCTGGAATGCCCTTTTCCAGGGGAACTCCTAGTTACCCTCCAAAATCCAGCTAAAACGCTACCTCTTGTATGGATTACTCCTCAATTCCCACAACAAGGATTAACTGTTCCCTTCTCTTTGGTAACTTGGCACACTATAAGCAAGTGTCACTTGGTTTTAAGAGTATTTATCTCCCGATATTGCCACCCTAGAGCACGAGCTTCTAAAGGCTGGAAGTGGGACTTGATTCCACTGAGTCTTTTTTCACTAATTACAATTTAGATGAACAAGAGATTTTTTTTCTCCTTATTCAAGAGTGAATATTAAAGGGAGTTACTAAAATTCATTTAAAGTGTTTGTAATTTCTAATGCTCTTTGAATTGCTAAAAGTAAACAGAAATGTAAAATACAAAATCTAGAAAATACCTTTTTTAAGGCTTTATTTTTTTAAAGCAGTTTTAAGTTCACAGCAAAATTGAAAGGAAAGTACGAAGATGTCCCGTATACCTCCTACCCCCACACATGCATAGCCTCCCCCATTATCAACATACCCCCACCAGAGGAGTACATCTGTTTCTGTGTGTGTGTTTTGTTTTTTGTTTTGTTTTGTTTGAGACAGAGTCTCACTCTGTTGCCCAGATTGGAGTGCAGTGTCATGATCTCGGCTCACTGCAACCTCCGCCTCCTGGATTCAGGTGATTCTCCTGCCTCAGTCTCCTGAGCAGCTGGGATTACAGGTGCCCGCCACGACACCTGGCTAATTTTTGTACTTTTAGTAGAGACAGGGTTTTACCATGTTGGCCAGGCTGGCCTCAAACTCCTGACCTCAGGTGATCTGTCTGCCTCGGCCTCCCAAAGTGCTGGGATTACAGGCGTGGGCCACCATGCCCGGCCTACATTTGTTACAATTGAAGAACCTACACCAACACATCATAATCACCCAAAGTTCATTGCATTTGTGGTCACTGTTTGTGTTGTACATTCTATGTGTTTCGACAAACGTAAAATGACATGAATCCACCATTATAGTATTACACAGAGTAGATGCACTCCCCTAGAGATTCTCTGTGCTTTGCCCATTCATCCCCCAATCCCACGTCCAGCCCACACAACTACTGATATTTTTACCTATTTTTGCCTTTTCCAGAATGTTATATAGTTGGAATCATACACTAAGTAGCCCTGCAGATTGCTTCTTTCAGTTAATAATATGCATTTAAGATTCTTTCACATCTATTCATGGTTTCACAGCTCATTTCTTTTTAGCACTGAATAATATTTCATTGCCTGGATGTCCCGCAGTACATGTATTCATTCACCTACTGAGCGATATCTTGATTGCTTCCAAGTTTGGGCAATTATGGATAAAGCTGCTATAAACATCCATATGTATGTTTTTGTGTAAACATAAATTTTTATCTCCTTAAGATAAACACCAAGGAGCACCATTGTTGCATCATATGGTAAGAGTATGTTTCATTCTGAGAGAAACCATCAAACTGTCTTCCAAGGTGGCTGTACCATTTTTCATTTCCACTAAAACATCCTGCATTTGCCACTGTCAGTGTTCTGGATTTTGGCCTTTCTAATAGGTGTGTAGTGGTATCTCATGACTGTTTTGATTTGCATTTCCCCAATAACATATGATGTGAAGAATCTTTTCATATGCTTATTCACTATCTGTATATCTTTTCTGGTAAGATGTCTGTTAAGGTTTTTGGCCCATTTTTAAAATCAGATTGTTTGTGTTCTTATTGTTGAGTTTTAAAAGTTACTTGTACATTTTGGATAACAGTCCTTTATTGGATATGTCTTTTTTTTTTTTTTTTTTTTTTTGAGAGTCTCACTCTGTCACCCAGGCTGGAGTGCAGTGGAGTGATCTCAGCTCACTGCAACCTCTAACTCTGAAATTCAAGCAGTTCTCGTGCCTCAGCCTCCTGAGTAGCTAGGATTACAGGCACGCATCATCATGCTTGGCTAATTTTTGTATTTTTATTAGAAACAGGGTTTTGCCATGTTTCCCAGGCTCAAACTTCTGAGCTCAGGCAGTCCACTGGCCTCAGCTTTCCAAAGTGCTAGAATTACAGGCATGAGCCACTGCACCTGGCCATGGATATGTCTTTGCATTTATTTTCACCCAGTTTGTGGCTTATGTGCTCACTCGCTTGAGGAAATGCCTTTTGATTTTAATTCAATGCAAATATTACCAAAAACCTGATATAATTTCATTTTTAGCTGATTCAAGTAGAGTTCATAAATATTCATTATTCTACAAATATTTATGATGCACCTTATGTCAAACTCTGACTAAGGATACCAATTACTCTAGTTAAACTGTGACCATACAGAATCAAGATGTCTCTGTAAAGAGAGCAAATTTAATTAACTGATCTGAAAATTTTACCTTTGCTGGCTCACAGTGCTTAATTACCGTGTAATTTAAGTGACATGTGATTAATTAAATTTTTTAGCTCCAGCATATTTGGAGTGTTTCCCATGATGTATTAGAGTCAAAAGCCATGGTGCTCTCCCAAGTAATGTATAATGTAATAAAGGAGACAGACCTATTACAACATGAATAGGCAGTGCAGTGGGATAGAAAAAGCACGGAGCTACTATCCGTGTGAGCTGAGAGAAGTATAGTAAGTTAAACTGTCATCTTGGCCTCAGTTTCATCTTTGGTAAGAATAGAGTCATTGGGCTAGAATCTGTAGGTAATGGATTCTTACTGCTATACGTGGAATAACCATTTTGTGTACTAAGGACCAATGCATCCCTACCTGTAGCTGGGTAGCAGCCAGAGTCAGAGTGATTGGAAGAAAAAAATTGGATACAATGATTTCCAAGTTGAAGGTTTAGCTTTGGAAGAATCTGTGACTATAAAATGAGAAGCAGAATAAGTAAGCCAGATGAACAGTTAAGCCCATGCTTGTAGATTTTTGTTGGCTTGGTATTTTTTCATGTTTATTTCAAGAAGAATTAGAGGCAGTGTTCACCACTAAGAAAAGACATAAACTGATTAAAAGGAGACCCAAAGAAGGGAATTATCACTGCTCTCCAAGGGACCTGGAAGGTGAGGGGACACAACACAGTTCTATGGTGGCCATTAATCCACCTACACAGCAGCATTTCCATCTGCCTCCTGCCATCTTTCCCCTGTATAGAGAATGACAGGATGTTGGTGATGTTCTATTTCTTGACTTTGGTGACTGTTACAGTATTTGCTTAATTATATTTCATTATTTATATGTTTTGTGCACTTTTCCATACCTTTCAATTTTTAAAAAATCCTTTAAAAATATATGGTACAATAATGTCCTGAATGATGCTTCCCTACATTTTTAAATTGAAAAGACCTATGTGAGCAGTCATTTGACTTTGGCAAACAAATGAGGTTTCTCATGGATTCAATTTATGTGGCAGACAGAAAAAAAATCCTTTGAAAGACAAATACATTGTGTGCTTCCTGCCAATAAGGATGTAATACTTCCTCGTTTTAGTTAATGAAAAATAACACATACTTTCAAAGTTCTGTAGACTCTAAAAAGAAAGAAAACACTCAAATGAGTCACCTATTTCCACATTCGAGGCTCAGAAGCTATATAAATTTCTGCAGTCACTAGCAGAAAACACCAAATCAACCATAGGTCCAAGAACAATTGTCTCTGTATGACAGCTATGCGACTCACCGTGCTATGTGCTGTGTGCCTGCTGCCTGGCAGCCTGGCCCTGCCGCTGCCTCGGGAGGCGGGAGGCATGAGTGAGCTACAGTGGAAACAGGCTCAGGTATGTCACAGCCCACTTACTTGGGGTTCCATTCTTTTGCCATCTATATTAAGAAATGTGTTTTTCAATTATTTCCCTTCCCATGTTAGCATTGCAGTGGAATTTTCTTTGGGGTAGTCTTTCTGATTATAAAAGCAATATATGTTTTCATCAAGTAGCCATTCAAAGCAGGTTTCAGAGTCTGCTCTAATCGGGCTTGGGTTCCAACCCTCCACTCACTATGTAGATAGACTCAGGAAGGTCATTAAACTTCTGTACGCTTCAGGTTTCCAATTTGGAAGTTGGAGATAAGCATGGTATCAACCAAATGAGGGTGTTGTAAAGCATTTAACACAATACCTGAAACATTGTTTAAATTAAGTTCTTATTTTTATTTATTATAACTTGAGGTTCTTTTTCTATAGCATACAGAATATTGCCTCTTAAGATACTTAAGTATATTGTAAATATACTGTTTGTATATTTACAAAACTGTTTGTAATGGAGATATTTGAAGTCAGAAAACATGGGTAGAAGTTACAACTCTCCAACAAGTCAATGACGATAGACAAGGCATTAACTTTTGACTTTGTTTTCTCCTGTGTCCAGCAGAAAAAAATAATACTATGTGTTTTATACCACACGGGGTATTCTAGTAAGTAAATGAGGTGATAACAAAACGGACTAGCATGTATGTAACAATTGTAGATTATAAAGTACTTACATATACATTGTGACATTTAATCCTTAGTTCTATAAAAAGAGGAAACCAAGGTTAAATTGATTCATATACTTATTAGTGGTAGAGATAGAAATCAAGGACAAGTGCTTCTGGTTCAAAAATCATGTTCTTTCCAATATGCTTCTTAATAAGCAGTCTAATAAATATAAGCAGTCTACTAATTATTATTTGGTCAACTAATGGGATGATTACTCATAAGTATTATTTGTAAATTTAGGCTTTAAGCATAAGAAAAGTCCATTTTTAATTCGCATTAACTTAGACTTTTAAAAAGTTCCAGTTATAATAAGTTAGATTGAACCACATGAAGTTACTAGTATTTAACTTTTAAAATCTCCAAAACAGCAATTTTATATGGTTCCACCTAATGAATTCTCCAGAAAGAGTACTTTGCATTTAGTTTCTTTACTCAGAGTGCAGGTTAGCAGAAACTTAGAGTTTCTTTACTTGGAGGGATGTTAGCTAGGTTTAACAAAAAAACAGGAAAAGTCATCTCAACAAAGATTTACCACATCTCACATCCAGAGGGTGTCTTGGTAAAGTCTGTAGCTCTAGAAGGAATTAAATAGGTTATTTGTTTTTAAATAAAGGATCAGTTATCAATTGTCATGGATGAACATAAGTATTTGTTGTACTTAATGAGACAACTGTTGGCAATAGGAAAAAAAGTTACAATATTAGTAAGATTTCTTACATAAATTGCGTATTCCTGAGCTGTCCTAAGACAGGTAACCGTTACCATCTACTCAAAATAAACTACAAATTAGTGAGCCAATGTTTAAATCATTTTAACAACAATACTATCAGGCATCATACCCTACACGTGTTTCTAACGTATAGAAGTCAGAACACTTAAGTTCAAATACTGGCTCCTTTAGTTACTCACGAGGTGATCTTATGCAATTTATTTCACTTCTCTGAGCTGTATTTCTTCACATATAAAATAAGGATAACAATGCCATACTTGTTTCATAGGGTGGTTATGAGGTTTACATAAAATAAATATGTGAGTGCCTGGCACTAGTGAGTGCTTAAAAATGTTCCTATGAGGTTGCTATTGTTAGTTCATTCACTTCTGTTGTTGTATTTGTGCTGCTGGATTCCTATTCTCATATCCAGATACTGAGAACCTTTAGAGAAATTCCCAGGAACCCAACTTTGTGTGGAATAAACCTGGAAGACCTACTGTATACTACAATCTCCCAAAGTGGGTTTGACTAGAGATTTACCAGCAGAAAGAGGGGCTGGGAATGGAATGAGCAGAAAGAGGGAAAAGAGGGCCTAGGAGTCAGGAAAGTCAAGTCCAGTTCTGCTACTAATTTAAGGTGTGAACCTGGGCACATAAATCATTTAGTTGCTATAAGCTTTGGTTCCTTTGCTGGATTATTAAATTGAACTACTTAATAATTTGCTAATATCTTTTCCCAGTGCTAAAATTTTAAGACCCTTTAACTTTTAGCTGGAACCACATCTCAGCTGGACCTTAGAGAGGGCTGGTTGACCTCAGATCTCCCCCACAGGGTCTATGATAACACCGACAGAAGGTCCCAGTTGTACCCCTGAGGACAGACTGGTACATGCTTCCTGATTGCTCTTATACACATCCAGGCTTTATAAAGTGTATAGTGTATTTCTGCCCCAAACATTTAAAGGGATTTTTTTAAAACTGAGGGATTCTTTTCTTTTGCTCATGAAATGGCATGCCAGTGCTTCATTAGCAATATTAAATTTTCTCCTCACTAATGCACACTTATTTTACTCAGTGACTACGTAATTATTCTGTCTTCAAATCATTATTTGAATCCACAGGAACCAAAGGCAAGAGATGTATAAGCTTCTAAGATAAAAGAAGATAATAAACAAGAACTATAGATTAATTACTCTCTTTTCAATAGGACTATCTCAAGAGATTTTATCTTTATGACTCAGAAACAAAAAATGCCAACAGTTTAGAAGCCAAACTCAAGGAGATGGAAAAATTCTTTGGCCTGCCTATAACTGGAATGTTAAACTCCCGCATCATAGAAATAATGCAGAAGCCCAGATGTGGAGTGCCAGATGTTGCAGAATACTCACTATTTCCAAATAGCCCAAAATGGACTTCCAAAGTAGTCACTTACAGGTTAGTTTTGCTCTGGCTCATTTTGGCAAAAACAATAAAGTCTGTTTCCTAAGAAGTCAAACATTGTTTTCTTGTTTGCTACTAGGATCGTATCATATACTCGAGACTTACCGCATTTTACAGTGGATCGATTAGTGTCAAAGGCTTTAAACATGTGGGGCAAAGAGATCCCCCTGCATTTCAGGAAAGTTGTATGGGGAACTGCTGACATCATGATTGGCTTTGCACGAGGAGGTAAGAAAGATTCCTGTAGGCTAATCCTGTGTCCTGTTTTGTTTGTTCATGGTTTATATCAGTGCTCTTTTCTTATGAGGATTAAAATCCTTTAATGAGATACGATTGGTAGATAGACAGACAGACAGACAGATAGACAGACAGACAGACAGATAGATTTAGCAATATTATTATAATGTTTATAATCTGGTAATATAGAGCCAGTCTTTATAGCAGCAGTCGGCAAACTAGGACCCACTGAGCCAAATCCAGCCCACCTTCTGTTTTTGTAAACAAAGTTTTACTGGAACATAGTCAGGATCCTTCATTTCCCTATTATCTATGACTGTTTGGGGTCAGGCTGCAACTGTGACAGAGATGACAAAGCTTAAACACTTGTTATGTGATCCTTTACAGAAAAAGTTTGCCAATCCCTGTTTTGTAATGTGAATTATTATTTGTATGTACAGTCAAGAACTGCTTAACAATAGGAATACATTCTGAGAAATGAGACCTTTGGCAATCTTGTCATTGTGCTAACATCATAGACTACACTTACACAAACCCAGGTGATACAGCCTACTATCCAACTAGGCTATATAGTATAGCCTATTGCTCCTTGGCTGTAAATCTATACAGCATGTTACTATACTGAATACGGTAGGCAACTATAACACAATGGCAAGTATTTGTGTGTCTAAACATATTCAAACATTGACAAGGTAATGCACTGAGCTATGACATTATCACAGCTACTATATCACTAGGCTATAGGAATTTTTCAGCTCCATTATAGTCTTACAGGACCATTGTATATGTGGTCTGTTGACTGAAAGATCATTATGTAGCACATGACTATATGTTTACAATATATCGAGCTAACATCAATATTAAATCAACAGAAAGAGCTGTAGCTTCCAAAGGCCTCAAGAGGCCCCTGAGAAGTGGTATATAACCTGTTGCTAATGCCTTTCATGTGGCAAGGAAGTAGGAAATGGAAACTTTCATATTAAAGAACTTAAAACTATATAACCCAGCAGGGCGTGGTGGCTCATGCCTGTAATCTCAACACTTCAGGAGACCGAGGCAGGTGGATCATCTGTGGTCAGGAGTTCAAGACCAGCCTGGCCAATATGGTGAAACCTCATCTCTACTAAAACAAAAATTAGCTGAGCATGGTGGCACATGCCTGTAATTCCAGCTATTTGGGAGGCTGAAGCATGAGAATCGCTTGAACCCAGGAGACAGAGGTTGCAGTGAGCCAAGATCACACCACTGTATTCCAGCCTGGGCAACAGAGCAAGACTATGTCTCAAAATACATATATATATAAAATACATATATATTGTATATATACAAATATATATGTGTATATATATATAAAATACAAATATAGTATATATACAAATATATATGTATATATAAAAATATATACATATATGCAAAAATATATATATTTGTATATAAACCCTTTTTTTAGCATAAGGGTTATATATATGTGTGTGTGTGTGTGTATATATAACACATATACATAAACTGTTCTTAATTGCTAGTGTTTCATGGTGCAACTTTAGAGAAAAATGTTGCCCATTTAGGTCTGTTCTATGTGGAACTGTCCGGCTACTGTAGCTGAAATTTGAACTTCAACCCACAATATTGAAAACACTGAAGAAAATGCTATGGGAAAGCACTAATCATAGCACTACAAGTTTTTTAAGAGCTAGATAAACTGGACTGGCCTCATATCACCTTGAAGATAACCAGCTCCGCATCACAAATTAAAGGACTATCAAAAGCCATTTTAAGAGATCTTGAGCATGGCTCTCTAAGAGACTATTTACTATGCCCACAAAGAATAAGCTAGGTTTTTAAGAAAAAAAAAAAAAAAATATGAAATGGTGCACAAATTACCTGCCAAATGCAGTATTCATATTCATTCTCCCTCCCACCACCCTTTGGCAGAGCAAAGTGGTCAAATTTAACAAAAGCTTAAATGCAACCCTAAGTTAGATATAACTGCATTTTAAGTCCTATATCCAGTAAGCTTTCAATATATGGTGATTATCAGTGATAAGCAATAGTTCTGTGAAAGGAAAAAGTGTCTGGGCCAAGAAAGCACCCCAACTACCCTGTGAATGCAACTGACAGCGTGTAACAATGCCAGCTACTTGGACTGGGCTGCTTTTTTTTTTTTTTTAATTTATTTTTTGAGATGGAGTTTCACTCTTGTAACCCAGGCTGGAGTGCAGTGGCATGATCTCAGCTCACTGCAACTTCCACCTCCTGAATTCAAGCAATTCTCCAGCCTCAGCCCTCCAAGTAGCTAGGATTACAGGCATGTGCCACCATGTCTAGTTAATTTTTGTATTTTTAGTAGAGACGGGGTTTCATCATGTTGGCCAGACTGGTCTCAAACTCCTGACCTCAGGTGATCCACCCAGCTCAGCCTCCCAAAGTGCTAGGATTACAGGCATGGACCACCGTGCCTGGCCTGGACTGGGCTGCTTTTTCGAGCCTCAATAATCATATAAACTGAAAAATAAAATTATTGGAGGAAAAAAATCAGTCACTAAGAACAATCACTCCGTTTTCTTTCAGCTCATGGGGACCCATACCCGTTTGATGGGCCAGGAAACACGCTGGCTCATGCCTTTGCACCTGGGCCAGGTCTTGGAGGAGATGCTCACTTCGATGAGGATGAACGCTGGACGGATGGTAGCAGTCTAGGTATAGCAACTCATGTCTCTTC
This sequence comes from Chlorocebus sabaeus, assembly GCF_047675955.1. Taxonomy (NCBI): domain Eukaryota; kingdom Metazoa; phylum Chordata; class Mammalia; order Primates; family Cercopithecidae; genus Chlorocebus; species Chlorocebus sabaeus. Next base: position 99,034,128 of record NC_132904.1, on the reverse strand, counting down.
TACTCCACATCCTTTTTAAAATCCTGGACTTACACTAAGTTAAATAATTATTTTAATTTATAATAAGTATTGAGCCCTTGCTAAGTGCCACTGTACTATATACCTGAAATGCATTATTTCATGTAATATACTCATAATGCTACACATACAGAAGATGGACACTCAGGCTATGGAGTCAAGCAGCACTGGTCCAATTTGCTGTACATCTACCAATTACTCTGTGTCATTGGGCAAGTTATTGAATTTCTCTGAGCCTCAGTCTCCTCCTTTGTGGAATGGGAATATAAATAGTTCCCACATCAAGGATTCTTTACATTAAATGGGATAATGCCTATATAGTGCCTGGAATATATTAATAATTCAATAAATTATAGCTGTTTCTTCAGATTTCCAAAAAATACATGCCCCAAATGGAAAGAAAGAGAAGTAGAAACTATGATATTTAAGCAGTATATGCAATTCTGGAATTATTCACTATTTTCCAAAAAGAACCAATCCATGACTTAGTCTATCATATTTATCATTTTACATGGTAGGATATTACAGGCACATCATAGAAGTAATGGAGAAGACTCTGGCATAAAAATCCCAATTAGAGACAATTTAAAAAAAAAAAAAAAAAAAAAAGGTTACCAACTGACCCTAAAAGGGAAATTTGTACTTGTGTTTGGCAAAGGGAATTCACCATAGCTTGCTGCCTTGCTTTGAAAATCTATGTAAAATTGTGATGCTGCCTCCCATTCACATCTAGCATATTCTTTTCATTCTTCTTTCTTCCCACTTAAGGTAGGTTAAAGGCAGTTTCCTTCAATTCAATGCTACATCACCAGAGCTCTGGCCACTCCTCAAACTCACAGGCTCACACCCTCCACATACTTGTAAAGCCTTTCACTGAGTCTGAAGGAGAGCAAAGGATATATGTAATATAAGTTAATGAATCAAAATGAAAGACAAAACCCAGCATTGCCTGGAGATCCTGCCTTTCAATCTTCGCTTTCTCAAAGCCAACTTTCTCTCTTCTGATATCCAGAGTCACTAACATTTATTGAATGGCTGTGACTTCCCAAATATTGAGAAACTCTAGTTATCATGACAAAGCTATAGGGCAGGAATTACTGTCTCTGTTTAACAGGTGAGAAACGGAGACTCAGCAACATCAATTAATCTGTCCAGAGTTGTCCAGCTAGTAAGCAGTGGAGCTACGTTTCAAACCTAGGTCTTAGTGCTTTTAAAGCCTTTGCTTTCCACTGCAGAGTATTGCTGCCTGAATGAAAGAAGCAAATAAAAAACATTACACATTTTTAAGAAGCAGAAGTAGTGAGGAGATTAAAGTACTCCTATTCTGATTATCCTTCTAACCTCTCTCCATTTTTGAAAGCCTAGAAACAAATAAGTAAGCTACTGAGGGTTAAAAATTTGGTATTTTTCTTTAGTTATTTAAATGACGATATCATATATTATATGTAATATTACAACAATATGTGCAGCTATTTTTATCATTAGTTTCTCACTTCTTCGGTTGTAGGAATTAACTTCCTGTATGCTGCAACGCATGAACTTGGCCATTCTTTGGGTATGGGACATTCTTCTGATCCCAATGCAGTGATGTATCCGACCTATGGAAACGGAGATCCCCAAAATTTTAAACTTTCCCAGGATGATATTAAAGGCATTCAGAAACTATATGGTAATATTTATTATTTCAAATAAGAGGATTTCACATTTTCTTTTTAGAGTGGGGTAGAAAAAGAAAGGCTAGGAAGTGGGTATTTACCTGGAAAACCACACTGGAACTTATATCAAAAAGCCTATTAAGGGGAGGAACTGGGGACCTTAGATACTTAAAATATGACTAGCTGTGTTATACCATGAAGATGTTGATTGTGAGTTTCAGTAACACAGTACAATGTGGTAAAATTACGCAAATGATATTGTCAAGATTTTCTTCAAGCTGCCACCCACTTCTCTTCCTCTCTCAGTTTAAATAGTTTATTTAGGAGAGTGTCCCCTGCAGGGGTGGACAAAACACCTTTCTTCATAGCTGCCCACTCCTAAAGATTCAACCCTAAATAATTAAAAGTGACCCTACTATTCCTGTTTGCATACACATGCAGAGAAAGCGGTTAACCACAGACAGAAACTGCTTATCATTCCTGGTCTTGATACTTATGTATATCCCATGTCCCAATCTATGCTTTTTTGGTTTAATCAAGTTCCAAATTCAGTTTTTTTAAGAAAACTGATTTGGATTTACTGAATTGAGTCAGCCAAAAGTAGAATTTGAGAAAGAAATCAAAGGACAAGAATAAAAAGCTCTGTCTCTGGACAAAGGTAAGGAAAGTAAGGTTCACAGAGGCTAAGTGGACTGTCCAAGGTCATGTGACTGCCGAGTGCTTCAGCCTTGATTCCAAGTGAGGGCTATGTGACTTCATACCCTTTCTACTACATATCCCTGCCTATCACTGCCCAGTAAGCTTTTTATCCTAGTAAGGATAAAAGAATACAGAATGGCATCTTTAAATCAGCATATATAACTAAACCTAGCCAGTAAAAAAGATCAGGATGAAGAGAATACACTGCAAAAAGATCATATAAGACTCTTCAAATGATCACATGAGCAACGAAAGTGCTTCCACATAATAGAGGACTGTCCTCAAGGGAGAAATATTCCAGTAAGACACTGGATTTAAGATATCAGTTCAACCTAGCATTTACTATAAATTAGCATGTCCCAAAATGTATTCTCAGAACACTAGTCCTGCAGGGTGATTCCCAGATAAGGAGACTATGGAGAAATAAGTTCGAGAAACACTACCTACTGTATTTCAGGTACATAGAATATTGGAGAGTATAGACTATTGAACAAACGTTTAACCCAGTGTTTCCTAAATTATAATCCTTTTTATGTGTCTTAATGAGTCCCATAAAATAGTACTTCAGAGAACGCACTTTGGAAAATGCTATGTAACTATTCCCAAAAGATCTGACTTAACGAACCACTGCTATCCAAACGATTCACAAAATGCTGACTATTGTTGGTAAAACTATCACCAAGAAAACTGAAAATACTACCCTCCCCTTACAGAAAACTGTAAAACTCATGGAATATTCTACAGCAGTCTGTAAATATTTTAGAACCCTAAGAAAAATACAAAGAGAATAAAGAAGATCCGAGGCATACTGATTAAATTTAATAGGAAGAAAAGAGACTAGTGCATCAAAACCTTAAGTATTAGACAAAAGGGCACCCCTGGTCAGAGGTGGAAAGAAGTAACTTCTGGACAAATGGAAATAGAATTTAATTATGTAGGCTGTAAATGTAGGGAGTTAATCTAAAACAGAATATGAGCAGAAAACATAGATTCCAAAGAAAGTGATTAAGATACAAGATTCCTAATGCTATATTCAGAATGATAAAAATAATAGCTGACTGGACACGGTGGCTCACGCCTTTACCCAGCACTTTGGGAGGCTGAGGCGGGTGGGGATCGCTTGAGGCCAGGAGTTTGAGACCTGGGCAACATGGCAAAACCCCATCTCTACTAAAAATACAAAAATTAGCCAGGCATGAAGGTGTGTTTCTGTAGTCCCAGCAACTCGGAAGGCTGAGGCATAAGAATTGCTGGAACCCAGGAGGCAGAGGTTGCAGTGAGTCAAGATCACACCACTGCACTCCAGCCTGGGCAACAGAGTGAGACTCCATCTCAAAAAATAAATAAATAATAGCTAACATGCATTGAGTACTTGCAGTATTCCAAGACTTCACATGGATTGACTCATTTAATTCAAGAATTCAATGAGACATTATTATCCACATTTTACAGATTTGTAATCCGATGCTAAGAGAGGTTAAGTAGTAAACTACCTAAGGTCACACAGCTAGTAAACTGGTAGAGACAAGACGCAAAGGTACCTGAGCCCTGGGCCCACACTCCAGTCAATCCTGCCTTCTTAGCCTCTGGAGGTTGTTCTTCAGAATCTTTGTCCCAGGCACATGGAACTGGGCTGAGTGAATAATAGATTATACTTTCTGTGACATTTCCTTTGTCGGTATAATCGTAGGATGGTTTTTATGCATTTTCTACATATCAGAATGTTCTCTTTTTTTTCCTCTCAATAGGAAAGAGAAGTAATTCAAGAAAGAAATAGAAACTTCAAGGAGAACATCCATTCATTCATTGGATTTTATATCATTGTTGCACAATCAGAATTGATAAGCACTGTTCTTCCACTCTGTTTGGCAATTATGTCACCCTTTTTTATTGCAGTTGGTTTTTGAATGTCTTTCACTCCTTTTAAGGATAAACTCATTTATGGCATGACTGTGTCTTACTCATCTATACTAGCAGTGGGTAGATGTCAATAAATGTTATGTACACAAATAAATAAAATGTTTATTCCGTGGTAAATTTATTTATATTTGGGAGCACTCTTTCTATGGCAAGTGAAGACATACTATACAATGAAAAGAAAGACTAGGACAAAGAAAGAATCCCACCACACTATTTTGGGATCTTTTGCAGTACCTTACCCTTCCACCCAAGAGGGAAGGTGGGAGCTCCACCTCTTTATTGTTCACTAGTGTGGCCCAAAGTTACACTAATTTCCCCTTACCTTTGTGGCCCGTGCTCTCACTCTGAGTCCTCTGGAAAATCCAATTCTTCCCACAAACGTCTGAGAATTTCCAACAACTTACGACTTACCATCTCACCGTCACTTCCAGCTCCAAGTTCCTACCTCCCCATCACCTCCTGATTTTCATGCAACCTCTCCTACTACAGCCACTCTCCAGGTTCCCTTCCCTTTTCCCCATGCCAATCCAGATATTGGTCTCACCCTGTTCTCTTTAACTTTCTACAAACCAGTGCTACAAGGCTTCAATGAAAAGGTAGATGTTGCTGGAGATTTGCATAAATAGTGGAATTTTCATAAAATTGAACAAAACTAAAATTGGATATTATTCCCATCCTTCAAATCTTTTTTTTTGGCGGGGGGGGGGAAGGCAGAGCCTCATTCTGTTGCCCAGGTTGGCTTGCAGTGGCATGCGATCTCGGCTCACGTTGCAACCTCCACCTCCTGGGTTCAAGCGATTCTCCTGCTTCAGCCTCCCAAGTAGCTGGGATTATAGGCACGTGCCACCATCCCTGCCTAATTTTTGTACTTTTAGTAGAGACAGGGTTTCACCATATTGGCCAGACTGGTCTTGAACTCCTGACCTCCAGTGATCCACTGCTCTGAGTCTCCCAGTGCTAGGATTGCAGGTGTGAGCCACCGCACCCAGCCCAAATCCTTTACTTATCCCAGATCAGGAATTTCTCACTGGCCACCTACTTCTGCAGGCTGCAGCCTCCTATCACCTCTCTCCCAACATCTCTTGTCTTTAAACCCCACTCCTTCTCACTTCCCCAGAAACTCATTTTCCTGATGTCCTTCAGCTCAGGTCCTCCCTTTCCACACACAGAAACCCACTGTGTTTCTCTGTGTGAAACACTCTCTGTGCAGGGTTTAACCTTAATTAGCAGAACACGGAGCTGGCAAGGGCTTTGCCGTTTCAGCCTTCTCTTTCTTCCTCCTCCTGCACACTCCCAATACCCATGCATGTCTTTCTCTATAGGGAGATGAACAATATACCGATATATACCGATAAAAATTATCCCTCCCTCACATACCCTAAAAGCAGATCAGTATCCCAAAATTCAGAACTATCCTGCAGCCTTAGGAAGCCATTCCTAGAATAGATCAAATGAGAGGAGAATCCACAATCCAGGCAAAATATAAAGTGTATGTGAACAAGAGTTCAAAGACCCTTTTAAAACATAAGGAAATATATATATATGCGCGCACACACACACACACACATGATGCTAGAATGAAAAGGAAGTTATGTCATTAAATTCAAGTTCTTCCTTTTGTAGAAGACAAAACAGAGATTAAATGATTTCCCTAAGGTTCACAGTAAGCAAAAGTGGTGATTTAAACATTTTGTTGTTTGTTTAACTCTTTGTATTTTGATTTTGGACAGCAGGAGGCAGTATCTATCTTGCAGCTAAAGTGGATATCTATTGTTTTAACCTGCACATCACCCTACTTTTAGAGACAAGAAACTACCTTTTCCCTTTGTGTACAATCTTCATGAGATGTCACATAGGTTGCTACAAGCTGCCTGGGCTGAGAGAGGAGTACAGGACCCAAGCTTGGCCTATCAGACACCGTCTCCCAAAAACACTGGAGGGATTATAGGTGGATTCAAACTGGCCATGGGGCTCCGGAGACACTGCCTATTGAATCCTGCACCCAGACAGATTCCCTGAGGTTGCCCTGGGCCCTGTCCTTCTCATAGCTTAGGTGTAGGGCTTCTCTTCCAGATTTATAACTGACTGCACTGCCTTCCAATACATTTTGTCTATTGCTTAAGTTATCCATAGTTAGTTTATGTCTGTGGTTTGCAATCCCTGGCACAGTAGCTTAGTTGTCTTTCCTAGGGTATCTGCACATACGGGCTCCGTTCTGTATTTCACCACATACTTCAATCTTAACAATGAAGTAAGCTCTAACAGAGCATAGAAGTAAATAAAACGTTCTTTTTCTGATCAAATAGCATAAAACTAACTGGTAAACAGAAATTTTTCCTAGCAAATAAGGACCCATTTTTTTAAATTGTGGTAAAATACATTTAACATAAAATTTACCATCTCAACCATTAAGTGTACAGTTCAGTAATGTTAAGTGTTTTCACATTGTTGCACAAGAGAAAAAGTCCTTAACCTCAGCACTATTGGCATTTTTGACTACATAATTCTTTGTTGTGTCCTATGTATTAAGAATATTAGGCCAGGCACAGTGGCTCATGCCTATAATCCCAGCACTGTGGGAGGCTAAGGCGAGCAGATTATGTGAGCCCAGATATTAAAGACCAGCCTGGGCAACATAGCAAAACCCCATCACTACAAAAAATTTGACAATTAGCCAGGCATGGTTGTACGTACCTGTGGTCCCAGCTACTTGGAAGGCTGAGGTGGCAGGATTGCTTGAGTCCAGGAGGTCAAGGCTGCAGTGAGGTATGACTGTACCACTGCACTCCAGGCTGGGCAACAGAGCAAGACCCTGTCTCAAAAGAGAGAGAGAAAAAAAAGAATGCTTGCAGTTACCCCTGGCCTCTATGCACTGATACCAGTAGAATATCCTCAGTTCTCTCAACCAAAAAAGTCTTCAGACCGTACCAAATATCCTCCAAGAGGAAAAATAGTCCCCAGTTGAGAACCACTGAGCTAAAGAGAATAAACTATTTCTTTGTATTATACTTAGCATCCCTTCTACCATTTTCACCCAGGATACCATCATACTCTAATTCTGTACCATCCCATGAGAAAGGAAAACCAGTAAGAGATTAAGGTGACATTGCCTGTTTTTGACACTTATTTGATGAAAAGATCATCTTATTTTAAGAAATAAAAAACACCTGAATTCTGGTTGGGCACATAGCTCATGCCTGTAATCACAACACTTTGGGAGGCCGAGGCAGGCAGATCATTTGAGGTGAGGAGTTCAAGACCAGCCTGGCCAACATAGCAAAACCCCCTCTTTACTAAAAATACAAAAATTAGCCAGGTGTGATGGCAGGCACCTGTAATCTCAGCTACTTGGGAGACTAAGGCATGAGGATCACTTGAGCCCAGGAGGCAGAGGTTGCAGTGAGCTGAGATGCCTAGGTGATAGAGTGACACCCTGTCTCAAAGAAAAAAAAAAAAAAATCTGTATTCTAAAGCCAGAGTACTATGTATTTATAGAAGTCCATAAGACTTGGGTGTATTTTATAAATTACTTGTTATTTTTCTGGTTTTAAAGTCAATAAACTCCAGTTTAATAAAAAGGTCTTAGATGAATTTGTCTTCCCTCCTTTCAAAGATTCCATTTAAGCAGTAGTGAAGGAATAAAACAGAACAGGAGGAGGTCTGCAATGGACAAGGGATTTCAATCAATTTCTGTAAGATCTAATACAGCTGATACACAAAACATATCAGCCTCAGCCTAGGATGTACAAAGAGGCCTACAGTGAAAATGGGAGTTCAATTGTCTAACTCCTGAGAGGCTTTGAAATCTCAGTTAGAAGGTTTAATGAAGGCAGGGTGAAAAATGATATAAGGGGATTAACTGTGTATGTGTACATGCGTATAAGACAATTAACTTCATTTCATCCCTTTAACAAAAAAAGGCAGAGAGCCAGATGTTCACTTCCAGGCAAAATAGCAAAGGGTTCTTTGCTAAGTAAGTTTTTTAAAAAAATTTGAGAGAGAACAGGACATTTAAATTGGGCTCTGTGCCTCTGAACAAAATATCCATATTTTGGCTTTGAGGCTGGGAATAGGGAAGCCCCCATCCATCTGCTCATCCTAACTTAAATGTACCAGTGAACAAGAACATCCATGGACACCAAGCCCCTAGTCAGCTTTCTTATTGCATTGTTCTGTGGTAGACAGGTGTAGGCAAATCTACCCACAAAGGCTGAGGAACTTGTGGGGCTGAAGAAAGAGACTGACAAATCCAGTTTCTCAGAAAGAAACATTCAACAGTGACTTACGAACAGGAGCCTTATCTTGGGCAGCCATAAGATGAGAGGGTAGCTTCCTGCACCATTACCCGCAGAACTAGTAGTCATGTGCCATAGGGAAAGGGTATACATACTTCAGAAGGGACAGGTAGGAAAACTGTAGCACAGTAACATCAAGGTTGTTTTAACTGGAAATTTATGGTTAAGTACCTACTCTTACACAAGGAATAATAAATAAGCTGGAAATCTTGGAGGCCTTCCCAGAACTAGGATTAATGAGAAATTAACATGGTGGATTAACATCCAAGATGGAATTGCTTTAGTCTCCACACCTCTTATTAAAATGAAATGGGGAACAAAATAATAGCTTGTTGAAAAAAAAGGTGATATCAAAAAAAGTCATCCCAGAAAAAACAGAAATAATTTACAGAATAGAAGAGGTATGAGAAAAAAAAAAATATAGGACATTCTCACAGAAATTTGGGATGACATTACATACATGAAAAACAGTAACCAGCCAGGTGAGGTGGCTCACGCCTACAATCTCAGCACTTTGGGAGGCCAAGGTGGGCGGATCGCTTGAGATCAGGAATTCAAGAACAGCCTGGCCAACATGGTGAAACCCCATCTCTACTAAAAATACAAAAATTAGCCGGGCGTGGTGGCAGACACCTGTAGTCCCAGCTACTCGGGAGGCTGAGGCAGGAGAATCACTTGGACCCGGGAGGCGGAGGTTGCAGTGAGCTGAGATCGTGTCACTGCACTCCAGCCTGGGAGACAGAGTGAGACTCTATCTCAAAAACAAAACAAACAACAACAACAACAACAGTAATACCAAGATTGCATTAAAAAGTATCAGAGAATAAGCTGAAACTCTTCAAAATTGAATTTATGATTGTCAAGAAAGAAGTAAAATATTAAAAAGTTGGAAGATAAGGAAAGTCACTCAGAATGAAGAGCTGAAAGACAAAAAAAATAGAAAATAGCACAGAAAAAAGAAGAAGAAAAGATCAATTCAGGAGGTCCAACGCCCAACTCTGTTGGCTTTGAAATACGTCAACTTGACTAAGCTAAACTTTATTTCCCAGAATTCCTATCTCTCTGTTTCTTGTTAGGGCTGGCCACAAGAAAAATCTACATGGAATTTGGACCATGAAAGTAAAGTAATACTTGCTCTACCAAGGTTGATACGAGTCTGGTGCTGTGCAGCTCATGCACGGTTTCGTGGTTCTGCCCATTCACATTGTGAGCACAAAACACTGCAGGCCCAGGGCTCCAGCTCCCACATTATCTCTTCCTTCAACTTCTCCAACTCCTGAGCTAGGTCTGAGTGTTACTCCACACAATAATACTAGTATCTACCACGGGGCACCCACAGAAGCAAGGTTGGAGACTTAGCAACAGGGAGAAGCCATCACAAGTACCTGTGATAGAAGGAGAGAGGTTCCAGCTTCTTACTCACTTCACAAGTCCCAGGTGTCCTGCTCTCCCTACTTTACTTCTATCTTTTAACCCCTAACACCTGTCCTGTAACTTCAAGCTCAGCACCAGATGCAGAAGAAACAGCCAAATCAAGATCATTTTACCAGCTCCCACAACGGTATGAGGATAAATTCCTATAATGAGTCCCTTATTTTACATCATTCTTAGTGATTCTGCTCCTCTCATTGAACCTTGTCTGCTACAACAGCCAATAAGATTTCCAGAAATGAAGAATAGACAAAATAAAGAAAAGAAAATTATCAAAGAAATAATTGGACATTTTCCAGTCTTGAGAAGGGGGAATGGTTTGGAGAAAAACAAATCTTCAAATGAAAGAGCCAACATCATGTTAAAATGTTAGAACATTAAGAATAAAGAGATTTAACCATGCCCCAAGATTTTTTTTTTTAAAAAAAGGACTCCAACAAAATAAAATTAAACTGACATCAGATTTCTCATCAGCAAAAATGATTCTAAGCTAGAGTGAAGTAAGGTCTTCAAAACCCTGAGGATGAGTTATTTCTATCCTAGAATTCTATACCCAGGCACACTATCTATCCAGTGTGGTTGTGGGTGGAATTGTGTCCCCCAAAAAGACAAGTTGAAGTCCTTATCTCTTGTACCTGTGAAAATGGGACCTTATTTAGGAATGGGGTGTTTGCAGAGGTAATCAAGTTAAAATGAGGCCATACTGAAGTGGAGTGGGCCCTAAATCCAATGACCCTTGTCCTAAGAAAGCTATGTAAAGACAGAAGAACACAGATACACACAAGGAAAACACCAGGCAGTAACAGAGGCAGAAGCTGGAGCAATGCAACTACAAGCCAAAGAATGCCAAGGACTGCTGGCAACCACCCAAAGCTAGGAGACGGACTTGGAACAGATTCTCCCTTAGATACCAACTTGGCCAACACTTTACTTTTGACCTTCTCGCCTTCAGAACTGTGACACTTATTTTAAGCCATACAATTTATGGTACTTTTTTATGTCAGCCCTAGAAAACTGATCAAGGTGTGAAGCCAACATAAACTCAATCTTGTATGACAAGAGTTCAGAAAGTCCATCTCTCGTGTCCATTATCTGAGATAGCTAATTTAAAATATATTGCAAACACAAAGGATGAAATCCAAGAAAGCAGATGTGATATATGGAAATGATGGAAAAGGAATCTCTGAATGATAGCTGTGCTCCAGGGCTAGAAAGTAACCAGTCCAAATTACAACAGTAAGTCCATGAGACCTTAAAAAAAAAAAAAAAGATGGTTTTTAAGAAAAGATGAAATAGCTGCTAAACAACATATGAAATGAGGAGTAAAAATCTGTAAAATATATAGGATGTGGTGAAGGGACATAAACTTCATCTCCCAGTGGAGAAAAATGAGATATTCAAGGGAAAATGGGGAATTATAATAAAAATCATGATCCAAATATAAGGCAGCAAACTCAAATGTGACAGGAGTAATTCTCAAAGAGTAGTCAGAGTAATTACTCCAAGAGGAATCAGAGAAGTGGGAGTAAGGAGAGCGCATTTGAAATGAAGGGAAAATTCTTCTGTGAGAGGCAGGGGGTCATGTCAGAACCAGAGAGATGAAATGTGGTTGTAGCTCACTGCTTAGATCTGAGCTGAGTAATGTTGACATAGTGATTTATTTAAATGCTCTTAATTGGTTGTTTGATATTCAAAATCAACACACAGCTAAAGCTCAGGCAATGTAATGATGGATACAGAATGAAAAAGTCCTATCAAGCATGACAATGTAGCAATATGGGAAGGTGGGAGGTGAAGGGAAGGGAGAGATGCGGAGAATGCCAGAGGCTTTGAGAGCCTCCTATTACAGGGTGGGGAACTGAGAGGTGCTCCCGAAACTGATGGAACAAGAAGCAAAGATTTACATCAGTCATGTAAAGTTACAAGCAAAACCAATAAGGATACAACTCTCAAAATTGGGAGAGAATGGAAGGACAGCAGAGAGTAGTACAAGTGAGCAAATGCTCTGAATAGAGAACACCTAAAACCGATAAAGAAATAATGACATAGGCCAGGTGTGGTGGCCGACGACTGCAATCCCAAAGCTTTGGGAGGCCAAAGTGGGAGAACCACTTGAGCTGGGGACTCACTTTCAAATTGTCAGTCCCCTTCTCTGACAGTCTTCCTTCTCTAATAAGTACCCCTGACCTATAGCAGGCCTTCATGCCAACTGTGTACTATCCCAACTGCTGTCACAGCTGTCTGGAGCAGGGGCAGACACCTGACCCAAGCAGGACCAACATGGCAACCTGGTGAAATCGCATCTCTACATAAAATTTAAAAAATTACAGCCAGGCGTGGTGGCTCACACCTGTAATCCTAGCACTTTGGGAGGCCAAGGCGGGCAGATCACTTGAGGTCAGGAGTTCAAGACTAGCCTGGCCCACATGGCAAAACCCCTTCTCTACTAAAAATACAAAAATTGGGGCCGGGTGCTGTGGCTCATGCCTGTAATCTCAGCACTTTGGGAAGCCAAGGCAGGCTGATCATGAGGTCAGGAGTTTGAGACCAGCCTGGCTAATATGATGAAACTCTCCCTGTCTCTACTAAAAATACAAAAAAAAAAATTGTCAGGTGTAGTGGCAGGCATCTGTAATTCCAGCTACTCGGGAGGCTGAGGCAGGAGAATCGCTTGAATCCAGGAAATGGAAGTTGCAGTGAGCCAAGACTGTGCCACTACACTCCGGCCTAGGCAACAGAGCAAGACTCTGTCTCAAAAAAAAAAAAATACAAAAATCAGCTGGTCATGGTGGCAGGTGTCTGTAATCCCACCTACTCAGTAGGCCGAGGCAGGACAATCACTTGAACCTGGGAGTTAGAGGTTGCAGTGAGCCAAGATTGCACCACTGCACTCCAGCCTGGGCTACAGAGCAAGAACCTGTCTCAAAAAACAAACAAACAAACTAGCTAGCTAGCTAGCTAGATAGACGATAGATAGATGATTGATTGATAGATAGATAGATAGATAGATAGATAGATAGATAGATAGATAGATAGATAGATAATTAGCCTGGCATGGTGGCATGCACTGTAGTCCCATCTACTTGGGTGGCTGAGGTGGGAGGATCACCTGAGCCCAGGCCATCAAGGAGGCCACAGTGAGCTGTCATCCCACCAGAGCACTCTAGCCTGGGTGACAGGATGAGATCCTGTCTAAAAAAAAAAGAAAAAGAAAGAAAAGAAAGAGTGATGTAAGCATATTATTCAATAATATGGAGCTAACTATTTTTAGACAACTAAAAAAAAGAAAATGTATGACTTCTGGTCGGGGGAAGGAAAAAAGAGAAGTTGCTTTTCCTACTGGGAACACTTTTCCCTCTGGGTTTTATTTTCTAATTTATGTAAAAGTATTGTTTTTATTAAAAATTAAATAAATGCAATGTATGTCCATAGGGAAAATTTTTGAAAATAAAAATGCATATAAAGAGGAAAAATAAAATAATTTAAAATCAAACAGAAATAATTACTGTTGACATTTTGAGATATTTTATTTATAAAAAATGTGAGGAAATAAGAAAGAGGAAGGCAAGAGTGTTGCTCATATGGTATAATTACAGGTGTGCTAACGAGAGACTTTGACATCCAGTGCTTCCTCCACTTCTAAGCAAATGCCTGAAAATTTCTTCCACAGTTGCAAACACACTTTCGGGGAAAAAAAAAAAAAAAAGGAAAGAAGTAATGTATAAACACAAATTTATACCAAGAAGAAAATAACTGATACTGATCCTCTCCTGAGGCCACAAGAATGGGATGAAATGATGATTCTCTGAATGAGGAAGAAAAGACAGAAATATCTCACATGGAAAAGACCAAGACAAATATCTAATTTATGCATATTCTCAAGGCTGAATTTAAAATGATACTTTGGGGATGCTGAAATTATAAACTAGTCTTTCTGGATTGCTGTTCCAGGAGACTAAATCAACTTTGATGTGCCAGGAGATTAAATCTTTTCTGATCTCCATGTGTTTCTCCTTTTATCATTGCCTAGCTAAACTATCCTCACCCTCTCAAAACCCGCTTTTATCCTGTGGTTAATCTGTGAATCTAGGATGCTGGAAAACTGGATGAATTTCCACAATTATTCAGCACATTGTCAATTTCACAGATTGTAAAACATACATTTGTACATGTTTACACTGCTAAAATAAGATGACATCTTACAATAGCTGCTGGCAGTTCTCCTGAAGAGGATTTGGGTTTGTTTATGCCAAACATATGGGGCCCTATCAATGTGAGATCACTTGATATTAAATCATTTGCTTGAGATTGTTTAGGCCACACTGTTTGCATGAATTCAGTCAGCAAACCTGTAGGAGTGCCAGTTTAACATTCATACATTGAGGCAGTATGGTGTTTTTTCCTTCAGTACTACAGTTGAAACAGTCATGTGTCCTTGCTGGGTTTATTTTTGTTGTTGTTGTTGTCGTTGTTTTTAAACAGTCTTCCTCTGTTGCCCAGACTGGACTGCAGTGGTGTGATCTCGACTCAGGAAAACCTCCGCCTCCCGGGCTCAAGCAATTCTCCTGTCTCGGCCTCCTGAGTAGCTAGGATTACAGGCGTGCACCACCATGCCCGGCTGATTTTTGTATTTTTAGTAGAGATGGGGCTTTGCCATGTTGGCCAGGCTGGGCCTCGCTGTATTTAGTAGAGATGGGGTTTTGCCATGTTGGCCAGGCTGGACCTTGCTGTATTTTTGGTGTGGCAGGTTTATTTCTCATTTATCTTTGTACCACAAGATCAGTCATTGGTGCCTGAGCTTCATCTCAGTGTTTCCTGTTAGACTCTACTTCTTTAACATCTCTTCTTTTTTAATGGTACACAAAGAAATGGCTCATCCTACAGTAGACGACATTTTATTTCTCAGAAATGTGTTAATTGGAATACCAAGTTTAGATTAAATACATGAAAAGACACCAAAGTTTATACAATAATCTTTTCTTATTTTAAATGCCAATTCTCCAGAACTGTTGGGTGCCTGTCAGTCTTTTAAGAACAAACATAAATAACTCACTTTCAAGTCATCAGCCCCCTTCTCTGACAGTCTTTCTTCTCTGATGAGTATCCTGACCTATAGCAGGCCTTCATGCCAACTGTATACTATCCCAACTCCTGCCACAGCTGTTGGGAGCAGGGGCAGACACCTGACCCAGGCAGGACCAACCAGGTGCTTTCTCCACAGGGGATTGTGGAATTCCATTCACTTACTCATTCAATATGTACTGATGGTTTCCCATTGTCTTAGTCTGTTTTGTGTTGCTATACAGAAATACCTGAGGTTGGCCAATTTATAAAGAAAAGAGATTTTGGCCAAGCCAGGCACAGTGGCTCATGCTTGTAATCCCAGCACTTTGGAAGGCCGAGGGGGGCAAATCACTTAAGGTCCGGAGTTCAAGATCAAGGTTTGGCCAACATGGCAAAACCTTGTCTCTACTGAAAACATAAAAATTAGCCGAGTGTGGTGACGCACACCTGTAATCCCAGCTACTTGGGAGATTAAAGCAGGAGAATCACTTGAACCTGGGAGGCAGGGGTTGCAGTGAGCCGAGATAGTGCCATTGCACTCTAGCCTGGGTGACAGAGCAATTCTCCCTCTCAAAAAAAAAAAAAAAAAAAAAAAAAAGGTATATTTATCCCACAGTTGTGCAGGCTGTACAAAAAGCATGGTGCCAGTATCTGGTTGGCTTCTGGTGAGGGTTTTTGTGCTAAGTCGTAACACGATGGAGAAGGTCAAACAGGAAGCAGGCGTGTGTGAAGCAGGGCCCAAAACTAAGGGACATCGTGGCTTTATAACAACCTACTCTCAAGGGAACTAATCTGTTCCCCTGTGAACCAATCCAGTCTCCCAAGAACAACAACTCACTCACTACTGCAAGAACAGCACCAAGCCATTCACAAGGGATCTGCCTCCATCACCCAAACATCTTCCACCAGGCCCCACCTCCTGACACCACCACACTGGGGGTTAAATTTCAACATGAGATTTAGTGGGGACAAACAACCCATATCCAAACCACAGCAACCATTTTCCAGGCCCTGTTATAACCTGAAAGACACCATCCTGAACAGAGCAAGCCCTTGTATGCACATAGACCCCACAACCTAACCACAGTGAATAGAGAGGCCTAGAGACTGGGAGCTCTGAGCTGAGTCTCGTTTATGGTGAGATCCCACAGGAAAGATCCATATATTTCAAATAAGCTGCTGAAGATCCCAGAAATACTGTAAAACTTTTCTTTCCCACACGCTGGTTGTTCAATGGCTTCTTTAGGATTTCATAAAGCATTCTAATCTTCTTCCAATAAATTATTTTTTGGCCATGCTAGCACAAAAACAAATGAACCTAACTATAAAGGGAAAAAAGAGAATGTAGTAGTCTTCCTCTCCTTTTTGGTGTTATTCACCCTTTTTGCCATGAAACTTTCCAGAAAAAATAGAGTCCAACAATGCAGAATGAAGACCAGAGCAAAGGTGACGGAAGTGGTATAAACAAGTAAGTTAATTATTTTTTTCTCCTGGTGCCAACCTAGTGTGAAGCTAATCAGGGCTGTTCTCACGTTGTTGTTGTTGTTGTTGTTGTTGTTAATGTAAAAATAATTATATGAAACAGAAAAAGTATTGAACTGTGTCTGAAGTTCTGTTTTGATCCTAATTATGCTCTAACCAGTAGGGAGGCCTTGGGCTTTCTTTTCTCAGCTACAGATCATCATTTGTTTTAATTCCCTTACTTTATAAAGCGAGGCTTATGATCCTTCTAGTTCTAAAATTTAATGATCACCTAATAAGATAATATTTACTAATAATCTTTTATGATTTTAGAATCCTCTACATGTCAAAATATTTGGTTTCACCCTTGAGTAAATTTACAAATGCTATCAATTCTATTATGAAAAACAAGGATGTGAAGGAAAATGTGTATTATCAGAATCACTCATTGGGGCTCTACAAGGGAAACAACCTAGCTTACAGAGTTTAAAACTGATATAAAAAGAGCCACTTCTCTTCACCTAGTTACCTCTGGAGCACCTCTCAGTCTATATATCTTGACGTCCAGAATACCTTCACTGATCTCACACTCACCTAAACCTGCTTAGATGCTCCTCTTAAGAGCTGCCTCAGTAACTAACACTTTACCCCTCACATTTATCACTTACCTCACTGAATTAACAATCTTCTGTTTAATTAAGGAGTTCACTCTAGATTGTCAGCTTCTTAATGAAATTGGACATATATATGTGTAAAAACAATTATTTCAGAAACTGAATGAAAGCTTCACTAACAGAAACTTCCATTAAGGTTATATTCAAATTATTAAATCATTCAAGTCACTCCCAAAATACAGAAAGTTGAGTTATCTACAGTACATAACTAGATCAATGCCCAAGAAATTAAGGAAAAATAGAACTTTAAAAAGAACCACAGGTGATGATTCTAGGAAGATGACAGAGTTGCAACTACCAGAAATATAGCTCCTCACCTAGATGACAATTGCACTGGAAGAATCTGTCTGATGTAACTATGTTAGAACTCTGGAGTCTATGGAAGGCTTCCATCTTCCAGGGGACAGCTTAGACGGTATGTGGTGAATTTTGGTGAATTTCAGCTCTTAATACAGTAGCGGCTACCCATCCCCCACTCTAAGCCCAGTGGCAGGCAATTGTGCACCTGTTCCTGCAGCAGCTTTATATGATACAACTTTCACACAATTTTGAAAGCCAGGGTGGACGAACAGGACCCTGTCCTGCAATTATTAGGTATTTGTGCTCTGATCTCCAGATGGCTGCTTCTGATCACAGAAGTACACAAAAAGAGGTTATGGCCATTGTTTTTTCATCTCCCTCACTGTTACAAGCTCTCCCCGTCTGACTGAAATAACTTCCAGGGAATTTAAATGGCCAGCACCTTTTCCCCCTTCATTTTTCTCTTTTTCCCCTTTTGGGACCAGACACTGAAGACACAACCTTAAAAGGCAACTGCATATACAAGGGAAATTAGAAAGCCACCATGCACGCTCGAGGGTAGGCTCAGGCTCAGAAAAGACCTGAGAAGACCTTAAGTGTACACTTCAAGCTGATCCTTGGTGCAGAGACCACCTATAAGAATAAAATTAAAAAAAAAAAAAAAAAAGGCAAGGCAAAACCTAGGGATGGGAGAGAATCTGACTTCCAGAGTTACCATATTATTAGATTCAAATGTTCAGTGTTCAACAGCAATAAAAAAGTCACAGTGCATATGAAGTATAGCCCACTTAAAGATAAATAAAAAGTTAAGTATTGCACATTTAAAGATAAATAAAATAAACCAACAGAAACTGTCCCTGAAAGTGATATGATAGTAGATCTATCAGACAAAATCTTTAAAGCAACTGTTTTAAAGATACTCAAAGAACTAAAAGAAGACTTAGAAAACGTCAGGAATATAACATATGAACAAAATTAAAATATTAATAAAGAGATAGAATACCTGAAAATAAACCAAAAAGAAATGCTGGAGCTAAAAAGTGCGATAACTAAAATAATTAAGTCACTAAAAGTATTCAAAGACAGATCTGAGTGGGAAGAAGAAAGAATCAGTGAACTTTGAGATAGAACAACCAAATTCATAAAAGTTGAAAACCAGAAAGAAAAATTGAAGAAAAGGGAATGGAGTCTAAGAGACTTGTGAGATACCATCACACAAACCAACATGCATTGTGGGAATCCTAGAAGATAAAGAGAAGGAGGAGAGAGAATATTTGAAGAATTAATAACTGAAGACTTGCTAAATTTGTTGAAAGACATGACTGTAAACATTCAAGAAGCTTAATGAACTCCAAATAAAATGAACCAAAAGAGATACACACCAAGACACATTATAATCAAACTGTTGAAAGGCAAAGACAAAGAAAGAATTTTAAAAACAGCAAGAGATAAATGATGTGTCACATATGAGATCCTCAGTAAGATCATCAGCAGATCTCTCATTGGAAACGTTGGAGGCCAGAAGTAATGGCCTGATATATTCAAAGTGCTAAAGGAAAAAATAAGTCAGCCAGGAATTATATATCTGGCAAAAATGTCCTTCAAAAGTAAGGGAGAAATTAAGATATTACCAGATAAACAAAAACAGTGGGAGTTTGTTACCACTAGACTGACCCTACAAGAAATGCTAAAGGGAATCCTGCGGGTTGAAATGAAAGAACCACAGACGGTAACTTGAAGTCGTATGGTGAAATAAAGATCTTAATAAACGTAAATAGAGGAGCAATTATAAAAGATAGTATTATTGTAATGATGGTATGTAATTCTACTTTTTGTTTCTACATGTTTTAAGAGATACATTTTTTAAAAAAAAATTCCTAATCTAAAAGCTAATATTATTTTAACTTTTGTTTGTAACTCCACATTTTGTTTTCTACATGATTTAAGAAAGTAATGCATTAAAAATTATTTCTGTGTTTGGACATACAGTGTATAAAGATGTAATTTTGTGACATCAACAACTGAAAATGGTGGCGGTGTTAAAGGAGCAGAGGGTGTTAAAGGGGCAGAGTTTGTGTATGTTATTAAAATTAAACTGGTATAAATTCAAATGAGAATGTTCTGACTTTATAATGTTAAATGTAATTCCAACAGTATTCAAAAAAAGATAAAATAATATACACAAAAGAAAATGAGAGAAGAATTGAAACATTTTATTACAACAAATCAATTAAACACAAAAGAAGAAAATAATGCAGGAAATTTGTGCATCAAAAAACACTCTCAACAGAATAAAAAGGCAACCCAAAGAATGGGATAAAATATTTGCAAAGTATATATATGATAAGGAATTAATATAGAAAATATACAGAGACCTCCTAAAATTCGACAACAAAAAAAATTGAGTTAAAAATGGGCAAAGAACTTAAATAGAAGTTTCTACAAAGAATATATACTAACGATTGATAAGTACGTTAAAACATGCTCAGCATCACTAATCATTAGAGAAACGCAAATCAAAACTACAACAAAATACTGCCTCACATCCCCTAAGATGGCTTCTACTTTTAAAAGCTGAGAATAAGTGTTGGCGAATATATGAAGAAATTGGAACCTCTATGCACTCTTCGAGGGAAAATTGTATAGCAGCTATGGAAAACAGTACGGTGGTTCTCCAAGAAATAAAAGCAGAATTATCATATGATCCAGCAATTCCACTTCTGGGAGTGTACGCAAAAGAATTGAAAGCAGGATTTCAAAGACACAGTTGTACACTCACAGTCATAGCAGCATTATTCCCAGGAGCTAAAATGTGGAGGCACCCAAGTGTCCACTGACAGATGAACAGATAAACAAAAGGTGGTGTATGTTAGCCATAAAAAAGGAAGAAAATTCTGGATAAAACCTGAGGACATTATGCTCAGCGAAATAAGCCAGTTACAAAAAGACAAACACTGCATGACTCCACTTACATGAGGTACTTAGAGATGGAAAGTAGAATGATAGTTTCCAGGGCCTTTGGGGGAAGGGTCAATAGGGAATTATTGTTTAATGGGCAGAGAGCTTCAGTTTTGCAAGAAGGAAAGTGTTCTGGAGATTGAAGGTGGTGATGGTTGTACAACCATATGAATGTACTTAATACCACTGAACTGTACACTTAAAAATGATTAAGACAGTAAATTTTATGTTATGTGTATTTTTGCCCAAAAAAGAAAAAATTTACAATGAAAAAAGATCATAAGTTAAAATTCAATTTGTAAAATACTATGAATTGAATTACCAGTTGTATTTTCAGTATATTTTAAACATATTTTAAACATATAAACATATGTTTAAGTGTGGAATGATAAAGAACAAAATAGTATTCATGATCATATCCAGGTTTTCCTTATATGTATTTTTATAATGGACATGAATTTATGTTGTAATAATAACACCATAAAATATTTTTCAAAAGCACATAAAAAATAATCACCACAAAGTTTCTTCAGTTAAAAAGTTTCTTTAATAAGGAAGAGAAAGTTAGAAACAGGATATCTCATCTGAAAAATGAAGTGTGACTGTTAGGAAGAAACAACACAAGTTACCATGGAATAAAAGTGTCTCTTTAAAATTTGTGTGTGTATTAAAAGGGAATCAGCTATTTATCATTGCAGAGTTAATAATTTCGTGAAGAAATTATAGCTATTCCAGTTTTACTTTTATTAGGCTGAAAGAAATCATATTTAATAACACATCACAGTTGTAGAACTCCTTTTCTTCAACTTCATGTCTTCTGGAATGTTCTTGACAACAATTAAACTATATTTAACCACACATGGCAACACACATTATGTGACTGTAGATGAACAAACTAAGCCATTGCTAGGGCTTGAATGTTTGTCCCTTCCCAAACTCATGTTGAAACTTAAGTGTCATTCAAATAGTATTAAGAGGTGGAAACTTTAAGAAGTGACACAGCTGTGGGGGCTCTGCCCTCCTGAGTGGATTAATGCCATTATTGCAGGAGTGAGTTTGTTATCATGGGAATTGGTTCCTTATAAAAAGACAAGTTTAGCCCCCTCTCTCTCTCTCTCTCTCTCTCTCTCTCTCTCTCCCCCCTCTTTCTCTCCACCATAGAATGATACAGCAAGAAAGCCTTCACCAGATGCCAGCCCCTTGATTTTCAACTTCCCATCCTCCAGACTCTGCAGATGTAAATTTTTGTTCTTTATATATTACCCACTCTGTGGTATTTTGTTATAGCAGCACAGAACAGACTAAGACAGCCACTGAAAAGGCCAACTAATTTTCTCCTGGTGTTTACATAGGATGGCATAGGCTACTAGATGTCTAATCAAACATTCATTCTCCACTTTTTTTTTTTTTTTTTTTTTTTTAGCTAAGAACGTTTCCATTGTAAATCAAAAACCATTTCTCAAACTTTCTTAACAACAAGTATACAGAAATGTGATGTGGGATAGCTAGGGAAGCTTAAAGAGACTCTGTTAGTCTTATGCTTTTCTGCTTTTCTTACATTTTGCAGCCTGAAAAGCTAGCTGGAGAGGAGCTCAAACAAGATTGCATTTTATTTCTCTTTTATCTAACAGTCTAACAGTGCACAGACCTGGGCAGGTGTGGGAGCTTTCCTCAGTATGAGGCTCCCAAGTTTGCTCTGCTCGTCTCTGAATTCCAGCCAGCAGTCAGAAATATAGAGAGAAATGAAATTCTATTTTTTAAGCCACTGCATATCTATATCCCCTTGTCAAGAAGCTTAGCTCATTCTCTACTGACACTAGTCCTCAAAGGACTGCATGGAGCAGGGCCACTCCAGCACAGAGCTCTTCTGTAAAATCAAATGAACTCTTTTCTTTAAATCATTATGTTCTGGGGTCTGTAGCCTGTTCTAAAAATGCATATAGCAAATAGATCAGGCACACCTATCTTGCACCAGCAGGAAGAAGGCTATGAAATCTAAACAGCCTTCTACAAGAACGTATTTCTAACACTGGCAAAAAGTAGAGAATAATGAGTAAAGGACAATAGACAAAGAATTGCTCACAGAAAATGGAACAAGTTCTAACCAAGAATGTATTCCATTGCCAGGGCAAGAGTCTGTTTTTCTGCCCATTAGAATTTCGCCATTGTTACAAACCATTGAGTCCTGCACATTTCCCATTTCCCAATTTTCCATTTGTGAAAGAGATTTTATTGCAGACACACCATTCTACAACATCATTAAGTATTGGATGCAGGCGTGCGAGGCAAAAGCCACCCTGTCACTTGACAGAGAGGACAGCACATCACCCAGAGATCCTGGACTTGGGGACGGATGTGGCCCCCAGACAGGACTTTTGGTTGTTGGTATGTGGTGATTATATTCCATTGCTGAGAAAAAAGGTGAACCTGGCTACATGGAGGGCCAAAGGAGTGGGCTGTGATAGATCACTATTTTCTCCAGTATCCATTCTCCCCTTCCTTTCAAAAACAGAATCACCAAGTTTTAGCTAAATACATGGCCAAGAGCTGCAGACCAGAATTCCCCAGCCTCACTAGTCTGTTCCTCCAACCGAGTCCAGGCCAACAGAATGTAAGCAGACGTGAGGTGTGCAACTCTTGTGTTGCCTCTGTAAAAATGAAGCATTGGCTGGGTGCAGTGGCTCATGCCTGTAATCCCAGCACTTTGGGAGGCCGAGGCAGGTGGATTACCTGAGGTCAGGAGTTTGAGACCAGACTGACCAACTTGGCAAAACCCCATCTCTACTAAAAATACAAAAATTAGCCAGGCATGGGGGCAGGCTCCTGTAATCCCAGCTACTTGGGAGGCGAGGCAGGAGAATGGCTTGAACCCGGGAGGCGGAGGTTGCAGTGAGCCAAGATTATGTTATTGCACTACAGCCCACCAGCCTAGGCAACAAGAATGAAACTCCATCTCAAAAAAAAAAAAGCATTGTCCCCAGGACATTCTCATTCCTCCTTCCCAGCCCCTGGAAAATGACAGCTGCTGGATATGGGGATAAAAAGAAGCTGAAGACATAGGCTGAGCACCAACTAGGAAAGCCTTACTTAAGTTGAAATTTTAATTTACAGCCAATAGTTCAGGCACACAGTCTGGCACCAAACTGTAAAGGAATGAGAAACAATAAGGATAATGTACTAACTCTGTAATCTGTCTCTGTCCTTTCCATTTTAAAATTCTGAGATAATTTTTTCCTCTTTTTGTTATGAACATAGCCTTTCTTTTGTAAAATGATGATAATAACAGGCCATAGATTATTTTTTATGTTCTTGCTTTACAAAATAAGTGTCAGCATCCCAGTTTTTAAAAAATGATATTAATCCATGAAATCCAAAAATCTAGAAACCATCACAATAGGATACAGTGACAAGGAAGGCTTTAGGAACAGAACTTGCAAGATCTAATGTATTCTCTAGGAAGTCAACTAAAACGTCAGTCTAGTGAGTTATGAATTCTCCTATCCATAATCCTCAGAAAATGGTAGGAGAGCAGTGCTAGCAGACAAGACTATTTACTAAGATAGCAGAGTACCATTAAAGAGAAATTCCTCCTTTCATATGATTTTCTTCACTATTATTTACAAGTCTGTTTACAACATATTTTTAGAAGATGTAATTAATATTCAGATATTTCATCAACAATGAAGTCCTTACAGATAAATCCAGAGAATTACAATTTGTTCTGAGAACCACAAAAGGAATGTGATTTCACTATTATTCTTAGTCATTCAACAAGCATTCATTAAGCCAGGAACTTGGGGAACGAAGAAGGATACAGAGATGAAAAACACACAGACCCTACCTTCAAGAATCTCAAAGTCTGAAGAATAACATGGCTATGTAAAGAATAACTATAACATGTTTTGGCTGGGCGCAGTGGCTCACACCTATAATCACCGCACTTTGGGAGCCAAGTGGGGGCGAATCATTTGTGGTCAGGAATTTGTGACCAGCCTGGCCAACGTGGAAAAACCCGAACTCTACTAAAAATACAAAAATTAACCAGGCGTGGTGGGGCACACCTGTAATCGCAGATACTTGGGAGGCTGGGGCAGGAGAATTGCTTGAACCCTAGAGGCAGAAGTTGCAGTGAGCCGAGATTGCACCACCACTGCACTCCAGCCTGGGCGACAGAACAAGACTCCATCTCAAAATAAATAAATAAATAAATAAATAAACCATAATACATTTTCAGAGTTATAACAGATGATATATAATGTGAGAGGGAGAAAGTCCTAACATTGGGATTCTCTAAGTTGTTTTAATCAGTTTCTAAGCCACATTCTATCAATTCTAGCATGCTGCACACAGGTCCAAAACTCTAGTTTGATCATAAAGTGTTTGGGATGAGCAGAATCTTTCTAACAGGCTTGAGGACCTCCCCCCGACCAACACAGCCTGGAAAAACTTTATTTTCTTGTGAGAGAGCCTAAGACTCTTCTTGCCTAATCTTTCTTCCTTCAGATTCCAGACCTGCATCAGAGTCTGAAAGCTCTCCCTACCTAGTCCACTCCTTCCCCCTTTATCCTCCACAGGTGTTTCCCCAAAAGCCTCTTGTACATCGAATCCCCTCTTGGTATCAGCTTTTGGAGAACTTAAATTAACACAAGGAGTGTCCAGTTATCTAACATTGCGTAAAAAGAACCCTAAACCGTAGCTCAAAACAGTAATCATTTTATTATATCTCATGATTTTGTAGGCCAGGAATTCAGGCAAGGCTGCCTTAGGTGATCCTTTTGTTCTGTGGGGCCGATGGGCTGGTTGGGAGGGACTGGGATGGCTTCAGTCACACGTCTGCTGCGTTACTGTAGATAATTGGAAATCTGGGCTCAGCTGGGACTGGCAACCATATTGCCTGCTCATGGCATCTCCTCCACCATGGAGGCTGTATGACTTTTAAGATCTAGCCATACAAGTCATATAGCCTTACTTCTGCCATACTCTACTGATAAAAGTAATCACAAACACAACCAGAGTTAAAACGAGGCAATACACACCTCCTCCTTGAAACCGGGAATGCCAAAGAATTTGCTGTTATGTTTCTAAATCGCCACATGAGGGCACCCTTTCTCTTATGAAACCACTAAGTTCCATCAACTTCAGGAGACTATCATTCAAACCAGAAGAGACGTATTAATTCTAACCAAAAGTACACTTGCTACAACAAAAAAGTGCTGTATGGATCAGCAAAGATAAGTTCTAGTTTATACCTTCTTTTATCATTACAGCTCACCTGTCAATGCCGCAATCAACAAAAAAGGAATTCAGATCTAGTGCTTTACACTCCAAATGACGTGAATCTAAAGACCATGACCCTGGTGACCACAGTAGTTTCTTTGACGGTAAAATCTGTATTTCCTACAAGTATGGAAGGCTGTCATGCAACGTGAACCCTGGCCACTGACTCACTGATCATTCTTGGTGTGTGGAACTGTTACTCCTTTGGTTACTAGCAAGCATGCAGAGGAGAGTAAATTGCACCTGAACCTAACCTCCGACTAAGGGGCTGCTGTGACCTACTGTTGCCTTTTGGAACTTTAATTGGGGAGGTAAAAAACATGGAGTTATGATTACCAAAGGATAATGAGTTAAACTTCAGAGGAATAACACAGTCTTATATCCCTGTCATCTTTTGCTGAGGCATCTTCATAAAGATTAAGCACGTTAGGACCATGCAGCAGTGACTTTCCTTGGTTATAAAGCAAGACTGGATTCGCCATCCCAGTCATTGATAATGGTGAATGTCGAGTTTGTTTAGTGAGCATGTGTATGTGCTAAACATTCACTTGAACGATACCTTGAGAACTACGCTGGCATAATACAAATGCATTCGACAGGTTTTTTTGTCTTGCCTCTCAAATTCGCAAATTTACCTAGCCCTGAATAAAACCAAGTAACTACAGTATATAGAAAAATTTAGGAACCCTAAATAATGGATTGAAATTCTATTCAAACTTAACATCTAATTGTAATTTTTTAGTTATCAGTAACTAGACCATGTCATTCAGGGATCAATCTACCTCAAAGTAAATAGATTAAAATCTCTTAATCTAAGAAATCATTCAGTTATTAAAAAAAAAATGCGGGCCGGGCGCGGTGGCTCAAGCCTGTAATCCCAGCACTTTGGGAGGCCGAGACGGGCGGATCACGAGGTCAGGAGATCGAGACCATCCTGGCTAACATGGTGAAACCCCGTCTCTACTAAAAATACAAAAAACTAGCCGGGCGAGGTGGCAGGCGCCTGTAGTCCCAGCTACTTGGGAGGCTGAGGCAGGAGAATGGCGTGAACCTGGGAGGCGGAGCTTGCAGTGAGCTGAGATCTGGCCACTGCACTCCAGCCTGGGCGACACAGCGAGACTCCGTCTCAAAAAAAAAAAAAAAAAAAAAATGCGATTAACCTAGCACTTTTTTTCAAGGTTTTCCTTGTCTACCATAATTTTGATATGAAAGTGGAGTTCTTGGCAGAAAAAGCAGAGTCTATGTCTGAATCATTCAGAGTTAGAAACAATGGTTAGCACAGTTTAGCACATAAAAGTTGTCCAACAAATACTTGTTGAAGCCAGGCACTGTGGCTCACGCCTGTAATTCCAGCACTTTGGTCAAGGTGGGTGGATCAGTTAAGACCAGGAGTTCAAGATCAGCCTGGCCAACATAGCGAAACCCCGTCTCTACTAAAAATACAAAAAGATTAGCCAGGCGTGGTGATGCCCACCTGTGGTCCCATGTACTTGGGAGGCTGAGGCAGGAGAATTGCTTGAACCTGAAAGGTGGAGGTTGCAGTGAGCCAGGATCATGACAGTGCACTCCAGCCTGGGTGACAGAGTGAGACTCTGCCTCAAAAAATAAATAAATGAAATAAAATAAAGTATTTGTTGAATGATTGGTTGAATGAATGAATGGATGAGTGGTATTTATTTGTGTTAACTTACTCAATTAGGATTTTCATTTACGCATCTTCCAGAAGGTAGTGGTATAAATTAAAAATAATAGGTAAGATAGAGGCTAATTTAAATGTGAAATAGCTATATGGTTTCTATTCGGCTTGTTAACGATTAATACTTAGATGTTAATTATAATTTACTTAGGACAGATTTCCTTTGAACTTCACTTCTTACGTGTCCATATCAGACAATTAGGTCTTTTTAGCTAAACCCTGATATTCTGGTTCTCTTAACAACCATTACATCACCAACAATGATTAAAAGGTATTACCTTAATTACTTTCAGGCAAGGAATTTATCTACTTTGTTCAGCAGCAAGAAGGTCACGTGACACAGAGTAAGCACCCATTAAATATCTGTTGAATAAGGCAATTAATTATTAAACTCCATTTCTCAGTGTGAGTACATGACGAAGAATGTGCAGTCATCCCCAATCCACCCTGCATACCCACATTCTGATCATTACAGCAACCCTGAAAAGTAGGTATTATTTTATTCATTTCATAAATTAAGAAATTCCCACAGTTGGGATGTAATAGCACTTGGATTTGAAGCTATATTTGTATGTTCCCAAAGTCTTTTTAATTGCCTCTCCAGGCGCGGTGGCTCACGACTATCATCCCAACACTTTGGGAAGCCAAGGCGGGTGGATCACCTGAGGTCAGGAGTTTGAGACCAGCCTGACCAACATGGTGAAACCCCATCTTTACTAAAAAAGAAAAATATACAAAAATAAATTAGCCTAAAAAATTAGGTGGTGGCAGGTGCCTGTAATCCCAGCTACTCAGGAGGCTGAGGCAGGAGAATCACTTAAACCCAGGAGGCGGAGGTTACGGTGAGCCAAGCCTGTGCCACTGCACTCCACCCTGGGCAACAGAGCCAGACTCCGTCCCAAAAAAAATAAAATAATAACAATAATAATTGCCTCTCCAATAAGATAATCTTAAGGACATATACATATAGAAAACAAAACAAACAACAATTATTGGATATCTGACTTTGTATCTGGACTTACTCATTTGCCTCGTGATTGTCCCTGTTAGCCATGTTTAGGGACAATCTATTTTCATATAGAATCATCCATCAGGGCCCCGTACTGCCTTTGGCTCCAAATTCTGCCTCTTGGGGTTTTCCTATTAATTGTTGTCAACACCAAGACCACCAGACCACCATTCCCTTATTCAGCCTGGGTTTCCTGTCTTTTCACAAACCAATCATTCAGCCAACAATAAATAACCAGTCCTTGGTTCTTTTTTTTTTTTTTTTAAGTAGAGACAAAAGCACACTTGGCTAGTCCTTGGTTCTTTGAAGAAAGACTATGCTTACCTGAAATAACAACACAGAATTGAGCTCTAGGCAAATTTGTATTATAACCCAATCACTTTCTCTGATGTGTCCTCAGAGAATGCAAAATATTTGAATACTGGCCTGATGATCATAATTCTTCTCCCTACTCCAAAATCCTAAAGATATTCAATGTTTTATTTTTAGTTGTTGAGACAGGGTCTTGTTCTCTCACCCAGTCTGGATTGCAGTGCAGGCTCACTGTTGCCTCAACTTCCCAGGCTCAAGTTATCTTCCCACCTCAGCCTCCTGAGTAGCTGGGACCACAGCCACATGCCACCACACCCAACGAATTTTTGTATTTTCTGTAGAGACAGGGTCTTATTATGTTGCCCAGGCTGGTCTTGAACTCCTAGGTTCAAGCAATCCTCTCACCTAGCCTCCCAAAGTGCTAGGATTACAGGCATGGGCCACCATGCCTGACCTAAATACTTTTTTCTAGCAGTTACAATCTTTCATATTTAAGTCCTTACTTATTTTTATATTTCTCCCTTAGGTAGGGATCTAATTTTTATTTTTCCATAAAAACTAATTTTTTCTCCAAAATAGATCAAATTCTCATGTGCCTGTTTCTGGGTTCTGTTCTGTTCCCTGGTCTATTCGTATATTCCCATGCCAGTACCACATTGGCTTACCTACTATGGCTGAGTAATATGTTTGAATATCTGATGGAAAGGGGCTGTCCCCTCTTTTCTTTTCTTTCTTTTTTTTTTTTTTTTTTTTTTTGATTGTCTTAGGCAGGGGTCAGAGAATTATAGTTCATGGGCCCAACCCTATTCACTAACTATTTTAATAAGTTTTATTAAAACACAACTACTCTCATTTGCTTCTTTTGAACACTGCAACAGCCAAATCGGGTAGTTGCATCCAGCCACCAAAGATTAAAATGTTTAATATCTGGTCTTTTATAGAAAAAGTTGACCAATCCCTGGTCTTAATTTACTCATGGACATGTATACTTTTACATGAATTTCAGAATCATTTTGTAAACATTCCCAGTTCCAAGTTATTGATTGTAAGGAACAGAAACTGATTCTAAATTAATACAGAAATGAATTTTATTGGGAAAGATACCAGAGAGCTCACAAAATCAGAAAGAAGTTTAGAGAAACAGGCTCAGAAAATGGGCAGGAACCATGGAAGGCCTGGCAACAGAGAAGACCACACTGCTGCAGAGAGCCTAGTTAGGACACCACCAGGATGCTGCCCCAGAGAATGTTCTTCCAAACCATCCCTGCGTCACCCTACCACTCACACAAGCTTCAAAGTTCTGGAAAGGAGAATGTTATGTCCAAGTTAGGATCACATACTCATATCCCAGTCTCCAGAGAGAAAGAAGGTTCTGATTCTTCTCCCGCTTCCACAGAGAGAGGCAGGGCTCTGCCCTCTATCAAGACTTACTCAATGAAGGGTTCATTCAAAATATGAGAAGGCAGATTCTCCCTAAAGGTGGCTATAATTTTGCTTGGAATTGCCCTAAATTGAGGGAAAATGGTTATCCTTAAATACTGCTGCCTCATTCATGAAGATGATTCTTCTGATTATTAATTCAGGTTTCTTTTTGCCCTTTGGTAGAGTTTCAAAATGTTCTTCTGTGGTGGTCTTGTGAGTTTTTGTCTATTAAGTCCTTGATATTTTACAGGGATTTGTGGTTGTTTTAAACAGTATCTTCTTTTCTATTATTTCGGTAATTTTATTTTTTCTAGTACTGAAAAATGTTACTGACTTTTGTATATGGATCTTGCAATCCAACAAGTTTCTTATTACTTCTAAGAGTTTGTTGATTTACTTTAATTTTCTATGTAAATGGTCATAGCAGTCATAACACTTGCAAATGACAATTTTATTTTCCTCCAATCCAATCGTTATATTTCTTAGTATTCTATTCTACATTATTACATTGGCCTGAGCCTCCAGTGTGAGGCAGAACATTATGATAGCCAGTTTCTTGAATTATCCCTAATTTTAAAGCAAACATTTTTCAAGATTTTCCAGGTAAACAGTAAATATCTTTTTATTACAGTAAGGAAATTTCTTTCTGTTCCTAGTTTTCTGCTAATGTAAACTGTAAATAAATATAGAACTTTATGGAATGCTTTTTATCCTCTGTTGAAATGTTCTAAGTATTTCTTTCTTTAGTTTCTTAGTATGGGAAATCACATTAATAAATTTTTCAAAAGTAGAATTATCTCCTTGCAGTCCTAAGAATTAACTATAACTGGTCATGGTATGCTATATTTTTAAATCATGATATATTATTTTAGTAATTACCAAATTCAGTTACCTAATGCATATTAGTATTCTTGCATTTATGTTCAGAAGTGAGACTGATCTGTAATCTACTTTATTGCAGTGCTCTTATCAAGTTTTGATACTAGGGTTATATTGGCTTCATAAAAGGAATTATAAGTCATTTTTTGTTGTCTTTTTTTTTTTTTTTTTTTTTTTTTTGGCAGAATCTCGCTCTGTTGCCCAGGCTGGAGTGCAGTGGCATGATCTCAGCTCATTGCAACCTCCACCTTCTGGGTTCAAGCAATCCTCCTGCCTCAGCCTTCTGAGTAGCTAAGACTACTGGCATGCACCACAACGCCCGGGTATTTTTAATAGAGACAGGATTTTGCCATGTCGGCCAGGCTGGGGAATTTTTAAAAGTTGAAGTGAATTTTTAAAAGTACGAAGATTACAGTTTGTTCTTTAAAAAGTTAATAAGAATGAAGAAATAGCCGAGTTGACTGACCACACAGGAAAACTCCAGTTTATACTTATAGTCCTGAGATAACTATTAATAGCAGCCCCTTTCATTCTCAAAATATCACTGTTGAGCAATCAATTATCCACTAGAGTAAACCTACAATAACTGACATGGATTTGATGTCACATGCTAGCTCTATCACTGTGATAAATTCCCCTGGCCTCTCTTAGCTTCAGGCTTCCCATCAGCAGAATGGAAACTGTGACATTTACCTTCCTGGGTAGTCTGAAGAACAAATGAAATAAAGCAAGTAAACTGACCAATTATTTTTTTTAAGTTAGTTAATTTCAGCCGTGGGCATCCGCAACCCCCAACAGAATTTCAAAGCGTTCTTGACTAGAAGCAGGACAGTTCATATGAGGTCAGACCACCAATGCCCAGCCCCCATCCCGGCCACCTGCAACCCTATCTACTAGGTAACTAGGGATATTCAGGTTTGATCTATGGACCCTGAATGCAGGCTCATTGCAGTGCTCCATTCTGAAAATCAGGGAAGCCCAAGTTTAAAGACATCACCTTCAACCACTCCTCGAACCCATCACACGTCCTGCCAATTGTCTCATTCATCGAGTCCTTCTGAGGCCTGGGTGTTTCCTTGCACTTGCTGATCCTCCTCTCCACAAATATGTGGCAGGGTGCAAATGCTCACTATTTCAATACAAAATCTTAACTGTTTTTGTTTTTCTTCCCTTTTTTTGATGGACTAGAAAGTGAAATGCAAATATTTTCCCTCATTTTGAATTAGTAATCTCTTCCTTTCCTGGAGCAAAGAGGAACATGTTTTTCAAGTTATGAATTTGATGAACTATAAAAGCATATGGTGAAAGAACAAGAGGGAGAAATATCCACCCAAACTAGAGATTACTTTAGACATCCTGAAGAGAAGAGATCTGTAGGTCTAGAAGCAAGAAGGACCCATTCTCTGGTTAGGTCATTGCTATGGGAAGCAAGACTTCCAGGCAGGAGGTACTCAGTTCATCTAGGGAAACAAAGCCCCAGGCAATGGTTGCAGAGCTTTGCCAAATAGCCCAGTGTCCTAAATATGTTATGGAAACTGCCAGATGCTGCCAGACCTGCCAGTACTGTGCAGACACAGACAATGGGCATGTCAGCATTGACTGATGTGGGAGATGACCAATGACTAAGGAAGGCCTCCGGAGCCTTGGCAGAGTAAGGGAGTGTAACTGAGGTGGACCCAAACCTACTGGAATGATTTACGTTCACCTTCCTACCAGCCTAATGGATGCAGCTTGGAGTCAAAATTAGGTGGATTCATAGGTCATAAACATTTTGCTTCTCTCACACTTGAGCTTTCAGACTTAGAGTCAAACATAATAATACAGGAGATTCCTAATTCAGGGTGTAGATCTAGTAGTTGAGAGACTACCCCCTGGAGGAAAGATTTCTCTGCTGACCATTCCTTGGTCACCCTTCTGGATTTATTTTGGCCACACTCCAACCATGCTTCAGCCTCTCACACCACACTGCTCACCAGCCTCAGCCTTGATTGTCGGCCCCAGAAGCTGGGCCAGGTTTTCAGGGTTGGGCTTCAGTATCTCCTCTCTTGCTCTGTCTTGATCTGGTTCATCTCAAGAACAAGACACTTGTAGGATGCAAGGAATTTCTCCTCTTCAGTTTCACCTTTCAAATGCTCTGGGATGGCTATGTGTCCCCTTGTGACTCTCAAATCTGTATCTCCAGCCCTGCCCTCACTACAGAATAGCAACTCGTATGTATGAGAACCTACTGGACATCCCCTTGAGTCTCCTACATAAAAATCAAGAACCAGATACTAAAAACAGAACCTATTAGCTCATGCTACCCTACCCTTTGATGTCACCATCTCAGTCATTAAAACCACGACCCAGTCGCTTTAATAAAAAACCCAGAGTCACTAATTCCTTTAACATGTTCTTAATTCACTATCTTCTCCAGTCCCATTGCTGCTGAGTTAGTTCAGGGCCTCATCATCTCCTGTTTGAATTATCACAACAGCCTCCAGTTTGTCCAGTTTCTATATACACTCCACAAAGCCAAACCGATCATTCTAAAACACAAAGTGACGGTCAGTCCCCTTTTCATACTCTTCAGTGATGTGCTACTACTCTTGTTGCATGTCATACCAATTATGACCCCTGGCCAAATCCAACCTGCAGCCTAATATTGTATGGCCCTCAAGCTAAGAATGGATTTTGTATTTTTAAATACAAAACAAAACAAAACAGGAACATCCAGTGGTGGCCATATCTGGCCTTCAAAGCCTGAATTATTTACTAGCTAGTCTTTCACAGAAAAAGTTTGCTACCCCACTAAAATTTAGATAGCCTCACTCTGGCCCTCCTCTAACCACACTTCCCTCCTCACTTGGGATCAGGAGTCTCTATGGGTCCAAAGGGCTGTTCTTCCCAGAGCCTGTGTCCTCCCCACTTATAGACAACACTCCTGGAACACCCAGCCCAAAAGATCTGAGTTGGCTTCCAGATCCATGAAGCCACTGGGCTGCCAAGGCTCATTCTTAAGCCTTAGAGGAGACCAAAAGGCAGATGTTTTCATGAGGATAGGACATATGTTAGATACGCAGGCTGGCCTATTCACAGATGTGTGTGAGGATCTTTAAGTTGTAGGAGAAGAAATAGGAAGACAGCCTATTTAAGTTGTAGGAGAGGAAATAGGAAGAAGCTTGTACTTCTGCTCTTGCCCTGAACTCCACAAGTGTTAGGACAAGCCTGCTTAGGATGCAATACTTTAAAATTCCCTTGCATGGTAACTAAGCTCTTCATGATATAGTACTTGTGGACACTGCACTCAAGACAAGTGTGAACCAGGCTGACTCATCACACACCATGCTGTTTTATCAGCTCCCATGTACTGGCCTTCCTTTCATTGCCCATTCTCCTAGTGGAATCTTCTCATCTTCAAGACTCAACTCAAGAGACAACTCCTCCATGAAGCCTTTCCTACTCTCTTGTAACTGAAACGCAGGTTCAGTTGCTCACTGCTTGCAAAGTCCAATGAACAAGAGCAAGGTCTGGTATAAAAAAAGTACCTTTTATTCCAAAGCTAGCTTAGGAGAAGAAATATAGGCTTCCTGTCTTAATGGTATTTCTTTGCTTTTGGAGCAAAAAGTGGGCACTTTAAAAGCCAGGAGAGGAAGTAAGCAGGCAGGGAGGGTCCATGTGATAGCTTGGTACCTTATCTACCAGGCAGTTGAGTTGGCATCTTTATAGGCAGAAATAGGTTGTAAAGGTGGCTGAAAATTCTCCAGGTGGGAGAGCATTTCCTGGCAGGACTTTGGGTTGTAATTCAACTGTTATCTCTCAAGACAACTTCCTGGTGGGTGAGAGGTTATAGTTGTGTTTCTAAAGAGCTAAGTAGGAAGCAAAGGAAAGGAAGAAAGAGAAAATAAGAGAGAGAAAAAAAAATTAAACTATGTCTTAGAAAAATGGGGTTTCTCGGTTACACTCCTCTCATAATGTCCCATCTTTTCTCCTTGTTTAGTCTTAGTAGCCTCAATGACCCTATGAAAATGTCCATCATAGCACCTATGACACTATTATACCTAATTCATTGTGTCTGTTTTCCTCCATTAGGCTAGACTGTCATTGAGGACAAAGACTTGGTCTAATTTGTCTCTGTAATCTAGTCAGTTAGTTGCATAGTTGAGTATACACATAATATATCCTCAATGACTGTTGCAGAAATGCATGAATAAATGAATATGTATGATCAGTAAACCTTACCACATCCTGGGATCCATTCTTAAAGTACATAAATACTTATATACCCCAAGTGACCATGGGGTCAAATTTTTTTTTTTTTTTTTTTTTTTTTTTTGAGACGGAGTCTTGCTCTGTCACCCAGGCTGGAGTGCAGTGGCCGGATCTCAGCTCACTGCAAGCTCCACCTCCCAGGTTTACGCCATTCTCCTGCCTCAGCCTCCCGAGTAGCTGGGACTACAGGCGCCCGCCATGTCGCCCGGCTAGTTTTTTGTATTTTTTAGTAGAGACGGGGTTTCACCGTGTTAGCCAGGATGGTCTCGATCTCCTGACCTCGTGATCCACCCGTCTCGGCCTCCCAAAGTGCTGGGATTACAGGCTTGAGCCACCGCACCCGGCCCAAATTTTTATCCGTACTAAATTAGAATCAAACTAGAATCATAGAACTGTAAGGGAACAAAACTTTACTTTTACTCCCTGGGGTTTTTCAGCTGGGTCTGAGAATTAAGTTGACATGAGACAGGTGAACAGAAGAAAAGCATACAAACTTGTTTAATACAAATGCTATGTAGCACAGGAGTCTTCATAAGGAAATGAGCACCCAAAGTCACAGTTAGAGTTAAACACTTATATTCTGAATTTAACAAAAATTTAAAAACTTATGAAAATGTGACAAAGTTAAAAGGCTTGATCTAGGGTAGTTGATGGGGTAGAGAAGAAACTGGGAAGATAAGAGTTAGTTTAACAAGGTTTGATTTACAGATTTCCCTCCCTATATTTTGCTTGAACTTCCCTTCCCCAATGATAAGAATAATGTTTCCTTCTGGTATAGGGAAGACACCTTTCACACGGGAATTTCATCTCCTACTTTCAAGAGATAGAAAGAAAGAGTGATCTTGTACCTGCTGTTTTTCAAGTACCTTATTTCAAAATAGTCAATATGCCAGAGGAGCATATTTTGAGGCAGCATGTTTTTAACTCCTTTATTTCTCCCATCTGAAACTTCCCTAGAAGTTTCATACATTAAAAGCTGAGCAGATGGCGGTGGAGAGAAAAATTGGGTTAGTAGCTGAGTGGCAAGAGATGTGCAAAGGGAGAGAAGAACATAGATTACAAATATGAATCATCACAAAAGAACAAATCTAAGCACATTTCATCATATCCCATTAAGCCAGTCTCCCATCCCTAGAAATAGGTCAGTCCATTAAAATCGTGAGCCTCATTTATCTGATGGAGAGGATTAATATTTATTTCGCCCTTTACATGGCGCCAATTAGACACTATTTGTCCTAAGCTCTTTACACAGAAGCAGCTTTCTTCACCAATGATCAAGCAAGCTCCTCCTAGTTTGACTGTTAGTGAATCTAGTCCATGACAATTTTGGAGTGAAATAGCATGATGACAGCTCACTGTAGCCTTGAACTCCTGGGCTCTAGCAAAAATTTAACTTCTGATTGGAGTGCTTCCAATGTTTACATAGTAATACTGAACTCTTGTCCATTACTATGGAAAGACTTGGAACTGCCTTTTCCAAAAAGTGAGTTCCAAAGCCCAGGAACAAGATTTCAATAGTGAAAAGAACTTATAACTGTGACACACAAATGGGTTTTCCATAATGTCACTTCTGGTACATTTGTGTGGCACTACTTTGTGAACAATTGAGCCCACACTTGTAATCTGACTGGCATCTAAAGGGGAGTATCTGGTGATGGGAGGTATCAGGTATTCAAGTCTGCATCATCCTAACCATATAGATGGGAATACCATATATACTTTGTTGCCACATAAGATAAAAAGACCAGTGTTTTTCATGGAGGAGGTCAGAGTGGAATTGTGACCCACCAGTCTGGGGTTTGTTATGTTTTGACACATGTCATGTTGGCATCTGCACATCCCCATCTTCCTATGTCCCTGTCAGTCTGTAGGAGCAGAACTGCTGCAAAATATCTGATATAAGAGTCCTAGAGTTTGGCTTTGGCAACGATAAGGTATGGTTTTGTCATCTGACCAAGTTAATCTACATTTTTGGTCTATCCATATGTAATCTTTGGTTTTTGGAAGCCCAGTTAGAGGAATAGCTGAACTACCCCGGGTTGCACAGGGCTGGCTTGTAGGCCAGCTATGACATCCGGTGATTTGGCAAGTGCTTGTATCACAAGAGTCAGTGCCAGGACCATCTATGACCTTCATGAAAGGTTGAAGATGCCGCCTATAGAACAAACCACAGGATTTGGTTCCAACATATCCTTGGTATATCACCCAGGAAGGGCCCGGCACCATGATTATTTTCCATACAAAGGAAACAATTTGCCTTTAATGACTTTACTTGAACAAAGGAGAGCCTTTGAGCTTTCATAGAGATTTTTCTATATCAAATTAACTCACCAAAAGAAGTAGAAAGGTATTATTTTCTTTTTTCTTTTTTTCTTTGAGACAAAGTCTCACTCTGTCACCTAGGCTGGAGTGCAGTGGCATAATCACGGCTCACGACAGCCTCAACCTCCTGGGCTCAAGCAATTCCCTCACCTCAGCCTCCCAAGTAGCTGGGACTATAGGCACACAACACCACAGCCAGCTAACTTTTTGCATTTTTTTTGTAGAGATGGGGTCTCACCATGTTGCCCAGGCTGGTCTTGAACTCTACTCGCTTAAACCTCCCAAAGTGCTGGGATTACAAGTGTGAGCCACTGTGCCCAGTGATATTATTTTGTTGGTCATGGATACCATACCCTGTCACACATCCATTTTCCAAGTTGGTCCACCAGGTACTTGCATTGGCAGAAATGAAAATTAGTTTAGGTTATTTTGCATAATCTGGATGGCACTGACATAACCAGCAATCAGATTAATTAATGTGGCCAAGTTTAGAAAACTGGTTTCAGGGAAGTTAGGTCCACAATTAACCTGTTGAGAAAACTGTCAGGGTTAATAAAGGAGAGACACGGTTTCAAAAAAAAGGTCATAGTGGAGGATCAGAGGGCCAATCGAAGAGACTGGAACAATGATCTCCACAGTCAGCCCTTAAATAAAAGGCCAATAAGTCAACACGATGGAGGGATTAGTGAACAGGTCTGTTCATAGGTAGTCTGTGATGAAGGAAGCGGGTTTGTTTGTTGTTCTCTGATCTCTTGTTGTTTTTATATTTATTGAATTTGAGAGGCTGAAGAGAGGAAGAAAATATTAATAGGTGCAAGCAAAGTTTCTTGATCTGTGATCTTGGGAAAAACTGTCTACTTCATGATATTGTTTGCTTCCTGGGCCTGGTTCTCAACTCTGGAAATCCTTACTTAAATGTTACCTGTAGGGATGGTCTTTCAGTTGCCCTGGGACTGGTCTTCTGGGTCTGGTTTGGCATGACTTGCATGAATCCTGGAGGGTTCTTCTTTCATTTTGATAGCAGAGTAGGTGGTTAGTGGTACTTTTCAAGGGCATTTCCAGTTAGGTGACAGCGCATGTTTTCTTCTGAAAACCTTGATGCACTCTGATTTCCCAATCAAAAGGTTTATAGTAAGGCTTGTTAGTCAGCAGAATCCATCCCCCTTTTACCTGCTGATGATATGCTCTAAATATAATAGGGTCTGTGTATAGCTAGTCATAGCATCAAATTGTTCACTGAAGTCCCTGTAATGTTCATTCAATCCAGAAATGGAAGGTTTAGAGCTGCCAGTAGGCATGGGGCAACCAAACACTATTCCAAAAGAGGTTAATCCATGTCTTCTATTTGGAGTATTCTAGATTTTTATAAGGGGTAATGCTTTTTGTTTGTTTGTTTGTTTGTTTGTTTTATGGAGTCTCGCCCTGTCTGGAATGCAGTGACGCGATCTCAGCTCAATGCAACCTCCACCTGCCGGGTTCAAGCAATTCTCCTGCCTCAGCCTCCCAAGAAGCTGAGATTTCAGGCGCCCACCACCTCGCCCGGCTAGTTTTGTATTTTTAGTAGAGACGGGGTTTTGCCATGCTGGCCAGGCTGCTCTCAAACTCCTGACCTCAAGTGATCCGCCCACCTTGGCCTCCCAAAGTGATGGGATTACAGAGTTGAGCCACTGCACCCTGCCCTTTTTTTTTTTTTTATATAAGGTATAATGCTTTCAGCCAATTAAGTACAATTTCTTTACGGACTTGTCCGAAAGTTACTTTTGTGTCTCAGGGTTTACATTCCACTTGCTTTGAGGATTGGGAATGATATAGGGTATTAAATTACAATGAATACCCTAGAATTTTTACAAACAACTGTTTTATTTCTGCTGTAAAATAAGTGCCAGTGGTCTGATTCAATCTATAATGGAATGTCCAAATGAAGAATGATCTATTTATTATTTATTAATTGATTAATTTATTTTCGAGACAGAGTCTTGCTCTGTCTCCCAGCCTGGAATGCAATGGCACGATCTCAGCTTACTGCAATCTCCATCTCCCAGGTTCAAGTCTCCTGCCTCACCCTCCATAGTAGCTGGGACTACAGACGTGCACCATCACATCAGGCTAATTTTTGTATTTTTTGCAGAGATGGGGTTCTGCCATGTTGGCCAGGCTGGTATCGAACTACTGATCCCAGATGATCCACCTGCCTCAGCTTCCCAAAGTGCTGGGATTACAGGCATGAGCCACTGCACTGACCTGTTATTAATTTCTTTACCACTGTCATGGTGTCAGCACATCTAGTCAGATAGCATTCAATCCATCCACTAAACATACAGACAACAACCAAACCGTAACAAGAGCCTGAAGCCTAATGTCTTAGAGGACTTGCTGAGGCCTGTTGGTCTCCTCCAGAAATTTGATGGGATTTATTAGGAGTGCACTGAGAATAATTCAGTTAGAAATTTTGTAAATACCAAGGCAAAACCAATTATCTTTTCATTCCTTCACTATCCTCTGTCTGTACATATGTCTCATCTGAAGGAAGATGAGTGCTTCAAGCCAAAAAGTCAAAAAGAAGGGGGCCACAGGAATTCCACTGGTCACAGGTATAATACACCTGATAATTTTATCTGACATTCTTTTGTATTCATTTGTGGGTTTTTGTTGTTGTTTTTGCATTGTGTGGCATTCTCTGTTAATCAATAACACCAGTAAGCAATAAAGGCAGGTTAATAAAGGGTGGAAAAGAATAAGAAGGTTCTTTGGGGCTGCATTCTTAGTAGCCTTCTCCACCCTCTCAGTTCCCTAGAGATATATTATCAGTCTCCTTAGGATGAGCTGAACAATGAACAATAGCAATTTGAATAGGGAGGTGAATAGCTTGTAATAGAGCAGCAATTATATGCTCATTGGCAATAGGATTATCAGCAGAAATTAAGAATCTGCTGGATTTCCAGATTGTCAATAGTGTGGCAGACGCCCAAGGCATATCTGGAGTCAGGGTAAATAGTGGCAATTTTTCCTTTGCCATTATGCCAGCTCTAGCAAGATCTATACATTCAGCAGCTTGGGCTGACTTTACAGTGGACAAAGAGGATGCCTCAAATGTTTCACAAGGGAAAACTATGGCTTCACAGTTATGTTTCCTAGAAATGTCATCCACGGAAGCCATTACAAAACAGAAATAAGTCTGGATTGCCTAAGGAGTATCTAGGAGGTCTTCTTGTGGTTTTGAGACCTTTTCTATCATTGCAAGGCAATCATATGGGATGGAGTGAAGATCTCCATCATCAGGGAGGGGCAGTAGAGCAGCCGGGTTTAAAGTGTTACAACAATGCAACATGATGGAGGAGCTGGTGGACAGGGCCTGTTCATAGGTGGCCTGCCACCTGGAGAAAGGTGCTGTATCTTATGAACTTGTAAGAGAACAGACAGCATGGGGAACATATTGATGAATGAAGGAGTGTAATATCAGAATACACTGGCTTTGTCAATTATTAGGGTGGTAGCTGTGGCTACTGCACATCGTCATGGGGGTCCAGCTGATATGAGAAATATGCCACAGGGTGTATCAGAGAGGCAAAAAAATTGTTCCGAATATCTGCAGCAATCCCATTATTTCATGGCAAGATGGGCAAAAAGGTATGTCAAAATCAGATTAGCTGAGAGCAGGGGATGTGGACATTAGTTTTAAGGCTCCAGAGGAGATTTATGGCTCTGCAGGCCAAGAAAATTGGGCTCAGAAGTAGTGTCTGGGAGGAGGGCATATAGGAGCTTAGCAAGGGCAGCAAAATTAGGAATATATGGGTGGCAATAACTAGCTGCCCCTAGACATTTATGTAGATTTTTTTTTGGGAGGGGAGTGCACAAAATTGACTCTAGGCATTTTGGGGTGAGCTTTTGAGTGCTCTGAGATACGACAACCTAGCAATTCAATCCTACATAAGTAACAGTTATTTGCCCCCATTGAAGTTTAGATCGGAAGGCTTTATAGCCTCTGTTGAGCTAGTGCCTTTAGGAGAATGAGGGAGTCTAGAAGAGCAGGCTGCTTAGTTCAGTAACAAACTAAAGGATCATATCAGAATAAGGAACAAGAGTGGAGCCTTGGGTAAAGGACACAGAGTCTAAGCTGGCTTTAAGGACTGGGGAAAACATTGAAAAGGACTCACAGTATCCCTGAGGTATATGAGTTCATGTTAATTTTCTCCCTCTAAACGTAAATGTAAAGAGAAATTTTGAGTCAGGGCGCAATGGAATCGAAAAGAAAATTGAGCAGATGTCAATCATTGTAAATCAGGCTATATCAGCAGAAATTGAAGTAGAAATGTCAGCTGGATTAGGGACTAAGGGGTGGTGAAAAATCACAAAGGAGTTTATGGGCTCTTAGATCTTGTACAAATCAATAGATTTTATTCCCGTCTGAATGAAATGTTCCTTCTTTCTTTACTGGCAAGATTAAGGTATTATAGAGTAAGGAAGGAAATAAAGACAAGAACACCCTCTGTACAAGACAGTCTTTTATAAGTTTGTTGACCTAAAAGGAAAAAGCTGAGGCTAAATTAAAGAGTTTATCTGCACCAAGGCTGAGGATTGTAGCCTGATTCCAGGTTGCCTTGGCAAGCCTTCAGGAGAACAAAGGAAAGGTTCAAGTTTTTAAAGAAAAAGGACAAATCATGAGAGGGAGTGATTACAAAATATGTTCATCAAGAATTCTCACTGATTTACAGAAATACATTGGTTAGTGATTGGCTATATACATTGTTGAACTATAGGGTATATGACATCTTATGGCTACATGGTTTCAGTTAGTTTATAGCTCATATAGCACATATAGCTTCAAGAGGTAATTCTTTAGCTCAAGGGTGAATGAAACCTGACTGCTGTTATAGTATAAATACCTCTGGGCCTGATAATTTAAAGAGGTTTGCATTCCTTAGATAAAAAGGTTTTTTTTCTTTCTTTCTTTCTCAGGTTTAATTTCTTGCTCTGCATTTTGCGAGAGGGCATACTGAGCTACTAACAGGAAAGGTTTATTCTTTTCCAGGCAATACCTACAGGCTCTACGTGCAGTAGCAATTCAACCTCATTGGCATGTGAGGCTGGGAGATGAGTTGAGACATCTTTTAAAGTTGCTTCCTCCTCAGAGAATTTAAAATCAAGATGAATTTCCATTAGGAAAAGGAGGAAGTCTAAGGCCAGGGAAATAAAAATGCCTCTCTCTTTACATTGTATAACACATCTCCACATAAAAAGTTTGTTGGTGAGGACTCAGAAACTAGAAAAGCTTGACTGAAAATGCTCCCACAGGGTTGACAAGCATTGCATATCGGTTTCTAGACAGAAATATAATTATAATTCAGCATTTATCAGGCTGCACTTTGGCCCACTTCCTTTTTGCTGAAAGGCACATAGCACTAGAATCTGAGCACCTGCAGATGTAACCACATTGTTCCTCTGGATAGGATTGTTGACATTAGGGTCATAAGACTGTTTAAAAATTGATTTGCATCCCCATTATTCCTACAAACAGGATCTCTGATATAAGAATCATACGTTTTGTTTCATTCCCTGAATTCCAGCAACCAGTTTAAAGACCAGCATAAAGGAATGGGATCAGCATGAAAACACAACTTCTTCACCTCCTGTGTCATTAGTTTACCCTGTACTCTTCAACCAATCAACAATCTCCACGCTTTGGCCTACTCCAAAATCCTTAAAAACCCTAACCCCAAATTCCTCAGGGAGGTGGATTTGAGGTTTCCTCTCATCTCCTCGTTTGGTAGCCCTACAATTAAACCTCTTTCTCTGCTGCCCGCAATATGTGTCTTCGCATATTGATTTGCTGTATACATTGGGCAATGAATCTATTAGAGTTACATGATGGGTGTTAAGCAGGCCTAAGGGTATTGCGGTGGCCTGATACATGGGCAATGAAATACGTTGCCTAGAAACTCCAATAGCTTGAATAGAAGCAGAGGTAACAGGGAGAGATAGATCCTCTGAGCAGATGGTAGGGACAGTTGCACCCGTGGCAATTAAGTTTTACAGTTCCCAGCTGGCCCTGTGGCCCATGTCTGTAGTCTGAGGCTGAGGCAAGAGGATTACTTGAGCCCAGGAGTCCAGTCTGAGCAACATAGCTAAAGTTTATCTGTTATTAAAAAAAAGAAAGAGAATGTCAGTTCCCAATCCTCTACTGTAAGTTTAATAGTGGGATCTAGGGTGTGACTGAAAACTAGCTGACCCCATCAATCAATGGGGTATTGTCCCGCAGAAGAGAGAAAGCTGACCTTGTGAAGGTGCTGGGGTCTAGGGAGATTGTTATTTAAGCTTTCCTTTCTCATAAGTCTAGGACAATTGTTTTTCCAGTGTCCTTGTTTTTTTTACAACATCTGCAAACATATGAACACAAAGCTCTGCGGTTGGGGAGAAAGGTGAGTGGGTTTTGAGTTTTCCCTGGAGTTATGATTTTGTTTTTGTAAAGAATCAATGTGCAAAGCAATTACTAT
The DNA here is from genome assembly GCF_047675955.1 of Chlorocebus sabaeus. NCBI lineage: Eukaryota > Metazoa > Chordata > Mammalia > Primates > Cercopithecidae > Chlorocebus > Chlorocebus sabaeus. The sequence continues at coordinate 98,989,994 of NC_132904.1, read as the reverse complement.
TGACTTTAATTCATTTTTCCTCTTATTTTCCTGCAAGTTATTTTTAAAGAATTGCATAGCTCCTTCTATAATAACGTCCAGAGAATGACCTGTCCACACAATGACACTATTTTGGATTTGCCTCGTTATATCGGGGTGATTTCTAACCAAGGCAGAATTTTAACAATTTTTATGTCCTAAGACTTCAGGATTTAATGCAGTGAACCTTCCAAAAGTTTGTATAAATCATTCCATACAGGCTTTAAGATGTTCCCCTTTCTTCTGAGTACATAATTCAACCCTAGACCACTTCACCTTAGAGGAAAAGGCCTCTAATATTGTCTCTATCAGGCCCCATAATTCAGCCATTTCCTGGTCAATTGTAGGAGGATCTGGGAGAAGTTCTGGCCACTTGTTCCCTCTAGAGGTAAGACATTCATCTGGGGGCTTTCTGGAATGTCTGATAACCACAGTATAATCATGGGTGGAAAGAATACCCCTTAGTAGCCAGTGGAGGTTCCTATGAATGGGGTTATAAATGGCCACTAATCTTTCTAACTCCTCTCTAAATTTGACAGGCTCTTTCAAAACTGGAGGCAAAAGGGCTTTGTAATTTAGAAGATCTGTCTCTGTCCAAGGGACATGAATTCTTTGCAGTAGGGATCCAGGATATATTCGCAGGAGGCATTGTATAGGAAGGTCTGTGGCTGAGGAGTCTGATTACAGAACACCAGGAAGTAGGAGGAGTTGTAAGGTACAACAAAGCAAGACTAGCTGCACGTACCAGGGCCTGTGCCAGGTTTGTTTTCTGGCTGTCAGCATTGACACAAGTGACCTGTATACTCTGAGCCTAGAGATCAGGCTGGAGTGCTCTCTGAAAATTTTGCAAGGAAAGGAAAGATTAAAGCAGGCAGTTGATGTTTAAAGGATTTTCTAGGGAAGTTGGAGTTTTAGAACTTACATAAAAATTTGTTGAGGAGGTGGGACTGGATTTTGAGGAGGAGAGTTTAAGCCAGTGGCCCAGAGATCAAAAGATCTTCTGGAGGATCAGGGACTGGAAGTTAGAGATAAAGGGGTGTATAGGAACTGAAATTGTCTCCTTGTAAGTTTCACCCATTGTTCTTGGAATACATGTTTGCCTTCTTCACATGAGAGATTCCATATTTTTCAGAGAAAAAGATCTCATACCTCTCCCACCCTGAACCACTTTTCCAAGCTCCATTCCTCCAATTCTTCCTAATATGTTCCTAGACCTTTCACCATCTGCTTACATGCCCTGCTCTCAACATCCTTCTGATATTGAACAAAATATTCAAGAAGAGCTGTGAAACAGATGAGTACAACATCATTGAAACTGATAGCCTTAGGCCTACTCTAACAGTTTAAACATTTCAGAGCTCAGGGAATCCCTAAAGATGATCTAGTCTGGGACCTTTATTTCACAAATGAAGACTGAAGTTAATTACTCATCAGAGCAAGACACAAGACCCGCTCCTGGTCCACTAGATAGTCAGGAGTGGACCCAACCCTAGAATTTCAAGTTAATTATCTTATTCTATTTGAATTCTTATTTTTTTTTTTTTTTTTTTTGAGACAAAGTCTCTTACTGTCATCCGGGCTGGTATGCAGTGGGGTGATCTCAGCTCGCTGCAGCCTCCACCTCCCGGTTTCAAGCGATTATCCTGCCTCAGCCTCCTAAGTGGCTGGGACTACAGGCGCATGCCACCATGCCTGGCTAATTTTTGTATTTTTAGTAGAGACGGGGCTTCACTATGTTGGCCAGGCTGGTCTTGAACTCCTGACCTCATGATCTGCCACCTCGGCCTCCCAAAGTGCTGGGATTACAGGTGTGAGCCACTGTGCCCAGCCTGAATTCTTATTCTGATGCAACACGGAAAACCCCCTGTTAGATTTGCAAGCTCTAGCTCCCTGCCAAAGACTAGTCTCTAAAGAGATGACAAAATTATTTTCGAAAGAGGGCCAAGTGTCCTATTTGAGAGGAATAATTTATAGTCATTTTATCTGTTTCTCATGAATTATCAACTTCTTGGTAGCCTTTTAAAGAAAGGGTTAATAGAATAGTTTACAACTTGTTAAAAGAGCTATAGAAAATTATATTAAGTTCTTATATAAATTGTTTGTATGATACTTAAATTTTTTAGGTCAAACATAAACTGAATCTCAGTAAAAATTATAAGACAGAGGCAATTCAACTTAAACCATAAGTGGTCCATGTCACACTTCTTTTATCTCCTATAGAGAGAAAAATAAATTTAAAACTAATTTTTCAGAACAAGAAAGGATAACCCATTCGCATCTCTATTTATCACTTCCTTTCACTGTGTTCCCTTTTTTCAGGAAAAAGTAAACCAAATCAAGTAGAAAATGTCAAATTTTTAGTCAAAAGGGTGAGCAGTTACATTCCTTTTAAAGAATTCTATCTTAATATTGATGAGAGAATAGTTAAAAAAGAATGATAAGGCCTACTTTGCATGTAATATGTATAATGTGTAGTAAGACAATTTGTAAATAATCTAGTGGAAAACTGGTTTTTCTAATCCATTTCCCTAAAATAAATCTGCCTATTTATAATTGAGAACTTCCTGGAAAATGAACAATAAACACATAAAATTTTTACTTTTATGTGTATTACATACTTTGACTGTCAACAATTTACACAAATTATTTTGGGGAGAATCTTCCTATATGCCTTTCCCCCTGAAAGACTGGTAATTTAAAATAGGAAAATGCACAATTCTACAGTGTTAGAATTGCATCAGAGAGTAACATAGAGACCACTCTAGACTTTTTTTTTTTTTTGAGACAGAGTCTCACTCTTGTGGCCCAGGCTGGAGTGCAGTGGCGTGATCTCGGCTCACTGCAACCTCCACCTCCTGGGTTCAAGTAATTCTCCTGCCTCAGCCTTCCGAGTAGCTGGGATTACAGGCATGCACCACCACAGCCAGCTAATTTTTGTATGTTTAGTAGGACAGGCTTTCACCACATTGGCCAGGCTAGTCTCGAACTCCTGACCTCAGATGATCCACCCGCTTCAGCCTCCCAGTGTGTTGGGATTACAGGCATGAGCCACCGCACCCGGCCCACTCTAGATTTTTATCTTGGGAATTGCAGCTACCTCTATTGGGTCAGTTTTCTTATACTGTAATTATCCTCACTTTTGATACTTCCATCTACTTCGGTGGTCTTCAAAGTGTGGTCTGGTAGCATAGACAACACCTGAAGACTGGTTAGAAATGCACATTTTCAAGTCTTACCCTAGAGCTACAGAATCAGAAACTTGGCATGGGGCCCAGCCCTCCATATCTTCAGAGGTCTTCCAGGATATTCTGATGCATGTCAAGGTTTGAGGATCAATGCTAGTCCTCTATAGCAATCCACCACATTTTGTTCCTTTATCCTTCCAATGTTTTTACCCTTACCCAGGAACTATATCACCCCATACAGATAAGAAAGGAAAAAGCAGCCTGACAACTGGAAGTTGGCCTGGCACTCACAGTTAGGCTTTGGTGTGGAACATAAACAGTTTCAATGAACATCAACATCAGACCCCAGTACTCTGTGATCGTGACAAAAACAAGAGCACTCCATCATCATGTCTGAACAGAAAAACAAACAAGTCCAAACCACAAAAATAACCAAAATATCCCCCAACCTAGCTAATATGAGAGGATCTTGCCTCTGCCAATTAAAACTTCAGACTCAGTTTATTCCTACCCCCTTCAATAAGATTTGTTAAAATACCCAGTCATAAAATTGCCTCTGCTCCCTTGACAGCAACGAACCCAGGCAAAGCTCCACTTCTCAGTATCACCTAATACAAGCCCAAATCCTAAAATAAGCCTTTCTCACTTGCTTCTACTAAGATGTCCCAGGATGTGCAATCTGCCTTGCTATAAACGTAACCACCTAATGGGCTTGTTATAGTAGGTAACTAGTCAGACATGAGCAGGGCAGCAGAGGACCCCCATTCCCCAACACCACTAGGAATGTCAGGCAACCACCAGGTGATGGTCAGGTGGTTGTTAACTGTCTCTCTAAAATAATAATTGGTCACAGCCAGTGCCAGGGGAAAGGCAGTTCTCCAATAGGTAGAAAAAATCTGTAACTGGTGATCAGCAACTTTCCAGTAATATCTTAGGAGCTGAGCAAGTGGGTTCAAGCATGTGCACTAAGAGGCAAAATGGTGGAGCTTAACTGCTATAGGACCTTACTCTAGGAACACTCTGCTGGTAAGGGAAGAACGACCTAAGTGAGCGTGCGCACAATTCCAGTAAACACACTGTGTATGCAGCCCCTCCCAAGCATTGGCAGGGCACTGCGCCTGTGGACAGCACACCCCAAGGGAAGAATCAGGGCAGAAATAATGCAAGGACCTGGAATTACGCCAACATATAAAACCCAAGTCAAAAGGTCAAACCCTGCACTTGATCTTGAAACCACCTTTGCAAAATTGTGACTGAGCCAGTGAAAGAGATCTAACTTAACAGACTCCGTCCTGCTTCTAACCTCCAACCTGCCCTTGTTCATTCCTGAGCATGGACTGAACTAACTTTGAGAGAAACCTAGTTTATGGTTTATAAACAACAACAGTAACAGCCCTTTCCCAAAGCAGACCTCCTTCTTGCCTGGGGACTAGACTGCCTTTGTAGGACTAACATTAGCCACAGGATTATAAATTATAGTTTAGAAGTCATGCAGCTGGAGGCTACAACATTCTGACCCTCCCTAAACTGCTCCTAAGATCAGTGCTTGAGATATTTTGCAGACCCCGCTCTTGATGGATCAGCTGGCACCACCCAGATCCATAAACTGGCTCATCTGATCTCATGGCCCCCACCCAGGAATGGACTCAGTGCAAGACAACTTCAACTCCATATTATTTTTCATCTCTAACCAATCAGCACTCCTGGCTCACTGGTTTCCCTCCACCCACCAAGTTATCTTTAAAAACTCTGCTCCCCAAATGCTAAGAGAGACTGATTTGAGTAATAATAAAACTCTGGTCTTGGCTGGGTGCAGTGGCTCACGCCTGTAATACCAGCACTTTGGGAGGTCGAGGCAGGCAGATCATTTGAGGTCAGGAGTTTGAGACCAGCCTGACCAACATGGAGAAATCCCATCTCTACTAAAAATACAATATTAGATGGGCGTAGTGGCATGTGCCTGTAATTCCAGCTACTCGGGAGGCTGAGGCAGGAGAATCGCTTGAACCCAGGAGGCAGACATTGTGGTGAGCCAAGATCACACCAGTGCACTCCAGGCTGGGCAACAAGAGCACAACTCTGTCTCAAAAACAAAAACAAAATCAAAACTCTGGTCTCCTGCACAGGCGGCTCTGTGTGAATTAGTCTTTCTCTATTGCAATTACCCTGTCTTGATGAATCAGCTCCGTCTAGGCAGCGGGCAAGGTAAACCCCTTGGGTGGTGACAATCTCTCAAGTCACCTGCTTGGCCCTCTTCCAAGTGTACTTTATTTCCTTTCTTTTCTGCTCTTAAGCTTTTTAATAAACTTTCACTCCTGCTCTAAAACTTTCCTCGGTCTCTCACTCTGTCTTATGCCCCTCCATGGAATTCTTTCTTCTGAGGAGGCAAGAATTGAGGTTGCTGCGAACCTATATGGATTTGCCACTGCTAACATACTTTGGTGCTGCCTCACTCGGATACATTACACTGCTAACAGGTTCTTCCCACTCACTGCACAGACAAAACCAATTCACTGTGACCATGATGTTGCAATAAAGAAAGAGTTTGACATGATGCTGGCCACCACACATCAGAGACAAGAGTTATTTACTCAAATCAATCACCATGAAAATTTGGGGGCTAGGGCTTTTCAAGCATAGTTTGGCAGGCCCTGTTGGTGAGGGTTAGTGTGTCCCAGTGGACCCATTGGTCATCAGAAATGCAAAAACCTGAAAAGATGTCTCAAAAGGCCAATCTTAAATTCTACAATGGTGATGTTATCTGCAGGAGTAATTGGAAAAGTTGCAAATCTGTGACCTCTGGAATAACGGCTGGTAATGTTTGCGTCTATCCCTTAGCTGAATTCAGGCTCCTCACATCCTCCTAACCTAGTGGACTTTCATTAGCTTTACCAAGGTGGTTTAGTTTTGGTCAAAGGCTATTATCATTTAAACTGTAAACTAAATGTCTCCCAAAGTTATCTTGGCCTAAGCCCAGGAATGATTAGGGGCAGTCTGAAGGTTAAATGCAAGATGGAGGTTGGTTAGATCAGATCTCTTTCACTGTCATAATTTTCTCACTTAAAATTATTGCAAAGTGATTTCACAAACCCAATTTGATCAATAATAGGTGTGCTCCTGTAGGTCTTTGACTGGAGGGCATTGACAGAGGGATTATTGCACCAGCTCCTGACCAGTGCTACTGCAGAGCAGTGCCCTTCCATGAACAGCTGGTTCCCAGGCCAAGGCAAGTACAGAAATTGGGTGTTGTCAGAAGAATTGACAGCAATTTGACAAAGTAATTTTATGTCTGTTGGTTGAATCCAAAAATAGAACACTAGGCTTGTGTTTCGGTATGCCAGTTTAAATTTAATTTTGCTAGTAAGTTTTAATTGTATCTTACAGGTGACCTGCAATAGATTAAAAAAGAAAGAGGCTGGGTGTGGTAGCTCATGCCTGTAATCCCAGCACTTTGGGAGGCTGAGGCAGGCAGATCACCCGAGGTCAGGAGTTCGAGACCAGCCTGGCCAAAATGGAGAAACCTCGTCTCTACCAAAAATACAAAATTAGCCAGGTGTGGTAGCACATGCCTGTAATCATAGCTACTTGGGAGGCTGAGGCAGAAGAATCGCTTGAACCTGGGGAGGTATAAGTTGTGGTGAGCCAAGATTGTGCCACTGCATTCCAGCCTGGGCAACACGAAAGAAAGAAAAGAAAAGAAAAGAGAGAGAAGGGGAAGGGGAAGGGGAAAGGGTTAAAGGGAAGGGGGAAGGAAGGAAGGAAAAAAGAAAAGGAAGGGAGGGAGGGAGGGAGGGAGGGAGGGAAGGAGGAAAAGAAAGAAAAAGGAAGGAGGAAGGGAAAGAAAGAGAGAGAGAGAGAGAAAGAAAGAAAGAAAGAAAGAAAGAAAGAAAGAAAGAAAGAAAGAAAGAAAGAGAGACAGAGAGAAAGAAAGAAAAGAAAGAAGGAAGGAAGGAAGAAAAGAAAAGAAAAGAAAAGAGAAAAGAAAAGAAAACTGGCTCCTTATCAGAAACAGTTTGAAAAGCACTGTCCTAAACTATGTCCTAACACTGTCCTATCCTCTAATGCTTTTCTTTCCAATACTGCTATTACATTAAGATTCTTAAAATTCTGCTTTTAACGTGTAACATTCTCAAGCATCTTTAACATTACAATCTCCTCCGTTTTCTAGTTGAAGATGGAGAAAACTAATATATTTTGAGTACATACCACATGCTATAAATTGTGTAAATCTAAACATACTCCAACACCCATGACTTTATTTTATTTTTTAAAATTGTGTTAAATAAATTTAATTGTGTATGCGTATTTAAGGCATACAACATAATGTTGTGGGATACATATAGATAGTAATGTGGTTACTATAGTGAGGCAAATTAACATATCCATCATCTCATGCAATTACCCATTTGCGTGTGTGTATGCGTCCTGAGGAGCTAAAATCTACTCATTTAGCAGAATTCCTAAATAAAGTACAATTTTATTAACTATAGACTTCATGTTGTTCATTAGATATCTAGATTTGTTCATCCCACTCATCTGCTACTATAGACTTCATGTTGTTCATTAGATATCTAGATTTGTTCATCCCACTCATCTGCTACTTTGTAAACTCTAACCTACATGTCTCCATTTCCTCTCTCCTCCCAACCCCTGCCCTTCCCCTGGTAACCACACCCACAATTTCTCTCTCTCTGTATATTTGACTTTTTTTTTTTTTTTTTTTTTTTAAGACTCCACATGTAAATGAGATTTTCACTGGTAGAGGATGTCAGTGCCTGAAGGGTTGAAGGTCAGGAGCAATGACTCATTACAGAATGAAGAGGACTTCCTGAACAATTCGCTTCCAAAAGAAAAGGGATAAGAAGAAATCCAAGAAGACATCAGCACTTTCACCTTTTACGTCTTCTAGGTTTGATAGGGGTCTGCTATTCCACCCTCCATTCAGGCAAATCTGTTAGCAGCAGTGAATCTGAATTTGTTTGGGTCTGCAGCAACCTCAATTCTTGCCTCCCCAGAATAAAGAATTTGACTGAGGGGCATGAGGCATAAGGACAGATCGAGGCGAGTTTTAAAGTGGGAGTGAAAGTTTATTAAAAAGTTTTAGAGCAGGAACAAAAGGAAGTAAAGTATACTTGGAAGAGGCCAAGCAGGTGACTTGAGAGATGAAGTGCGTGGTTTGACCTTCGACTTGGGGTCTCATACATTGGCATTCCACGTGCACAGTGACCTGCCAGCACTTGGGAGGGGCCGCTTGGGCATTGCGTTTGCTGGAGTTGTATGCATGCTCACTTGAGGCGTTCTTCCCTTACTAGTCAAGTGTTCCTAGAAGGTCCTATACCAGTTAAACTCTGCCATTTTGCTGCTTGGTGAACATACGTGAACCCGCCCGCCCAACTCCATCGGGAAGCTGCTGATCACCAGTTTGAGGAGTTTCTATCTATTGGGAGACTGCCTTTCCCTGGTGCTGGCTGCAACAAATTGTTATTTTACAGAGGCAGTTTAACAACTGCCTGACCATCACCTGATCGTTGCCAGACATTCCTGATGAAGGGGGGCCTCTCCTGCCCTGTTCATGTCTGCCTGGCTACCTACTGTAACAAGCCTTGGCTCCAGGTCATTTGGGCTTCTCAAGGAAGAAAACCAGAGTTTGCTTTGGTAAATGTCTCCATAGTAAAAGCCTACCTCTTTCACCTTTTTGTGTTTCTGCTTTCACTTGCTTTTTAGCCTCTGAAAAATCCCAACTTCTCATCGATTTATTGAAGTCTTCTTCATTAAATGTCATTTTATGTTATACTTTCTCCAGTGTTTTTATGCATTTTCACTGTGAGCCAGGAAAAATGACTCACTGACTGGTAGTTCTATTTACTGTTCATTTGGAATTTCGCTGTTTTCATTTGAAACATGTCTTATTTAGTGTGTTAAAGCAAACTAAACATGGCCTGAGAAGGACTCCATACCTCTATATTTTAGTCCTTGTGCATGAACTGCTACCTAACTTAATAGGTAGGCAAGATTGAAAACCTAACTCAGGAGTATGTGCCTGTAACAATCTCTGAGTCTTGGCCAATCCCAGCAGCCATGTTTCAACCAGTCATTTACTGCTGAGGGTTCAAACTGTGTTCAAATAAGGCAAATGCTGAGCTGTAACCAATCCAGCTGTTTCTGTACCTCACTTCCAATTTCTGTACATCACATTATAGTTTTGTCTATAAATTTGTTCTGACCGCGAGGCACCTCTATGACAGAGGTACAGTCAGAGGTGTTTGAACCAGAGCAATTGTATCTTAAATAGGGACTTGATAAAATAACGCTAAGACCTGCTACCCTACATTCCCAGTAAGTTAAGGCATTCTTAGTCACAGGATGAGACAGGAGGTCAGCACAAGATACAGGTCATACAAACCTTGCTGATAAAACAGTTGCAGCGAAGAAGCCTGCTAAATCCCACCAAAACCAAGATGGTGATGAGAGTGACCTCTGGTCTTCTCACTGCTACACTCCCACCAGCACCATGACACTTTACAAATGCCATGGGCATGTCAGGAAGTTACCCTATATGGTCTAAAAACGGGAGGCATGAATAATCCACCCCTTGTTTAACATATAATCAAGAAATAACCATAAAAATGGGCAACCAGCAGCCCTCAGGCTGCTCTATGACTAGCCATGCTCTACTCCTTTACTATCTTTAAATCTCTTTTGATTTAGGCTAGAAGTCCAATGTGCTATCCATTACACCGCAGAGCCTGCTTGCTATTCCTTTACTTTCTTTTTTTTTTTTTTTTTTTTTTTGAGACAGAGTCTCTCTCTGTTGCCCAGGCTGGAGTGCAGTGGCCAGATCTCAGCTCACTGCAAGCTCCACCTCCTGGGTTTACGCCATTCTCCTGCCTCAGCCTCCCGAGTAGCTGGGACTACAGGCGCCCACCACCTCGCCCGGATAGTTTTTCGTATTTTTTAGTAGAGACGGGGTTTCACCGTGTTAGCCAGGATGGTCTCCATCTCCTGACCTCGTGATCCGCCCATCTTGACCTCCCAAAGTGCTGGGATTACAGGCTTGAGCCACCGCGCCCGGTCCTTTACTTTCTTAATAAACTTACTTTCACTTTACTGTATGATTTTGCCTCGAATTCTTTCTTGTGTAAGATCCAAGAACGCTCTCTGGAGTCTTGATCGGGACCCCTTTCCGGTAACAGTACTATTATTTTCCTTATATTACAGTTGAAGAAATGGAAGTTCCAAGAAGCTAAGGGACTCAGGCTTGTAGATAGAGGATAGGACAGATTGAAGGTCAGGCTGTCAGGTGGCACAGCAAATGTATAACCAGGAATAAATGCAGCCATGCATCTCTGGGGTCAGCACACACTCGTGTCTCTTGAAGTCGTAGGTTTGGGTCCGGGGTGGCTGTTGTTGTTGGCAGCTGGATGGGACACTAAGGACACCCTGTCAACTGAACCCTCCCTATTTTACCTAAGAGGAAATAAGTTCGTGATTTGTGCTCCACAATTAGAAGTGGCAGAAATGAGATCAGAAGCCTTACCTTCCAACACTTATCAAGTGTCTATCCACCGTACTACACAGCTTCCTTAATCCTGAAGTCAGACATTTTATTGGTGTTTTATAAACTATCTGAGCAAACCCATGTGGGAGATACACAGAGTGTATTATTTATATAGAAATCCAGCAAGTTGAAAATTGTTCTCACCCTAGGTCAGTTTGTTATTGTAACATTTACAATATACAGCAAGCAATAAAACAAGATAACACAAAACAAAGTAATCTGAATATGAACCCTGAAAGAAGTAACAGATGTCCAGTTAGATTATATTGTAATGCCACCATTATTAGAGCCACTCCACCTTTCTAGTATGCCAGAGGGCCATATGAACTAACTGGTTCAGCAAGAAAAAAAAAAAAATGTTTTAAGTGTAAGTAAAACTTCCTCCATCTGCTAAGGCATACTGATCTTCTGTAAACAGGAACAATAAAATATAATATAAATAAAAGCCAAGGCTTCCCTGAATGAGAATGTGAACTATCACCTCCCATTCTCAGCTCATCTCACCAGTCTCTTGTGTCTCAGGCACCAGCAAGCCACCTGTTGGTCCTTCCCAACAAGGCTATGCAGGAGGACAGGTCTCTGCATAACCTTGATCCACCCAGATTTCTTGCACTGAGAATATGACATCCTGAGATAAGGAGAAAGGCCCGGAACCACCAGGCTATATTCTGTGACGCTTGCACTCAGCAAGTCCCATGTCTCCCAGGATATAAAAGCCCAGGGTGGTGTGCTTTCGGTGTCCTTAGCTGTAGTGTGACATGGGGTCTGTGCAGATGAGACTCCACCCACCCTGGGCGGCTTTCCTGAGGTCTGGAGGACCAGCTTGTCATGGATCCTAGGCTTTGGTTTATCCTTGCTGCTTATCTGTGAGTATTACATCTGTTTGCCTAACTTGGTATGTATGAGTGTTCTGTCTCACCAGACTCATACAAGTAGTAAAGAACCTCTGCAGGCTAACCCTTATTAACAAGAGTCAAGATCAGGCCTTGAAACAGATTCAAATCCAGACACACTACCTCTGAGACTGGGGTACTCACATGTTCTAGCTAAGTACCTAAGCACTCCACTTATCCCACCTGCAATAAACTTGAGGTTATACAAGGAAGGAAACCTGCCATGTTCACCTTTGTCTCCCTACCATCCTCCACAGCCCTAATGCATACTGGGAGGACAGTACCTATCTTCAGAATGCTGTCACATTAGATAATAAAGGACTCAATGAGTTAATGGGTGTTACAGTGACTAAAAATCAGGGATAGTATGGTTCACATGTAGTGTATTCCTTCTGTGGTCACAGACAATGTCTGTGTGGAAACATTAGAAGATTTCAGTTCAACTCAAACGCCAGATAAACCACTAGTGAGATATGGCTGATAAAAACGGCACAGTCTTAAGACTGACTTAACAGGTGTATGGTGCTCAGAAGAAAGGTTAATAGGGGAGTCTTCACTCCTATGTCACTTCCCAGGCATTCTAAACGCTGTGCTCAATCTAATGGGAGCTGGTCCTTCTTTTGCCCTTTCTCTTCACATTTTTATCTTCCACTTCGAAGAAGGCTTCCCATCCCTTCTTTTATCTCTCTCTACCATCCTTCTTGGAGTTCTTTCTGGTTCCAAAATATCAGTCCCCACACTCTTGACTTATATCTATTTCCCCTGGAATCCCTATTACGATGCTATAGCACTTAACTTTTTGCTTAATATTTTAGCTATTTATATACACATCTTCTTTAACACTGCAAAGCACTGCTCAAAAGAAAGCAATTTTCATTATCTTTTGTTATATTTGCTCCATGTATGTTTTATATCTATTACTTCTCTTTGCCATCAGTAGATTATAACCTCTACATTTCTTTGTAAAGTACATGTTGCCCCTAGCTAGTTGTTCTGAACAAAGAACAAATGTTGCTAATCTGGTGATCTACAAGCCATAAAAAGAGGAAGCTGACATGCTAGGAAGGAACAAGAACACACACTCCAAGACAGGAGTGAGGTTTTGAAACATCCCTTAGTACATAACTACACACATGTATGTTCTGGTTACATTATTTTCATGTCCACAGCTCAGTAAGCAACTCAGGATACAAACAATTGCCAGGAGAGGAAATAAAAATGGCTAATAAACATAGGCAAAGATGTTCCATCTCAGTGATTAAGAAGGGAAATTCAAATTAAACAAAATGAGACACCATCATTTGCCCATCACATTGCCAAAAACAGTGTCATTACATTTATATTAGTAAAAATCAGAAATAACTGAAATATCTGTCAAAAGTGTGGTGCTAAAATAAATTACATCCATGCTCTGATCACAATGAAGCATATACATTTGTGTATACATATGGAAAAATGATTATGATATACTGTCAAATTTTTTAAAAGCAAGTTGCAAAGCACGTATTTTTGGGAAAAACCCATATGTTCTATGTTTCTATGTTCATATAAATACATATTCAAATATCTATGTAATTGTAGGTGCAAAACCTAAAACTAAAACAAAGACACAAACGGAAACAAAGGTATGGAAAGAAAAACACTCAAGTGCTAACTGTGGTTACCCCTAGGGAAGTAAAACAGGAAGGATTTTTTCTTTTTATTTTGGGTACTTCTGTGCATTAAGTTTTGTTTAACACTAAAGTAATACTTTTGACTTTCTTTGAAATGAAAAATAAAACCAATAAAATGTGTGGTCATAAAAGTAGTTATAAAATGTTTTAACTATTCCAGAAAACAGTGACCCAACTTCAAGAACTGCATGCATGAATAGTCTAAGTCTTCTTTATAACTCTATGCTTGCAAAATTATATACACATATTTGTGTCAGTTACAGAAATCTGAAGCCCTATGTGGTAGCCTAGAAGAGTTGTTTCCATATTGTAGATGAGGCAAGAAAGAAACTAAAATAAAACAAAATGTTTAATACTTTATATAAATTGACAACCCAGGGACAGGGCCCTCAGAAACAATCTACCTGATTATTGTTTTATGTTAGGGATCAGAAATTCAAATGCAAGTATCGGAAATTACAAAGCCAGCTGGGAATAAAACAATACAGACAGTACAGAGAGTTCAAATACTGCCTAAAAGGAGCAGCCATTTCATAACTCCTATTGAGAAGATGGGTCTGGTATTACCAGATCATTCAATGTTTCCAGAGAAACCAGGAATCAGAATTTTTATATCAATACTCTCGTGTTTTAAATTTTAGCAACTGATTTTTTTTAATACTAAATACTGTGTTGATAAACACGGTGAAAGCCAAACAAAACTTACCTCCTGGCTGGATTTGGCCTGCAGCCTCCTGTTTGCCATTTTTGGGCTTTCCCATCTTTGAAGCGTTCTAGTGGACAAATTCTAACACAACAGTCCCCAATCTTTTTGGCACCAGGGACCAGTTTTGTGGAAGACAATTTTTCCACGAAGAGGTGGGGCATGGTTTCAGGATGAAACGTTCCACCTCGAATCAGGCATTAGATGCTCATAAGGAGTGCACAACCTAGATTCCTCATTTGAGCAGTTGACAATAGGGTTCGTGCTCCTAGGAGAATCTAATGCTGCAGCTGATATGACAGGAGGCGGAGCTCAGGTGGTACTGGCTCACCCACTGCCATCTCCTGCTGTGCCGCAGGAGATGGATATATATATATATATATATATGAGTTCAAAGATATTTCAGAAATATCTTGTTAAGTATCTCATTTTTTATTGTAGTGAAATATATAACATAAAATTTGCTGTATTAACCAATTTTAAGTACACGATTTAGTGGTATTAATTACAGATGCAATGTCGTGCAACCACCACTAGCTATTTCCAAAAATTTTTCATCACCCTCAACAGAAGCTCTGTACCCATTAAACAACAACTTTAATTATTGCCTCCCCCAGTCCCAGACAACTTCTAATCTACTTTGTTTCTGTGACTTTGCTTATTCTAGGCACCTAACATAAATAGAATGATTCAATATATTTCCTTTTGTGTCTGGCTTATTTCACTTAGCATAGTGTCTTCAAGGTTCATCCATGTTGTAGCATGTATCAGAACACCAGCTTTTCATGGCTCATTAATATTCCATTATACGTGAATACCACAATACCACATTTTCTTTTTTTTTGTTTGTTTTTTCTTTTTGAGACAGAGTCTTGCTCTGTTGCCCAGGCTGGAGTGCAGTGGCGGGATCTTGGCTCATTGCAAGCTTCACATCCTGGGTTCACACCATTCTCCTGCCTCAGCTTCCCAAGTAGCTGGGACTACAGGTGCCCACCACCACATCTAGCTAATTTTTTGTATTTTTAGTAGAGATAGGGTTTCACTGTGTTAGCCAGGATGGTCTCGATCTCCTGACCTCGTGATCCACCCGCCTCAGCCTCCCAAAGTGCTGGGATTGCAGGCGTGAGCCACCGCGCCTGACGCCCATTTTCTTTATCCATTCATCTTCTGATGGACAATTGAGTTGTTTTTACCTTTTGCAGATTGTGGGTCATGCTTAAAACATTTGTGTACAAGTATGTGTTTGAATCCCTGCTTTTGATTCTATACGTACGAGTAGAATTACTGGGTAGCATATACTGGGTACACTGAGTATTACTGGGTAATGTGTACTGGGTAATTCCATACTTAACTTTTTGAGGAACCACCAAACTGTTTTCACAGTGACTGTACATTTTACATTCCCATCATTAATGAATATAAAATGCTCATTTTTAAGATGAAGAACCCATGGGCAACGCCAGTGAGACAGCTCAACCATAGACACAGGAAGTCAGCTGCAATGCACAGCTGACGTCAGAAACCAGATATCTTGACTCTCAGTGTAGACACAGCCCTCTTTCCAAGGTTAAATCGATTAAGATTTAAACCAGATGATCAGGCAAATGGCTGGAATGTCTCCGCAAAGACTGGGTCGTTACAAATAGATCACTTGATATCTTTAGAAGAAAGAATTTGAGTAAGTTCTAGACTCTTTTCTCCATCACAGAATGTGGTTTTCTTTTACCCTTTTCTTTCTCAGGCCTAGGTTCTAAAAGTAGATTAGATCATATTTGTTTTAAGCTTGGTACCTAATTGTAGGATAGTCATAAAATGTCTTTTATCATTATTAGAACTACAATTCTAAAATAACAGATTTTAAAAATTCCTTGAAATGCAACACATATTTATTTCAGAAAAATTGAAAAACTCATAAAAGTAGAAAGGTAAAAAAAAAAAAAGATCACTCAGAGAATGGTAGACTAGATCATATTTGTTTTTAGCCTGGTACCTAATTATAGGATAATCATAAAATGTCTTTATCATTATTAGAACTATAATTCTAAAATAACAGCTTTAAAAAATTCCTTGAAATGCAATACGTAGTTATTTCAGAAAAACTGAAAAACTCAGAAAAGTAGGAAGAAAAAAAAAAGATCACTCAGACAACGGTCAACCAGAAATATGACTATTAATCTTTACCTTTTTTTCCAGACTTACTTTTTTCTAGGAACGTTATTTTTGTTTGGTATATATTATCAGAATTTAAAAATCTTAAAGCTTAAGGCAATTATTACACTTTGGGGTGAAGTTTAAAAATCAAATAAGGAAAAATAGATATTAAGTTCTACATTTAGGTAGTACTACATTTAGTTAGTACTTCTTCCTACCAACTTACAGCCCCACCGTCTGGTGATAGTTTTTGGTAGAGTGCTGTTACTTACCTGTCCACGTGGAACCGTCATTTACTTAAATATAACACCTGCAGGGGCATGGCCACACATTATACTATTTTGTTTTTTCTTCCATGCTTCATACAACGCTGCATATACAACAGATGCTCAGAAAAAAGCTTCTGGATGATTTTTACTGATTTCATGCCATCATTAAGGTTAACACCCCTCAGAATCTCCATAGGCAGTAGTAGCCCAACCCAGGCCCTGCAGGGCCCAGTCTTGGCGACTTTCACATTCCAAGAAACTTGGTTTAGAAATCAAAGGTGGCTGGGTGCAGTGGTTCACACCTGTAATCCCAGCACTTTGGGAGGCCGAGGCGGGCGGAACACCTGAGGTCAGGAGTTCAAGACCAGCCTGACCAACATGGAGAAACTCCATCTCTACTAAAAATACAAAATTAGCCAGGCGTAAGGGTGCATGTCTGTAATCCCAGCTACTCAGGAGGCTGAGGCAGGAGAATCGCTTGAACCCGGGAGGCGGAGGTTGCAATGACCCGAGATCATGCCATTGCACTCTAGCCTGGGCAATAAGAGTGAAACTCTGCCTCAAAAAAAAAAAAAAAAAAGAAATCAAAGGTAATTTAAAAGTTATTTAGTTACTTGAATCTTTACTTTCATTGCTTGAAGAATATTAAACAGAATTCAACTTGTAACCCATAATGGTAGTCTTAAATCCTCCTTGGCCCCATTCTTCTTTTCTTTCCCCTTTTCTTTTTTCCCTTCATTCCTCTTACTTCAGTATGTTCATGGCTGACTTAAAGCCCCCATCTCAAAATCCCTACCAAAATTCTCTCTGAACTTGATCTCTTATGATTCTTGATTTTGCTTTTTCTTCCCCCTTCCTTTGGCTTCTATTCCTTCTTCCTTCCTGCCAGGAAATCACAGCCCTGGGCATCATCTTGGTACTTACGCTTGTTTCTTCACTCAGCCCTGCTCTCCTCGGTCACGATTCTGCCCCATGAGCAGTCAGAAGTGGAGCTCGCAAGCTCAGCCTCTCAGCAGGAGACACGGGAGTCAGGGCTGAAGGGAGAAGAGGGGAGAAGATCACAAATGCTTATCTAATGTCCTTTCTTTTATTCTCATTACACAGTGAAATTCTAATATATTTACTTATGGGGGTGGGCTACATGAAAGATCTCTGGAAGAAATATGTGGCAATTATAAGGGTAAAATGATAAAATTTTCTTTGAGGAGGGAGAACACTGCCTACCCATCCTCCCCTCTTTTGAGCGTCACCCTGACAACATAATAGTTCTGACCTTTTGATTTTACAGGCAAGGACACGGGCCTTCTGACCTTTGAAACTGTCAACACTTTCCTCTGGGATTTTGCTGAGGTCTCTCATAGGTAGAATGATGGGTGTAATGAGACATCACACAGTACATCCTTTTGTCTCTCATAGAAATAAGAGGTTTTAGGCCAGGCGCGGTGGCTCACGCCTGTAATCCCAGCATTTTGGGAGGCTGAGGTGGGCAGATTATGAGGTCAAGAGATCAAGACCAGCCTGGCCAACATGGGGAAACCTGGTCTCTACTAAAAATACAAAAATTATTTTTTTATTTAATTAAAATAAAATTAATTAAGCAGGCATGGTGGCGGGCCTGTAGTCCCAGCTACTCAGGAGGCTGAGGTAGGAGAATTGCTATAACCTGGGAGGTGGAGTTTGCAGTGAGCCGAGATTGAGCCACTGCACTCCAGCCTGGGCAACAGAGCGAGACTCTGCCTTAAAAAAAAAAAAAGGCAAAATGGCAAAGTATACCTGGTATATGACCGCTAGACTGGTAAGGGAAAAACGCCACAAGTGAGCGTGCATACAACTCCAGTAAACACAGTGCACATGTGGCCCCTCCCAAATGCCAGTAGGCCACCGCACAGGCAGACAACCCCACAAGGGAAGAATAAAGGGAGAAGTAATGCAGACCCCAAAAGAATGCCAACACATAAAACTCCAAATCAATGGTCAAACAGTACACTTGATCTCTCAAGTTGCCCGCTTGGCCCTCTTCCAAGTGTACTTTATTCTCTTTCATCCCTGCTCTAAAGCTTTTGAATAAACTTACACTCCTGCTCCAAAACTTGCCTCATTCTCTTACTCTGTCTTATGTCCCTTGGTCAAATTCTTTCTTCTGAGGAGGCAAGAGTTGAGGCTGCTGCAGACCCATACAGATTCACCACTGCTAACACAAGTAATACTCAAAATGCAGTATTCCTGGGTGAGAGTGAACTTAGGGAGCATCCAATAGTGCTTACTTCCCTCTTGACCCATGTAGATACCAACAGATGGTCCCTGAAATATTGTATTCAATTTGGCTAACTCTGTACGCATTCCTGATGAAGGCTGTTATAAGAGATTCAGAAATGACAGAAGGACAGTAGGACAGAATTCAAAAAGTGTGTGTTAGTATTCCAGGATATGGGATGTGAAGCTACCACTCACCCAGTTGCTTAAGCCACAAACCTAAGAGGCTTAATTCCTCTTTCCCTCAGCCATCATATCCAATTGACTCTACTCTCAATCCACATCCGAAATCCATTCACTTATTCCATTTTCACCACTTCTACCCTAGTTCAAGCCCCCAACAATAGCCTCGTAACTAGTCTGTTTCTACTCTTGTTCCTCCATAGAAGCTGGTGTGATGTTTTTAAAAATATGTAAAGCATAAGGTGACTTGCCAACTCTCAGATGGCTTCTCATCACATTTTGTTTTGTTGTTCCTGTTGCTTCCATACATCAGATTTAAAATAAAATCTAAATTCCTCATCTGAAAAGGCTCAGATCTCCCCTTGTACCTCTCTGTTCTAATTCACTGAGCTTCAGGCACACTGGCTTTCTTTCTATTCCCCCAACACACCATGCTGGTTGAAATGTACTTCCCCCTAGTTTTCACATGGCTCCTTGTAAGGACTCAGTTTAACTGTTTACCTACTGCAGAGGACTTCCCACTGCTTATTCTGAAGTCGCCATCCAGTTGTTCGTCATATTGGTGTGTTTTCTCAGCACCACACTTATTTCTAGTTGTTTCCTATGGGTGTATATGTGTGTGTATTTGTGTGTTCAACTGCTCAATTTTTGTTGAATGAATGGACTGGTAAGCCCTATTCCTCCAATTTTTTAGATGAGCAACAGAAAATATTGAGCAGGGGTTAAGACTCTTAACAACTTTCATCTTTTTTTTTTGAGACGGAGTCTCGCTCTGTCTCCCAGGCCGGAGTGCGGTGGCGTGATCTCCACTCACTGCAAGCTCCTCCTCCCGGGTTCACGCCATTCTCCTGCCTCAGCCTCCTGTGTGGCTGGGACTACAGGCGCCCGCCACCTTGCCCGGCTAATTTTTGTATTTTTAGTAGAGACGGGGTTTCACCGTGTTAGCCAGGATGGTCTCGATCTCCTGACCTCGTGATCCGCCCATCTCGGCCTCCCAAAGTGCTGGGATTACAGGCGTGAGCCACCGCGCCCAACTTTCATCTTTTTTTAACCTTCTCCACAACAGCAATTTTATCTTCTGTCAATTTCTCTGTCATGATTAGCAATGAAACTTTTGCTATGGAAAGTGGTTATGTTCAGAGGCAGCAAAGAGGAATGGCCTGGAGACTTGCAACTCACTCCATATGTAGACTTGAAGAAATAAGAACACCAAAGGATTGGGGTGGAGAGCAGTGGCTTTAAACAGAGAAACAAAATACGCTGAGTTCCTATAGCCTCCTACAGAGAAGAAACAAAAAAATGTCAAAGTAGGACCTAATAAATAAAACATGGGATTTAATTAACACTGGAAAGGTCCATGAGGCTTCCCTACATGCCCCCTACAAAACCTCCGAACTCACATCTCTCCTCTTCCTACTGTCCTCAGAGCACAACATAATCCTGCCTAGAATTGACACTGAAAACTCAATCACAACCTCTCATCTGCCCAAATCCTTCAGATTCTGACACAGCTCTCCCACTCCCTTTCTGAGAAGTCACCCTTACAAACTTCAGTTCACACAGAACTCTTTCTTTTTCTGATCTCGTTTCAAGAGGAAAATCCAATTGCATCACAGTTCATTATTCTCTGCTTATTTTTTGTTTTGTTTGTTTGCTTGCTTTTTGAGACAGAGTATCATCAACACTCAGGCTGGAGTACAGTGGCGTGATACTGCTCACTACAGCCTTGACCTCCCAGGCTCAAGTGATCCTCCCACCTCAGCCTCCTGAGTAGCTGGGACCACAGGCACATGCCACCATGCTCGGCTAATTTTTTATTTTTTGTAGAGATGAGATCTCACTATGTTGCCCAGGCTGCTCTTAAACTCCTGGGCTCAAGCAATCCTCTTGACTCAGAATCCCAAAGTGCTGGGATTATAGGCGTCAGCCACCATGCCTGCCCTGTTTGTTTTATCTTTGCTTTTACTTGTTTTATTTTTACTTTTACTCATCTGAATCTAAGAATCCTATTAAGTGTTGAACACAAAATACTCAATAAATTCTTTTTGATTAATTATACAGATTCACACTCGGTCTGCAGTTTCTACTGTAAAGGAGGAAACAAGAAGGCAAAACCTAAAGGTAAGGGAAGAAGAAAGTGCAAGAAAAATAGGGGCTCTACAATACAAGGGAAAGGAAGCAGAGGTACAGGAATGGGGAAGATACCCAGTAAATGAGCTTTCATTGTGAGGACTTAATCACAGTTTATAATATGTTGTCAATCTGCTAAAATGGAAGTTGACAGGAAATTGGCAGAAACAGGGAAATGGACACAGGCCAATTTACTCTCTTTTGTTAAATCTCACCAGTGCCTTGCCTTATTTGCAACTACTTCAGTTTCAAAGCCAGGCAGATTCTGGTTCTTTCCTTATGCAAATATTGATTTATTAAGAGACTAATTCATACATAGCTAGAAGATAATTATCTGTGCACATTAAGCCAGATGAGCCATCCTCTATCACCTGCTTCTTTTTAAAAATGAATTAAAATTTACTGTGGGATATAAGTAAATCTCACTGAGAAAACATGAAATCTCTTTATCTTTTTACAATCATAACAGAAGCAGCCGTTACCATTCATTTTTAGAAACCAGCTCACATTTTTTTCCTTAACAACATTTTAAAATGTATTGTTCTATTTTTGGGGGTGGGGGTGTAATTCTTCTCAATTGTGGTTATAGATACATAAAATGTATCATCTTAGCCATTTTTATGTGTACAGCTCAGTAGTATTATGTACATTCAAACTGTGTGTAACCATCACCCCCATCCATCTTCATAACTCTTTTTGTCTTGCAAAATTAAATTAAAACTCTGTACCCATTAAACAAAACTCCCCATTCTTCTCTCCCCAGCCTTTGGTAACCACCATTCTATAATATTTTCTGTCTCTATGGGTAGAAACCAACTAACTTGTAAAGGACTCAATGGTGTCTATCATTTTGTGAGGCAGACAGACCTGTGTTACTCTCTGTTGCTTCTAAGCACCTAGCATAGTGCCTTGTACATGTCATGTATTCAATAAATGTTTGCACACTGACTAAGTGAATGAATGATAGTTCCAACTCCTGGTCCGCCCTCAGGTGACCCTAAGTTAAAGACTCAGACATACAGGAAATATAGGTTGGATGCAAACAGAATATTATTGATGGAGAAGGACACCAGCATTTTGCCGCTCTATTTGTCTCCACCCAAAATTCATTCCACAAATATAAACTGAATGCTTCTATATGATGGAAGTACACTAGAGCCTCAAATACAAAGATGAACACATAGACTGTGCCTCCAATGTGTGCCTTCCCATGATCACTTCATAGCACTGATTACACTCTAGTGTAATCGTGTATGTATCTGCCCTGCCACTATACTGTTAGCTCTGGCCAGGATATTGTCCATCACGTAGTAAGCACTCACTCAATAAATAGTTGGCGAATCATCTAATGGAGACTGTAGCCCACTGTGGGGAAAAAGACGCACAATCATACAGAGTCAGTATCCTTAGTTGTACGAAAGAAAAGCTGCTGACTCTTGCCGATATAGCAGAAAAGGATTATATTGAAGATACTGGGTAGCTCTCAGGTGTGTTGGAAGGTGCAGAGATTCAAGACTGGGCCCATGCCTCTAGGAATAATGCACAAAATCACTGCAGAACTAGCCCAGCGAGAAAACTATCACCATTGCAGCTCTCTGTCAATACCACTATTACATCAGAAACTCAATGTTGCAACCACTGAGAAACTAATGTCACTGCTAGTGCTGCCAACAAAGCCAGCCGCCTGGCTATTAGGGCTATTCATACCAGCAAGGAAAGGAGCTCCAAAACGAGCCACTATCCTCTGGTTGCTCATACCTGAATTTAAGTTTGATATGGATGAGCCTGACTGGCAAAGCCTAGGTTATATTCTTAAGCCCAGTTGTAATGGAGGCTGGGAATTTGAGCTCTAAATAAAAGAAAGTAGGCTGGGTGCAGTCACTCATGCTTGTAATCCCAACACTTTGAGAGGCCAAGGCAGGCAGATCACTTCTGGTCAGGAGTTCAAAGACAGCCTGGCCAACATGGGGAAACCCCGTCTCTACTAAAAATACAAAAGTTAGCAAGGCATGGTGGCACATGCCTGTAGTCCTAGCTACTCAGGAGGCTGAGGCATGAGAATCGCATGAACTTGCGAGGCAGAGGTTGCAGTGAGGTGATATTGTGCCCCACACTCCATCCTGGGCGACAGAGCAAGATTCTGTCTCAAAAAAAAAAAGCAAGTGATTCCTATGACACAAATCCAGTAGCAATATGCAATAGACACTAGGCCTAAATATACATTCACTTTTTTATTCTCATGGAACTTGTATTTTTGTAGGAAAGACAAACAATAAACACATAAATGAACATAATGACGGACAGCACTAGATGCCACAAAGAGAAACAGAGTTGTAAACTAGGGTATTCAAGAAGGACTTTCCTCAGATGAGCAGTCTTGAAGGATGTGAGGAAGCAGCAAGTACAGAGTCTCTGGGATGGAAACTGACTTGACGTTTCTAAAGTGCTGCAAAGAGGCTGGAGCTGAGAAGTGAAGGAGAGAGTAGAAAAAGAGGTGGAAAGGGCAGCCATGGACCATGTCATGTAGTCCTTGCAGGCCATGGTTTTGGACTCTGTTAAGTGGCAAGGGAATGGCATAATCTGACATATTTTAAAAGAATCACACTGGCTGCTATGTGGAGAATATTTTACAGAGAACAAGGGTAGAGACCCAGCTAATCAATGTATAAGCAGAGGGATCCAATCACTAAAATCCACCCAGATGGTTGGGGAGATGGGATATGAAGGGAATCTTGAGAGAGGAGTAGAAACTACCCAAAAGAAAAGGTTAGAGGGCATCATGGGCAAAGGGAAGAACAGGAGCAAGAACACAGCGGCATGGAAGACCCCAGCATATGTGGAAAACTTCGAGTGGTCTGGTGAGGTTACAGAGAGGGATTTAGACATGAGGATGGAATGGAGGAGAGACCTAAACGGCCAAGGGCTGCCCATGTTGTTCTTTTAACTTTTCACATCACCAAAGTAAAATGTTGGTACAGTGATAGGGGCTGAACCTGAGGCACAACTGGGGCTACAACTTCCCTGGGAGGCTAGTCCTCCCAATAGAGTTTCCAAGAGAGCAGGAAGGCCACACAGTTCCTTGCTCTTCCCCTCTCCTCAGACTAGAAAAAACATGGGCAACCCACAGTACTGAGCTGTCAGTATCAAAGCAAAGCTGGGCACACCCACTCACTGTGGTGTGGCAATCAGATAGCAGAGATCTGAAGGTGTCTCCAACAGGTCAGTCTCCAGGAAAAACTGTCCAAGTAAACATGTTGTTTTCCACACTTAGTTTCTGCTGCTATAACACAAATACCTTAAATGGGATACTTTATAAACAAACTTATAAACAATAGAAATCTATATGCCCCAGTTCTGGAGGCTGGCAAGTTGAGAGAGCAAGGCATTAACAGATTTGGTGTCTGGTGAGGGCCCTTTGCCTCATAGATGGCGTCTTCCTGCTGTGCCCTCACGGGGCAGAAGGGTGAAACAAGTTCCCTCAGGCCTCCTTTATAAGGGCATTAATCCCATTCATTAGCAACCAAATCACCTCCCAAAAGCCTCACATTTTCTTTTTTTTTTTCCTTGAGACAAGTTTCACTCTCTCCCAGCGTGGAGCGCAGCGCCGTGATCTCGGCTTACTGCAACCTCCACCTCCCGGGTTCAAGCGATTCTCGTGCCTCAGCCTCCCAAGCAGCTGGGATTATAGGCATGTGCCACCACGCCCAGCTAATCATTTGTATTTTTAGTAGAGGCGGGGTTTCACCATGTTGGTCAAGCCGGTCTTCAACTCCTCACCTCAAACGATCTACCCTTTTCAGCTTCCCAAAGTGCTGGGATTACAGGTGCGAGCCACTACGCCCGCCCACGTTCCACATATTATTATCATCACCTTGAGGATTAGGTTTCAACACTTGAATGTGGTGGGGATATAAACATCCAGACCTCTGATTCCACCCCAGATTCCCAGGCTGTAAGTACACTCAGCCTTAAAGGAAGTATTAGCTGGGGGTGGGTGAAGAGAATAGAGGAAAGTATTCCAGAAGGAAAGAACAATGTATGCAAATGCCAGGAACCAGAAAGCACCCTTCTCCATGGGCAACAAAACCAAGGCTGGAAAGACAGGTTGGGCCTAGATTGTGAAATGCTTGGATAATGGGGTAGTTACCGAACGGTTTATTCCTAAACCAGATTCCCCAGTTAAATACAGTAACCAAAACCGAAATGTGCAGTGCTTGCTTTTTGTCCATGATAGATGCTAGGGAAACATTTGCAGGTTTGCTGATTGAATCCACAGATGGAAGTCTGTAAACTTAGGACAGATTGTCTCGGTTAATCTCTATGACCAGTCAGACTTCGGTAATGATGGATTTGCTTGACACGAGAAAGTTCCACTTCTCATAAGTTTTGAGAACTTAACTGCAATGTGGCCTTTATGAGATGAAATCTGGCTCAGGTGCCAAAGATCTGCAACATTAACACCTTTGCAGGTGGGAATTCACTGTGATTTTAGGTTCCCTGGATCCTTCAGTCTTCTACTTCAGCTGAGGGTTCCCACCCAAGCCAGGACTCAGCCTTTGTTATTCTCCTGCATCAGCCACAGGTCGCTACCTGTCACTTCAGAGTTCTGAGCACAATGAAAATGCAGACTTTACAAGCACTTCAAGTCAAGACAAGTGATTAGCATTGGCACCAAGGGGTTTAAGAGGAACTCAGCCAAAAACTGTTCAAAACTAGCCATTTCATCCGAAGTGGGACACCAGGGCCCAAGGAGAGAAGAAGCTGGTTGGATTAATGCATACCCCCGCTTTCCATGACTCTTGTATTTCAGTGAGAGTTGCTACCAACTCCTGCGGGCGCCCCCACCCGCCCACTCCACTAATCTCTTGTCTTATCCAGAGATACAAGGAACCCGTGGAGAAGATGAGGTACAACTGGGATAAGGAGATCGTAGGTGTTTTACATTTGAATTTAAGCAACAAATCTGTCGAGCTGTTTTTCTGCACTTCCCCCTTAGGCTGGGTCACGCGGGGGGAAAGCTCCAACCGCCCGGGACTCCTTAGAGTGAATCCCATCCCCTCAAGTTCCTCTCCAGAACCTCCCCCTACTCCCGCCCTAGCCCTGCAACTCCTCCCTCTCACTCTGAGTCGCACGCACCCCTGTCCCCTTCCTGCCCGCAAAACTACTCTTCAAAGACTTCCTTCCGGGCACCGCGAAGCCGGCGTGCTCAGCATTCGGAGAGGCAGCGGCGTTCGCCTTCATCCAGGACAACAAAACTGCCATTTCCGAAGAGAAAGGAAACGGCTCGCGGCTTCTGGAGTTCCCAGGCGCGGGCCTGCGAGGGAGGCCGGGAGCCGAGTCGCCACGCCCAGAACCCCGAGCCCGCCCCCGCGCCAGCCAGACCGGCCCTGCACGCGACGCCCCCTCCAGGTCCCGCTCCTGCGCCCTATTTGGTCATTCGGGGGGCAAGTGGCGGGAGGGGGAGACGTGAGCGGCCGAAGGGGAAGCGGAGCCGGCGCCGGCTGCACAGAGGAGCCGCTCTTGCCGCCGCCACCTCGGCTGGGAACCCACGAGGCCGCCGCATCCTGCCCTCGGAACAATGGGGCTCGGCGCGCGAGGTGCCTGGGCCGCGCTGCTCCTGGGAACGCTGCAGGTGCTAGCGCTGCTGGGGGCCGCCCATGAAAGCGCACCCATGGCGGGTAAGTGGCCGCGGGGATCGCCAGCCCCGTTCGTGGGACGTAGCGCGCTGCCGAGGCTTGGGTTCCCAAGTTGGGCTCTGGTACAGAAAGTTCCGCATGTCTCTGGCCGAACGCTCGGGGCAGACCCGGAGGTGACCGGGCGGGGTGGGGGAAACTGAGGCTTGGACCAGTCACCCGCTGGCCCCGGGGCCGCCTCCTGAGGAAATTGCCCGGTGCTTCCCGAACTCTCGCTTTTTAGAAGCGGCGGTCTCAGGCCGGGACGGGTGCGCATAACCTGTTGAGTTACCACAAGTTGGTTTTTACAGCCTTTCCCTGAAGTTAATGTTTGCCGAGGTTAGAGTTTATCTAAGGCTTCCGTTTGTAAACAAGATTAGCTGAGTTGAAAAATATGTCTACCGAGGCCCGCGGAAACGTCTCCCAGTTAGTTGGGGAGCTTTTCAAGCGTCTCCCCGGCATTTCATCGTCTAATATTATGCAGCATTATCCAGATGACTTACAGTCTTAAGGTTCCCCTGACGCTCGAAGTTAGACTTCGGAGCTCTTGGAGCTAGCTGGGAGCCTTTGGGGAGCGCGCCCCGCCCTCGCGGCAGTTGAGGCGGCTGCCCTCTTGGCGGGGCGCTCTCCACCCCTCGTGTGCCATAAACACCCGGCCGCGGCGCGCGGCAGCTGCGCAGCGTTAAGGGCACAGCTGCACGGTAGCCGGTGGCCCGCGTCGTCGCTAGTAAGGTCGTAACAGGACGATGTTGACATTGCTTTTCTGTGTAGGGCGGAATTTGTTTCCTTTTAGGCCCTTGGCCCTTTGGAGACTTTAAACAGCCCTTTTTGGATGAAACCAGGAAGTTGGGATTTGCTGTGTAAATACTGTTCTCCTTGGTCAACTGTTACAGAAGTCAGGTCCCTACGTAATGGTCAGTAAACCAGGATAAGTTAACTTTAAGTGAACCAAGGTTTTCATGGTTTTGAATTCTGTCCATCCACTGTGTATTTAGCCTTAGGTTCGTTTTATCCAGCAAGAGAAAAAGAAGGCAGTTTGTAAATCTGGAAGGTTCAGGCACAACACTTGCTTTTTCTGGAACGATCTGGGTGAATTCATTTTTCTTCGTTTTGCTGAAGTTTTTTTGTTTGCTTAATTGTGCATGTGACACATTGGCTTCGCAGACCTAATTTTGAGATCGTTTAAGAAAAAAGTGGTAAAATCATGTCCATCGTGTATCTTGGTCCTCATTTTATACCAATTATTTCATGAGGTGAGGTCTCCATTTTAAAAAATGTGTTGCTGTGTTTGTGAAGATAAACCTTACTGTTCCAGTGAATTACCGGTTAGAGTAATTGTGAGAGACCATGTTTTTCTTTCTTTTGCCCTCATAACACAGATTTTTTTTGGTCCTATTTTAACCATCACTGTTTGTTCTGTTTATTACTTAATGTCTTTCTAGAGGTTAGTCCCATTTGGAAAACTTAAAATGCTCTGTAGTAGGAGAGCCCTGAATTCATAAACTAGTATAACCAGCCAGAGGTGGAATCTGTTTCTACAGACTATGATGTCACCTTGCAACTAGACTAAAAGGTAACAATAGAAGATTTCTCAAAAAAGCTAGTGACTGTTAATCCAAGTCTTCATATATAGTGAAATCTGCATACAATGTCATTACGGAGTATAGTGATTTTTAGCAATCATACTAAAACTGGTATGGCTGATTTTTACTGGATACATTTTCTTTGCATCCCACACTATACTAATTTAGGTCCGTAAATCATCCCATTGGATCCTCACAGTATTGTCCCCATTTTATAGATAAGTAAGCTAATTTATGGCAAGTAAAACAATTAATACGTGTTTGGTTTCAGATCAGAATCCAAATTTTCAATTAACCATTTCACCACTAAGCCACGTTAGTTGATGATGGCTCTTGAAGTAGATAATGCTTGTATTCCACAGTACTACCATTGCCTAGAATATTGTGGGAGAAGATAAAAACATTATTGAAATTCTGCTTTTAAAATATTCTTAACAGTCTGCTGCATAGCTTTATAAATATCAGTTGGAGGAGGGAGACTATGAGCACGTTTGCAAATCAGTGAACAGGATTTATTGTAGTATTCCAAAGAATGGCATTAACATTAACATTAACAGGATGGGAGGGGAGGCTATTAGTCGTTACTCTTAGTGGCAAGTGACAGAAACCCACCTTGAACAACCTCTGTGGAAAGAAGGGACTTTTTTGACTTGTAACTGAAAAATGCAAGGATTGAGGTGGCTTGAAAATGGCTGTATTCAAGGGTTCAAATAAGTTGCCAAGAAATTAAGAAATCATCGCGTAAGAGTGAAAATAGCATGGAAACAAAAACAGGTGTTTGTGTTAGCCCAGCCAAAAGATGATGGTGAGTGGCAATGGAGATAAAAGGGTGGATTCTAGATCTGTTGGGGTTTGGGACTAATCACTTGCCGATGGATTGGAGGGTGGGATGAGGAAGAAAGAAGAATCAAAGGATGACCTCTTGCTTTTGGGGTTGAGCAGCTGGTAATGCAACAATTGGGAAGGTTGGGGGAGGAGCAGGTTTCGAGTAGAAAATCAGTAGTTGCATTTTGGCACTCATATCTGCAGGCTTAGGAATCAAACAATCTGGTCCAATTCTAGTCTCTGCCACTTTCTATCTGGGTGGCCTTCTCTGGGCCTCAGTTCTTGTCTGCAAAACAATTCTCCTGTCTAAGAATTGTTGAGAGGGTTAGATGAGCTAATGCACATAACCCTGGCTTGTGGTAAGCACCTAATAATGTTGGCAATTATTTGCTATCTGCTGCTAAATACATCTACATAGTCTATTGACCTTGATCTTTTTCAAGTTAATCTTACATTGTATTCTTTTGTGATAAATAGATGATAGTCCCATCAAGAAGAAGAAATTCTCACAAAGAAGAAATTTGCCCAAGAAGTAAAGATAAATCCTTCAAAGTTACTGTTTTTCTTTGTACTTTGAGGATTTTTTTTTAAGTGTGGGAGAGTTCATCTTTGTGAAAAGGACACAATAATACACTTGCTCTCTTCCTATGTGGTATACATATTTAATCTTCATTAGACAAAAACTCAAAACGAATAAAGCACTCTGAAAAGTTGCTTACTTGGGACATAGAAATCTCTTACATGTTTTCCAAATCTAAAGGTACTAACTTAAAAATTAAAACTGTACTGAGAAGGCTTGCAGTTAAATAAGAAAATCCTATTTTATCCCTCCATTGTATGAAATTAGGGGTGTTGGTGGGGTGGTGCAAGACCTAGAGATGCCTGTGAGTAGGAAGGGCCTCTCCTGAAATGGTCCATTCCACTCATAAGAGCAGAGCTGTCAGTGGCAGAAATTGGTCCATCTGTCCCCAATTGTGTGGGTGAATGAATTTTGGCAAAGCTATTGCATTCAGTGGCTGGTACATAGTAAGTACTATGTAAGTGTTTGTTACATAAGCTAGATGTTTATCTTGAAAAACCTGATAATACAGTCCCTTTTAGTGACAGCTTCAAGATATGTTTCATAACAACAGGGGCAAAAGTAGAACTTCCTGTGGAATATCTACCCTCCCGACACCACTACTCCCACTCCCCCAGGCAGAAAACCACGTATTGCCAGTATTCTTAGTTATATGTTCTTTCATAACAGGATATTTCTTTATTTTTACAGCATCTGCAAACATAGAGAATTCTGGGCCTCCACACAACTCCAGTGCTAACTCAACAGGTGAGTTTTAAAAGATTAAAAAAACAAATTTTCATTTGTCTAGGGTACATGAAGTAATAACAGCCAGGGAAGTAGGCGTAAGCTGATTGACCTGTTTTAACCCTGAGTTCTTCACCCATGAATCACAATAACTTGCCCTAGTGCCCTATAGTAGACATCAGTCAGTGATAGTTCACTGGATTAGTCTTTCTCAGTCTTGGAAAGGTGTGAATAAATTCTAAAACAAAAAGGTGTATCAGAATTTCATGTTACAAATTTTTGAAGCACATTTTTAGATGTGGGGGTTTTGTAGTTTGCCTGTAGATATGAAATGTCGGTACAGAAGTCTGCAGGTCTTGCTGATGAAACAAATCACTCTAAACTAGTCAGCCATGGCAGCCTTAATATACCTCTGCTGACTCTAAGGAGACCCTACTTATATTTCACCTATTAGGCAGACTCAACCCAAACACTTGGTGAGGCCCTTACCCTGTGATTTTAGTTTGGGACAAAGCCTTGGGCCTCTGAGTTCACTAGCATGGAAAGATACAAGAACCAGGCTGATGTCATCAATATCAGTAGTAAATCATCAAGGTATGTTTCTTGTAAACAATTTTTAAGTTATCTTCTCACTACCCTTAATCTTCACAGTCGACTGAGTTGGAAACTAGAAAAAGGTACGCAAATCATGTCGCTAACTTGTTTACTTTTATTCAGAGAATATTGACTCTAATGAGCTAGCACATTCTAGGTTCTAAGAATACAAAATGGACCAAGCCTTAACTTCTAGGGGTTTTTGCTTTTTGTTTTTTATTTTGTGGCAAAATATACATGACATAAAATGTGTAACTAACCATTATTTTCAGTGTAAAGCTCAGTGGCGCTAAGTACGTTCATGCTGCTTTGCAACTTGCTGGAGTTTTTATTTCTGTGGGGCATCCCAGTGTTTCACTTAGTTTATGTTCTTGGTTTACTGCTGTTCTTTCTTTCATTATCTCTGCCTTTTCAACTGGTGTCTGGTGTTACATACTCAGGACATAACTTTTATTCTAGTTTTAGTAATTCTACAGGAAACATTTTCATTGAGAGGAAAAAAGTCTAGATAGATTACTCCAAAATGTAGTAGTGGTTATCATTGGGTAGTTGTGAGAGGGTCTTAGTTAAAAAAAATTTGATTATACTATTAGGTACCTTTTCCTTTTGTCCTTTATTGAATCTAATTCTGCACTAAACTTTTAACCTCGGGTAAACAAAGGAGGTAGAAGAAACATAAAGACAGTAGTATTAGCAATAGACACCATTTATTGAATGCATACAACTTACAAGATACTCCTCATACATTTACTAATCTAACCACGGTGAGGGGGATGTCCTTTCTGGTTTACACATGGGGAAATTGAAACTCAAGAGTGGTTAGGAAATGCCCAAGATCACGTGACACTAAGTGTCACATTCAGGATTTGAAACCCAGTTGTATTCTAAAACCTATGTCTCTTTATCACACTGTCTGAAATGGGTAATGGCCTTACTTTTAAAAAGTGCTTTTCACTGTGAATGATTATTAAAAATCAACTCAGTACTTTGAGGGCAGCTCCAGAGTTAGTGGGATGATTTCAAATGCCCCTTCTAGCACAGGGAAATTTTTTGAGAAGAAAAGCATTGCCTCAAATTTTTCTAGAAGGAGAACAGGTAATACAACTATTAAAAATGTTTTTGCACAATGTGTTATATTTCTCCTAACTGTTGCATTCCTCTTTGTATCTTGAAAACACTTTTGAAACATGTTAAGTTTGTGTATTTTTACAGGATGGATGCTTAACTGTGTTTAGTTACCTAGACCATTGTTGAAGCTTTGTTTCTTTGAACATACTGTTTACCAATTTATTTGGTGCTATTTATTTAGTGCACTTTCTGTGGCACCATATTTCCTCTCACTAGGAAAATAGCATGTTTGGCAAATTCCATTATGATGTGTATTCCAGGAATGTACTGTCGGAAAAAACGGAGACTGCCTGCAGTACTACTTAGAATGTTGGGTGTCTATCACTTTTATAGGACTCACCACATTGGAGTTTCAGAGAATCTTTTTTTCTCTTGTTTTGGTCTCCATCTAAGTTCCTTGAGAGTGAAATCTATGATTTATTCGTTCTGACATCTCACTCTATGCCTGGTGCATAGTAGGTATGCAGAATATGTATATTTTTGGTTGGTTGAACTCAATTGTGGAATGAAATACATATTTTGTAATTACTGACTTGCCTTGTCAAAATACTGTTATATACATTTTGCAGATATGTACTAGTTTGTGCTCCAGTCCTATCCATTATTACAGCTGTTCTCTGTTTATACAGTAACATAGATACTTAAAGTCAAACAACAGGAATGGAGGTTGCTTTCCAGTGTACCACTGAGTTACATATAACAGTTCTTTTTTATGTCCTCTAATCATTATTTGAAGACAGCTATACTTTTGACATTCTTGTCTGCAGGGACTTGTTGACACACTTTCATCTTACAGAGAAAATAATTTTCGCTTATTTCATTTGTAGTCAGAGTGTTTATATTTTAGATTCTGTGGATGGATGAATTTACACTTGATAGTGCAAGGAAGACACATGCCCACATTATTTTTCATAATGGGTTTGGGCAAGGATGTAAGGAAATGTGGCATGGTCTAGATGGGAGTGCAGATATCATCAGTAACTAGAACAGCAGCTCAGTATCATTCAGGGTACAGCTGTCTCCTTGATCATCTAGCATTGATGCTTCCCAACGAAGAGGGATCTGAGAGGATTGGGTTACCATCATCCAGTCTGAAGCTCTTTTCTTGGACATAACTTGCACCAACTCCTTTCCAAAGCCGTTTATCTCTTAATCATGTATGTTCCATTTATTATGATTGCCATTGGTTTGGTTACTTATCCTTGGCCTAGTCATTTGGGCCACCCTAGTGGGGTTAGTTTTTTCCATAGACATGGCAGGGATGGGTAGTTGTGAGAGGGTCTTATTTTAAAAATATTTTATTACACTATTAGGTACCTTTTCCTTTTATCCTTTGTTGAATCTAATTCTGCACTACTGAACTTTTAACCACAATTTTGAGCATTTGGACCTGTCTTGCATTTAGATTTCTACAGAAGAAAGCAGTAGAAATTTGGGAACAGCTTATTCTGTATTCCAATTTTTACCCCCAATTGCAACAATGAAAGTCCTACTGAAGTGGAAAGAATTTATCAGATATATAATCCCATATGTCACACTACCTTCTTCTATTTATTTTAGATAAAATGTTTTATGTGTGAAAAGAATATTAGATGGAAACTTTCTGTGAGTTTGTAAGTCAATCAAAGATAGGAACCAGTTGTCCTGACAGGTTGCTTTAGTTACAGATGGTGATACCGATGATTGATTGATTGATTGATTGATAAAAATGGTGATAGATACAAATAGTGATAGATAGATACACAGACATAGATAGAGATATCAATACTGGTTTTTCTCTAGAGATTTGATGTAGGAAAGAATTTTTCTAACTAAAGAATTCATAGTACATTTAAAGTAACTGCTTCAACTCCGCAGAGAGTTAATTGTTTTCAACTCATGTTTTTGAGATTGCGTCTGAAAATTGCTAGTAATTTTTTTTTATGCTTTAAGTTCTAGGGTACATGTGCACAACATGCAGATTTGTTACATATGTATACATGTGCCATGTTGGTGTGCTGCACCCTTTAACGCATCATTTGCATTAGGTATATCTCCTAATGCTATCCTTCCCCCCACCCCATGACAGGCCCAGGTGTGTGATGTTCCCCGCCCTGTGTCCAAGTTTCTTATTGTTCAATTTCCACCTGTGAGTGAGAACATGAGGTATTTGGTTTTTTTGTCCTTGGGATAATTTGTTTAGAATGATGGTTTCCCGCTTCAGCCATGTCCCTGCAAAAGACATGCACTCATCCTTTTTTGTAGCTGCATAGTATTCCATGTTGTATATGGGTCACATTTTCTTAATCCAGTCTATCACTGATGGATATTTGGGTTGGTTCCAAGTCTTTGCTATTGTGAACACTGCCACAATGAACATACATGTGCGTGTGTCTTTTTTTATTTTTTATTATACTTTAAGTTCTACAGTACATGTGCACAACATGCAGGTTTGTTACATATGTATACATGTGCCATGTTGGTGTGCTGCACCTGTTAACTCGTCATTTACATTAGGTATATCTCCTAATGCTATCCCTTCCCCACTCCCGCCCCGACAGGCCCCAGTGTGTGATGTTCCCCTTCCTGTGTCCAAGTGTTCTCATTGTTCAGTTCCCACCTATGAGTGAGAACATGCGGTGTTTGGTTTTCTGTCCTTGTGATAGTTTGCTCAGAATGATAGATTCCAGCTTCTTCCTTGCCCCTACAAAGGACATGGACTCATCCTTTTTTATGGCTGCATAGTATTCCATGGTGTATATGTGCCACGTTTTCTTAATCCAGTCTTATTGGTGGACGTTTAGGTTGGTTCCAAGTCTTTGCTATTGTGAATAGTGCCGCAATAAACATACGTGTGCATGTGTCTTTATAGCAGCATGATTTATAATCCTTTGGGTATATGCCTAGTAATGGGATGGCTGGGTCAAATGGTATTTCTAGTTCTAGATCCTTGAGGAATCGCCACACTGTCTTCCACAATGGTTGAACTAGTTTATAGTCCCACCAACAATGTAAAAGTGTTCCTGTTTCTCCACATCCTCTCCAGCACTTGTTGTTTCCTGACTTTTTAATGATCACCATTCTAACTGGTGTGAAGTTGTATCTTATTGTGGATTTGATTTGCATTTCTCTGATGGCCAGTGATGATGAGCATTTTTTCATGTGTCTGTTGGCTGCATAAATGTCTTTTGAGAAGTGTCTGTTCATATCCTTTGCACACTTTTTGATGGGGTTGTTTGATTTTTTTCTTGTAAATTTAAGTTCTTTGTAGATTTTGGATATTAGCCCTTTGTCAGATGGGTAGATTGTAAAAATTTTCTCCCATTCTGCAGGTTGACTGTTCACTCTGATGATAGTTTCTTTTGCTGTGCAGAATCTCTTTTAGCTTAATTAGATCCCATTTGTCAATTTTGTCTTTTGTTGCAATTGCTTTTGTTATTTTAGTGATGAAGTCTTTGCCCGTGCCTATGTCCCAAATGGGATTTCCTAGGTTTTCTTCTAGGGTTTTTATGCTTTTAGGTCTAACATTTAAGTCTTTAATCCATCTTGAATTACTTTTTGTATAAGGTGTGAGGAAGGGATCCAGTTTCAGCTTTCTACCTATGGCTAGCCAGTTTTCCCAGCACCATTTATTAAATAGGGACTCCTTTCCCCATTTCTTGTTTTTGTCAGGTTTGTCAAAGATCAGATGGTTGTAGATGTGTGGTATTATTTCTGAGGGCTCTGTTCTGTTCCATTGGTCTATATCTCTGTTTTGGTACCAGTACCATGCTGTTTTGGTTACTGTAGCCTTGTAGTACAGTTTGAATTCGGGTACCATGATGCCTCCAGCTTTGTTCTTTTGGCTTAGAATTGACTTGGCAATGTGGTCTCTTTTTAGCTTCCATATGAACTTGAAAGTAGTTTTTTCCAATTCTGTGAAGAAACTCATTGGTAGCTTGATGGGGATGGCATTGAATCTATAAATTACCTTGGGCAATATGGCCATTTTCATGATATTGATCCTTCCTGTCCATGAGCATGGAATGTTCTGCCATTTGTTTGTGTCATTTTTTATTTTGAGCACTGGTTTGTAGTTCTCCTTGAAGAGGTCCTTCACATCCCTTGTAAGTTGGATTCCTAGGTATCTTTTTCTCTTTGAAGCAGTTGTGAATGGGAGTTCAGTCATGATTTGACTCTCTGTTATTGGTGTATAGGAATGCTTGTGATTTTTGCACATTGATGTTGTATCCTGAGACTTTGCTGAAGTTGCTTGTCAGCTTAAGGAGATTTTGGGCTGAGACGATGGGGTTTTCTAAATATTACAATCATGTCATCTGCAAACAGGGACAATTTGACTTCCTCTTTATTTCTAATTGAATACCTTTTATTTATTTCTCCTGCCTGATTGCCCTGACCAGAACTTCCAACACCATGTTGAATAGGAGTGGTGAGAGAGGGGATCCCTGTCTTGTGCCAGTTTTCAAAGGGAATGCTTCCAGTTTTTGCCCATTCAGTAAGATATTGGCTGTGGGTTTGTCATAAATAGCTCTTATTATTTTGAGATCTGTCCTATCAATATCTAGTTTATTAATAGTTTTTAGCATGAAGCACTGTTGAATTTTGTCAAAGGCCTTTCTGCATCTATTGAGATAATCATGTGTTTTTTTGTTGTTGGTTCTGTTTATATGATGTATTATGTTTATTGATTTGCATATGTTGAACCAGCCTTGTATCCCAGGGATGAAGCCAACTTGATCGTGGTGGATACGCTTTTTGATGTGCTGCTGGATTCGGTTTTCCAGTATTTTATTGAGGATTTTTGCATCAATGTTCATCAGGGATGTTGGTCTAAAATTCTCTTTTTTTGTTGTGTCTTTGCCAGGCTTTGGTATCAGGATGATGCTGGCCTCATAAAAGGAGTTAGGGAGGATTCCCTCTTTTTCTATTGATTGGAATAGTTTACCAGCTCATCCTTGTACCTCTGGTAGAATTCGGCTGTGAATCCATCTGTTCCTGGACTTTTTTTGGTTGGTAGGCTATTAATTATTGCCTCAGTTTCAGAGGCTGATACTGGTCTATTCAGGGATTCAGCTTCTTTGTGGTGTAGTCTTGGGGGAGGGTGTATGTGTCCAGGAATTTATCCATTTCTTCTAGATTTTCTAGTTTATTTGCGTAGAGGTGTTTATAGTATTCTCTGATGGTAGTTTGTATTTCTGTGGGATCAGTGGTGATATCCCCTTTATCATTTTTTATTGCATCTATTTATTTGATTCTTCTCTCTTTTCTTCTTTCGTAGTCTTGCTAGCGGTCTATTAGTTTTGTTGATCTTTTCAAAAAACCAGCTCCTGGATTCATTAATTTGTTTTTTTAAGGGTTTTTTTGTGTCTCTATCACCTTCATTTCTGCTCTGATCTTCGTTACTTCTTGCCTTCTGCTAGCTTTTGAATATGTTTGCTCTTCTCTAGTTCTTTCAATTGTGATATTAGGGTGTCAATTTTAGATCTTTTCTGCTTTCTCTTGTGGGTAGATAGTGCTATAAATTTCCCTCTACATACTGCTTTAAATGTGTCCCAGAGATTCTGGTATGTTGTGTCTTTGTTCTCATTGGTTTCAAAGAACATCTTTATTTCTGCCTTTAGTTGGTTGTGTACCCAGTAGTCATTCAGGAGCAGGTTGTTCAGTTTCCATATAGTTGAGTGGTTTTGAGTGAGTTTCTTAATCCTGAGTTATAGTTTGATTGCACTGTGGTCCGAGAGACAGTTTGTTATAATTTCTGTTCTTTTACATTTGCTGAGGAGTGCTTTACTTCCAACTATGTGGTCAATTTTGGAATAAGTGTGATGTGGTGCTGAGCCGAACGTATATTTTGTTTATTTGGGGTGGAGAGTTCTGTAGATATCTATTAGGTCCGGTTGGTACAGAGCTGAGTTCAAGTCCTCGATATCCTTGTTAACTTTGTGTCTTGTTGATCTGTCTAATGTTGACAGTGGGGTGTTAAAGTCTCCCATTATTATTGTGTGGCAGTCTAAGTCTCTTTGTAGGTCTCTAAGGACTTGCTTATGAATCTGGATGCTCCTGTATTGGGTGCATATATATTCAAGATAGTTAGCTCTTGTTGAATAGTAATTTACTATTACATAATGGCCTTCTTTGTTTTGATCTTTGTTGGTTTAAAGTCTGTTTTATCAGAGACTAGGATTGCATCCCCTGCTTTTGTTTTCCATTTGCTTGGTAGATCTTCCTCCATCCCTTTATTTTGAGCCTATGTGTGTCTCTGCACATGAGATGGGTCTCCTGAATACAGCACACTGATGGGTCTAGACTCTTTATCCAATTTGCTGACTGTGTCTTTTAATTGGTACATTTAGCCTATTTACATTTAAAGGTAATATTGTTAATATGTGAATTTGATCCTGTCATTATGATGTTAGCTGGTTATTTTGCCCGTTGCAGTTTCTTCCTGTCAACGGTGGTCTTTATAATTTGGCATGTTTTTGCAGTGGCTAGTACCAGTTGTTCCTTTCTATGTGTTTGGTGCTTCCTTCAGGAGCTCTTGTAAGGCAGGCCTGGTGGTGACAAAATCTCTCAGCATTTGCTTGTCTGTATAGGATTTTATTTCTCCTTCACTTATGAAGCTTAGTTTGGCTGGATATGAAATTCTGGGTGGAGAAGTCTTTTCTTTAAGAATGTTGAATATTTGTCCCCACTTTCTTCTGGCCTGTAGAGTTTCTGCTGAGAGATCCGGTGTTAGTCTGATGGGCTTTGTTTTGTGGGTAACCCAACCTTTCTCTCTGCCTGCCTTTAATATTTTTT
The DNA here is from genome assembly GCF_047675955.1 of Chlorocebus sabaeus. Taxonomy (NCBI): domain Eukaryota; kingdom Metazoa; phylum Chordata; class Mammalia; order Primates; family Cercopithecidae; genus Chlorocebus; species Chlorocebus sabaeus. The sequence continues at coordinate 98,951,096 of NC_132904.1, read as the reverse complement.
CCTTCATTTCAACTTTGGTGAATCTGACAATTACGTGTCTTGGAATTGTTCTTCTCGAGGAGTGTCTTTGTGGCGTTCTCTGTATTTCCTAAATTTGAATGTTGGCCTGCCTTGCTAGGTTGGGGAAGTTCTCCTGGATAATATCCCGAAGAGTGTTTTCCAGTTTGGTTCCCTGCTCCCCGTCACTTTCAGGTACACAAGACATAGATTTGGTCTTTTCACATAGTGTCATTTCGTGGAGGCTTTGTTCGTTTTTCTTTTTACTCTTTTTTCTCTAAACTTCTCATCTTGCTTCATTTCATTCATTGGATCTTCAGTCACTGATACCCTTTCTCCCACTTGATCGAATCAGCTACTGAAGCTTGTGCATGCGTCATGTAGTTCTCGTGCCATGGTTTTCAGCTCCATCAGGTCATTTAAGGTCTTCTCTATGCTGTTTATTCTAGTTAGCCATTCGTCTAATCTTTTTTCACGGTTTTTAGCTTCTATTCGATGGGTTCGAACATCCTCCTTTAGCTTGGAGAAGTTCGTTATTACCGATCATCTGAAGCCGCCTTCTCTCAACTCGTCAAAGTCATTCTCCATCCAGCTTTGTTCTGTTGCTGGCGAGGAGCTGTGTTCCTTCGGAGAAGAGGCGCTCTGATTTTCAGAATTTTCAGCTTTTCTGCTCTGGTTTCTCACCATCTTTGTAGTTTTATCTACCTTTTGTCTTTGATGATGGTGACATATAGATGGGGTTTTGGTGTGGGTGTCCTTTCTGTTTTTTACTTTTCCTTCTAACAGTCAGGACCCTCAGCTATTGGTCTGTTGGAGTTTGCTGGAGGTCCACTCCAGACCCTGTTTGCCTGGGTATCACCAGCGGAGGCTGCAGAACAGCAAATATTGCAGAACGGCAAATGTTGCTGCCTGATCCTTCCTCTGGAAGCTTCATCTAAGAGGGGCATCTGGCTGTTTGAGGTGTCAGTCGGCCCCAGCTGGTAGGTGACTCCCAGTTAGGCTTCTTGGGGGTCAGGGACCCACTTGAGGAGGCAGTCTGTCCGTTCTCACATCTCAAACTGCATGCTGGGAGAACCACTACTCTTTAAAGCTGTCAGACAGGGACGTTTAAGTCTGCGGAAGTTTCTGCTGCCTTTTGTTCAGCTATGCCCTGCCCCCAGAGGTGGAATCTACAGAGGCAGGCAGGCCTCGTTTAGCTGTGGTGGGCTCCACCCAGTTTGAGCTTCCTGGCCACTTTATTTACCTACTCAAGCCTCAGCACTGGCGAACGCCCCTCCCTCAGCCTCCCTCTCACCTTGCAGTTCAATCTCAGACTGCTGTGCCAGCAGTGAGCGAGGCTCTGTGGGCATGGGACCCTCCGAGCCAGGCATGAGATATAATCTCCTGGTGTGCCGTTTGCTAAGACCGTTGGAAAAGCGTGATATTAGGGTGGGAGTGTCCCGATTTTCCAGGTACCGTCTGTCACAGCTTCCCTTTGCTAGGATGGGGGAATTCCCCAACCCCTTGTGCTTCCCTGGTGAGGTGATGCCCCGCCCTGCTTTGGCTCACACTCCGTGGGCTGCACCCACTGTCTGACAAGCCCTAGTGAGATGAACCTGGTACCTCAGTTGGAAATGCAGAAATCTACCCATCTTCTTCATCGCTCATGCTGGGAGCTGTAGACTGGAGCTGTTCCTATTTGGCCATGTTGGAACCCATTGCTGGTAATTTTTAACATCATCCAGTTTCTTTTAAAGGAATGAAATGTAGGAAAATCATGCAATATTAAGCTAACTTACTCAGTGAACAGCTATTAGTTTGGACTGCCCACTCTGCTAGTCACTATTTTAGGCACAAGGTATACAGTGGTAAATAAGATGGATAAGTTCCTGCTCTCATGAAGATAATATCCAGGTGGAGAGACATAGACTAAAAGGAAGTAAACAACTAAAGATGATGATTTTGGATTGTGATTAAAAATAAATAGCTGGGCATGGTGGCTCATGGCTGTAATCCCAGCACTCTGGGAGGCTGAGGTGGGCAGATCACTTGAGGTCAGGAATGTGAGGCCAGCCTGGCCAACATGGTGAAACCCCGTCTCTACTGAAGATACAAAAATTAGCTGGGTATGGTGGCGTGTGCCTGTAATCCCAGCTACTCAGAAGGCTGAGGCAGGAGAATTGCTCTATCCCGTGAGGCGGAGGTTGCAGTGAGCTGAGATTGTGCCACTGTACTCCAGCCTGGGTGACAGAGCAAGACTTTGTCTCAAAAAATAATAATAAAAAATAAATAAATAAATAAACATGGTAAAACACTTACCTACCTCCATGCATAAAGAGGGCAATGTGGAAAAAAGTGACTAGGAAGGGCTGCAGATTGGTTGGTCAGGGAAGCCCTCTCTAAGGTGGGATCATCTGAGCTGAGACCTCCATGACAGGAAGGAGCCAGCCCTACAAATACTAGGGGGAGGAACATTCCAGGCAGAAGTCCTGAAACAGGACTGAGGAACATATATTTCAGTAAAAGAACTGTATTTTGAGACATCAAAAACAGCAGGCCCAGCACATGAGGCTAGAAATGTAGATTCTGACAACTTAGAATGTAGATTCTTGTTAATGTCTCTGGGTCTTTTTAAATTCTGTAGTGACTCTAAACCACTATGCACTCTCACACACCCTGTACTCTAAAGACAGCAGATACAGTAATAAATTGGCACTGCACTAGTGCTTTCTTTCCTGAAGTGTATCTTCATTCTTAAAGTTGTAATTAGGACCCAAATTAAATGCTACCAGTTCAGATTAAGGATTACTGCTGTACTTTATTGCTATGTGAACTATAAAAGGGAACATTTAACATTTTAAACGTAAAAAAAAAAATTTTTTTTTTTGAGATAAGAGTCTCATTCTGTCACCCAGGTTGGAGTACAGTGGCTGGATCTCAACTCACTGCAACCTCTGCCTCCTGGGTTCAAGCAGTTCTCCTGCCTCAGCCTCACGAGTAGCTGGGATTACTGGTGTGTGCCACCACACCCAGCTAATTTTTGTATTTTGAGGGTTACAGAGATGGGGCTGGGTTGAGTAACCAGCCTATCATGTAAATTCTGGGAGAACCCAGGAAATACTGAATTTGCCTGTGGGATGGTGTGAGTAGGTGGAGGAAGTCATGAATGGGGATTAGAAGAGATAAACAGTGGGGAAAAGTACACAAGCTGAAAAAGCATGCAAAAATCCCAAAAACGAAGTGCACAACAGCAACAAAACTAACAGGAAAACAAAACTTGGAGGCATTTTTTAATACTTGTTTTTTTTCCTTTTCAAAAGCTGGAAAAACAAAAGATGGTGTAGAAGATAAAGCATAGGCCAAAAAAAAGTAGACCTAGGTCAGAAAAATCAACTACCAAACTCTGGGTTCCTGTTGTCTTTCCATAATGAAGTTGTCTGGCTCACAGTGGGTTCAGTCTAAATTCTAGTGTGAATAGGAGAATGAACTCAATTGGCATTGAATACTTGGCATTCTTTCTTATTGTCTTTCTTTTGCATTAAATACTCCTTTTTCATAGAGAGCAGGCAGGCTTGCTCTGGATTCCCATGACTTCCTTCTTTCAGACTAAAATTGATGACTTACTCCATCATGTTGAGTAACACAAAGATTTCTCATGAATAATTTTTCCCAGATGTATGTATGAAGTCCTTAGGAATAAACTTTGAGTTAAGCAGTAAGTAGAGTTAAACAATAATTGGTACTGAACATTAACTGCATGGCTCTTCATCTCTTTGTGTGGCTATATTTTTTAAATATATAATTTTGTTTAAAACCTATTAGTAAAGTAATGCGTGCTGGCTTTGAATTACACTTCTTTATAAGGAGTTAAATTGAGGCTGGGCACAGTGGCTCATGCCTGTAATCCCAGCACTTTGGGAGGCTGTGGCAGGCAGATCACTTGAGGTCAGGAGTTTGATACCAGCCTGACCAACATAGCAAAACCTTGTCTCTACTAAAAATGCAAAAATTAGCCAGGTGTGGAGATGCGCGCCTGTAGTCCCAGCTACTCGGAAGGCTGAGGCAGGAGAATCACTTGAACCTGGGAGGTGGAAGCTGCAGTGAGCTGAGAGCATGCCACTGCACTCCAGCCTGGGCGGTAGAGGGAATCTCCATCTCAAAAAAATGAAATAAAATAAAATAAAAAATAAGGAGTTAAACCAAGAATATTTTCATAATGGCTTTTGGTTTCTTTGTTTTGTCTTTTTGTTAAGGAAACGTCATGCATGTTTTTAAAAAAAACTTCACTGAGATGTAATTCACGTACAATATAATTAAATTTATATAATCACACACCCCATTTCAAGTGTACAGTCCAGTGATTTTTAGTATATTCACAGGTATGGTTAACTGTCACCACAGTCAATTTTAGAACATTTTCATCACCTCAAAAAGAAACCCCGTGCTATTTATTTATCACCCCCTTATCCTCCCTGCTTTTGCCCCCACCAGCCCTAAGCAACCACAAATCTACTTTCATTTTCCTGTTCTGGACTTTCATATGAATGGAGTCATGTAGTATGGAGTCATGTAGTATGTAGTCTTTCGTGACTGTCTTATTTCCATACTTCATTCTCTTTTATGGCCACACAATTCACAGTATGAGTATGTCACATATGGTTTATCCATTCATCTGTTGATGGACATTGGAGTTGGTTCCACCTTTTGGTATTATGAATAATGCTTCTATGAATATTTGTGTAAACGCTTTTGTGTGGACATATATTTTCATTTTTATTGTGAATATAACTAGGAGTAGAATTGCTAGGTCATATGGTAACTTTGTTTAATGAACTGCCAAACTGTTTTCCAAAGTAGCCACACCATTTTACATACACACCAGCAGTGTATAAGGGTTTTATTTTCTTCATATCCTCACCAGTCCTTGTTATGGTACGGTTTTTTGGTTGTATCTATCCTAATGGGCATGATGTGTTTTTGATTTGCAATTCCTTGGTAACTAATGATGTTGAACATTTTTTCATGTGATTATGGGTCATTTGTATATTTTCTGTGAAAAAACATTTATCCAAGTCGTTTGCCATTTTTAAAAATTGGGTTGTCTTTTTGTTAGCTTGTCTGTGTCTTTTTGTTATTTTTTCTGATTCTGAAGATAATACAGGTTCTTGTGGAAATTTATTATTTATTTATTTTTATAAAGATGGAATCTCGTTTTGTTGCCCAAGCTGGTCTGAAACTCCTGGGCTCAAGCAGTCCTTCTGCCTTGGCCTTCCAATGTGCTGGGATTACAGGTGTGAGCCACTGTGCCCAGCCTGTTGTAGAAATTCTGGAAATACAGCAAAGTATATATTTTTAAAAAATTATTCAAAGTACTCCCACCACAAAACTATTGTATATTGTGGTGGCTATAGTTCACAATATGTTGTATACTTGAAAATTGTTAAGAGAGTAGATTTTAAGAGTTCCCATCACATACAGATGGCCAGTTGATTTCAGACAAAGGTGCAAGAATACACAATGGAAAAGGACAGTCTATTTAATGAATTATGTTGGGAAAGCTGGTTATCCACATGCAGAAGAATGAAATAGCACCCTTATCTCAGACCACATGATTTCCATATGGAAAAATCAACTCAAAATGAGTTAAAGATTTAACATGAATCCTGTTGTAAAACTACTAGAAAAAAAAATAGGAAAAACTACACAACATTGCTCCAGGTAATGATATTTTAGATTTGGCCCCAAAAGCACAGGCAACAAAAACAAAAATAGACAAGATTACATCAAACTGAAAAGCTGCTTCTTAAAAAGGAAACAACAGAATGAGGAGACATCATACAGATTTGGAGGAAATATTTGCAAGCCATATGTTTGTTAAGGGGTTAGCATTAAAATATATAAAGAACTCAACTCTATAGAAAGAAAATAAATAATCCAATTTAAAAATGGACAAGGAACCTGAATAGACAGACATTTTTCAAAAGAAGACATACAGATAGCCAACAGTTATATGAGAAATTGCTGAATGTCAAGAATCATTAGGGAAATGCAAATTAAAACCACAATGAGGTGTCATCTCACACCTATGAGAATGGCTGTTCTCAAAAAGACAGAAGATAACAAATGTTGGTGATGATGTGGACAAAGGGGGACTCTTGTACACTGTTGGTGAGAATGTAAATTAGTACAGCCATTATGGAAAACAATATGGAAGTTCCTCAAAAAATTAAAAATAGAATTACCATATGATCCAGCAATCCTACTTCTGGGTATTTACACAAAAGACAAAATCAGTATGTCAAAAAGATGCCTGCACTCCCATGTTCATTTCAGCACTATTCACTATAGCCAAGTGTATCCATCTGTTCTTGCTGCTATGAAGAAATACTGGTGACTGGATAATTTATAAAGAAAAGAGGTTTAATTGACTCACAGTTAAATGGCTGGGGAGACCTCAGGAAACTTGTAATCATGGCGGAAGGCACCTCTTCACAGGGTGGCAGGAGTGAGAATGAGTGCCAGCAGGGGAAATGCCAAACACTTACAAAACTGTCAGATCTCATGAAAAACTGTCACGAGAACAGCATAGGGGAAACCACCTCCATGATTCAGTTACCTCCCACCAACTTGCTGCCATGACACTTGGGGATTATGGGGATTACAATTCAAGATGAAATTTAAGTGGGGACACAGCCAAACCATATCATTTCACCACTGGCCCCTCTCAAATCTCATGCCCTCACACTTCATGCCTTCCCAACAGTCTTCCAAAGTCTTAACTCATTCCAGCATTAACCCAAAAGTCCAAAATCTCAACTGATATGAGGCAAGTTCCTTCCACCTATGAGCCTGTAAAATCAAAAGCAAGTTAGTTACTTCCTAGATACAATGGGAGTACAGGCATTGGGTAAATACACCTGTTGCAAATGGGATAAATTGGCCGAAACAAAGGAGCTGCAGGCCCCGTGCAAGTCTGAAATCCAATAGGGCAGTCATTAAACCTTAAAGTTCCAAAATGATCTCCTTTAACTCTGTGTCTCATATCCAGATCATGCTGATGCAAGAGGTGGGCTCCCATGGCTTTGGGCAGCTCCACCCTTGTGGCTTTGCAGGGTATAGCCCCCTTCCCAGTGCTGTCACTAGCTGGCGTTGAGTGTCTGTGGCTCTTCCAAACACACAGTGCAGCTGTTGATGGATCTACCATTCTGGGGGTTGGAGGACATTGGCCCTTTTCTCACAGTTCCACTAGGCAGTGCCCCAGTGGGGACCCTGTATGAGGGCTCCAACCCCACATTTCCCTTCTGCGCTGCCCTAGCAGAGTTTCTCCGTGAAGACTCCACCCCTGTAGCAAACTTCTGCCTAGACATCCAGGCATTTCCATACATTCTCTGAAATCCAGTCAGAGGTTCCCAAACCTCAATTCTTGACTTCTGTGCGCCCACAGGCTCAACACTGCATGGAAACCACCAAGGCTTGGGGCTTGCACCCTCTGAAGCAGTGACCTGAGCTGTACCTTGGCCTGTTTTAGCCATGGCTGGAGCTAAAGCAGCAGGAATGCAAGGCACCGTGTCCCCAGGCTGCATAGAGCAGGGGGCCTCTGGGCTTGGCCCAGGAAACCACTTTTCCCTCCTAGGCCTCCAGGCCTGTGATGGGAGGGGCTGCTGTGAAGGTATCTGACATGCCCTGGAGACATTTTCCCCATTGTCTTGGTGGTTAACATTTGGCTCCTTGTTGTTTTCACAAATTCCTGCAGCCAGCTTGAATTTCTCCTCAGAGAATGGGTTTTTCTTTTCTGTCACATCATCAGGCTACGAATTTTCCAAACTTTTATGCTCTGCTACCTCTTGAATGCTTTGCTGCTAGAAATTTCTGCCAGATACCCTAAATCATGTCTCTCAAGTTCCAGTTCCACAGATATCTAGGGCAGGGGCAAAAGGCCCCCAATCTCTTCGCTAAAGCATAGCAAGAGTGACCTTTACTCCAGTTCTCAACAAGTTCCTCATATCTCCATCTGAGACCACCTCAGCCTGGACTTCATTGTCCATATCACTCTCAGCATTTTGGTCAAAGCCATTCAACAAGTCTCTAGGAAGTTCCAAACTTTCCCACATCTTTTTGTCTTCTGAGCCCTCCAAGTCTCTAGGAAGTTCCAAACTTTCCCACATTTCCCCGTCTTCTAAGTTCTCCAAACTGTTTAAACCTCTGCCTGTTACCCAGTTCCAAAGTCGCTTCCACATTTTCAGGTATCCTTATAGTAGCACCCCACTCCCAGTACCAATTTACTGTATTAATCCGTTCTTGTACTGCTATGAAGAAATAACCCAAGACTGGGTAATTTATAAAGAAAAGAGGTTTAATTGACTCAGTTCCACATGGCTAGGAAGGCTTCAGGAAACTCACAATCATGGCAGAAGGCACCTCTTCACAGGGTGGCAGGAGAGAAGAATGAGTACCAGCAGTGAAATGCCAGATGCTTATAAAACCATCAGATCTCCTGAGAACTCACTCACTGTCATGGGAACAGCATGGGGGAAACCGCCCCCATGATTGAATTTGCTGAGACTAACTCGGTTGGGGAGTCCCTAACCCAGTGGCGCTAGAGGAATTTAAAGACACACAGAAATATAGAGGTGTGAAGTGAGAAATCGGGGGTCTCACAGCTTTCAGAGCTGAGAGTCCCAAACAGAGGTTTACCCATGTGTTTATTAACAGCAAATCAGTCATTAGCATTATTTCTATAGATATAAATTAACTGAAAGTATCCCTTATGGGAAACGATGGGATGCGATGAATTAAAGGAATAGGTTGGGCTAGTTAACTGCAGCAGGAGCATGTCCTTAAGGTACAGATTGCTCATGCTATTGTTTGTGGCTATTGTTGTGCCTTTAAGTGCTTTTCTGCCCTGGGTGGGCCAGGTGTTCCTTGCCCTCATTCCCGTAAAACCACAGCCTTCCAGCATAGGCGTTATGGCCATCATGAACGTGTCACAGTGCTGCAGAGATTTTGTTTATGGCCAGTTTTGGGGCCAGTTTATGGCCAGATTTTGGGGGGGCCTCCTGCCAACACGATTACCTACCACCCAGTCACTGCCATGAACACATAGGGATAACAATTCAAGATGAGATTTGGGTGGGGACATAGCCAGCCCATATCACCAAGTTATAGAATTAACCTAACTGTTACTCAGCAGATGAGTGTATAAAGTACACATGATACATATACACACAATGGAATACTGTTCAGCTTTAAAAAAGTAAATGTGCAAATTCCATCATTTGCGACAACATGGATGGAATGGCAGAGAGTAGAATGGTGGTTCCCAGAGGCTGCAGGGTGGGGAAAAAGGGGAGATGATGGTTAAAGGGTACAGAGCCTCAGAGAAGAGGAATACTTTTTTTTGTTGTTGTTCTATTGCACAGCATAGTGAATATAGTTAATAGTGTATGGTACCTTCCAAAATTGCTGAGTAAAATTTCAGTGTTCTCACCACAAAAATGATAAGTATTTGAGGTGATGGATATGTTAATTAGCATGATTTAATTATTCTACATGTATTCATAAATCATAACATCACTTTGTACCTTTAAATTTATACAGCTGTAATTTGTTAGTTTACAAAGATAAGTATGTGAGGTAATGCATATATTAATTAATTTAGCGATTCCACATTGTGTACATGAAACATCATGTTGTACACCATAAATACATATGGTTTTTTTTTTTAAAGTATTCCACCAACTATTTTTAGTTTTCTTTTAACCCAACGACATAAGCACAGTTTCCTAAAATGGGAACTGACCCTCTCCTACAAAACATTTCATTATGGTTTTATCTTTATGATATGAAAACAACTAGTTGAAAAGTGATGATTTTTTTTTTAGTCTATTACCTGAGTATTCAGTAAGAATTGGTTTGACTACTTTTTTCACCTCACATTGAATTTGGTTCACTAGTTTAGTGGCCCCTCCCCCAAGTCATCCCCACCTGTTATGTGTATTATGTTGTATTTTGGGGAAGATACAAAGAGAAAAATTGCTTTGCTGTTAATTGAATTTGGGCAAGCTACTTAATCTGTGCTTCTCACTTCCTGCTATGACATAGAGCTGATTATAGAAAGATGGCTGTCTCATGGGGGCTAAGAGAGTATAGCCATCTCATGGGTTAAATGAGATAACATGTAAAGCACCTGGCACAAAACCAGGACCTAAATAAATGTGTTTTTCCTAGGTTTGTGGCCACACTTACCTTTTTGGTTCCTCCTTTCTCTGACCTCTGTGCCACGAGACCTTTGCATGTTCTTTTCGCACTACCTGAAGAGCTCTTCCTTTCATCTTTCCTTTTTTCTGGCTACCAGTTACCCTTTCAGCCTTTAGATTGCTTAAGCTTGTTTCCTCAGGTACAGTCCTAGACCTCTAGGCTTATAACTGGGGTACCTGCCTTGAGAGGACTTTGTGGTTTACTGGTTTACAGTAATATAATGTGATGCTTCATCTCATTCTGCCTCTCCAACTAGAAAGTCAGCTCCTTCAGGGGGAAGACTGATTTTACTCACCACTACCTCCCTAGCACCCAGTGCTGTTTTTGTTGAAACAGTGAAGGATATGCGAATGCTATGGGAGGAGTAAACCAGTTTTTGAGTTTTTTGCTTGCTATCTCAGCCTTAGTTGTGAGATGGAGCCCCTTGGTTAAAACAGATCACCACCTGCACTCTGGTCTTCTCACTTAACAAAACAGGGGAGAGTTGCCCCAATTGTCTTCTGTGGTCCTGGGCAACTCTGTTCTTGGCCTCTTTGTTTCCATAAAGATAAAGCCCATCCAGAAAAGGCACTCATGCTGGCTGGGGGAGGTGGCATGGGGAAGGGGATGGACAGAGCAATTCAGAAGATCAGAGAGGCCTCTGCCCCTGCTCAGGGCCATGCTTGTCCTGCTGTGTGGTGCTCCCATCTCACAGGCTGCTTCTGGAGATGCTTAGGTTGTTCAGGCCCTGTGGCTTTTGGCAAGGTGGGAGTATCTGTGCTCCTCTTCACATAAAAGAGGGTAATAAAAGCAGCACAGGAAAGGGGTGTTGTGAGGCTTTAGTGATGGTGGAGCAGTGTTGCTGAAGTCCCTCAGGGAGTCTGGATTTGATTGCAGTGAGTCTGGCTGCATCTGAAGCCTATAATAGTTTACAGTGAAAGATGCTGTGTGTAAGATGTCAAACATTTGGTTGGTAGAATGTTATGATTGTCAGGAGTTTACTTTTGCACTGAAAATAGTGTTGCTGGTTTGGTGTAAGTAGAGTCACACTGCAGCACACACACAGGCATTCATGCTTTTATGTTCACTAATTGTAAGGAAATGTTTTCTCAAGGCAAGAGTCAAAGGTTCACAGAGTGCCAAAGACCTTCTCAAAGGGAAAAGTCTAATTTTAGAAACTTCATTTTGTATGCCAAAACTTGCCTTTCATTAGTTTTGTGTAATGTTTCTGCTGACACGAGTTAAAAAATGCGTTCTGTTGTAAAGGAGAAAAAAAAAAAAAACCGAAGAGAAACCATAAGCATGATTAGAAGAAGAGAAAAGAACAGGAAGAAAGTAGACATCATCCCAGATTTAAATTTCATATTGTTAAAATCACTTGGTTGCGAGCAGTAGGAATTATCTAAATCTAACTTAGATAAGCAAGGACTTGTTGGACACCTGCTGTCCAACATTCACAAAACCTAAAGAAGAAAACTGAACTAGATCTAGTGTGGCTAGGGACTTCAGGAACAGGAATTAACAAATCTCCTAAGGAGGTTGCCATCAAAAGACTCTGCTAACTGTTGTCCATCCTGGTGTATGCTACTCACATTTCAGACTCCTACGAGAGGCTGATTGACCTGGTTTGAATCTTATGCCTACCCACTCCTAGACCCTCCAGACCCCAGGGGATGAGAGAAGGGTGGTTGCCTGAAGGAAGAGTGGAACAGGAGCTGGGCAGGGAAAAAAGAGCAGATGTTCATTCTACTGGCCACATAGCCACCGTCAGTGGTAATGATTTTTGCCTGGCCAGAGACAGTGGCCAGTAGTTACTAGTCTCCTTTCTCTTCAGAAACATCTGCTCTTGTCAGAGTTGTAGCCTATTCTTGATGAGCTGCAGCAAAAATGTTGTACCACTATTAAATTGGAGATGGCTCATTTCCCAAGGATCTCAGAATATCTTTTTCAGTTAGCTTTATAAAGTAATTGTCCAGATGGCCATTTAGTTTCTGATATGGGATAAAGTAATCTAGCGGAAAAAACACTTCTTTAAAATGACTTTTTTTTTTTTGGCTGGGAACACTGCCTTACATCTGTAATCCCAGCACTTTGGGAGGCCAAGCTGGGTGGATCACCTGGGGTCAGAAGTTCGAGACCAGCCTGGCCAACATGGCAAAACCCTGTCTTTATTTAAAAAATACAAAAAACTTAGCTGGATGTGGTGGCAGGCAACTGTAATCCCAGCTACTTGGGAGGCTGAGGCAGGGAGAATTTCTTGAACCAGGGAGGTGGAGGTTGCAGTGAGCTGAGATTGTGCCACTGCACTCCAGCCTGGGTGACAGTGAGACTCAATCTCAAAAAAAGAAAATAAAATGACTTTTTTTGAATTGTGAAGAATGTAGGTTAAGATTATATTACAGTAGTAACATGTAATAATGTATTCAGGATAAAAAATTGAAGTTAGATCTGAAATATCAATATACTAAACTACGAAAAACCTTTTACATTAACGTACTCTGTTTTTTTTTTCTTAGCTAATAGTAAGTAATGATAGACTCACACTCCCAGAAAGGGTGAGGAAGGGACAATTCAGACCTCTCTAGACTCCATGCATGGCCTGGTTAAATCACATTTTTTTTTTTTTTTTTTTTTTATCAGCATCTCATTTTTTCTCCCACCAAGTTTATATCCTTGTTGAGAAAGTATGTCTTGCCAGAAAATTATTGTGATAATTTTTACAAGATATGTATATTGTTTTCTGAATCTCAGAGTAAATATTTTTTGTCTTCCTAAATGAACTGGCAGAATGTTTACATTTGAATTCTATTTCTGTAGAATATTTTTTAATTTTTTTATTGAAACAGAGTCTCACTGTGTTCCCGAGGCTGGAGTGCAGTGGCACAATCTCGACTCACTGCAACCTCTGCCTCTCGGGTTCCAGCGATTCTCCTGCCTCAGTCTCCCAAGTAGCTGGGACTATAGGTGCGCATGACCACGCCTGGCTAATTTTTGTATTTTTTAGTAGAGACAGGATTTCACCATATTGGCCAGGCTGGTCTCGAACTCCTGACCTCGTGATCCACCCGCCTCAGCCTCCCAAAGTGCTGAGATTACAGACGTGAGCCACCGCACCCAGCTATTTCTGTAGAATTTATACCCTCACTGTTGCAGTGAGCCAAGATTGTACCATTGCACCACAGCCTGGGCGACAGAGCAAGACTCCGTCTCCAAAAAACAAAACAAAACAAAAAAATGATTTATACCCTCCCTGTTTCTTCTCTCCCACTTCTGCCTTCTCTTCCACTTCTGCCTTCTCCCCCTGTTCCTCATAGTTCTTGGGCACGTACTACTTCAGCAGAGACCTGGGTCCTCTTTTGGGAAATTCGGTCAACAGAAAGCTCAAGGAACAAGTCAAGACTGAAGACTGATTGAGTTCATTGAAGTGTGGTAGGATTGCATGGTGCCATTTGATATTAAAAGGCATGTATTGTTTAAGAAACTAAACAAAAGCCAACTGTATTTGAACAACAGTGTTTGTCAGTGAACTAGCTAGATAGGGAGGATAAAGACATGTATAGTGCGTTCCAGCCACAGACTAGATTGTGAAAAAGAGAACCAGCAAAAAAAAAAAACAACCCGCAAAACAAAAAACCCTGCAACTTAATCTCAGAGTTCGCTCCTGCAATAGTCAGTAATACATTTATAGTTAGAAAACTTCAATTTGGTTTGGCAACATCCCAACTATAGAACATCAAATAACTGATATATATACCCAGACACAAAACTTTTTATCAACTGAATAGCCAGTTGTGGATTTTGATCAATAAATGGGGGGGGAAACAACTTTAAAACCTTTAAGCCATGAGTTTATTCAATCTGTATCTTTGTATTCTAATAAGTAAATTTGCTTTCATTGTTAAACAGCAGCAACAAAGGGACACCAAAGATCTTTGCATACCTTATTTGGTTGTAAACTTGTTGAAGTCAAAGGTAATTTTTCTGACTTCTTTGTAATAGCTAAAACTTACAGAACAGCCTCTTTAAGCAGGGAACATTATTGTAAAGAAATTGCTCTTAGATTACTTTCCACTCAACGGTTTTAAGCTTTTTGTTTTGTTTTTAAAATCTTTTATGATGAACACTTGGTAAGTCTACTAGTTAGCTCAAAGCAGTTTTCTTTGAGGACCCACTCCAGGCTGGGAGACAGATCGAGATCCCATCTCTTAAAAACAAAAGATAATAAATATAGAGGGAAATGAATTGTGATACGGAGGTAAAAGCTAAAAGCAAAAGCTAAAAGCGGCTCCCTTCTATTACTGCTTCCTAAAGCTGTTGTGAGGATTAAATGAGTTAACGTAGGTAAAGCATTCAGAACAGTGCCTGGCACATAAGTGCTATGGATGTGTTAACTGTTATTATTGTTAAGAATGATTTAAACGCAATGGTCAGGAATGGCAAAGTCAAGAGTTCTGATAGGATACTATGGTTATTTAGACCCAAAGCAAAGCTGCAAAACTCCAGCTGACCTTCCTTGTGATATTTAGAGAAAATCCTGTTACCTAAGCCTCTGATATTTCATTATAGCCACTCAGCAAATGTTCATTTGGTACCTTCTATGTGTTGGGCAGTGTGCAAGGTACTGAGGGAGCTACAGAGACATGACATAAATATCACCATTAGGTGCTTATAATTTAATTGGAAAGTTAATAAGAACAAAATTAACTATAATAAAAGACCAGTATGCTAACTACAGTAATAAAGGTGCAGATAACATAAGTGAGCACTGAGAAGAAGGAGAGCTTACTTTCAATTAGGAAAATCTTGAGGGCCAGGCACAATGGCTTATGCCTGTAATTCCAGTACTTTGGGAGGCAGATTGCTTGACGCCAGGAGTTAAGACTAGCCTGCGCAACATGGGGAACCCCCGTCTCCTCAAAAAATACAAAAATTAGCTAGGTGTGGGGGCGCATGACTGTAGCCTCAGTTTCTTAGTGGGGTGAAGTGGGAGGATCACGTGAGCCTGGGAGGTTGAGTCTACAGTGAGCTGCAACCATGCCACTGCACTTTTAGCCTGGGCAAGAGAGTGAGACCTTGCCTCAAAAAAAAAAATCTTGGAGGAAATAGTGCTTGAACTAGGTCTGAGTGGATGTGGCATTGATAGATGGACAAATGAAAAACAGACAGTGCTTTTTATTAATATCATTGGAGGACACAACATGAACAGTGGTGACGGGGAAGGAAATGGGTCTATGCTCAAGAGAAGGTGCAAGCCAGCCACCTTTATTATTTGCACACAACCTGTTGTACAGTGATATTGCTGGTGGTCTTAACAGTGGTAATCATCTGTTGAGCATAATGCTGTTGCCAAGCATTGTTGTTCAGGGTGTTTCATCCTTGTTATTACATTCCATACAATAACCATATGGGTTAAGTGTTATTTTAGGTATTTTAGAGATGAAGAAAGCTACACAGAAGATGACTATGCCACAATTTAATCTCAGACTGGTTGGTGCAAAAGCCTCTGTTTCTTTCTGATATGCCTGGGTGCTGCTTGGAGATCACAAGTATTTGATTGACAGATAGTAGACACATATGCTATCATTTTGAGAATAGCAATGGATACAAATTAGGATATTCTTCATTCTCACTTCCGTATTTTCAGTAAGCAGATTTTCTGCCTCTAGTGTTTCCTGGAAACACCAAATAAAAACACATTTTTGTCTTTGACCAAGAATGTGCTTCTGAAAAACTTGCTCAGTGAGCATGCAATCAGTACAGCATTGGGTGTTCTGGAGGGAACATTCATTCTGGCTGTAGTGGCTTGAGGACCCCTATCTACAAGCTTTGACTATCTCCCTTTTCAGTGTCAGATAAATAGGCTTATCTATATAAATCAAATTTGAACTCTTGGAACGGAACTCAGGGTCTTCTATTCCCTGACTCCCCTCACTTCCCGAGCTTCTTTTTTTTTTTTTTTTTTTGAGACAGGGTCTTGCTCTGTTGCCCAGGCTGGAGTGCAGTGGTGCGATCTTTGTTCATTGCAGCCTCTGCCTCCTGGGTTCAAGCGATTCTCCCGCCTGAGCATCCCAATTAGCTGGGACTACAGGTGTGCACCACCACGCCTGGCTAATCTTTATTTTTTTTAGTGGAGATGAGGTTTTGCCATGTTGGGCAGGCTGGTCTTGAACCTCCTGGCCTCAAGTGATCCACCTGCCTCAGCCTCCCCAAGTGTTAGGGTTACAGGCATGTGCCACTGTGCCTGGCCCTGAGTTTATTTTCAAATCTGTAAAATGGCAGTAAGTGTACTTCTATAAAGTATATGGAATACTTGATAAAGTATTCACTGCTTTATAAATATATGATAAAGTATTCACTGCTTTATAAATACATGATAAAGTATTCACCACTTTATTATAAATACTGTTTTTGTAATCATAGTCTTGTGAGACAGTTGCATCCTTAGAGGTTTCTTTATAAATACGTAGAGGTCTTTGTTCCTACACTTGAGTGGCTTCAGATGGCTTATATTAGCTTTTGTCTCCTTTTCGGTGACAGACTCAACTGTTGTGTCTTTGTATTGGCATTATGCCTCCCTCTAATAGCCCACTCCTCCCTCAATTTGCTGCTTTTAATCAGCAGTCATCTAGGAAACCACATAATAGAACTTGTTAGCAATGTGTCTAAAATGAAAAAGTTGTTTTGTTCTTTTCTTTTACAGGAGGTGATTTTAAAAAAGAAATCTGAATTGGTTTGAAACTTTTATTTTTTTTAAATCTTGATAGCCTTCTAAAAATTGTAGGAGTTAATAATGCATGCACTTAATGTTTTAAGTAATGCAAAAGTGTACAAAAAATAAGTATTCTCTTCCTCCCTCCCTTTGTCTTCCCAATACCTCCCTAGCAATAATCACTGGTAGCTGGTGTGACTGTGCAACAGAGGCATACACATAATATTGTGCAACTTGCTTTTTTGACTGAACTATGAATTATTGATTTTTTTGTGTTAGTACATTATTGGTTATCTATTGATACATAGCAGAATCCCAGAACTAAGTGGTTTAAAACTGTGCTTATTATCTCATGGTTCCTATGTGTCAGGAGTTTAGAGGTAGCTTAGCTGGGGTCACATCTGAGGTTGCAGTCATGAAGGCTTAATTGGGGATAGAGAATTTTCTTCCAGTGTGACTTGCTCACATGGCTGGCTATTGGCAGACAGTCAGTTCTCCTTATGAGGTTCCCCATAGGGCTGCCTGAGTGTCTTCACAGCATCATGCCAGGCTTCTGCAAAGGGAGTTGACTTTAAAGGGAGCTGGGAGGGAGCCATCCTTATTATGACCTAGCTTCAGAAGTCATATAGCATCATTTCATTCTGCCCTGTGCTCAGAAGAGAGTCTGGTTAGGTCCACCCACAAGAGAAGTGAAATGAGGCTTCACTTTTTGAAGGGAGTCTTATCAAAGAATTTATGGACATATTTTAAAACCACCACAGTATGTATAGCTGTATCTCATTCATTTGCATATTTGCACTGTGTTGCATAGTAGGGATATACCATAATTTTTCCTTAGCCATGCCCCCATTTATGGATATTTTTACTCTTCTAAACAGTGCTGCAGTGAACATACATACACACCTTTAGCAGCTTGAGCTAGGATTTAGCCAGATTCTTAGAAGTAGCATTGTTGAGTCAGTAGGTGTTGGGTTCTGAGGGCCAGAGGGGTAGCTCTCCTGTAACTAAAAAACCTGACTGTGTACTAACATGTTTTATCTTTCAGCTCTGTTCTGGGTAGATTGTTCAGAAAGCTTTTGGAGTTAATCATTGCATGAGGCCAGACTCATGGAAACATAAAACATCTTAAAACATAGCTCTTAGGATAAAAATTTTAAATACTGTGAGAAATGAATGAAATAGAGCTAAAGATGTCAACATGAATGAAATTCATAAATATAATATTGAGTGCAAAAAGCAAATAAAATACATTTTGCATGATGCTATTTATATAAAATTTAAATGTGTGAAAAGCACAGTATTATGTTGCTTAGAAATAGATTAGTGTGAAGTAAAAATAAAGAGAAATGTGTGAGAATGATAAACCCAGAATTCAGGATAGTGGTTATCCTGAAAGGGATGCAGTTGAGGAGGGGCACACTTTTGGGGGATTTCTTAATTGGCAGAATGATGAGGACACAGATGTTTATATTATTCTCTTCCCTTTTTTTTTCTTTTATTTGGAGATGGAGTGTTGTTCTGTCACCCAGGCTGGAGTGCAGCAGCACGATCTTGGCTCACTGCAATCTCCCCCTGCCAGGTTCAAGTGATTCTCCTGTCTCAGCCTCCCAAGTAACTGGGATTACAGGTGTGCACCACCACACCTGGCTATTTTTATATTTTTTAGTAGAGACAACGTTTTGCCATGTTGGCCAGGCTGGTCTCAAACTCCTGACCTCAAGTGATCCACCCGCCTCGGCCTCCCACAGTGTTGGGATTACAGGCGAGAGCCACCACACTCGGCCATTCTTTTCACCTTTACCATCAACATTAGTGATGAAGTATGTACGTTGTATTGATTGATGATGATTCCAGTGCAGTGAATATAGTGGTAAAATTAATGCCTAATGAATATGTGCAGTTAATATCAAATATGCCAGACTCTAGAATTCAGGTGGATTTTTGTAGAGAAACAGTAATGACAGGAGCACCAGGCTCAAAGCAGTTCAAAGACCTAAGTTAAAGTGTCTTCACTACCGTCTCCAAAAGCAGCATTTATTTAACCTTCTGCGTCAGTTTTCTCATCTGCAAATTGGGAGCAGCAAACCCATCTCCCATTACCGTTCTACAGATCATATGAAATTTTTTAAAAATTAAAAATATGAAAAAGCACCTAGCATGGTGACTGCACACAGCAAATGTTCAATATTTTCTTCCTGCTTCCCCAGATTACTGCCATCTTCAGTTTGGTACCATTGCTAACATTAAACAAGTATGTGTTTTTAGTAACTGGCGAAGTTTCCATTTTTCCTTTATCTTGCAAGAAAACATATTTAGTATTAAATATTAAATTTTCTAGTGCCTTTACACAATGAATTAAAATTATTTACTAGTAGATACTAAACTGTACAGTTGTCATCTCTAGGGATTTCTTTTGTGCTGACATTTGAGCAGACGGTTTTTCTTTGCTGACTGAATATCTCTTTGTTGTGGTGTGTTGAGCTTGTTAATGACCAAATTCTTATGTGGCAGCTGCACATTACACATGCTTATTCCCCGTGTTTAGACCATAAATCTTCTGTAACTGAGTGACAGCACCACCTGCACGGCCTTTCAGGGTTGCAAATATAGCTCTAATAATGTTATTTCAAAATATTTCAGACATGTTTTTTCACACATTTTAGTCCCACTGTGACAATAAAATGATATTTTAGAGTATGAGAAGTTGTTGTTGTTGTTATTTCATGTGGATTTTATAATGGAGACAGACTGATAGTATGTCTTGTATGCAGGTTTATAGAACATGGGATATCAGGAGTATTTGGTACATACCCAGTGGAGGTTTATAAAATACTTGGAGTAATTCTGAGCTTGTTTATGTTGTTATTTTTCTACCTAAAATCTATTTATCCCCTAGTTTTTTTTGTTGTTGTTTCCTTTCAAGACGGAGTCTCACTCTGTCACCCAGGCCAGAGTGCAATGGCGCCATCTTGACTCACTGCAGCCTCCGTCTCCCGGGTTCAAGCAATTCTTGTGCCTCAACCTCCAGAGTAGCTGGGATTACAGGCACGCGCCACCCTGCCTGGGTAATTTTTTGTATTTTTGCAGAGACAGGGTTTCACCATGTTGGCCAGGCTGGTTTTGAACTCCTGACCTCAAGTGACCCACCCGCCTTGGCCTCCCAAAGTGAGCCACCAGGCCCGGCCCCCTGATTTTATCATTCTTAGTCAGCAGTATGTTAAAGGTTAACATTGGAACATTGGCACATTCACTCACCTGTCCTAACCAAAGCTTCTTGAGTTTGTGATACTGCTCCTTGTGACTGGCAGCCTAATAGTGATGAAGTGCAGGGACTCCTTAGCCAACCTGAGGAAGTCTAAATCTTGGCTCCTTCCCTTACTAGTTTGTGACCCTAGGCAAGTTACTCAACCTCTCTGTGCCGTAGTTTCATCTGTAAAATGGGGATGACAATAACATCTGCCTCCTAGGGTTATGAAAATTACAAATGTTTATAAAATATTTAGAACAGCATTCGGTGCAGAATGAGCTCTGTTGAGGTATTCATTGAATACTGCTGGGACAGACAGATACTTATAGAGCACACAGGGCTCAGCTTTTGTGAGCTCATTCCAGGTCAGATCTATGCCTAGACAGTAAAAGACATTTATTGTCTGAGTCAGGTAAGTAATACAAACTGGTAAGAATAGTGAGGAATATAAAACATTAACAATGATGCTTTCCCTTTGGTCAGATCTAACTAGAAGCCTTGGGGGGCAAGGGAGCCTGTTGGTGCAGTCTGTAAGTGTCACCTCTCAGGGCAGAGAGCAGGCTGGATGAGGGTGGGGAGGGGATCTGGAGATGCAAATAGTTTCTAAGACAGAGCGTCTTAATTCCTATGTAATTCATATGTTTGTGCGTATTTTTATATAAAAATCATTCTTCCCCATTGCCTTCCAATATACTTTATAAGTTTCTACAGAAAGAAATTTGGCCTCAGCATGTAACGGAAGGGAATATAAAAATTCTGAGTTGCTTACATTGTATATCCTGGATTAATATTTCAAGGCTTAAAACAAGGGAGAAACAGTTTATTTTCTACCTAATCCATAAAAGCCATTCCAAGCATGGGGGAAATGTTGAAGAGCTGATGGATAGAATTGATAATGCTGCCTCCCAGCTAGAAATGCAGCTGAAACTACCCACGTCTTAATACTTCTAATCCACACTAATAACTTGTGTTCATAAAAAGAAAAATTGAATTCTCCTTTTAGATTAATAAATCTGTTCCTTATTCAGCCATCTGATTCTTCTTCTAATAGAGACCTATTGAGCTCACTTTACTGTTTACATCTTCTAGGGTATAATGCTAGTGTGGAATATACTGAATTTTAAAAGTAGTTTAAAAAATGCTTTTAAAAAGCCATTGTCTAACAGACTGGACACACAGTTGTGTGTGGGGGAGGTTTAGGTAGCTGAGAGCTGATGGAGGAGGAGACTTTCTAATTCTCTTGGTGATTTCTTGCTAAAGCACCATTTAAAACTCCTTCTGGAGGTTTGTGAAGGAGCCTTTCTTGCTTCACACCATTGAATTAATTTCATGTACAGGTAGGTGTACAAGGTACATGATTTACCCTGGTTTGACAATTGATGTTGGTAGCTAAAAGTACTTATTCAGGATATGAGGAAACATGAACAAGGATTGAAATTAAATATGGATGGATGAATGAACTTTTTTGTACAACATGTACTTTAATTTTTAGAATAGTAAACATGAAAGCTGAAAAGCCATAAACTTGAATGCATGTACTTTTTGTTTTTCTTTCCAACTTTTATTTTAGGTTCGGGGGTACATGTGCAGATTTGTTACATGGGTAAATTGTGTGTGACGGGGGTTTGATGTACAGATTATTTCATCACACAGGTAATGAGCCTAGTACTCAATAGGTAGTTTTTCAATCCTCTCCCTCCTCCCTACTCCTACCCCCAGGCAGGTCTTGGTGTCTTATTCTTCCCTTCTAAGTGTCCATTGTGTACTCATTGTTTAGCTCCCGCTTATAATTGAGAACATGCAGTATTTGATTTTGTTTCTGTGTTAATTTGCTTAGGATAATGGCTTCCAGCTGCATCCGTGTTGCTGCAAAGGATGTGCTTTCATTCCTTTTTATGGCTGCGTAGTATTCCATGGTGTATATCATTAATACCACATTTTCTTTATCCAGTCCACCACCGTTGGACTTCTAGGTTGATTCCATGTCTTTGCTGTTGTGAATAGTGCTGCAATTAACATATGTGTGCATGTGTCTTTATAATAGAATGATTTATATTTTGGGTATATACCCAGTAATGGGATTGCTAGGTCAAATGGTAGTTCTATTGTAAGCTCTTTGTGAAATCTTCAAACTGCTTTCTCACAGTGGCTGATCTAATTTACATTCCCACCAGTGGTGTATAAGCATTCCTTTTTCTCCATGGACTTGCCAGTATCTGTTATTTTTTTACTTTTTTACCATTCTGACTGGTGTGAGATGCTGTCTCACTGTGGTTTGATTTGCATTTCTCTAATAACTAGTGATGTTGAGCATTTTTTTTTATATGCTTGTTGGCTGCATGTGTATGTCTTTTGGGAAGTGTGCTCATATCCTTTTAATAAGGGTTGTTTTTTGCCTGTTCATTAAAGTTTCTTATAGATTCTAGATAGTAGACCTTTGTCAGATGCATAGTTTGCAAATATTTTCTCCCATTCTGTAGGTTTTCTGTTTACTTCGTTGATAGTTTCTTTTGCAGTACAGAAGCTCTTTAATTAGGTCGCACTTCTCAACTTTTGTTTTTGTTGCAGTTGCCTTTGGTGTCTCTGTCATGAAAGGTTTGACAGGGCCAATGGCCCGAATGGTGTTTCCTAGGTTTTCTTCTAGGGTTTTTTTTTTTTTTTTTTTTTTTCCTGCCTCCCTTCCTCTCTTCGAGGGTTTTTATAGTTTTAGGTTTTACAGTTAAGCCTTTAATCCATCTTGAGTTGATTTTCATATATGGTGAAAGGAAGGGGTCCAGTTTTAATCTTCTGCATATGGCTAGCCAGTTATCCTAGTACCATTTATTGAATAGGGAGTCCCTTCCCCACTGCACATTTTTGTTAACTTTGTCAAAGATCAAATGGCTGTAGTTGTGAGGTTTTATTTCTGGGTTATCTAACCTGTTCCATTGTTCCATGTATCAGGTTTTGTACTGATACCATGCTGTTTTGGTTACTGTAGTCTTGTAGTATAGTTTGAAGTCAGGTAGCATGATTACTCTAGCTTTGTTCTTTTTGCTTAGGGTTGCTTTTGCTAGTTGGGCTCTTTTATAGTTCCATACAAATTTTAGAAGAGCTTTTTCCACTTATGTGAAGAATGTCATTGGCGGTTTGATGTCAATAGCACTGAATCTGTAAATTGCTTTGGGCAGTATGGCCCTCTTAATAATATTGATTCTTTCTCTCCATGAGCAAGGAATGGTTTTCTATTTGTGTCATTTCTGATTTCTTTGAGCAGTGTTTTATAATTCTCGTTGTAGAGACCTTTCACCTCTCTGGTTAGCTGTATTCCTAGGTGTTTGTATGTGTATGGTGGGGGAAGGGAGTGCTGCTGTGAATGGGATTGCATTCTTGATTTGGCTCTCAGGTTGGGCATTATTGCTATATAGAAATGGTACTGATATTTGTACATTGATTTTGCATCCCAAAACTTTGCTGAAGTTGTTAATCAGATCTAGGAGCCCTTGGACAGAGACTGTGGGGTTTTCTAGTTAGAGAATCATATCATCTGCAAAGAGAGAGTTTGACTTTCTCTTGGTTACCTGTTACTTCTTTCTCTTGCCTGACTGCCCTGGCTAGGATTTCCAGTACTATCTTGAATAGGAGTGGTGAGAGTGGGCATTTTTGTGTTGTTCTGGTTCTAAAAGGGAGTGCTTCCAGCTTTTGCCCACTCCGTATGATGTTAGGTGTAAGTTTGTCATAGATGGATCTTATTATTTTGAGGTATGTTTCTTTAATACCTAGATTGTTGAGGGTTTTTAACATAAAGGGATTTTGAATTTTATCGAAAGCCTTTTCTTTGTTTACTGAGATGATCATGTGGTTTTTTAAGTTCAGATTATGTGATAAATCACATTTATTGATTTGCGTATGTTGAACCAACCTTGCATCCCAAGAATAAAACCTACTTGATCATGGTAGATTAGCTTTTTGATGTGCTGCTGGATCAGTTTGCCAGTATTTTCTTGAGGATTTTTGTGTCTATGTTCATCAGGGATATTGGCCTGAAGTTTTCTTTTTTTGTTGTGTCTCTGCCAGGTTTTGGTATCAGAATGATGCTAGTCTTATAGAATGAGCTAGGGTAGAATCTCTTCTTAACTTTTTGGAATAATTTTATATTTTATTAATATATGTCTGGTAGAACTTGACTGTGAATCTGTCTGGTGCAAGGCTTTTCCTGATTGGTAGGTCTTTTATTACTGGTTCAATGTCAGAACTCATTATTGATCTGTTCAGGGTTTCACTTTCTTCTTGGTTCAGTCTTGGAGGTTGTATGCTTCTGAGAATTTATCCATTTCTTCTTCCAGGCTTTCCAGTTTGTGTACATAGTTGTGTTCATAATAGTCTCTGAGGGTTTTTTTTGTTTGTTTGTTTTACAGAAATACTCTGAGGTATTTCTCAGAGGAATTTATCCATTTCTTCTTCCAGGTTTTCCAGTTTATGTACATAGTGGTGTTCATAATAGTCTCTGAGGGTATTTTTTACAGAAATACTCTGAGGTATTTCTGTAGGGTTGGTGGTAATGTTTCCTTCATCATTTCTGATTGTGTTTATTTGGCTCTTCTCTCTTTTTTTCTTAGTCTAGCTAGAGTCTGTCAATCTTATTTATTCTTTCAAATAACCATCTTTTAGGCTGGGCATGGTCCCTCACACCTGTAATCCCAACACTTTGGGAGGCCAAGGTGAGTAGATCACCTGAGGTCAGGAGTTCAACACCAGCCTGGCCAACATGGTAAAACTGTCTCTACTAAAAATACAAAACTTAGCTTGGTGTGGTAGCGCATACCTGTAGTCCCAGGTACTTGGGAAGCTGAGGCAGGAGAATCACTGGAACCCAGATGGTGGAGGTTGCAGTGAGCTGAGATTGCACCATTGCACTCCAGCCTGGGCAACAGAGCGAGACTCTGTCTCAATAATAATAATAATAATAACAACAACAACAACAACAACAACAACCAACTTTTGGTTTCATTGATCTTTTGTATGGTTTTTCACATCTCAATTTCATTGAGTTCAGCTCTGATTTTGATTATTTCTTTTCTTCTGCTAGCACTGGGGTTGGTTTGCTTTTGTTTTTCTAGTCCCCCTAGGTGTAATGTTAGGTTGTTAATTTGAGGTCTTTCTGACATTTTCATATGGGCATTTAGAGCTGTAAACTTTCCTCTTAACACTGGTTTAGCCATGTCTCACAGATTCTGATATGTTGTAGCTTTGTTTTCATCAGTTTCAAAGAATTTTTTTATTTCTGTCTTAATTTCATTGTTTACCCCAAAGTTAGTAATGAGCAGATTGTTTAATTTCCTTTTCATTGTATGGGTTTTAAGAGATCTTCCTGGTATTGATTTCCATTTTTATGCTGTGGTCCGAGAGTGTGGTTGGTATGATTTTGAGAATCGTAATTTGTTGAGAATTGCTTTATGGCTGAGCATGTGGTATGTGCCATGTGCAATTTTAGAGTATGTGCCTTGTGCAGATGAGGAGAATGTATATTCTGTTAGGTGGAGTGCTCTGTAGATATCTGTTAGGTCCATTTGGTCAAGTGTTGAGTTCAGGTCCCAAATATCTTTGTTAGTTTTCTGCTTCAGTGATCTGTCTAATACTGTCAGTGGGGTTTTGAAGTCGGCCACTATTATTGTGTGGTTATCTTAAGAGTCTATAGGTCTCTAAGAACTTGTTTTATGAATCTGGGCTCTCCAGTGTTGGGTGTATATTTAGGATAGTTAAGTTGTCTTGTTGAGGTAACCCTATATCTTATGTAATGCCCTTCTTGGTCCTTTTTGATTGTTGTTGGTTTAAAGTTTGTTTTGTCAGAAATAAGAATAGCAACCTCTGTTGTTTTGTGATTTCCATTTGCCTGATTTTTCTTTATCCCTTTATTTTGAGCCTATGGGTGTCATTGCAGGTGAGACTGGTCTCTTGAAGACAGCATAGGAGATTGGGTTTTGCTTCTTTATCCAGTTTGCCATTCTGTACCTTTTAAGTGGGGCATTTAGTTTGTTTACATTCAAGGTTAACATTGACATGTGTGGATTTGACCCTGTTACTGTGTTGTTAACTGGTTACTGTGTGGTTGCTTTTAGTGTCATTGGTCTGTGTACTTAAGTGTGTTTTTGTGGTGGCTGGTAATAGCCCTTTATTTCCATGTTTAGCCCTCTCTTAAGGACCTCTTATAAGGCAAGTCTGGTGGTAGTGGATTCCCTTAGCGCTTGCGTGTCTGAAATGAATTTTATTTCTCCTTTGCTTATGAAGCTTAGCTTGGCTAGATATGACATTCTTGGTTGAAATTTCTCTTCTTTACGGATGCCGAATATAGGCCCCCAGTCTCTTCTGGCTTGTAGGGTTTCTGCAGAAAGGTCTGCTGTTAGCCTGATGGAGCTCCCTCTGTAAGTTACCTGCCCCTTCTCTCTGTCTTTAGTATTTTTTCTTTTGTGTTGACCTTGGAGAATCTGATGGCTGTATGTCTTGGGGATGGTTATCTTGTATGGTATCTTGCAGGAGTTTCCTGAGTTTCCTGAATTTGAAAGTTGACCCCTCTAGTGAGTTTGGGGAAATTTTCATGGACAGTATCCTCAAGTATGTTTTCCAGGTTGCTTGTTTTCTCTCCCTCTCTTCCAGGGATGCCAGTGAGTTGTAGGTTTTGATCTCTTTACATAATCCCAGGAATCCCATATTTCCAGGAAGTTATCTTCATTTCTTTTCCTTCTTTTTTGTTTCTTTTGTCTGACTGAGTTGATTGAAAGAACTCGTCTCTGAGCTCTGAGAGTCTTTCCTCAGATTGGTCTCTTCTGTTGTTAATACTTGCAGTTATATTATGAAATTCTTGTGAATTTTTCAACTCTATCAGATCAGTTTGGTTCTTTCTTAAAATTGCTATTTTGTGTTTCAGCCCTTGTATCATTTTACTGGATTCCTTAGGTTCCATGGATTGGGCTTCAACTTTGTCCTGAATCTTGATCTTTCTTGCCCTCCAGATTCTTAATTCTGTGTCTGATGTTTTAGCCATTTCAGTCTCATTAAGAACCATTGCTGGAGAGGCAGTATGGTTGTTTGGAGGTAAGAAGACACTGCAGCTTTTTGAGTTGCCAGCGTTCTTGCGCTGGTTCCTTCTCAGCTGTGTAGGCTTTGAAGTTGCTGTCCTTTGAGGCTTTTGCTTTTATATTCTTTGATGCCCTTGATTTGACTGTAGCATAATTGGGTTCATTTGACTGGCTTCATTTCAGAATGCTTTCAGGGGGCCAAGGCTTAGCTCAGCACTCTGGGGCCGTGTGCTCTAACCCTGGAGGTCTGAGACCAGGCCTACAGCTTTGTTTTCTGGCCCCTCGAAATTAAGCACCTGCCATGCTGGAGGAACTTAGGTGTTCCTGGTCCACTGGCAATAACATTCCAATGTGGAGGTGCCAGCAAAAGCGCTTTGTCAGGACGGTGGCAGCAGGGTCCACGTGCACGTGCCAGTAGTGATGGGGTGGTGGGGTCTGTGCACATGTACACCAGTGGTGCATGCACTTTTTAAATTAAACTTATCTAGCTAGAGGAACCATCTCGAGATGGTTTCCAACAAAATTTTGACAGAGCAAGTTTTTCCAAGTTCTTTCTCTTGGTATGGACTAACACGTACCTTAACAGAAACTTCTGAAGTATAAGTCTCACATTTAAGAGGAATGCAGCCTTCAAAAGTTCTCAAATTTCTCTGAAATGGAAACATCTGTATGAGTTGCTGGAAGATGGTGTGCATTTTTTAAGCTTATTCTCACATCAAAAGTTCATTTTACCTTTCTTTCCAATACATGCATTTTTGCTGTAAGTTTCTCTCTCTAAGCATAGCTTGAGTTGCATCCCACAAGTTTTTAGGTCATAGGTTCCTTTTTTTTTTTTTTGAGACAGAGTCTCGCTCTGTTGCCCAGGCTGGAGTGCAGTGGCTGGATCTCAGCTTGCTGCAAGCTCCGCCTCCCGGGTTTACGCCATTCTTCCGCCTCAGCCTCCCGAGTAGCTGGGACTACAGGCGCCCACCACCACGCCCGGCTAGTTTTTTGTATTTTTTTAGTAGAGACAGGGTTTCACTGTATTAGCCAGGATGGTCTCGATCTCCTGACCTCGTGATCCACCCGTCTCGGCGTCCCAAAGTGCTGGGATTACAGGCTTGAGCCACCGCGCCCGGCCGGTCATAGGTTCCTTATCAAAATATTTTTAATTTTTTTTTTTTTACTTTATCAATAATTGGGAAATATTTATTTTCTCATCCTTTGGGAATTAGCATGTGAAGAATTCTGTAGTTTTTAGGTACATTGTTCTGTATGTGAAGAAGTCAGATTTGTTAACATTGTTGGGAACCTGTAATTTCCTTATGAATTTCTTGGGGTCTGTTCTTTTGCTTAGAGATGTTGACAAAAGTCCAACTCTATAAAAAGTGTCTACTTTTCTCCATCAGGTCTATCATATTTTGTTTTATGCATTTCTTATCTTGTATATGAAGTATATTTTCCTGTTAATTGATTTATGAGATGTCTTTTTAAACAATTTCTAGTGATGCTTTTCACCTTAAAGACTTGCGTATGATATTAATAGAGTTTTGTTATTTTTATTTTCTGGCCAGTAGTTGTATTGTAAAATTTCTTTACTTTTACTTTCAATACTTTTTAGCATTTCTATATCTTATATTTAAGTTGTATTACTTATAAACTATTAAATCCAGCCTCACAATCTCTGTCTTTTAAATGGCCTATTGATGCCATTTGGTGTTTTGTTTTTGAAACGGAGTTTTGCACTGCTGCCCAGGCTGGAGTGCACTGGTGCGATCTCAACTCATGCAACCCCCGCCTCCCGGGTTCAAGCGATTCTCCTGCCTCAGCTTCCTGAGTAGCTGGGATTACAGGCATGCGCCACCACACCCGGCTAATTTTGTATTTTTAGTAGAGACAGGGTTTCACCATGTTGGTCAGGCTGGTCTTAAACTCCTGACCTCAGATGATTCGCCCGCCTTGGCCTCCCAAAGTGCTGGGATTACAGGCATGAGCCACCGCACCCGGCCTCTATTTGCTTTTAATATACCTTTAATACGATGTGTACACTGGTTCTTGAACATGAGTAAAATTTCACAGAGCTGAGAATGGGTGGGAAGCAGCCCAGGCACCTGAAGTAACATAACAAACAACAGAAATAAAAATGAACTGCATGCTAGGTTATAGGTAGGTAGATAGATCTTCCTCCTGGGGCAGAAGGGTATAAGCAGCAGAGGGCAACCGGGGCCTTGTCTGTAATGGTGAAGAGTTCAGACACATCTTGGGTGCCTCCCAACTGTATATGCTACCGACTGTGCTAAGCACTTGCACAGGTTGGAGCGTATACTAGAAATTATGTTTTCCCAGAACTGTGTCTGACACTTTGATAGAATGAAATGAAAATATAAGACATAGTTCTTACAATTAATTCAATTGAAAAGATAAACAAGACCTGGGAAAATACCGTTTCTCTATAATCATACAGCACTTCTGAGACCAGATGTGTGTTTTTTTCCCCCACATCAGCCAGTTCTCAGACTTCAGCTGAGTGTCCTACAATCCAATTCAATTCTGACTCTATCTACTACCTATCTGGATTTAGTGTCAGATCCCACCAGTTAAGGTCTCAGCCCACAAGACTGCCCTCAGTTCAGATGCTAATTGCAAGTTTAGCTCTTGTACTCCTATTAACTATAAATCAGGGTTTCCCATAACCCCCTCCTTAGATAATTTGCTAGAATGGCTCCCAGAACTCAAGGAAACACTTTATTTACATTTATTGGTTTACTATAGAGGATGTAACTCAGGAGCAGCCAAATGGAAGAGATAGTTAGGGTAAGGTATGGGCGTGGAGGAATGATGCACAGAGCTTCGATACGCTCTCTGGGAACACTGGCTTCTCGGTACCTCCATGTGTTCACCAGCTCAGAAGCCCCTCAAATCTCAGTCCAGGAGTTTTTGTAGAGCTTAATTTCTAGCTTTCCCAAAGGTTGATGGATGGGGCTGAAAGTTCCAACCCTCTAATCCCCTGGTATTTCTGGTGAGGAGCCCATCCTGAGGCTATATATGGGCCCTACCCTATGGCACTTCATTGGCCAAAAACTCAGGTTTGAGCAAAAGAGGGGTCCTCATGAGTAACCAAAGACGCTCCCATCACTCCGGAAATCCCAAGGGGTTTTAGGAACTCTGTGCCAGGAACCAGGGACAAAGACCAAATATATTTTGTATTATAACACACAAGATACATTCATTTTTAAAGTAATAATATTAAAAGTTCAGAAAAATGAACAATAGGTGTTCAATAAAAAGGAAGATGCCTGAGGAGGAGGTGAAAATCGAACTGGCCCCTGGCATACATCTTGTAACTGTGTTGTTTTCTTCTCGTCCTTACTAGACCACCCTCCATGCTGGTAAGGATCACATCTCTTCTGTGTCTGCAGAGCCTCCTAGTATAGTTCTTGGTACAGAGAAGGTACTAAACAAGTGTATGGAAAGGCATGAGGGAGGAACCAGCTGCCAGCCTAACAGGAACGTGATAGGGAGGAATAGCAGAGTGAATTCTGCTCCCTGGAGAGTGAGGATGCCAGGATGAGAGGCTTGGGGAGTTTTGAGCAGCAACAGGGGGAAAATATCAGTCTAGCCTGATGCCCTTGTGGCTGTGATTCATGCCTCTTTTTTTGTAACTAACAGGGGTTATTAATTGTCGATTGAGTATGTGGAAATGGAATGGAATGGGCAAGACCTGTGGGAAAAGCATAAAGAAGCCTGGACACTGTCTACAGTGCCCTGTCAACTTTGCCCATCTGTTAGTCTCATGCCCTAGGAAGCCAGGCTGCTTTTCTCACCCTCTCTGCTCAGCTTCTTTGCAGTTCAATTCCAGTTCTGGGAATGAACAGGATCACCTTTCAAGCATGTTTCCTAACACAGACCTGAACTATGCCTCCGTTGTTAGCTCTCATTGTCCTTAATACAGGTCATTATCACTTTAACTGGAAGTGCCTCTTTCATTTATTGCCACAGTAAACAAACATCCTATTTATGTTCATAGATTTTAGTGGAATGAATGATAGTTTGACTAAAATGTGGTAGTAAATTTACTGCAGATATACTGTAACTTATTGGAATCCCTAGTTGTTATTTTTCTGTGATTATATATATACCATTGTTTTTCCCTTTTGAAACTTTTTTAGTTTTTGAGTTTAAAAATTTAGGAATTTATAAAACGTTTTCAGAAAATGTACAGTTATTTATCATGCTGACTTTTTTTTTAAGCTGTTTTCTCTTAAAAAAAAATTTTTTTTTCGAATCTAGATTTATCGAGTATTTTTTCATTTGTTTGTTTGTTTTTTTGTGACGGAGTCTTGCTTTGTCACCCAGGCTGGAGTGTAGTGCCTGCGATCTCGGCTCACTGCAACCTCTGCCTCCCAGGTTCAAGCAATTCTTCTGCCTCAGCCTCCCCAGTAGCTGGGATTACAGGTGACCGCCACCACGCCCAGCTAATTTTTATATTTTTAGTAGAGACAAGGTTTCATCATGTTGGCCAGGCTGGTCTCAAATTCCTGACCTCAGGTGATCGCCTGGGCCTCCCAAAGTGCTGGGATTACAGGTATAAGCCACCATACCCGGCCTGTCTAGATTTTTTTAAAGATCTTTTTTTTAAAAAAAAATGTAGATTTTCAGTTGTATGGATTTTGATCCCCAGGTAATTTGAATTCAGAACAATGTTTAGAATGAATCTGTTGACTCTGCAATGAGGAAAGGCCTCTTTGCTTTCTAAACAATGAATGTTTCTGGAATTACACTGATATTTAGTTGATGGGGTAAGGTTGTACATTCTATAGGAAAGAGATTCTCAAGGTTTTCATGTTTTTAAAAATTCCCAGAACCCCACATAAGAGTAGTTATTCTTAAATTTACTCAAGCTGCAGACCATTCCTAGAATCACAGACCCCCCAAAATAACTATGGCACCAGGAATTTATGGTTTATGTCTTGAATAGCTCAGTATTTTTGACAACTATAATAGGAAATGAAAAGCTGCTCCTGTCCCATTTAAAAATAACTATGAGATTTTTAAAAATTGGATGTGTATTTTCAACTCCAGTTTAAGTGTATATCTGATGCCCTGATGAAAACAAATTGTCATCCTTAACTTTGAGACATTTAGGTTAAAGGAGAACAATGGCACTTAGATATTTTTGGACTCAAGGTTGTAGGAATAAGGTTAAGTTATTTCAACACAACAGAGATAGTCGGAATGAATCCAAACTTTGATGAGTACTTTTACTTGAAACTAGAAAAATGCACTGCTTCATTGTGTCCTTGGCCTTGTTGCAATATGGTGGCTGTCTGGTATTAACAGAAAAAGGTCTGGGCCTCACTTTTTTCTTTTTGGGTGTTTGCATTGATAAATCAAAAATACCCCAATAGTGTCTTCTTCCGTAAGATGTTATTCAGATGGTAGTTATGGTAACCATGGGAGCTCGGAGATCTCACAGTGCCTATTCCTCAGCCTCCCATAGGGAATTGTACAGTGCAGCTCTGTAGGGGAGTTACATTTAATGAAACTAATGGTTAAAAAGAATTAGTTGAGCACTTCTCAGGCACTGTGCGAAGTGCTCAACACAGATTATATCAGTGAATTCTCCCAAACTCTTGTGATAGCCCTGATTTATAGACAAGAAGAAAGGATAGTGAATCTAAGGTACCCAAGCAGGTAAATCGCTGAGCTCATCCAGAGCTTGAGCTTGTACTCACCATGCCTAGGTAACATTACCGGGCTTGGTGAAAAGAAGAGCTGAGCAAATGGAAGCTCTAATTCTAATCACAGAAAAATTAGGAGTAATAGTTTTACCACCAAACAGGAATGGAGAACTGATTGGGCTGTTGGAATATATTTTTTACAGCAGTGCCAGACGTCGCTCATGGCCATGTGTGCGTTCTTTGTCGTCTTTCACTGTGGGCTGAACACTGCAGCTGCTGGGAAGGAAGGTGCATGGATGCTGTTATTACAGTCTTCACTTCATTTTTCCTGTAATTATGTTAGTTGAAACCAGGAGTTAAATAGAGAAATTCTTATATCTCTGATTGACATCTATACATGATCTCAGCTTTCATTAAAACAAGTTTTGTGAGTGGTTTGACGAGTATTTACGGACTGACTTCGTATCATGGTGACTAGTTTCAAAGATCTGCAAAAGGAATCGGCTCAATACAATCACTAGTGCCAGTTGTACCACTGCACGGAGACATATTTTTTATAAATGAAAAAAACTTTGAAGCTGAGTGTATTCATTTGCATGGGCTGCAGAAACAAACGACTGGAAACTGGGTGGCTTAAACAACAAAAATGGATCGTCTCACAGTTCGGGAGGCTGGAGTCGGAGGTGAAGGTGTTTGCAGAGTTGCTTCCTTCTGGGGGCTTTGAGAGAATCTGTTCCATGCCTCTCCTCTGGCTTCTGGCGGTTTGTGGCAATCCATGGCATTCCCTGGCTTATGGAAACATCACCATGATCTCTGTCTTCGTCTTCACAGGGTGTTCTTTCTGTGTGTTTGTGTGTCTGTCTCCAAATTTCCCCTTTTAATAAGGACACTAAGCATAATGGGTAAGTAAGCCTAACCTAACGACTTAATGACCTTTGTAAAGATTCTCTCTCCAAGTAAGGTCACATTCTGAAGTACTGGGGGGTTAGGACTTCAACATATGAATTTGGGCAGGGTGGAGAGGGGAACAGTTCAACCCTTAACACTGGGCATGGACAACTGTATGTCACACACACCCTTTCCCTGGTGGCTCTCCCCTCCCAACTGCACTAGCTGAGGCGTTATAGATAGAATGTCCAATTCACTGAATAAGTTCTCTTTAGTAGGGTGCAGCTCCTGTCCAGAATAATGCCAAAATAATAAAACTTTACAGTGATTCAAAATTGAAACTTGTCCCTTCTGCCAGCCCAGGCCTGCTTCAGGCTTAGAAGCCTGCAGTGAGAAAGTTAATGTTGTTGGCTTCCTTCCCTGTTCCACCTCTTCTCCTCAGTTCTGCTGTTTGCCACCCTTATGGAATCAGGCCTAGAGAGGCTTAAGGGACAAAAGCTGTTTGGTTGATGGCTGGGCTGTTTTCATTTGGCACAGGTGCCCTCTGGATGGCAGATGTGTGGTTCTCATTGGTAGGTTCCTGGGAGATCCTCCTGCTAAGCCTCCCTCTTCAGCTCTCTTGATGCAGTGGGCCTCTCCTCCAGCTGGCCCATGCTTTTGGTGCTCCACCCCCTACTGGTGACCTCTCCCCCTCTCTAGGCTGTACTCTCTTGGGGAAGCTATCTTTTTTTTTTTTTTTTTTTTTTTGAGACGGAGTCTCATTCTGTGGCCCAGGCTGGAATGCAGTGGCACGATCTCAGCTCACTGCAAGCTCTGCCTCCCAGGTTCACGCCATTCTCCTGCCTCAGCCTCCCGAGTAGCTGGGACTACAGGCGCCCGCCACCACGTCCGGCTAATTTTTTGTATTTTTAGTAGAGACAGGGTTTCACCGTGTTAGCCAGGATGGCCTCAATCTCCTGACCTTGTGATCCACCCGCCTTGGCCTCCCAAAGTGCTGGGATTACAGGCGTGAGCCACTGCGCCCAGCCCCAGGAAGCTGTCTTTTTTAAGGCAATCCCATGTCATTTGTCTTCCATGGAGTTTGATTTGGTTCATGGGAAACAAGAACCTTTGCTGTTAGTGGAGGTGTGGTCTACTCCTAGTGCAGCCTTTTAAACTTAGCTGATGGGTAGATGGAGCTCAGTCATAGTGTCTTACCTTTGTTCAGGCTTGAATCAATTCCTACTGTCTGTGTCCATCTAAGTCCAGTAGATGCTTGTCCAGCTCCTCAGGTAGTGCCCTGGAAGCCTTCCCAGGCTGGTGTGAGGTGGAGGATGGCATTTTCCTCTTTTCCCCTGCCATAGACAGAGGACACCCTGCACACCGACACCCTCCAGCAACATATGCGCCTCAGATTCTTCAACCTTAGCTTATCGGAGGCTGGAGGAGACTGAGTGGCTAAGATGGGCAGAGTTAGATAAAGCTTCACCCCTTGCAAGTCCCGCATGGATGGTCCGTTCTACATCTCTGTGCAGGTGTTAACTATGCCACTCCTAGAGGTGCCAGTCAGACCAGAGTTGGGATGGTATCATTTGCAGAGGAAAACAAGTGACTGTTTACTTAA
Source organism: Chlorocebus sabaeus (assembly GCF_047675955.1). NCBI lineage: Eukaryota > Metazoa > Chordata > Mammalia > Primates > Cercopithecidae > Chlorocebus > Chlorocebus sabaeus. Next base: position 98,915,722 of record NC_132904.1, on the reverse strand, counting down.
CTACAGAAGACTGGGTCATCTGATGTGAATTCCAAGAGCATCCTTGCATTTCATTTACACTTTTAAGCATCAGGAAACACAGTTTAATGCAAAATTTCCTTTGCCTGTTTTGTCAATTCATAGAAATTGACAAAATTTTTTGTGTCTTTAGCACATTTGGATTGACTTAGCGGAGAACTAACCTATTATAGCTTCCCATTTTTGCCCATGTAACTTTGTGCAGTATCTCTGAAGAATGTTTTATTATACCAGAGGCCAGGGGGAAGGGAGTGTGTAGGTGTTGAATCCAAAAGCAGTATCATGTTCATTGTTTTATTCCGCGGGATCATTCTGTTCTAAAGATATGATATAAACGTTGGTTCTTTGCTGTATTTAATTTCATTGCAATAGAATCCATTCAGCATTTTAAAAGGTGATTATTTTCATGTTAAATTCTATTACTTATATCTTCATAGAACATTCAGACTTGAATAAGAAAAGATTAGTTCAAGGTCATTTGAACTTAGTGCATTTGTATTACCTACTTAGATAATTTTTATTTATTCACCTATGTAGTATAAAAAGCATTAATTCCTTTTACCTTATTAAGAAAATAGATCATACTTAGTAGAAGAGATCACAGAGACCCAAAGTTGAAGAAAGTAGTAGAAATGTCAGTAGTAAAACCTGATACGCAGGTAAGCAGCACTATTAAAACCAACTTGTTTTGACAGTTAAGTCAAAAATAAATAATAGTGGGGGCCGGGCATGGTGGCTCAAACTGTAATCCCAGCACTTTGGGAGGCCAAGGCAGGCAGATCACCTGAGGTCGGAAGTTCAAGACCAGCCTGGCCAACATGGCAAAACCCCGTCTCTACTAAAAATACAAAAATTAGCTGGGCGTGGTGGTGCATGTCTGTGACCCCAGCTACTAGGGAGGCTGAGGCAGGAGAATTGCTTGAACCTGGGAGGCAGAGGTTACAGTGAGCAGAGATCGCAGGCACCACACTCCAGCCTGGGCGACAGAGCAAGACTCTGTCTCAAAAATAGCAATAATAATAAATACATATGGGGCCAGGCGGCGCAGTGGCTCACGCCTGCAGTACCAGCACTTTGAGAGGCTGAGGTGGGCGGATCACCTGACTTCAGGAGTTTGAAACCATCCTGGCCAACATGGTGAAGCCCTCTACTAAAAATACAAAAATTAGCCAGGCATGGTGGCACATGCCTGTAATCCCAGCTACTCAGTAGGCTGAGGCACGAGAATTGCTTGAACGTGGGAGGCAGAGATTGCAGTAAGCCGAGCTCGTGCCACTGCACCCCAGCCTGGGTGACACAGTGACACTTTGTCTCTAAGTAAATAAATAAATAAATATCAATCTATGTATCTTTCAAGAATAAGGCCAAAATAGTTGTGGCAGATAGGATAATATATGAAGTACCACTTTTGGTACTTGGCAGCAGTGGTGGGGCAAGGAACCCTAAGGCATTGGTACTGCTCTCACCGGGGGAAAGGAGAAGGCAGGCCCAGTGGTTAATTCTTTGTACCTTAAGTATTTGGACATAAAGAATAAAATGGGAGTATATAGGTGTCTTAGTACATTTTGTGTTGCTATAAAGGAATACCTGAGACTAGGTAATTGATACAGAAAATGTTTATTTAGCTTGAGGTTCTGCAGGCTGGGAAAGTTCTGCAAGCCCCGGTTTCTGGGGAGGGCTTTTATAAAGCTGTGCCACAACATAGCAGAGAAGGTCAAACGGGAAGTGGATAACTACAAAGATAGAAAACCCCAGGAGCATCCTGGCTTTATAACAACCCCCTTTCATGGGAGCTCATCCTTTCCACAGGAACTGATCCAATTTTGCCAGAACGAGAACTCACTACCATGTGAAGGGCATCAAGCCATTTATGAGGGATCTGCCCCCATGATCCAGACACCTCCCACTAGGCCCCACCTGCCAAGACTGCCACATTGGAGATCAAATTTCAATATGAATTTTGAGAGGGACAAAAAACCAAATCCAAACCATAGCAGTAGGCAACATAGGAAACCAATAAACCTGAAAATAAACTGAGACAGGAAATGAATACAGAAATTACATCATATTAAACGGACAAAGACATATGAAAAGCTTTCATTCCCTAGACATTGTATCCTAATAGGTACCTACAGTTGTAAACGTTAGTGAAATTGTGGCGTTAAAAAGAAGATGCAATATGAAATAAAATTAATACAGAAAGGTTTGCCTCTGGTTATATGCCATATTGTATACAAAAAGAAGGAAACCTTTCCTGGATGGAAACAAAAGTAATTGAAGTTTATTTTAAGGAGTACTGGCCGGGTGCCATGGCTCACGCCTGTGATCCCAGCACTTGGGGAAGCCGAGGCAGGCAGATCACTTGAGGTCAGGCATTTAGAACCAGCCTGGCCAACATGGTGAAACCTCATCTCTACTAAAAATACAAAAATTAGCCGGCATGGTGGCAGACGTCCATAATCCTAGCTGCTCAGGAGGCCAAGGCAGGAGAATCACTTGGACCCGGGAAGCGGAGGTTGCAGTGAGCTGAGATCTTGCCACTGCACTTCAGCCTGGGTGACAGTGAAACTCTATCTCAAAAAAAAAAAAAGAAGAAAAAAGGCATTAACAACATCAGTACCTATTTGTTTTTGTTTACATCATACCCCCCCCAAAAAGAAAAACTCAGTTTCAGGTATGAGCGAAGGTATTGTTTGAGTTGTGTATTTTAAATCACTAATTTTTCTTTTCATATCAAATTGACTTTTGGATTTTTAAAACTTTCACAGATAGTTTTAGAACTGTCCTTCCAGCTATGGGAAATCATTATTACCAGTATGACAGCTAGCCACATTCTGTGATGGTATTTCACTTCCTAATGCATAGGGGGAAGTTGGTTTTACTCTTAAAAAGAATAATTTACTTGCACTTCTCATTCTACCAGGAGGGTTAGAAACATGCAGCTACTGAATTTATTGTCCTCAAAGCCCCTTAGAAGGTATAGCAGAGAACTGGAAATTTAAAAACCATTTTTATATTCATTATCCATCCATTCAATAGGTATTTGTTGAAAGCCTACTATGTGATATGAAGTATGTTGAGATGTTCAGACAGATGATTAAGATGTGTCCCTGCACTGAGGGAACTCAGTCTTTTGGGGTTTTTGTTCTTCATATCTTCCCCAAAATTTCTAACTTTATATAAATTTAGACTTGGTTTCTGTTGAGTCTTTAACTAGTTTGAGACATTTTATTGCAGTATAGTGCAAAGTATTAATGGGCTAAGTATGTTAAATGCTGCTGTATTTGTAAGATCTCTTGCTTTGTCTGTGACCATGAAAGTCTCAGTGAAATGGGATCTTATTCCCTAAATTATAGCTCTGGTTTTAATGTTTCTTGATATTATTGCAGAGACTCAACATGTGCCTTCCAACCATACAAATGAAACTTCCAACAGTACTGTGAAACCACCAACTTCAGTTGCCTCAGTCTCCAGCACTATGACAGTCACCACCATGAAACCCACAGCAGCATCTAATACAACAATACCAGCAATGGTCTCAACAAATATGACTTCTACCACCTTAAAGTCTACACCCAAAACAACAAGTGCTTCACAGAACACATCTCAGATATCAACATCCACAATGACCGTAACCCACAATAGTTCAGTGACATCTGCTGCTTCATCAGTAACAAGTATGTATTAAAGCTGACCTGTTTTTCCTCTGCTGCAAGTAAATGCCACGTTTAAGTCATTATTCTGTCTTTCAAAAATAATATAGAAACTTTATATGCCTAGATTTTCCTTAATTCCCAATTAAATGTTCTTCACACAGAAAATCAGAGCTTTAATTACAATGTTAAAAAAAAAAAAGCACCTAAAACCCTTTTTTGTTTTGTTTTGTTTTTTTCTAGTCACAACAACTATGCATTCTGAAGCAAAGAAAGGATCAAAATTTGATACTGGGAGCTTTGTTGGTGGTATTGTATTAACGCTGGGAGTTTTATCTATTCTTTACATTGGATGCAAAATGTATTACTCAAGAAGAGGCATTCGGTATAGAACCATGTAAGTTTTGAATGGCCAGGACTTTTTAAAAAAATGGTTGTTGCACATCTTTAATTATGATAAAATATCAAGCCAGTGTTCATCTCAGGGATGAATAATTGATAGATTTATGAGTTACATTCCCATTAACCCTCTTTGCCCAAAGTAAATTATTTATGTACAAGCTTGTGATTATAATTATTTGCAAATGAAAATGGATGTATGTACTTACAAAAATGTATTTTACTAGTGTCAAACATACTTTACAAGAGACCAGAGTTAACCCACCCTGAAATTTTCACTTACTCATACCACTAATCATAAGAAATACCAGTTCTCAGCAGGCGGTTGACGTAGTATGTCTGTGTCTGTTGTGGTACTAAATAGCATCCTTGGTAAAACCATGGCTTTTGCTTTCCATGACAAAGACAAACAAAAGAAATTCCTCTGACACCCTCATTATCCCTGATAATTTAAATGAGTAGTTAGTATAAATAATATAATTTATCATTTTATCTATAGCAAAACTCTCTATAGATGTGCATTATCAACAAGACCTAATCAACAAACCATGTTTACCCTACATGTAGCTCTATAGGTCTTATGGTTTGAGGACATATCCAAAATTTTGTTGCTCCAATAGTCCTTTTTGTTTATATTTTTTGAATCTTACATGTTGTCTTAGTTCACGCTGATACAACAAAGTATCATACAGCTGGGTGCCTTAAACAACAGACGTTTATATCTCACACTTCTGGATGCTTGGAAATCCAAGATTAGGGTACCACCATGGTTGAGTTCTAGTAAGGGCCTTCTTCACATGGCAGAAAGAAGGCTAGCTAGTTCTCTGACCTCTAATTGTAAGGGTATTAATTCTGTTCATGAGGGCTCCACCCTCATGACCTAACTACCTCCCCAAGGCCCCACTTCAGAATATCATCACACTGGGATTAGGGTTTCAACATATTCATACTGGGTGACACAAACATTCATTCCATTGCATATATGCAAGAGCTAATTCACTTTTTTGATTGTTAATGTATATAAATACCGTAGAACAGATGACTGTTTTCCAAAATTTGCCTTGTGGGTTAACATTTGACATACATGTGTCCCACACACAGAGTTCCTATATCAAAAAGTTTGGGAAATGTTCAGTTGACTAAAGTAAACTAAAACAGTTTACTATAAGACTTCTCTAAGCCTTTAAAATGTTGATATACATTATGATTTTCCAGGATGGAATACAGTATGAACTGTTTCCCAAGTTTTTAACCAAAATACTTGTTAAATGATTAAATCCCTCCCCCTGCCCCTTTTCAAGGGGAGCTAATACTGTCTATCTCTTGGAACTAGTATTGTGTGGAATACATTTTGGGAAATGTTGGACTAGGCCATTGGAGGGAATCTTCCAGTTTTGATACTACATATGATTCAGTACACATAAAAGCAAATCAAACTTCTTGATATATTTGTAAGAAGTACTAAATAAGAACATGGAAGTTTCCCAATTTTCAATTTATTGATATAAGCTCTTAAATAAACATCTCATCATAAATGAAAATTGGATCTAACAGTTACATTACTAATACTTAAACAAAAATGATAATTTAAGAACAGATTTTTTTTTTTTTTTTTTTGAGATGGAGTTTCCCTCTTGTCACCCAGGCTGTGGAGTGCAATGGCACGATCTCATCTCACTGCAGGCTCCACCTCCTGGGTTCAAGCTATTCTCCTGCCTCAGCCTCCCCAGTAGCTGGGATTATAGGTGCCTGCCACCATGCCCAGCTAATTTTTGTGTTTTTTGTAGAGACGGGGTTTCACCATGTTGGCCAGGCTGGTCTCGAACCCCTGACCTGAGGTGATCCTCCCACCTTGGTCTCCTAAAGTGCTGGGATTACAGGTGTGAGCCACCATGCCTGGCCTTAAGAACATATTTTTTAAAGTTATATTTAAATGAAGTTGCATTGCATGTATTTATCCCATCAAACTCACTTTAGCTTCCAGGATCAAATAAGATCAGACACATTCACAGTGGTGTGGCTATAGGCTCAAACTCATTTTAAAAGAATATCAAGGTGATATTTTGTCAGATTAAAGGCATATTCAGAAACGTTCTTTTTTAAGGTCAATACATGAAAGAATACATAAAGGAAACTATGACTAAACAGAGTGCTTTTCAGTGGGCAGGTTTGGGCAAACCTTCCTAGTCTGAGGAAGCTAAGAGGCCAAAGGAAAAGAGGCTGACATACCCGGTTTCTCAGAAACTTTTTTTGGGGAGGGGGACATGGTCTGGCTCTTTCAACCAGGCTGGAGTGCAGTGGTGTGATCACGGGTCACTGCAACCTCAGCCTCCTGGGCTTAAGTGATCCTCTTAGGTCAGCCTGCTGAGTAGCTGGGGCTACAGGCACGCAGTGCCACACCGGGCTAATTTTTAAATTTTTTGTAGAGACAGTGGTCTCACTGTTTTGCCCAGGCTGGTCTCAAACTCTTGGGCTCAAGTGATCCTCTGTTCTGACCACCTAGAGTGCTGGGATTATAAGCATGAGCCACTGTGCCCAGGTAGAAATAAATATTTAATAGGGACTTACAAACAGAAGCTATGTCTGTGTCTGTAATCGCAGCAAGACAAGATAGGTGGATCCCCATGCCATAACCCCCATATCTTTAACCACTACGGTATACTGGATACTTAAGGAACTTTACACAGAACAATGACAATTTTGATTGTGCAGCTTGCAATTGTTCTAATGTTACTTTACTAACAAATAGGAACATAATTAGTCTTGACAGAAATACAAAACAAAGTAATTGTAACTTTTAATATATTACAGAGATGAACATGATGCCATCATTTAAGGAAATCCATGGACCAAGGAAGGAAGACAGATTGATGCCGCCCTATCAATTAATTTTGGTTTATTAATAGTTTAAAACAATATTCTTTTTTTGAAAATAGTGTAAACAGGCCATGCATATAATGTACAGTGTATTACATAAATATGTAAAGATTCCTCAAGGTAACGGGTTTGGGTTTTGTAATAAACATCTGGAGCTTACAGACAGTGAATACAAAGGTTTATATTCACTTTTAGCAAGCTCATAGTAAGACAAACAAGTCCTATCTCTTTTTTTTGTTTGTTTTAATGGCCGGGGGTGGGGGGGCATTGGTCACATATAACCAGTAATTGAAAGGTGTCATCACTGAAAGTGCCATCTGGGCATACAAATAAGGAGTTTGTCACAGCACTTAGGATTTTGGGTATCTTGGAGCTCACACAAAGAACTTCAGTGCTTTTCAGAGCTGGATATATCCTGATTACTGATGCCACACAGAAATTATACAATCAAGTAAACCAGATCTGAAGCATAATTTAAGAAAAACATCAACCTTTTTTGTGCTTTAAACTGTAGTAGTTGGTCTAGAAACAAAATACTCCAAGAAGAAGAAAATTTTCAAATAAAACCCAAAATAATATCTGTGTTTAACCCTGTTAGGGATCCATTGGAGCATTAAAGAGCGTATATTTTTATTAACTTTTGAGCTTTCAATGTTGATGTAATTTTTGTTCTCTGTGTAATTTAGGTAAACTGCAGTGTTTAACATAATAATGTTTTAAAGACTTAGCTGTCAGTATTAAATAATCCTGGCAATATAGGGGAAAAAACACCTAGAAGTTAGATTATTTGCTACTGTGAGAATATTGTCACCACTGGAAGTTACTTTAGTTCATTTAATTTTAATCTTATATTTCATGAATATTTTAAGAACTGTAGAGCTGCTTTCAATATCTAGAAATTTTTAATTGAGTGTAAACACACCTAACTTTAAGAAAAAGAACCCCTTGTATGATTTTCGAAGGAACATTTAGAATTCTATAGAGTCAAAACTGTAGCCTAATGCTGTGTTTATTAACCCAGGGATTGTGGGACTTCCCCCAGGCTACTAAACCCGCAGGATGAAAATGCTGTATTTTCTTTCATGCACTGTTGATATTACTCAGAGATTTGGGGAAATGACATTTTTTATACTAAAACACCAACATATTTTAGAATAAATTCTTAGAAAGTTTTGAGAGGAATTTTTAGCAGGACATTTCCTCCTTCCTGATTTGGATATTCCCTCAGATCCCTCTTACTCCATGCTGAAGGAGAAGTACTTTCGGATGCATTATGTTAATGGACAGAAAAAGCACAGTATTTGTAGAGACACCGGTATTAGCCACAATGTATTTTGGAGTGTTTTCCGTTTCACAGTTTATATTCCAGCACTCAAAACTCAGGGTCAGGCTTTAACAAAAGAGGTATGCAGTCACAGTAAATACTAAGATCGCATTTCTATCTCAGAGGGCCAAAGTAAATCACACCAGTTTCTGAAGGTCCTAAAAATAGCTCAGATGTCCTAATGAACATGCGCCTACATTTAACAGGAATACAATAAAACTATTGTGGTCCGCTTTTGTTTTGCAGAGAATGCTAGATATTAAGAATTTTGAAATGGATCATTTCTGCTTGCTGTGCATTATAACCAATAATCTGATGAACATAGAAAAAAATCCAAAATATGGATATGATTGGATGTATGTAACATATAGAGTATGGAGGAAATTTTCTGAAAAATACATTTAGATTAGTCGAAAGAGATGTGGGCTGATGGCTGAGTTGTATGTTACTAACTTGGCCCCGACTGGTTATGCAACCATTGCTTCATTTCTTTGCAAAATGTAGTTAAGATACACTTTATTCTGATGAAGGCCTTTTAAATTTGTCCACTGCATTCTTGGTATTTCACTACTTCAAGTCAGTTAGAACTATGTGGACCGACCTGAAGTTTCTTTTTGAATACTTGTTTCTTTAGCCCTTTGAAGATAGAAAAACCACTTTTTAAGTACTAAGTCATTTGCCTTGAAAGTTTCCTCTGCATTGCATTTGAAGTAGTTTAGTTATGTCTTTTCTCTGTATATAAGTAGTATAATTTGTTACTTGCAAATACCAGTACTTTCAATGCAGGTTTTTTTTGTTGTTGTTATCTATAAAAATTGAGGGAAATGGTTATGCAAAAAAAAAATTTTGCTTTGGATCACATTTCCTAAGCATAAATTTACCTTCTTAATTATGTTTACTTAGGAAAATGCTCAATTTTGCTTGCATTCCTTGAGAATGTATTTATTTGAAGATCAAAACAATCCAGATGTATAAGTACTAGGCAGAAGCCAATTTTAAAATTTTCTTGAATAATCCATGAAAGGAATAATTCAAATACAGATAAACAGAGTTGGCAGTATATTATAGTGATAATTTTGTATTTTCAGGAAAAAAAGTTACTCTTCTTTTCTTTTTATTATAATGACCAGCTTTTGGTATTTCATTGTTACCAAGATCTATTTTTAGAATAAAATTGTTCTCCTTCTAAAATTTTTTAAGTGTGTGATTTTGCTTTATTTCATTAAACTCAAGATAAATAGAAAACGCTCAAAATAAAAGGGCAGATTGCAAGTGTGGTTGTTTGGGTAAGGAGCAGCAGCACTACCTGGGAACGTGTTAGAAAATGCAAATTCTTTGGCCCCAACCCAATTATGTTGAGTTGGAAATTCTGGGGTAGAGCTCAGCAATCTGTTTTTTTAGAGACAGGGTCTTGCTCTGTCACCTAGGCTGGAGTGCAATGGCACAATCATAGCTCACTATAACTTTGAACCCCTCGACTCAGTTGAAGCGATCCTCCAGCCTCAGCCTCCTGAGTCGCTAGGACTGCAGGCATGCACCATCACACCCAGCTATTTTTAAAATATTTTTTGTAGAGATGGGGTCTCGCTATGTTGCCCAGGCTAGTCTCAAACTTCTAGCATCAAGCGATCCTCCTGCCATGGCCTCCCAGAGTGCTGGGATTACAGGACTGAGCCACTGCACCTGGCCAGCAGTCTCTTTTAATGAGCCTACCATGTGATTCTGATGTACACCAAAATAATGAGAACCACTAAAAGGATTTTTATTTGCAGCTGCTGCTGTATTCTGCTGGACAGTTTTAAAAATTGGTATACTAATGGTAGAAAATTTATTCTCTAGATAAATCAGTTACAAATGCATTAGTGTATGGTATTTTCAACAGTCTTTTTCTCCTTTAAAAGTAGATATAATTTAGGCTGGATGCAGTGGCTCACACCTGTAATCCCAGCACTTTGGGAGGACAAGGCGGGCATGTCACCTGAGGTCAGCAGTTAGAGACCAGCCTGGCCAACATGCGAAACCCCATCTCTACCAAAAATAGAAAAATTAATCGCCCGTGGTGGCGTGTGCTTGTAATCCCAGCTACTAGGGAGGCTAAGGAAGGAGAATCGCTTGAACTCAGGAGGTGGAGGTTGTAGTGAGCCAAGATCACACCACTGCCCTCCAGCCTGGGTGACAGAGCAAGACTACACCTCAAGAAAGAAAGAAAAAACGAGATGTAATTTGCATCTGAGAATGGATTTAAATATTATAGACAACCAAGGTAAAATGATGTTGTCTTAAGAAAAAAAATTTTTTTTTGAGACTGAGTTTTGCTCTTGTCACCCAGGCTGGAGTGCAATGGCATGACCTTGGCTCACTGCAACCTCCACTTTCCAGGTTCAAGCGATTCTCCTGCTCCAGCCTCTCTAGTTAGGATTACAGGTGCCTGCCACTATGCCCAGCTAATTATTGTACTTTTAGTAGAGATGAGGTTTCACCATGTTGGCCAAGCTGGTCTTGCACTCCTGACCTCAGGTGATCCACCCACCTCAGCCTCCCAAAGTGCTGGGATTACAGGTGTGAGCCACTGTGCCCAGCCAAAAAAAATTTTAAGTATCCTCCTATAGTCAAGCTCTGATGTCAGATTGCTTGGGGTTAAGTGCTTCCTCTACTATATACTAGCTGTATGACCTTGGGTAAGTTACTCCTCTTACCCTCCATGTCATCTGTAAAATGGGGATGGTAACAGTACTTACTGCACAGGGTTATTGCATGAGGATTATATAGGATACTTCATGTAAAGTATTTAGGATACTGTCTTGCACAAGTGCTAAAGTCTTAACTAATCCCAACAAAGCCAATTTTCTGATACCCAAGGGAAAAAAAAGTACCCCCTTTTTTTTCAAAAGATTAAAAGTACCCTCTTAAGATATTTGTTCACAATTCTGCCTCCCTCCTCACTTTGCTATGGCTTCAAAATGGGCACAGTTTACTCCCCCAACAACTTTAGGTGTGGGTATGTGTCTTGCTTTTAGTCCATAGGTACGAGAGTGGATGTAATAAACATGTCTGTTCTGGGGGGTAAAAAGACCCTCCTAACTTTCATCTAATCACTTTTTAAAAATTACGTTCTACCTACCAAAAAATGCGCAAATCAGAAGTATATAGAAATTTTGGCAAGTGACGTCACCAAAATGGTGGAGTAGGAGATACCAGCCTTCATGCCCTGTCAAAAGAAACAAATATACACTGCTATCCACAAACCAAAATAGCCCTGGAGGGCTCAAGGGCAATTGTCCTTTTATATATGTATGTATGTTAGTATGTTTGTATGAATTAATGAATGGCAGGATCTCCCACTCTGGCGCCCAGGCTGGAGTGCAGTGGTGTGATCATAGCACACTGTAGCCTCAAACTCCTGGGCTGAAGTGATCCTCCCACCTCAGACTCTCAAGTAGCTGGGACTCAGGTGCCACCATACTTGACTAAGTTTTTGGTTGTTTTTGTTTCTCAGTAAAAACAGGGCCTCACTATGTTGCCCGGGCTGGTCTCAAACTCTTGAGCTCAAGCAATCCTCCTGCCTCAGCCTTCCAAACTGCTAGAATTAGAGGCATGAGCTACTGCGTCCGGCCTCAAGGGCCCATTAAAAAATGTGCAACAACCTAGTGGAGAATTAAAAAAAAAAAAAAATGCACATAAAGAATTGCTTATGAGATCAGAATTCCTGAGACACCAGAAGATGGCTAAGGAGAAAGGCAGGGACTATCAGTATCAGTCATGTGGCCTGCTCTGCAGAGGATACCACCTTCTTTTGCCACAAAGGTAACCAACAGCCATGGCCATAGCAAGCTAGTTTGCACTCCAGAGCCAAGATCTCTCTGCATGTCCACACTCCGAACACTAACTCAGCTGCCGTTGAAAGCCCACGCTCCAGGCCCTGACTCCAAGGCTGGGCTGTGCACACCTATACTGCAAACAGTAAAGCCACTGCCATAGTAAGGGAGTTTGCACCCTGGGCCCCAGAGCCAAGGTTTCTCTATCTGTTTACACCCTGGAGACCAGCTCAGTCATCAAAGAGGGCCAGGCCTTCCCCCAACCCTAAAGCTACTGTAGCTGTGTGCACACTTGTGCTCTTGTCCCTACCTGTTTCACAAGCTCCCATACTTCACATACCATTATCAACTGTCAGCAGGGTGTCTGTGCCCTGGGCACCAGTGCCATTACCACCCCAGAGCTATAGTCCCTTTACATATGCTGCTCTCTGGGCATCACTCATCAGACACCAGTTTCATTACCACCTCAAGTGGGCTTGCATGCCAGACCCAGTGTCAAGAAGGATCCCTTTAGCCACAGCTTCCCTGGTCGGGGAAAGAGAGATCAAGAGGACCCTACAGTCATCATCACTGAGCACCCCAACAGCCCTTACCACTGCTGCAAACACTGACAGTGTTGGTTGCTGAGGATCCCTGCAGTTTTCAACAGTGGTCTCAGCTGAAACAGCTACAAGGAGACCACATTGCTGCATCCTCACAGCTGCCAGAATCACTGCACCTCACCCAGCCAGTGCCCTCACATCCCCCCCACAGGGAAGTCTTTCCTTAACAAAACCAGCCTGAAAAGTCTGGAAGAGGTGACTGCTGCACCAAATGCACAAACATCAACATAAAGTAAAAAGAAACATGAAAAGCCAAGGAAACATCAATATCAAAAGAACACAATAATTTCCCAGTAGCTAATGCCAGAGAAATGGAGAGCAACAAACTACATAACAAAGAATTCAAAGTAATCATTTTAAGGAAGCTCAGCACACTAAGGAAATACAGAGGAACAAGTCAATGAAATCAGCAACACAAAATGAGAAATTTAATAGATCGAAATAAAAAAAAAGTTCCATAGCTGCAGAGTACAACAAATGAAAAATGCAATAAAGATACCAGGTTCAACATAGCTGACTAGAGTGCAGCTACGATATGCCTCTTCCACAAAGAGGAACCAAAATATTGAGTAAATCACATGAACAGATCTTTTAAGAGAGAACAGGTTGGGAGCGGTGGCTCACACCTGTAATCCCAACACTTTGGGAGGCTGAGGCAGGCGGATCACCTGAGGTCGGGAGTTCGAGACCAGTCTGACCAACATGGAGAAACCCTGTCTGTACTAAAAACACAAAAATTAGCCAGGCATGGTGGCACATGCCTGTAATCCCAGCTACTTGGGAGGCTGAGGCAGGAGAATCATTTGAACCCGCAAGGCGGGTTCAAAAAAAAGAGAACACTGAAATTCAAGAGGAGATGGGAGACACTGGTGGAAGAAGGAAGAAATGGGACTGCATGCTTGATATCACCAAGTGCCAAGACTGGCCCCAGACCAGGAAAGGGTGAGTGAAGGAACCCTGGGCACCACATTCCTGCCATAGGCCTCTGAGATCTTAGCTACAGAAGAGTTCCATGACCCCACAGACCTTCAGACTGGCAGAGGGAGCTAGGGAATTACGTGGTGACCACACACACAGAGGTCACTTGAACTCGCATAGAACCTCAAAGGCTTCCATGTACTGGACAATTTAAACAAAGCGTGACTCTGGGCACCAACCTCCAAGACTCTATGTCCTGTCGTAAGCTGTTGCAGCTGCTGCTGTCTGCCAGACCAGGGAATGAGCAGGGCCCAGGCACTCTCACTCTTATATGCCACAAAGACAGGCTACATCTGAGCATACCCCATGCCTGCTCATCCCTCCCAAGACTGCCTGCCTGGCCATTCCCATGGCTTGTTGGGGAGGGACGGGACAGGGAGAACCTGACCCCATAGTGTAGCCACCATTGCCCCATCTGAGTGTTTTGTTGGCAGCCTGGGGACAATTTGCTCCTCCCTATCACAGCTGGTACTTGAGCCCAAGGGGTCAGTGGACAAGTCTGCTGACTTAGTACTGGTTCCCCAGGACTCAAGCACACCATCCAGGAGCATGGGGATTTATGATCTGATCTCAAGCAGGGTAGGAGCTCCCACTGTCAGAACCGCAGAGCAGAGAAGAGCATGGTGTGGGTTCATGCAGTGGCAGAGAAGCATGGTGGCCCTCCCTCCATAAGACTAAACCAGAAAGGGTATGGCCTAATAACCATGGTTTCTGCCCCTAAGGAGTCACATGGCCTGTGGCTAGGCAATTTGAATGCAGTTGGCTTGGGACTAGCGTAACCATTCTGTTCTGCTGCTGACAGCTGAAGGGGTGGCCTACCCCTCCACACCTGTGGGCGTTTCTCGTTAGGTGGAACTAGAGACTTGAGAAAAGAAATGAGACACAGAGACAAAGTACAGAGAAAGAAAAAGTGGGCCCAGGGGACCCATGCGGGCACCCGGTCTCTGAGTTCCCTAGTATTTATTGATAATTATCTTTACCATCTTAAAGATAAGGGAGTGGCAGGATAATAGGATCACTGTAGGGAGAAAATCAGCAGTAAGACATATGAATAAAGATCTCTGTGACATGAATAAGTTTAAAGGAAAATGCTGTGCCTTGATATGCATATGCAAACATCTCCATAAACCTTTTAGCAGCATTGTGCCAGCAAGTCCCACCTTTGCGGTTTTCTCCTATCCCAGTAAACAGAGCATACAATCAGGTTTTACACCGAGATGTTCCATTCCCCAGGGACGGGCAGGAGACAGATGCTTTTCTCTATCTCAACTGCCAACAACCGCCAAAAGGCCTTCTTTCCTCTTATACTAGTCCTCCTCAGCACAGACCCTTCACGGGTGTCAGACTGGGGGACGATCAGGTCTTTCCCTTCCCACGAGGCCGTATTTCAGACTATCACATGGGGAGAAACCTTGGACAATACCTAGCTTTCCTAGGCAGAGGTCTCTGCGACGTTTGGCAGTGTACGCGTCCCTGGGTACTTGAGATTAAGAGAATGGTGATGACTTTTAACCAGCAAGCTGCCTTCAGGCACTTGTTTAACAAAGGCACATCCTGCACAGCCCAAAATCCATTAAACCTTGAGTCACCACAGCACATGTCTCTTGCAAGGACAAGGTTGGGGGTAGGGTCACAGATTAACAGCATCTCAAATACAGAACAAAATGGAGTCTCTTATGTCTACTTTCTATATAGACACAGTAACAGTCTGATCTTTCTTTCTTTTCCCCACAACAGCTAGATACTGGAGACCTTCCAGCTCAGGGGTGTGGGAGCTGGGTGGGTCCCACTGCAACGTGGTACAGTGAAAACCCGGGGCTGTCCCAATTCCCCTGAATGGGCTCTGTAGCACAGGAGAGGCACCTCCTGGTCTCTCTGGAAGATTGCCCCAGTGGCCTGGAAGCTGACCCTAGACCCTTGCCAGCCACCTTGGCAGCAGAGCTGGGATGGGGACCACTGGGAACCCCATGGGCCCACTCATTGCCCAGGAACTCTGATACGTCTCCTGATTAACAAAGGCCAAGTAAAAAGTTTACACCATCGCAACTACCTGGCGCCTGCAAGTGCCAGCTACTGGCTGGGAGGTCAACCTCCAGGGCCCATCGCTTCTACTGACACCATGGGACAGTGCTTGGCCGTCTTTTGCCCGCAAGCTCCACCTACTGGCCCGTAGAGTGAACTGCACAACCCAATGTAATTCCTCCTGACAGAAGTACACAGCTCTGGAGAATGAGATAAGCCTCCCAACACCTCCACCTTCCCATCTCTGTAGGAGACAGTGAGCCTCCTCACACACACAGTACACCATTACTACAACCTAAAAACAACCAGCATTTGAGAAAACCACTACATTAAGGCTATTATTAATACAGAGCTTTGGCCCCCTAAAAACAAAGAGAAGCGGACTATGCACTTACCTTGCAATGCCCTACTTCAGAAATGAAGGAGAGATAAAGACTCTCAGACAAAAGCTATGGGGGTTCATCGCCGCTAAACCTGCCGTATAAGAAATGTTAAGGGAATTCTTCAAACTGAAAGAAAAGGATGCTAATTATTAACAGGAAAACATGAATATGAAACTCACTGGTTAAAAAGTAAGTACATAGTCAACCCTAGAATACTCTAATACCATAATGGTGGTTTATAAATCAACTTATTAGTATGAATGTTAAAAGACACAACTTTAAGCTGGGTGCGGTGGCTCACGACTGTAATCCCAGCACTTTGGGAGGCCAAGGCAGGCAGATCACCGGAGGTCAAGAGTTCGAGACCAGCCTGGCCAACATGGCAAAACCCCATCTCTACTAAAAATACAAAAATTAGCCACGTGTGGTGGCGGGCGCCTGTAATCCCAGCCACTCAGGAGGCTGAGTCAGGGAGAATCGCTTGAACCCGGGAGGTGAAGGTTGCAGTGAGCTGAGATTGTGCCACTGAACTCCAGCCTGGGTGACAGAGGGAGACTCCATCTCAAGAAAAAAACAAAACAAAACACAACTTTAAAAAATAATAATAGCTATAATGATTTGTTAATGGGTATGTGATATAAAAAATATAAATTATGATATCAAAAACAATATGGGGAGCACGGAGTAAAATTATAGTTTTTTAATGCAATGAAAATTATTAGTCTGAAATATCCAGTTATAAGATGTTTTATATAAGCCTCATGGTAACCATAAACTAAAAGCCAAAAGTAGATGCACAAAAAGTAAACAGTAAGGAATGAAAGCATGCCACTATAGAAAATCATCTAATCACAAAGGAAGACAGCAAGAGAGGAAGAAACAAAGAATCTGCCAAACCACCACAAAACAATTAACAAAATTGCAGTAGTGAGTCCTTCTTTATCAATAATTATCTTGAATGTAAATGGGTTAAATTCTCTGATATGGTTTGTATATTTGTTCCCTCCAAATGTCATGTTGAAATGTGACCTCCATTATTGAAGGTAGGGCCTGGTGGGAGGTGTTTGAGTCATGGAGGTGGATTCCTCATGGATGGCTTAGCATTATTCCCTTGGTGACAAGTGAGTTCGTGTTCTGAGTTCACAAGAGATCTGGTTATTTAAAAGAGTGTGGGACGTCCCCCCTCTCTTGCTTCCTCTCACCATGTGACACGTGAATTCACCTTCTGCTATGAGTAGAAGCTCCATGAGGCCCTCACCAGAAGCTGAGTAGATGCCAGCACTGTGCTTCCTGTACAGTCTGCAGAACTGTGAGCCAATTAAACCTCTTTCCTTTACAAATTACCCAGTCTTAGGTATTCCTTTATAGCAACACAAAATAGATGAATACATTCTCAAATGAAAAGATGCAGAGCAGCTGAATGGATAAAGGAAAACAAGATCCAACTACATGTCGCCTACAAGGACACACATGGTTTGAAAGAGAAGGGATGGAAAAAAAGATATTCCATGAAAACGGAAACCAAGAGTGCAGAAGACACTATAGTTTTATCAAATAGAATAGACTCTAATTCAAAAAGTGCAAAAAGAGACAAGGTAAGTATATGACAAAGGGGTGAATTCTGCAAGAGGATGTAACAACTGTAAATATATATGCTTCCAGTGTCAGACCTCCTAAACACAGTCATACCTCAGTATCTTGAGGGACTGGTTGCAGGCCTCTGGCAGATACCAAAAGACACACATATTCAAATCCCATAATTGGCCCTGCGGAACTCTGCAGATACAGATTTTGCATCCAACGAATACCATATTCTTTATATAGGTTTGGGTGCAGATGTGAAATCTGCTAATACAGGGGGCCAACAGTATTTACTGCCAAAATCTGTATATAAGCAGACCCACGCAGTTCGAACCCATATTGTTCAAGGGTCAAACTGTATGTAAAGAAAGAAAAAAAAAAGCATTCTTTTCTGATCTGAAGGAAGAAATAAAGAGCAACACAGCTGAAAAGGACTTCAATACCCCACTTTCAACAATGGACTTACCATCCAGACAGAGAATCAGTAAGGATATATTTGAACTACATACATTAAACCAAATGGAGCTAAAAGACATATACAGAACATTCCATCTAACAGCAGCAGGATACAAATTCTTCTCAAGCACACACAGAACATACTGCAGGAGAGATCATATATTTGACCACAAAACAAGTCTTTATAAATTTAAGAGACTGAAATAAAATCAAGTGCCTTTCAAATCACAATGTTATATAACTAGAAACCTAAAAGGAATTCTAGAAATTTCAGAAATATATGGAAATTAAACAGATGCACCTGAATAGCCAATGGGTCAAAGAAATTAAAGGAGATATTTAAAATTTTCTTGAGACAAACAAAAGTGGAAACTCAACATACCAAAATTTACAGTATGCAGCAAAAGCAGATCCAAAAGGAAAGTTTATAGCAATAAATGCCTATGTCAAAAAAAGAAGAAAAATCTGATATAAACAACCTATCTATTACCTCAGTCAACAGAGTAGATACAACCTACAGAATGGGAAATAATATATGTAAACCATACATCTGATGAGGGGTTAATATTCAAAAATATATAAGGATCTGAAGTAATAGTAAGAAAACAAATAACCCTATTAAAAATAGGGGCAAAGGATCTGAACAGACATTTTTCAAGAGGACATACAGACAACAGATACATGAAAATATGCAAATCATGAATCAGGGAAATGCAAATTAAAATCATGATCTCTCACAACTGTTAAAAATGGCTATCATCACCTGGGTGTGGTGGCTCACACCTGTAATCCTAGCACTTTGGGAGGCCGAGGTGAGTGGATTGTCTGAGCTCAGGAGTTCGAGACCAGCCTGGGCAACATGGCAAAACCCCATCTCTACTAAAAAAATACAAAAAAATTAGCTGGGTGTGGTGGTGCACACCTGTAAACCCAGCTACTTCGGAGGCTGAGGCATGAGAATCGCTTGAACCTGGGAGGTAGAGGTTGCAGTTAACCGACATTGTGCCACTGCACGCCAGCCTATGTGACAGGGCAAGACTGTCTCAAAAAAAAAAAAAAAAGGCTATCATCAAACAGATGAAAGATATCAAGTGTTGGTGCATATGCAGGCAAAAGGGAACCTTGTATGCTGTTGGTGAGAACGTAAATTAGTACAGGCATTATGGG